>NW_027286952.1:2980279-3610279 GCF_022747635.1 Hetaerina americana | reverse complement strand
CTTTCGTAAAGAGTAGGCTAATGCCGACGTCTGGTTTCTCTCCACCCTTCATCCTTTCCTGTCAATCCCCAATGGCGCAAATGACCTCAGCTGTCGGTCGCCTCCAGTTAAAATAACTACTACTATAAAATTAGAGAATCACAACACAAAGGTATATATTGAATGATATTCCTGATAATAAATTTGATATAATTGTAGCCACACATCACATAGTGAAAATTAAAGGGACAAAAGCAGGCATGTTTTCGAATGTGCAGACATAAGAATTAGTTTTTCTTCAATCACTCAGTGAATGCAACATTTGTAGATAGTAAAAATCATTCAACCAGACCGGGATTCGAACCCGGATCCCTCGATGTCCGGCCGAGTGCTTTAGCCAGTTAAAATATCGAGGCGTTATTATGCATTGTAATACATGCAATAAAATGCATTACAATGCCATTGTTGCATTGTAATACATTGAATCAGTGAATGCCACAATTAGCAATGGATGAAAAAATAAAATGAAAAAATTTCTCCAATTTTTTTCTTTAATTTTCAATGCAGATGTTCAGAAATCCTCGACCCTGCAATTTCTCGATGGCTTTGGTGTATTATGCCGCAGTATATAGTAACATGCCTTTGACTATAATTTCCGTATTTCGAGGCAAAAAAACTATTCATCTGCTCCTACATAATACCCAGCAGGCCGCCGCAAGGGCGCGTAGCGGGGGGTGATAGGTTATCACCCGTAAAAGAGAACAAAACCGCATGCAAAATCAACACATCCATGCAAACCTATTTTCACATTGGCGTAAATATTCACGCAAAAACCCTTGCAACTTACACGCATGAAAATACATGTAGTATGAACTAACAAACAATTGTACCTTTGCATGTAGTAAAAATGTATCCAATAATGTGCAAGTTTGAGTTTTAAAAGCAAGAAGGCGAAATTCAACAACCACATTGGTATGCTACATACAACGGTATCCGCCCCCGAGGACACACGTAGGGGTTGTGACCCCCACGGTGCAGGTAGCTGGTGGGTCCCCCCCCCACCCCCAGAGAGAGACGAAGGACGGAAGGGGAAACTTAAAAACAAACAAAACAGAAAAATAAATACTGTTGAGAGCAGTATATTATTTAATGGCATTCTAATGCGGAAAGAAAGGGTTTTGGCCACAAAACACACGAGGTTAATGCAAAGGCATGCAATGGAATATAACTATTTACTCCCAGGACGCTGATATGGGTGGCAAGTGGAATTTTTACTATCTATAACCCTAAAGTTGCTATCCCGTATTTTCCGTTGGAATAAAGAGTCCTTGAGTCTGCTAGTTCTGGCATCAATTTCCCGAATTGTATGTACATGATCAAAGCGACCATTGGACGGATTGGATTTTATGTTGGAGTGCGAACTATTTGCGAGACCTCGGTGCTGAAACATGCGGATCTGAAGTTATGTAGTAAGTTCAATCTTGCATTGAATCGTCTCTCTTCTAATGATTCCCACCCCAACTCCATAAGCATTTCAGTGACGCTTTTCGTTTTAACGTAAAGAGTTTTTAACGAAACGGGCTGCCCAGCGTTGAACCTTCTCAATTTCCCGAATGAAGCCTTTTCTTTTCCTTCCTTTAATAATGCAATCCAGCAATTCTTCGAACAAAAAGCCTCTAATAGACGCGTGCACAAATATCCGTTGATTTACAGGTATCCCTTCATGATCTCTAAAGGGGAGGATCCTTGTACTTAAGATATGCGGATGCACAAAATACGACCCCATATGAACGCCTATTTTTTTCGACCGGCCTCCTTGAGTGTTCGATTACAGAATTACATCGTATACGTAGTTTGGCAATTTTAGAATTAACTCATTGGCATCGAAGGAATGACTAAGCTTAATTATTTCGTTCCTTCGAAAAGAGGCAGGGACTTCGCATGGAGAAATTTCCCTTCTGTGTGTGCCAAAGCGACCATGTTAGCTTCCACACTCTCGCCGAGTGTGCCGAGAACTCCCCATTTGTCGTTCGTGGTATGGACTAGAGAAAACATCGGCCTGTTTATGAATCCCCTCGTCCCTGGTAAAACTTGGCCCGCTCGATCGACCCAAAGAAACGTGTTTGTTTTCGTGTGCCTTGTTGTACGCGTGTTGGGCCGTCGAGATGTTCTCGGCGGGGCTTTCACGTATCCAAGCCCTCCATCGGGCGCTCGGTTGGGGTGAGGTCGCCGACTGCCCATGTCCCATCCCCTCCGGATGGATAGTTTTAGGGTGTCCAATAGGACAGCGTACCATTTGACCGCACTCATCCTTCCCCTAAAACCCTTATCTCTTTTCCTCCGCCTCCCCACCACCCCCTGCCCTATCTCGCCTCTGGTGTCCCTTAAGCCTATCGCATGCCCCCCCCACTTTCTATCTTTTACTTCTATCCTTTCCAAGAGGGGAGAGATCCTCCCAGACGTTCCCCCCTTCTCGCCCCCCAACCCCCTCTCTCTCTCTCTCCCCGCCACTTCCTCCTTGACCCCCCTCCCCTTTGCCTACGCCCCCAAAAACACACTCCCCCGTCCATTTCTTGCCCCTTGTCTCCACACAACCCAATAATTCCCCTTTCCCCCCCTTCCACTCCTCCCCCACGATATTCTCTTCTCCTAACCCTCCCACCCTCTCCGTCCGTCTGGTACGCCTATCGCCGCCATTCGCCCACCCCTCTTCCTTTATAGCTCTCTATTTCTTGCTCACACACAATTTTCGGCGACAGCAATCTCCTCCTGCTTTATCCATCTCCACAAATCCCCGCTCTTTTTTCCCCTTTCCTGTTTTCCCTTTCTGCTGCTTATTTCCCGACCAAATGCCTCTTGGAGGAAAAAAGACTCGTCCGCTCGATGTGATATGACAATAAAAACTATTCCATGCTGATCATTTTTTCCAGTGAAAATGTTTGCTTTGACTCAAACGCAGCAAACAGAAATCGAATTCGTGGAATCACTTTACTATGAACTGAAGCCCATATGACGGGCGATGTCTTTAATGCTTATATCGTAAAAAAGTTAGCCAAATCGTGTATTGTACGGTCCTACTTCTAAAATTTAAGCCTGTCTTTATATTTCGTTGAGTAAAAATCAATATGGGAGTGCCAACTGAAATGGTTTGCTATCTCAATTAGCAACTCGATTAACAGCGCCACGTTGGGGAACTATGGCTCGAGTTGAAATCAACTGCTGATGCTCAGAAAAGAGAAAAGGCCTAGGTAGAATGTACAAAGTATTTGATGAAACACCTTAATCTGAGAGTGTCTGAAAATGTATTGCGTTTTTCTCAGTTAATACGTATTTACTGAATTCTATAGGAACAGAAGCATACGTGAAAGTTTAAGAAATGAAACGTAAAATGTAATAATTTGACGTGTGGCATATTATTTAGCTCAACTTATTTTGAATTTCAACTACATTTCCGTGAATAATTTTGCTAATTAAAATACTTAAATAAAATATATGCATATCTAATACTCATTTTAATTAAACTTACTCATTAAAATTCCAAAGAAACAGCGAGAGATGCCGCAACAGTAACTTTTTAATGGAGTCATCAGCTAATGTGCATTTCAATGCAACAATTTCAGAGTGTAAAAATCATTTGCCTTGACTGGGATTTCAGACTTTAAGAGTTTAACTGGCTTGCGCTCTCGACCGGACATTAATGGATCCGGGTTCGGATCTCGGTCAAGGCGAATGTTTTTACACTCTAAAATTGTTGCATTGGGTTACACATTTAAATTCAGAACTTGTGTTTTGGATTTTTCCAATTTAATATTATTTAAAAACTGCTGTCGGGTTGAAAAATGCTGAAGAGAACTAGCACAATAGTTTTATTTTTCCATTCGTAGCTATCGTGCACCCTCCTGACGAAGCAAATAAAAGACCAGATATTTTTAATATTGATAAAAAAGCATTTGAAAATTTCTGATTTGGTCAACATGTACGAGGGCAATACGAAGAGTAAGGTTTCCTATTTTTTTTCTTTAAAAATCAAATTTATTCTCAAATTTGCGTACATCGTTGGAAAGATTGAGCGTTTAGCTATTTTGCTACATAGTCGCCTTGATGATCAATCAATTTTTGCATCCTTGTAAGCAGCTTTTTAAAACCGGCGTCGTCCCTTTCTCGTGCCGCGTCGCGAAGCCAACTGACGGACTGCTTCTCCGATATAAATTCGTTGTCATTTAGTGGACGTGTACGGTGAGAAGTGTATGGACAACTAAAAACGCGCGGAAGTGGTGCAGTTAGTTTTCTGAAGGCCGGGAAAACGTCCACGATGAGCAGCGGTCGGGGCGGCCGAGTTTGCCGGAATCAACGGTGGCTCCAATTGACGAGATGGTGCGAAATAACTGGAGAATATCCTTCATGAGATAGAGGAAGGCCTGAATGAAGAGAGTGGCTACTTCTCCGTGCAGAATATTCTGTGGGAGGTCCTCGGTTACAACAAGGTGTCCTCACCAAAGGAGTGAGTTTGCATCACGACAATGCACGTCCACATGTGCCACATCGAACGACCACCTTACTCAATGAATTCGGCTGGGATACCATTGACCACCCTCCTTACGGCCCGGACGTTGCCCCCAGCGACTACCACTTGTTTCTCGCTCTCAAAAAACCAACTTAGAGGACAGAAATTCAAGTCAGACGAGGAAGTGCAAGAAGCAGTTGTCCATTGGCTTCGCGGCGGGAGAAAGGTACGACGCCGGTATTAAAAAGCTGCTTACAAGGATGCTAAAAGTGATTGATCGTCAAGGCGACTATGTAGCAAAATAGCTAAATGCTCAACCTTTCCAATGATGTACGCAAAGTTGAGAATAAATTTGATTTTCCATGAAAAAAATAGGAGACCTTACTTTTCGAATCGCCCTCGTAGTTGGAATATGAAAAACACATAATTTTTCAAACTGAAGTCTCCAGAGTATTCTATTTTACAATTTTGATGAATAATCTATAAATTAAAAAATAGCCAAGGGAAGAAGAAGGTTAGAAGGTTATTCACGGCAAGAGCGCTCAATTACTCTCGAGATTAAGTTCTTGGTTTACCGAAGCAAGTCATGCTACCTATGCGACACTCTCAGTAACTGTGCTGTTAGATAGTCGACGCTTGTGAGGTACTTTAATCCCCTTTCAACTCAAAAATTAAACTAAAATTTGCGCTGATGTGAGTTCCACAGAGCAAGAGAAATGCTCTCGGCAGATGACGCCATTAATCGCCTCCACACATTATAGAGCTTCCCACTTAAAACGCTCACGCCAGCACGTTTGCTTACGGCACACGCACGAATGTAAATGATCACGTATGCAAATAAGTGGGTGTATGTACACCATTTAAATGACTGCAGGCTGTTTACAATTACCTCTTTTCAAACTGTAAATGAAACATCAGCCAATAATATTATGTGTAAACCCCCACACTCGTATGCTTGTGAAGTTTACTCCCACCTAAGCACACGACGCGTCAGTTGGTCGTGTTTTGCCTCTACCGTTTTGAGCTATTGCTAAAAAGCAACCAGGTTTTTGAAGAGATAATTCCCGCGGTTACTTAGGTACTTTACTCCTCGGATTTTATTCAAGGGATCCGTCAGCTTGCTGCAAAATCTCGCCATGAAATAATGATAAAGATCAATAGGATCCCTAACCCTGAAATCTTCCCTCGATAGTTTTTCATCTCCTGCGGAATGTGTTTAGTAGTCGCCTGCAAAGTAGGGAGCGTTTCTACAGCAGTGTATACAGTGAGTGGAGAATGACGTGTCTTCAACATATTCTGCCCTCGTACTCGTGAAGGAGTACGTGACCGCCGACCCCGTGGCTATTTTATTTCCGAAGGAAGAGGTGGATTCGGTTTCTCCGTTCGAGCACGTAATTGATTCCATCGCAAAAAAACAAACTTGCTCATATTCAAATAAAAAGCTTATCGTAATTTTCCTTTTAATATTTACTCCCATGAGCCCACTGTGCGTTTCTATCATAGCAACGCAAGGCATGTGATATCGAAGTAGCTCAAGTTTGACTATTTAAATACCTCGGATCTATTCAGTTCTCAACCGATATTAATCATTCTATTTGCGTGAAAACATTTGGTCGAACTGTTAGCTAGATCAATTTTATTAATCAAATACAATATTATCCAACACAAATATCTCGATTCCAGATGAGGTCACGAGTTGTAGAGCGAGTCTATACAAACCGGAGAATTAGGATTGATTTTCATTTAGTTCTGCCTGGATAAAAGAAACCCTGTTTTCAAATGTGTTCATGTTGCTGTAATCTATTCCTCTGCTCATGGCATTTCAGGTTTCGAACGTGCGTCAATTACTCTTTAGGTCACTGATAATACTGAGAACGATATATGGAAGGCGCAGCTCTATTTTATCTCTATCGGGTCATAATTGATGATAGGTAATAATATACATTATGACCACCGAGCTTGTTTTACTTCAATTTCTACTTAATACCCCGCAAGCCACCACAAGGGCGTGTGGCGGGAGGTGTTAGGGCACTATCCATAATTTAAAAGAAAAACGCATGCAAAAGCCACAAATTTATACAATCCACAAACAAAACATGATTCATTCAAATTTCATGCAAAAACCCTTAGATCCCACTCACATGCAAACACTCTGACTACAAACTAACATACCCATGCACCTATATACCTGATGCCTCTGCAATGTTTGATTTTGTCCCGACTTGTAAATTAAATGTTTTTAATATTTCTAAAGTGACTTCGATTTCTTACTGTTATGATTCCTGATTGGTCGGGGAAAGAATGAGTATTTGTAATATCTATTTGTACTGGAATCAATCTCCTTTATTTTATCTTCGTGAATTTGACCTTCCCTTTGACCATCTTACGCAGTCCTTGTTCGTCAATGAGTATTGATTTCCTACCTTCCAGGGATTTTACTACTGAGAAGGTGGTGAATCGGACTAAATACGGACATGCGTTGTGAAATGGGGCCACTATTGACCTCATTTTTCACATCGGATTTTTTAAGGAGCTAAAGACTACCTGATAACGGAAATCAAGGATGCATTCTTCTGCAGAGCGAAACCGAGTGATTTTACTGTGAGCGTGCAGGTGTTCATGTTAAATCCCCGGCCTGTGTCCCTGGATTATATCTAAGCAAGTGAAACGATTATCTAAAATAAAAAATGTACTTCCAACCTAAGGACGTAAATATAAAAGGGTACACATACACTTAAATACAGAATGTTTTCTTTTGTTTGAAGTTGTGCTGTAACCGCCTCCAAATTTTAAGTAAACGCCCGTGTATCGATTCCTCATGCAAATTCGAGGCATGAACATTTTCTGGTATTGGGTTCCATTTCCTCTTGAGATGGATAGAAGATAGTGTTCTAGTTTAGCAAATACAGAGGATCATAATGGTAAATGATATATTTTCAATAGTGAGAATGAATGACATGATTTCAATGCATTAGATTTCTTCTTTTTGCCTACATCTATTCAACACCCCGCAAGCCGTCGCAAGGGCGTGTGGCAGGGGGTTGTAGGTCACCAGCCATTCTACATATAATACCTCTATTTCCTAATGCACCTGGCACCCAGCGATCCACCAAAAACAGCGTTGAAAGGGGGCCACCGAGCACCAATCATGCAACATGCCTACTACACACATATTACGAGTATTACATGGTTAGCAGCTATAACAATGCCTGCAAAAAGAGGACAAGAAAATATACTAAAAGAGCGTAGGCAGGCCAAACGCGTTTTGAAGAAGGGAAGTAATATTCTGAAGGAAGTGATAAATTTAATGTGAATTCACCACATTCTCTCTCTCTCTCGCTCTCTTTCTGCAATACGTATTTGAAAAGATCAACTACAGGAAGTCCAAGCTCGTCTCATTCCCCTCATAATTCGACTACATCTGCATGCTGCAGACAAGCAGTTCTGGAGCGGCCACATCGCTGGGTTGATTTAAAACATGAGGTCGAAAAACAAGAGATGCAAATAAGCTAAAGGGGATAAGGAGAGAGAGGGAGGTGGGGGGAAGAGATAGAGAGAGAGGGAGAGAGAGACGAGAAGCGATGAAGAAGCCATCTGGAGGAGGGACGGGGAGTGTGTGTTGAGGGGGTGCGCGAGGAGACGACTGGTGAGCGGGGAAGAAGTATCTCTCCGTGTCCCGGCGCGACAACAGGAGTCCGAGGAGGAGGATGGGGCTGCTTGAAGGAGGTGCGGGAGGGAGGAAGAAATTGTGTGTGTGTGGCCTGAGTTGGAGAGGGTTGGATGAGGTTGGCGGAGAATGGAATGGAGACAGAAATTAGCAAATAATGGAAAGACAAGCGCCCCCCTCTCCCTCCCTCCCTTTCTTCCTCCCTCGCTGCACGTATACACACTTCATATTTATGTTCACCTCTCCCTCCGCATTCTCCTTCCCGAGACTCTCCGTCGAGCACTTTACGCTGACGGCGGACGCACCGAGTCGTCGTATTCTCTTCCTCGTCATTTCCTCCTCCTCCCCCCCCTCTCCCTATCTCTCTCACTCGGGTGTGCGTGCGTGAGGCACAGACGCCGTGCGTGCGAGGGAGTCTTGTGTGCACTTTGGGAGGCGAGTCGTCAGCCCACCCCTTCCCCACCCACCCCCACCCGGAGACGGGAATTGGGATTCCACCCTCCCTCCCACACTCTCTCTCTCTCTCTCTCTCCCCTTCACCTCGCCGACCCACTGCCGAGAAACGCTTTTTGAATAAATGCTTTCGAGAAATGTGCGTTTAACTTTTAGGGAGCGCCTAAATGTGTTGGCGGAGTCTCTTAGACTTGATTGTTTCACGGGATTCCATTCCAGAGGCAAAGGGTTTTCAAAGCAAAGTACTCCGCACGAAACGAGATGAATTTTCTGCGGGAGGCTCCGACAGAAGGCGGCCCGGCAGAACGTGGGATATAAAGTGTCCATTCTCGTGATGCAGCTTTGTGGTCCACAGAGAGTGATGGAAGAGTGTTTTAAGCGTCTTCTTTGGCTCCGAATTCATCCTGTGAGTGTAAAACGCATAGGTGGAATAACATTCAAGAGTTATTTGTATATGAGAACGATAGGTGTATTATAAACTTATATATTATAGAGTGTGCAACTTTTTTGATACCAAGGATAAGACTCCGTGGTACTTATGGCGTATTTATCTATGATGGATGGTTTCCGGCGTAAATTTATGGATTCCATTCATATTTAAAATTAAAAAATAGTAACTTAGTGATTTCACGGAAATTTTTTTCCGATAAGACCCGGGTTTCCACGTTCAACGTCATCTTCAGCCTTCAACGTCATCGTCACCTGAAGATGACGCTGAACGTCGAAACCAGGGTCCTATCTTTTTACCGGGAATTTTATTACAATATGACTTTGTGCAATCATAGAGTAACTATTTTTTCATTTCCAATGCGTATTTACCGTTTATTTTAGGAAAGCTTACTTGAGCAGTATCAATATTGCAAGGAGGGCATCGTAAATGTTACTGCGAGCTAGTATATATATATATATATATATATATATTTTTTTTTTTTCGAGCATATATATATATATATATATATATTTTTTTTTTTTTCGGGCACTGGTATATTTGGCTTTTACTGTTATTATTTTTGAGATTAAATTTAGACTTTTTTGTAATATTTTCTTTACTTTTTTCATCTTTCCGTAATCATCCCATTACTTTTCTTAATAATCGCTCGCGGATACCAAGGGCTAACTTAAATGAAATTTGACTTGAGTTGTACTTTTTTGATGATAAGTGGGCACGCTCACGAGAAATGAGATGTGTAGATATTATCCATTAGGGATATTAAGCAGCATCACTGACCAACCGCGAAAGTCCCTTTTTATGGTACGTCATAGATGCATTTTACCTCGTCTGAATTTTTTAGGTTAATTTCCTTATTACAATTTAATCACGTCTCTTTGAATGATTACAACTCATTTCTCAAATACTTGATGACTTTTCAAGTCTTTAGTTGAAGTGATGGGCATAATATTTTTCAAACGGGGGCCATTGTGGTTTCCACTTTACTCTATGCGCAAGTATGAGTCATTTCTGTCCAATGTCGTGAAATATGTCGTTGAAAATAAACGTATAAACGTAAATACTATCATGAAGCGACGAGTTGACACTCAACACACTTTATCGCAGAGCAAACACCAATTTAGGGATTTAATTTACGCACCGCCGCTTATCCTCCACGTAAAAGTGTGAACGAGGGAGTGGGTTAGAATTTCCACGTCACCGCAGTAGACTATTCCGACAGTTTTTGAGTGACGCCGCATGTATGAAAATAAAAAAGATAACTTCCAGGTGGCTGATCGATATCGTTCGCTTCAATTGATACACGTCATTGATTAAAACTTAATTGAGTTCCGATGCCGCGCGACGATGCCGATCAAGTTCTCCCGTCCCACAATTCCCTCCCAACCGCCACCCCTCTTCCTCCCCTTCCCATCCATCCCACGCACCCCCACCCACCGACGCTAACCCCTCCCCGTATCCGTTACCACAGCCCGCACCCTTCAGTTGCGTGGGAAATGCCGGGATGGAGAGATGATCACTGCACCCGGATCTACTTTCTGGGTCCCCCACCCCCGGCCAACCACGCCGTAGCGCCCCTGCCCGCCCGTCTTTTGTACGTCGCGTGTGCATGTCTGAAGGGGAAGGGGTAGGTGGGCTGGGAGCCCGGGGGATGGGCTGATGATGTCATTAAGGTCGTTATCCAACCCCTTATAACAGCCATTCAACTCCGTGCACTCGATTCCCATATGACGTACAGGTCCTCTCGTTCCGCCCTGCGCGTCGCTTCCTCTAACCCATTCCCCGGAACCTCCGAGACCCCTTCCCCGATCCCTCCTCCCAAATAATGACGCACTTCCGGCCTCAATCACCCCGAGGCGCACTCGCGGGCGTGAGAGATAATTGCGTGTGAGGGGCCGCTTTGGTTTGGCCGGCCGTGGAGAAACGGACTGGTTGGTGGTGGTCGACCTTCATCTGGGTGAAATGAAAAGTTTTTTATATCTTCCGGAGTACACGAGGTCTGTAAATTAAGTAATGTGACTGATTTTATTTTTTTGTTTTTATTCAAATAGAATTACAATTTTGTATATTGTCACCCTCGAAATAACTTCCTTCTGAAGCCACACAGCCCTGTAGACGGTTCTCCCACTCCTCATAGCAGTGCTGGAACCCCGATATTACTGGAATAGCCTTCAGCTGGTCGGTGACGGCCGTTTGAACGTTTTCGACTGTCCCGAAATGAGTTCCCTTGAGGTGATTTTTCAACTTCGGGATGAGAAAAAAGTCACCAAGACTGAAGTCGGGCGAATAAGGAGGCTGAGGAGCCACAGGGATGTTTTATTCTGGCCAAAAACTACTACTGGTCCTTGAGGTCTTGCGAAAGGTTTCTTGGAACCATTTTTGCACTGATTTTTCACATCCCCAATTCATCGGTCAAAATCTGATAAACGGTGGTGTGAGTCAATTTCAACTCTTCCTCGATCATTCTGTCAGCCGACGATCCGAACGCACAAGATCCCGGATTATGTCGACATGTTCATCAGTTCTTGAAAATGAAGGTCTTCCGCTTCGTGGTTCATCTTCAATTCACTCTCTTCCTTCTGAAAATGCCTCAAACAACCGAAAAACGTGGACTCTTGACAAAACACTATCTCCGTAGGCCTGCTGAAGTTAGCAAGAGTTTCCGTTGCACTGTGCCCAAGTCTGAAGCAAAAAAACTGACAGCACACTGTTGAGCGAACGTGACGTCACTCATTTTTAGAACACAATAGAGAAAACTGTTTCACAATAAATATCGCTACGGGCAACCGAATGACTCGAGCGAGTTCGAATCTGTACTGTAGGCGGATCACATGTTCCCCTTATATGTACTCATTTACATAGACATAGATATAAGGAAAAGGGATAGGAACACACACAAAGTACGAACACAGTAGAGGTGGGGAAGGCGGAATCAGGCAAATCACGAGTGTAAAAATATTTCCTAGACCGCGACTTGAACTCCGTATCTTTCCACTTGCTGGGCGGATGCTCTCAACCACCTCAGCTATTCAGAAAACGTAATTTACACTGAGATCTGCGATGCTGCCAATGTGGTTCGCATCTTGTATTATCACCAATCGCATCGCATCGCAATCGCATGTGTATCGCACCAATATGTATACATTAATGTTACATGAATTAGTAGTAGTAGTTTTTTTAATGGGAGGCGACCGACAGCTGAGGTCATTTGCGCCATTAGGGATGGAGAGGAAAGGATGAAGGGAGTAGAGAAACCCGGCGTCGGCATTAGCCTTCTCTTTTGCGAAAGGCGCCTAGGTGTCCGCAGCTCAACGTCCCATCCGACGGACGTCGTAGTCACTCAAAGTCCCCTCCACAAAGCACCTCAAGTAGTGGTTGGGATACCCCTGAATAAAATCTACCTCCTGCGGGATTTGAACCCGGACCCTCTGGGTGGAAAGCCAGTAAGCAGGCCACCACACCATGCCGATCCTCTTTATACTAATTTCCTTTAATTGCAATAGTCGTAGAAACTTTCATTATAATTTCATTGTCATAGTACCAGAGATATGTATGAAAAACAGTACCCGAAGCCTGAAAATAGAACAAAAACTAAATGATTCCTCTGATACACAATATAATTGCTGCAGATTAAATAGAATGCCTGGAGATATTTAATCAATAATATGAAACAACAAATGGTAAACTTTAGAGCCAATGTTTACCTAACAGTAAAATATGGTGAAATTATTCGAATTAAATCGAAATAAAAATTGTAGAAAGTATAATATTGAATTTTATGAATAATTTCCTCACATTCACACATCGTTAATTAATTAATTTTATACCTAAAATCTATTAAATATGCTCCAGGCGTTATTGGTAATTATAGTTCATCCCATTTCATAAATAGCATAGGAATCTCATCTTTTCATCACCCGGTTATTGATTTTCAGTCCTGGTAATTGAAAACCTAGTTTTAACCATTAGATTATGACAAACTAACAAAATATTAGCAGTAGAAAAATATCACGCAATTACCTCGGGGTAGAAAAGTATAGAATTTTATCGTATTTCAATTTCAAATGACAAAATATAAAAATTGGAGGTAAATATTCCATCTTAAAATTAACTAAACACAACCATTTATTATTTAAAATTACTTGAACTATTAAATTGTTTTGTTTTCATGCACATTTTCAATGTTCTAGCATCTCTCAATATTTCTAGAAGTTTGACACGGGGAAAGGTATTTAATAATAATTACAATATACATGTAAATATCTGGCGAGGTGAAAGTTTTGTAAATTATAATTTTAATTTGGCCGCATTTTCTGCTATCCATGATCTTGTTTATAAATTAAACGTACAATTAAACTGTTTGTAATGGGATTTCTATTTTTTTTATTGTTTGCAGAACTGAAAGAGAGATTCGTGCAATTGTTAGTAAAAGTCAAACATAGCAGCGTCTACATATATCTGCCATAAAATCCCTTTGTCATCAAATACATTTTAAGTGGGGTTCCCCTTCATCACTCTGGGCACTCCAACTTGGAATTCTCCCGTCACCTGTTCAACGCCGTAAGCTCTCATCCACCATGCCGTTCGGTCTGTTCTTTAATTTTCGACGCACAAATGATTTTATTCCATGCCAAATCAATAATAGGCTCTTCAATGCAATACAAAGTAGCTTCATTCATCATATCGAGCGGTGCTTTTTCACCATAGGAATACCTTCTCCGGGCATACTATGATGAAATTATGTTCCATCCACAACACTAAAAGAAGGACAAATTTCCGCCGTGTTGGCACTAACGAGCGATGCATCTCTTGGCAAAAATCCGGAATTATTCTCGGTATTGCGTGGCGTGTATATGCGTTATACCAAAAGCAGTCATCTTTCATGCCTTCTAACAAAAATGACGGAAATCAATTTCAAATGAATTATTTCATGACGGGGAAGACACTAGCTCCGATGTGTGCATCCCTGTGATGTTCGCATTGGAAAACAATGGGAGCAAAGAAGAGATCTCTCTTGTGCGAGGAGTGATGGGGGCGGGGGGGGGGGAATGGCAAAGCAAGATGCACCGAGGGAATTCCGTGTCACTGTAGTCGGGAGAGTCGCCTTATTGCAGATGCGATCACGCAAAAGCGAGGAGTGAAGCGAGGGAGTGGGGGGGAGGCATGACGTGCATCGCCTGAGAGCCAACGCTGGCGGGCATATACGGGTGCGGGGACGGGGGTGATTTGACGTGAGCGGGATGAACGCCCGGGAGGGGTGGGGGGTGGTAGTGGGGGGGTTTGAGCGTGAAGGGAGGTTTAGGGCAGAGCAAGCGAAAGGGGGAAAGAGAGAGGGAGAGGGGGATAGAAAGACAGCGTGAGTTATCGAATTTACTAATCAAGGGCGCTTTTGGTCTTGGAAAATAATTGAATAACGCTAAGCGAATTACCTCCCTCCCGCCGTTATACACCTTCGCCTGACGTAATTCACTTGAAAACTTGGCGCGTAGGATACTTGTCTCACGGCGGCAGCGCGCGAGCCCTCAGCCTCGTCAAAGGAAACGTGCCTCACGCCATCCCCTCCGCCCGCTTCCCCACCCCCCCCTCCGACCCATGCCTCTCCCTTATGGCGCAGCCACTCCCCGAATTAAGGAAGAACGCGTCTGTACGCATCCGTGGAACTTTCAGCGGGATGAAGTGAGGCGGAAGCCATCGACGGAAGACAGGAGAAGGACCTCGCTCCAATGAAACTCAGATCGTGAAAACCTTTTTTTTTCTCCTCACAGAGACGAAAATATTGCAAAAGTTTTGAAAATTAAGTAGGATGACAGTGCATTCAATAACATTTCCCTTTAATTCAAACTAGTAAATTGTTACAAACATAAAGAAGACCTCATAGTTTTCTGGGTGAAGATTATCAATGAGAATCATTGGCCTGTCATGGTAAGGGCGGAAAAATTCGGTCTTTTGTGTGTGTGCCAACGGCTAGGAGTCTCAGAGTTTCATTAGATTATATGGAAATGTGACCCCCCCTTCATTTACCTTTCCGCTTATTATTATGTTTTTATTTCAATGCCATAATATGGTTTCCTTTAATTCTAATGACGGGAGAGTGCAGAAAATGTGGACGAAAATCAATTACCTGAGCAAGAAATTTCTAATGAGATTTTGTGGATGGGTATGTAAAACCAGAGTAATCAACGCGGTTTGGTTTCATAGGTCAGAAATAGCAGTAACTCGTACCAATAATCACGTTGAAGTCTAAAATTCTCATGTAGGAAAATGCGGATCAGTGCCTTTCATTGTTACACCTGTGATTTTTTCCAATTCTGCAACTCGAAAATTTCCTCAGGTTTGACGATGCTGAGGGTGCCCGGAGTCAATCATATTTGAACCCCTGTCCTCCTGATACCAGTCGAACGTCTGACTCCCTAGACTTCCACGCTCACATGTGAATAATTACATTTAGAAATGCTTTTACTATATGATGACTTACTAGTAAAATAACACGATAGAGTTAGAACTTTCTAACCATTCCTCGTTTCATTTTAGGCATTTGCGCTCTTTGTTCCATGAGCTATGGAACAAAATTTTCGAATTATATTTTTTTGCTCCTCTCCATCTATCCAGGTATCCGACTTCGTATTTCTTGCCAACTTCCAGCAGAGAGAGAACTTATTCTAAATTCCTCCGCGCATGTCAGCAGCGAAAACAAACGCCTAAACTTCCATGAACCTTGAGGGAGCATGCGTCTCCGTTTCTTGCTTCTTAGTTTTGCAGCCGTCGGATGGCGTCCTCTCTGGAAACTTCTTGTCTCATAAGCGACAAACCTCCCCTCCTTCTCACACGAAAAAATCTTTTCTCCTCTTTCCGCCTCCCTCCTCGACCCCCTCTCATCCCTTTCATCTCCCCATTCCCTCTCCCCATTTGTCCTCTGTGCTTGACGAGAGGAGGAGGAGTAGGAGGAGGAGGGAATGGCGGTGGCATAAGGGGGTGGGGTGGGGAGTGGATGGGAGGAGGCAGTGCCGTCGACTTCATTTTTCAGTCATTCGATATCGGGAGCGGCAGCTGCTCGTCCAAAGACTTCCACCACCATCCCTTTCCGTGAAGGTGGAGGGGGGACTTCCTCTCACCCCCCTACCCCCCACAAGCCCCCTCTCTCGCCCCCAACCCCCTTTTCCTCCGCTCCCTTTACGCTTCCCAGGCCTCCATTTCTTCTTGCTTAAGAACTCCTCCACGCCCCTTCCTCCCTCCTCCACCCCCGCCACACCCCTCTTCCCCTTTTCGGACTACGCGGGATCTCCTGTCCCGCCCGCGAAGACGCGCGATAGAAGAAGGAAAGAATAGAAAAAATAAGAGGGCGCTAATGGCGGGGCGACTCTCCCCTTTCGAGAAGATGCAGCAAAAGCTCTGCGCGCCTCTCCCGACATAAAGGCTGCCTTTGCAGGGATTGCGCGTGGAAATAATAAACTCTCTTTGAGGCCTCGGGAGATTTCGCCCAGCACGGAGAGGTCTTATCCGCATATCATCATTCTTCCCCTTTGCTGGTCCAACCGCACCCTCATCATTAATCCGCTCGAGGACGGAGCGTAAAATATTCTGCGTTGCACCCGAATGGAAATGCGTGTCAGGGAGACGGAGGAAAGGGGTCAGCTTCTCCACATTCCCCATCTCTCCACAAATGGCTGCCCTTCCCACTTCCAACCTTTCTCATGCAGTCTCCGAAAGATTCCGGGAAGGAAGGCGAAGTTGGCGAAATTTTTCCTCAGCAGGCAGGCGTCTTCGTTCCACTAATCCCATCATTATCATCTTCTTACCCTCAATATTATACGAGGTTGTGCACGAAAGGAGAGTGAAAGAAAATATCAAATCCTTTAAGGTTTATACGGAGCCTGTGAATCTAACCCTTCAAAATATATCAAATCCGTATGACGTTCTCCAAAATATCCGTTAAATAAAGACGACTTTTACAATTATTTTTCGAAATATTTAGCTCAATATGATTAATTCTATTTCCCTTTCTTTCAAAACAAATCTGACCGTGATATCTCCTTAGATAAGAATGCATGTGCCCTTTGTAAACGAGATTCATGACGCACTTCGGAGGAAGTTAGTAACACTTTCTCATAAGTTTATGTTCAAAAACATTTTTTTGGATTTCTGAGGTCAATTATATTGCTAAAAATTTCGAATATGTTTTTAGACTATGATATATGCGCGTAGTGATAATTACCACTAAATCAATGTCAGTTACTTCTCAGCAACTACAAAACTAGATTTTTTAACTATTTACATGACTTTTAGAACTAACATTTCCCCATGGTAACAGCAACCGGTCGTTAAGTATTGAATATGTGACGTAGGTGTGCACATAAGCAGCGGTTTAGAAATGAAAGCACTTTTTAAGAGACGACAAAAGAAGTAGAGAGTGGTGATAACGAAATTATCTTCCATTTTACCTGACTATGACTGCTGCATAAAATATTTGAGGCTATCAGGTGAATATCGTATTGAATAGGATCCCTTTATCAAAATGCTTTCAAAATATGTTATCGGTAGCATAATATCAGAGAAAACGTTTTATTTGCAAGGTCCATGAGCGATTTGATCAAAATGTGCACTATTTAGACTCAATGACTCCTTCCTGAATCAGTGATTTCTCTTGTTATCATGGAAAATAAATGACCATTAATAAAATTGATTAGGACTACTGGCTTAAATATTCAATTTGAAAAAATTATAATTCAATGAACTAAAGTTTTTATTCTAACGAATTAGATTCCATCAATTGATCATTGGCCGCCATACCTTGGGATTAAATGACTAGCTTCTAATTAAAAAATGTTCACTTGATTAAAAAGAAATATTTCTCTCCAAAAACAAACAGTGACTCAATCCACGACTGAGAATTCCACAAATGTGATAGAACCACTGTTTCCTTTTCTAATAATTAATTTATCTTTCATAATAAAAGTCATATTTATAACAATTTGAGCCCAAAGTTATCGGTATTTTTTATTGAGCTGACTGCGAGGCAAAAACGTTATTTTTTCAATTGATATGATCGTTATTTCTTGTAAAGTTTCCCTGATATCTTCAATTATGCTTTTAAAGGAAATGTATGCACACATGTATAACGAGGTAACGTACGAATGCGTATCGTATTTCATGGATTCAAATATTTGAAATGTTTTATTAAGAATTATAGCGCTTCATGAAAAAAATTAGTCTCAATTTTAGGTCGTTTCCACCATGTGCTCACGCATCCGTATATTCCTCGCGCTATCACACGACCTCAAAAATTTACACCGCGAGTCTTTGGCTCTGCGCCGGAGGCCACTGGTCCGTTCAAAGGGGTGAGGGGGCAGAGCCTTGACTCATTTCCCCGCCGGAAGCCGACGCATTCGCCCTCTCCCCACCCGACACCTCCCTAAAATCAGTTCATCCCCGGCTACACCCCCTTCATCCCAGCTTCCACTCTCCCCCTTAGCGCGGCGACCGGGGGAGGGCCGGGAGGGGTGCGGCACCCGTGGGAGGGCAACTGCCCCAGCCACGCCACATGGGTGGCGGCGGGAGTAACACGCCTAGTGAGGCGTGCCGACGAGGATTTAGGGGAACTTAGGGTTCGAGAGTGCGGAGGAACAAGAAGCAATGGTTGGCGAGGGAGTTGATGCGAAATGGAGGAGAGGGAGGGGGTGGGAGGGAAACCTCCGCCCCTTTTGGTGGGGTGTGAATGAGAGGTGGGCCGCTTGGAGGCTGCATTCCCGGAGGACGGGGCTAAGGCCGTTAAGATGTTCGCTCCGGGAGTCGCCCGGCGATGAAGGGTTAAAATGTTTGGCTGGGCGATGGTGGAAATGAAGTTGGGGTTGGCTTTACGAGGTTGAACGAGAGCCATTAGAAGCGGGGAGGCTGGCAGGGGAAAGTGAGGCCTACGCTTTGGAAAACGGTGGCACTTGATAGGGTGGGGACGGACTAAGTGAAATAGGTACCGGGGTGATTACTTCGCGAGAGAAAAGCGGAGGCGGTAATGGAGTTTTTAGGATCCAATTTTTCTCCGTGGACTTTCCCTTTCTCTTCCACTTTTACCCTCCCCACCAAAACCTTCTTCCATCCCTTGGAATGGGGATATCCCAACGGGAAACCTCACCCGATTCCCAGAGGTTAGGGAAGGAACTAAAGGTCTACTCTCGTAATGTCCGCGGTTGATTCGGGGTTTTTAGGTCGTTCGTACGTACTCTTTCTCCCTCCTCCCCTTCCCAACCCCGCTCCTTTCGGCCAATCCCACCCGCGATCCCTGGTTCGCTGCTTTTGTTTCCCCGAGCGGCGTTTAGGGCGCCTATTCCGTATTTGGCTGCAAATCCCTATTACCCATCCCTCCGGGGCAAAGCCGGGATAAAATTAATTGCGTTATATTTGTTTGTATGGCTTCCCAAGGGATTCTTTAAAAGCGTATATTGCCTTATCTTGACGTGCACTACATATCCAGGGGTTTATCATGGGATATAATTCAAAAGCAAATATTTTGTTACCCTGGACGGAATTTATTATTGCATAAGTCAAGCAAAAATGTTTTCTGGAAATAAAAATAGTTTTATCTGCGTTTCCACCGGTGTGTGCGATGATTTTACCTTGCGAATCATGTTAATAAATAGATCTTAGAACTTAAATGCCATGATTTAGCTAATTTGATATTATACTACCAGGCAGGAATATCCGAGAAACGTAAGTATAAGGAAGTTTTTAAGGAAATTCGAGTATTTTATTGATCTCGGTCATTTGCCATTAAAACCGTACAGTGAAATATTTTACTCTCTTATTATATATTATATGTTCAGTCAAGGCAAGTATGCAATAAGTCCAATGTTAAATATAGAATTCCTTATTTTCTGATTGGGAATAAGGAAAAACAATGAGTCGTCACAATTTTATTCTATGAATGTATGCTTGTGTGCATTTATGTATATATATATATATATATATATTTATATACATATATGTCCCTCAGTGAGGCGGCTGCAATGGCGTCTGACGCCTGAGGGGCGGCCAATAAGTGATGGTGTCACATTGAAAACACCATTGAGGAAGGCAACGGGAAAACACCTCAATACTCAGAGAGGTATCAGCTAGATTATATTATTGTTAACAAAGGTTCAGGAACAGTGTGATAAATTCGCACAGCTTCCCGGGAGCGGACGTGGACTCTGACCACCATTTAGTTATGAAATGTAACGTCCGTTTCAAAAAGATAAGGCAGGGGCGGCGAGTTAGAAAATGGAATGTAGAAGCATTAACTGATTTGAAAAGGAAGGAATACAAACAGGTGGTAGAGAGAATCATGGAGGATGGTAAAGAGCTAAGTACTATCGAAGAAAAATGGGAAAGTTTCAAGAAAGGATTGTCTAAAGCCGCTAAAGACACAAATGAAACCGTTAACGCGAAAAGGACTAGGAAACCATAGATCACGGATTAGATGATTACAAAGACGGATGAGCTGAGAAAATGGAAGAATAAAAAATACAGAGTTAGGTAAAATGAAGTATAAAGAATTAAACAATAAATTGAGGCGAGAAACAACTAGAGCAAGAGAAGCATGGTGGAAGACGAAGTGCGAGGATATGGAAAGTTTGCAGAATAATGGTGAAATTGGTGTGTTGTAGAGCAAGGTTAAATCTTTATCGGGAAGTAAGAAAGGAAGATCTGTAATAATAGTAAGAGATAAGGTGAGTAAGATAATAGTTGACACAGGAAAGATCCAAGAGAGATGGAAGGAATATAAAGTAGAACTGCATAGTAAAGACCTTAGACCCACAATGCTAGACATAGAAAGGAACATGACGTAGAGAAAGATAGCTTAGGTCCAGGCATACTCGACGATGAGATAGAAAGGGCATTAAAGGAGATGAAACGAAATAAGGCCGTGGGTGTGTATAAAATTCCTCCGGAACTGCTGAAATGTTTAGGCAAATGTGGGAGGAAGAAGCTCCATGGGCTCTGGCCGGAAGACTTTGTGAGATCAATTTTAGTTCCTATTCCGAAAAAGGTAAAGGCTACATCATGTGAGGACTACGGGACAACTAAACTAAAAACGCCTTTGGAAAAAGTGGTTTAAAACGCCTTTTCTCCTGATGTGAGTACATAAAAATAAACTTTAGCATATAAATTTCATCTGATATTTATTTACAATTCTTGCGCAAGACCAAGGATACCCTTCTCCGCCTTTAATCTACAAATGTTTTCTCATTGAATTAAAATATATTTTAAAGAACGAAACTTACATCCTCCAGGATACATTTTTTAGCTTTATATTTACTACGTTTCTGTCACTTCTTAAAAATTTAAATTTCCCTCTTACTTTACGAAGGATGTCACTCACAGTGAAAATATTTTTTAAAGATTAAAACTGTGACTTCCAAATAAATTCTGGTAAAGCGAAGTACACTTTGCTGCCCACTAGGAAAGTACGGTGATGGAAGCGAATTTTATCTCGAGCAGAGGCGCAACATAAAGCCTCGTAATTTTTCATTGAATTTTTTTTTGGCAAGATGTACTGCAAATGCGGTGACGCTTCGAATAATTTTGAGCGATTGCATATCGCCGTTAGTTACGCCGCGACGGTAAATCAGCCGCCTGCCGAAAAAATCGACCGCATTACACACGTCTAGGCATTCTAGCATCGCTGAAAGGATTTAAATAACAACGGTCGCGTCACAAACGACAAGATGGAGCGACGTTTTACTCAGTATCATCCTTTTTCCTCCACCATCATCATTTTTTTCTCCTCAACTGAGTTATAAACTCTCCGAAAATCCATACAGCGATGATGCATTCTTCCAAAAATGCGACTCAGTAGGGGTTTTTTTCATATATATCCCTCGAATGTGCTGGAAAATACATTCCAATATATTTATCATTGCCATGCGATTTATTCGTTACCTCCTCATTTATTATTCCCGTAACTCGGAAGGGACCCGAAGGGGGAAGGAAGAAAGCGAAGGGGAGGCGATGCGTATTTTATTGCGCGGAACTGCAGACATCGTGTGTGTTGCATCATCCACCGGCCCAAAGGCCATATCCCCGCCCAGCCACCTTTCCCACCCATCATCCCGACTCGAATGATAAAAAAGCCCATCTTCAGCACCATGCACAGCCCTGATGTGTGCCCGCATCTCACAATGAGAGCCCAAATGCGCACCCTCGCTTCCTCCATCACTACGGCGGGTGTTTCTTCCTGCCAGTCCACCTCATTCCTGCTTTGCCCTTCCCTCTCTGGGCCCCTGAAAGAGGGCGGGGGGATATGAGGACGACCGACGACTCTCCCATAATGGGGTGTGGAGCTCTCCACCCTCCATCCCTAAAGTAGTGGTCTCCCGTCTGCTCTTGCTTAGAATGGTGAACCATGGGATCCTCTTTTCCATCCCAAGGTCGAAAGAGCGCGAGAGAGAAAAAATCCTCCAACTAAAGGATAGAAAGAGGAAAAGAGTTCTCGTGTATGAGGTTGCGTGTATGGGAGGATGAGGTTATGGACCCGTTTCCTCTTGAAGGAAAAGACAGTGACAAATATACGCGGGGCATTAATTTCATTCTTGACATTTCAGGGCAAGGGTTAAGGGGGTGTGGGAATTACCATAGCTCCAAAGTAACCAAGATTCCTGAGAAATAAATCAAATTGTGGTAATGGATTAAATGAAGTACTACACCAGGGAATTCAATCTCTGTTAAGGCCAATATTATGGGAGACTTGTAGCAAACCATTAACCTTCCTTAAATTAAATCTTATTCCAAGACACCAACGCGTACGAGGAATGTGCAAAGTTCGCGACTGGCGTTTAGCGAAGAAACACCAGAAATATAAAGGTAAATTACTTCCTGTAATAGCCGAACATATTTTCTCTACTATTCGAAGGCCGTTAGAGGAACCTTCCTGATAAAAACAGTGAATCTCTTTGAGAGTTTATTATGTTCTCTTCCCAATTTACGAGCTAGTTACGATTCCTATTTAGGTTTACTTTCATTTAGACGAAATATTTCCTGAGATTTATAATAAGGAGACAGTTTTATAAAGGTACTTGGTCATATACTCAAATCTTTTAAGATCAAAGGAGCGATAAATAATGCTCGCTGTTTAACGTAATCTAATATTCATGAATTTCTGCATTGGTATTTAATGTTAAGACTTTAATTAGGTAATTAACGTTAAGAATTAAGTTATATAAATTTCGCTTTAGAATATATAATTTCATAGTAATTAATACGCATAGGTATGTAATAAAATAAAACTTAATATTAAGCTTTTCTTTAATATTTGCTTTAATCGGAATATGATTTACAGAAATGTAGTACACTTTATTAATAATATTTCGTCACGATACAGTTGGCTGCTGGCCACCATTCTTCCACTCCTATTTTAATTTCGGGCCCACAGATGTCCTTCCTCCTCAAATTAATTTTCCTTTTGTAATAACATTTGCTTCTCGTGAACAAACCTATTCATTAGCTTTTTCACTATGCCTTTTCACTATGCGGATTCATTTCGTAGCAATGCTTCCACACCATCTGGTGTTTTGTTCCGTGGAGTATTTCAATGCTTGTAATGTTATTTCTAATTGTGATGGATCACATTTATACTTGCTCAAGTACACCACATTTGATTTAATATTTATGTTATTTCAAAATGACTACCCATGAAAAAATGACACGCAATTCGGAACTCCCATTTCCGTTGATTACGCGAGATCACAAATGCTTCCAGTCGTTATCATTCTTAGTCGATCAGTTTAGTCATTATTAAATGGAATCAATAATATTTCACCAGGCGGTTGACCCATTTGCGTTAGAACCGATGCAATTACGCGCAATTTACATTACCAGGTTATCACCGCATACGAGGTTCTTTTCTGTCACCGTATATGTTAACTCATTTCTACTATAAAAAATTATTCTAATCCGTATTTTTCCTTCTGTAGAACTTTTGAGTTCTCACCAGTTTCCACTTTGAGCGCCCGCCGCAGATACCCATGAGAAAAATCGATTCAAACTGACCCAAATAAAGTTAATATTATTTTAGCTTTTAATTTATTTAGAAAGTAATGTAAGATTGAAATGGCTTAGTCATTCAAACACCATAGATTGTGTAATTGTCTGGTAAATATCGTAATAAAAATTTAATTTATATGAAAATAAATTTGAAGAAAACTAAAGCGTTATGTATTTTACCATGAGAAGGAGCAGTAAATGCCAAAACTCTTGCCAAACCTGGAAATATAAAGTTCCATATGCACACTATCATAATCGCGCTATTAAATACGTAGTCTGCCCCTGCGTAAAATTGAACCTGAGGAACTCAGACGGGACACATTTTCTCGAATAATTGATGTATGGGTAAGTTGCATTTTATTATTCTAAATGAGTAAATAATATTTTAGATACCTTGAGGTAGAATTTATTTCTTCGAATTTTTTTCTGCCACGGTGTGCAGTATTCTCGCAATTTCACACGATCCAGGTTTCAGCGCTTAATCATCAACTTTAATAATTCCAATTCAAGAAAACCTGTATGGGTTCAATTACGCCAGTGGCGTGTTAATGTGTAAATTGAATACCATGCAGTTTACTCAGATGGAATTTTATTTTATATACTTCAAACCCGGCTGGAATTTATTTAACGTTATTGGCTATTCTTAGGCAAGGTTATTGACTATTCTTAGGTCAATTTTTTTCAAGCCCTCAGCACTCTGAGCTCATTCTGAGCTTAAATTCAAGTAAAAATAACTTTATTGAAATTGATTTAGTCACAAGTTTAATGGTCTACTTTCCCAATTAAGTATCTGTTTTACAAAGTTTCACCCTGTCAATAGAGAAAGCCTAGATATTCGGGAAATATCTCAGTGTATGTACCATAAGACACCGCTTTGAGCGGGTTTATTTTGGATACGAGGATGATGTATTAACGACTCTGTGTTTTTCTCCCCACTCCGCCCCGACCAATCTGGACGCCCCGCCGCCTCCGCTGGACAGGATAAGCACACCACTGGAGGGCGCCGGCCTCGCCTTGCTGCTCTCCGCCACCCTGTGCGCCCTCCTCGGTCACTGCTCCAACGACCACCGGACGCTAGTCGCCTGCGGACTCTTCATCCTCGGCGGTGAGTCACGCGATCCCTCCGTGGATGCCCTCCCTCCCACTGCACATCGAATCACTTGATTTATAAGACAAACAGTGGAGTGGCAGTGCGTTTCTAAGAATTGAAACTTAGCGAGGTTCGCTTCTCGTTGTGAATAATTAGTTGTTGTGATCATGTAGTGCTCCCATCTGTTTAAAAAAAATTGAAGTATAAATGCGCAGTACTTACTTGACATTTTTATAAATCAGAAAAATTGAAGTTTATATGCGCAGTACTTACTTGACATTTTTATAAATCAGAAAAATTGAAGTATATATGCGCAGTACTTACTTGACATTTTTATAAATCAGAAAAATTGAAGTATATATGCGCAGTACTTACTTGACATTTTTATAAATTAGAAAAATTGAAGTATATATGCGCAGTACTTACTTGACATTGTTATAAATCAGAAAAATTGAAGTATAAATGCGCAGTACTTACTTGACATTGTTATAAATCAGAAAAATGAAGCATAAATGAGCAATACTTACTTGGCATTTTTAATTGACTCATGACTAAAACTCTTGATAGTTAATGTTACATCTTCTGCTCTGCTTAAAATAGGACATATTTATGTATGTTTGAAAGCGATACCTTGGGGAGGTATTATTTACAGCTCCTTAAATACACGAATAATTGTACTTCAACTCAAATAGCTGTAAAATGTCGGTGACCTGACTGTTATGACGGGACTGAAAAAAACTGTTTAGTGTGCCTTGTTATTTTATACTGCTGATAGTAATTTATATGGATATTTATTGAGAAATAAGGCTTTTATAAAAGCTATACTTGAAGCATGGAATCATGATGCATGGGAATAATAATAATGCTTTTATGATATTGAGATAATGGGCAAAATTCCAACATTTTCAAATTTAAATATCTACCTTAACTTGTCGGTGACCCCGCAACATTGTTTTATCATCACTCCCGCTCGTTTCTTTCCCTCGATCCGGGCTCAAACGAGTGCTCTTCTGCATTACTTTCTGCATCAATTTATCGAATTATCTGAAAAGATTCGAGAGGATTTTATTATGTATAGGCTTTCCAAATAGACGGCTCATTCAGGAAGCGTTCGCTTAGGGGAGGCGGGTGACAGCATCTAAACCTTAATCCCTGCGCTCCCCTCCCAATGTACGAGCCTCCGTGTCCCCCCCCCCACGCCACGCAACGCCTTCGGAGTGAGAGATGGAAATTACGTCATCGAGTGGCGTCCGCACTTGTCTTTCCCCTCCCCCCCAACTCCTCCCTCTCGTTCCCGCCCCTTTCTTCGCCTTTGATTCTGTCCTGGCCTCGGTTTTTAGGACGAATACCACACCCGACGCTGTTTTTCACCCCCCTCCCCCCCGGCCGATATATATTTTCGCGCTGCATTAGTGGAAATAAACGCGTGGGATTTATTTGAGTATCCTACGATGACGCTCTGGTTAAAATTTCATGTTTCATCGCCATATTCTGAGGATGTGCAAAAGTATAACTGCATCACTGTTTCACTATTCTCAATAGTAATAACTTGATGCTTATTTTAACATTTTGACCGATATCGAAAATAATGTCATGATTACCTTAGGTGTAAATTCTAATTTTGACTGAAAAATTTAGAGGCACTGAATATTTTTATTTGCCAGGACTAAAGCGAAATATTCACTTTTACTCACAAAAAAACCACAATGAGCTTAATTGTTTCCTGTACGCTTCTTGTGACTCACTCCTCTGGAATCCCCGAACCCCAATTAATGATAGAAACAAAAATTCAACAAAAATTAGTACAATTAACTGATATAAATATTTCCAAAGAAACTGCGGGAGATGCCGCGACTAGATATAAATATAGTCAGAGGTATTATTGACCTTAGGTGGGCATATGGGTTTTTAACCCACATAGTTAATCTGACCGGCTGTCTTTAATTGAATTTTTTTAACTGAAATTTAAAATGTTTGCCTTCGGCTTATATTTTTTAAGAATAAAAGAATTTTTTTAATGTTAACCTAGCACATTTTGAATTTGCGAAAGAAAAATCAGTTTAATCCAAGAAAACTATATGAATGCTCTAATACGATAATTTTTGTTTAAATTTTATAATCTTTACCGCTTCATTACTGAATTTTTTTCTTCTTCTTTCTCTCATTTTCTACGTCTCATTAGAAGGCCTTGTCGATAATATTGATTTTGCTGCGTGGATTCCTAAAATATTATTGAAAATGCATTTATAGAATATTACTAACATATTTTGAGTAATACATTAAAATAACGTATAATATTAATGAGCAAAGAATCATTGTATAATTTCATCTTTGAAAGGGAAGAGGTACTACCTACTTCCTCAATTTCTATTAGCAAAATTGTTCAGTTTCAAAAGAGCTCGTCTGTCATAACTTATACGTCTCGCTCAGCAAAATATTCTTTGCGCCTAAAATACCCCTGATGGAGTCTTAGCAGAGCACTCTTCAGTACATGGAAAGGGAAAAACATTTCAGCTGAGAAATCGATTACTGTGCTACTGTTTTCCTCAGTTTTTTGCGTGTGTGTATTGTGAGGGGGGAAAATGAACGCTCGAACGTATCACTTGGTCAACCAATTATATCTCTGTAATTACCTCTTTGTTCTATGTCTTGACGAAGCTACCCAAGGCTTAGATTACTTCATCAGTATTTTTGAAAGAAAATGTTGTCTTCATATTAAGTTTTCTTGAATTGACATACAGTTATCCTTTGAATATTCAGGGATTTAAATCTCCCTTTCAGCTCATTAAAGCATGCATGAATGTGTGATTACTCTGGATTGATATTTGAGGATTATTGTTTTACTCTAGATTTTTTGAATTTTGAGATAATAACGAGATTTTCAGCGAAAGTCAATTAATCGGAGGTGTTTTATGCGTTGTCATTATATATTTCTTGAGCATCCGTTCAAATAGACTAATAGTTTACATCACCTGATGATGATGCGCAGTATTGAAACCATGGTCGTGAAATATTAAATCTTTACTGTGGAAGTGCTAAGTTTCTTTTACCATCACAATGCAGGAATTCCACAAAGTTAAACCTGAAACTGTTATCTTTATTAATTTACAATTTTTATCACTCACCTGTGGAAATTTTAAAATGGGTTTCTTGGGGGACCGTCAAAGTAATCCCCTTCGTGTTCATTGCTAAGCCGTGACAGTGAGGATTCGAGTTCAGGCTCCACATTCCGCCATCCCTCAAAACATTTTTCCCATTTCGGAGCAGCCCTTACTAATCGGAAACACCTGATGATCTTTTGATTCTTGGTACCCTGCAAGCCACCACTAGGGTGTGTGGCAAGGGATGAATACACGCCAGACAAATTTTGACCTGAATATTTTACTTCTACCATGTTTGGACAATGTTACTCAGATCCCTAATCACTCGTGGAAAAGTGACATCTTCAATCAATCTATTGTACACTAAATCTCTCAACTTTGGCAATGGCCTCTCCTCAATGGCCTCTCCTACCGCAGCACCATGGTAGTAATAATACATTTTCAACTTCACTGCTAAACAGACGTTCTTTCAATTTATGCAAGAGATTTAATCTGTAATTTAACCTTCACTCTGAGTGATTCCCAGACTAGCGGCTCTAATATTTTGGACATGCTACTAAGTTTACCATAAGAACGTTTTACAAATCTAGCTCCTCTATGCCACACGTGATCCAAATCGGATATCAATCCAACTTTGTGAGGATTCCATTTACTAGCAGCATATTCTAAATGAAGCCTAACCAGCTTCTTCATCTTCATCAGCATTTTAATTCTATGACTGGTTTACTATAGCCCTCCGTTCTTCCCTATTCAGTGTTCATTCCTTCACTCCCGGATAGCTTCCCTGTTTTACATCCTTTTTAATTAATTAATCGTCTCTTGATCGATGCAACACAATATTCTGTTAAATTGACTTATGATGGACATAATCAAAAAAATCAGTACCCAACCCAATCCGGGTGTTTGGGAGGCATGATACCACAATGGCCAGAGTGGTTGACTAAGGATCAGAGGGCCTGGTTCGATTCTCAGTGAAACTGAAACCTCCACCTTAACCCAAGCTGTATGGCTTTTCAGTCGACAGATCCTCTAGAGAAAGCATGGGGAAGGGAACTGGTGTGTGAAGTCCACATGCTGCAAATTACTTAGTTTGCGGTAAGCTCTACCCTCAACAATGAACCCAATCATTAGATTGATTAATGTGATTTAATCTAAGCGTTCACAGTTTATGGTTAGAATTGATATTGGCTCCGAATACATTTTTGTGGGAATATTACTCGTGGTGAAGAAAATCAACAAGCAACATTTCATCCCTTTCATCTTTGTCCATGCCGTAAAAAGTGCTACGTTTTATCCACTGAAATGAAAACCTTAATTTATTCCCTGCTTCATGTTTCCATCCACATATTAGGGTGAGGTCTTCCAAATGCTCTGCGTGGAACACAACACAGAGCACACATATTATTCGCGTGAGTAAGACCCATAATCTTTTTTTTTCATTGTAATTTTAATCACCTGGCTTTAATTCAGAGTCTGGCAACGCCTTCGAGGTCGCTCATTTCCTTTTTTGAACTTGGCCCCGCGTCCTCCTTCCTTCTTCCGAGCCGCACACAATGCAGCATGGCGAAGGAGTGAGGAGAGAGAGAGTGGCTCACTCCATAGCACTCAAAGGCGTCCTTTGGCTATCGCATCGCCACTCGGAGAGCGAGAGAGGGAGGGAGAGGTGCACTCAGCCCGTCCCCGCATGCCTAAATCCACCCCTTCCCCCCTTCATTCATTTCCCCCCTTTCCCACCCCTCCCTCTCCCGCACCAGCCCCCCTCGCGTCGCTGGCACCTCGACCCCCGTCCATCCACTCTTCTTCGCATCTCCGCACTCATTTCATCCGCTATGTCTTCGTTCCGCTTCCCACCAACTCCACGGGCCAAAGAGTCACGCTTTTTACTAAATTTTATTGAATGAACCATTCCCTCATCGTAAAAATATCCTTTCCCCTATTAATGAGCTGCTTATTGCGTAAAAACCGATGAGAAAACATAAGCGCCTTCATGTTAGTCGAAAACTTCATATAAAAATGAGTACTGACAGCGCGCCTCGAATTTAAAAGAAGAATAGAGTTTTCTGCTTCTAATCCTCTATATACACAGATGAAGTTTAATGTGAATGAAGATGAAAATTTCAAAAAATAAACATGTATGAGGAATGGAGGAATTGTTACGATTTTAACAGGAAGAATAGCACACACTTGGCAGCAGTTTTTCCCAAGAAAAAAATTCTTTAGCGAGAATGCTTTATTTCTGATACCCAAAAATAGTCGTATTTCCGTGAATTGGTGCAGTTTGCTTCCTGATTAAATTATTCTCAAATAGATAAAATAATTATGAAATAAATTCACTGAAACTTATCTTTTTCTGGCCAAAATGTGATTAATTGTTTGAAATGGTTAAATTTTTCAGCGTAGAGAATTCATATATTATCAATGAAAATGCTAAATTATTCTGTTTTCATTAATAAGTCGTCAAATAAATTTGCTTTGGAATGACATTCCCTCAAGGAAGAGTCAGTTTTCGATATTAACAAGTATATGTTAATAGTAGAAGATTGGCGTAATATAATGTGGCTGATGCTCTACTAAGTGTTTCACAGAATTAAAATGAATGAAATTCTTATTCTTTTGATAGAAAAATTTACGACCATCTCATTAACTACATTCGATTATCTTTTAAGAGCAATATATGTATTATTATCAGGTAATCCGGTTAAGGCAGGTTTCTTCGCCCACCATACCCCGTACTTCCTCATTTGTGTTCTTCTGTGTCCATTTCACCTTTTCCATTCTTCTCCACACCCACATTTCAATAGCCTCCAGTCTACGTCTATGCGCCTGCTTCAATGACCACGTTTCCGCGCCGTACATAGCTACGCTCCATATCAAAGTTTTCACGAGTCTTTTCTTAATACCCTTTACTAATGTCATAGTAGTAGTAGTTTTGAGGGGAGGCAACCGACAACTGAGGTCATTTGCGCCATAGTGGATGGACAGGAAAGGATGAAGGGTGGAGAGAAACCCAGCGTCGGCATTAGCCTACTCTTTACGAAAGGCGCCAAGGGGCAGCTTAACGTCCCATCCGACGGACGGCGTACTCATTCAAAGTACCCTCCACAAAGCACCTCAAAGTAGGTATCGAGATACCTCTGAAAAATATTCAATACCGCCGGGATTTGAGCCCGGGCCCTCTGGGTGGGAAGCCAGTACAACAGCCACCGCACCATATCGATCCCCGCGTCCCTGTTATCAACTAATCAACTACACACACACATACATATATATATATATATATATATATATATATATATATATATATGTATATATATATACATATACTACCTTGATCAAAAATTTCCCGGAATTTATTCAGAAAATTAAAAATACAAGTTTATTCATCTAAATCTATATTGTCCCCTTCAAAGTAATCCCCATCGACTGCAACACACTTATGCCAGCCCTTGATGCAATCCTCGAAACATTTTTTATATTCGGTTTTCGGTATGTCCATCAGTGCTTCCTGCGATTTTTCCATTACTTCCTCTCGGCTGCTAAAACGCGTTCCCCGTAATGGTTTTTTAACTCGATTGAACAGAAAGAAGTCACAGGGAGCCAAATCAGGTGAATTCGGTGGCTGTTGGATGGTATTTGTTGCATTTTTCGTCAAAAAATTACGAATAATGATAGCACTGTGCGACGGTGCGTTATCATGGTGCAAAATCCACGAGTTTTCTGCCCACATTTCTGGTCTCTTTCGGCGAATTGCTTCACGCAAACGTCTCATAACGCCCAAATAATACTCTTTGTTTACTGTCTGGCCTTCTGGCAAAAATTCATGATGCACTACACCGTTGTAATCCATGAAAACCTTCAGCATTGCCTTCTTTTTTGACTGAAAACGACGTGGTTTTTTTGGTCTCGGCTCATTTGGTGAACGCCATTCACTTGCCTGATGTCTGAATTGCGTGTCGTACTCATAAACCCACGTCTCGTCTCCAGTAATGATCCTTTTGATGAATGTGGGATCGGATTCAGCCTCGCAAATCATGTCTTTTGCGATGTCAACACGGTCTCTTTTTTGCATGAAATTGAGGTATTTTTGCTGCTACACGACGGAAACCCAAATCATTAACCACAATGTCTTGGGCGGATCCATAGGCAATGTTCAAGTCCTCCGCTATTTCTCTGATGGTTAATTTGCGGTTATTGACCAACATTTCTTTTACTTTATCAATTTTTTCACCGACTTTCGATGTCGATGGTCTGCCACTGCGTTCATCATCTTCGATTGACTCACGACCACTTCTGAACCGCTCGTGCCACTGGTAAACGACCGTTTTTTTTAGAGAATCGTTGCCGAAACACTTTTCCAACATTTCCAACGTCCGTGCGCCACTAAATCCGTTTTTTACGCAAAATTTAATACAAGTTCGTTGTTGCAAATTTAAATCCATTTCTGCAATTGTAAAAAATCGCCAACACACACAGAGATAGATGTACTCTTGGCTACGTAACTTTTGCAAATGTCAAGTTATGACACTAAGATTTAAAGGGAATATCATCAACAGATGTACCAATTTAACAAAAAAAACAGAACTCAAATCGGAACGATGGGAGCGCCACACGGTGGTTATTCCGGGAACTTTTTGATCAAGGTAGTATATATATATATATATATATATATATATATATATATATATATATATATATATATATATATATATATATATATATATATATATATATATATATATATATATATATATATATATATATAAAATATATATATATATATATATATATATATTATATATTATATATATATATATATATATAAAATATATATATATATATATACATATATATAACACTCTTTGAAAGCCTCACGGACGTGAATAATAATGTTTAACACTTAGCACTAGTGGACACAGACAAAAACACAGAAACACACAAAAAAGAGACTCACTATTTTTCGAATTTTCGGTGGTCGTTACCACCTTTATCAAGGAAGAGAGGGACAGAACTGAAGGGAATACGATGGCTGGAGCGATGGATGGAAGGGGAAGGTGGGGAGAGAATTCCGAAGGGACGGGTTTGGAGGGGCAGCGTTAGAAGGGTGGGGAAAATGTAGAAGGTGATGGGGGTGGAAGGGGGATGAAAATACGCAGGCAATGCTAGCGTCACGCAACTTGGCTCAGAGAAGGCAGACAAGCCACTGAAGCTATCTGACCTCGTCCAGCGGCTACTCGCGTCGTCAGCACTTCATGCGGCACGAACGGGTACTACTTTCCGGATGACCCTCGTATAATTGGAGCAGGGTAATTAATGCCTAATATTGATTCCTGGCTAATTCCAGGACTCCAAGAGCCAGATGAAGGATTGCTCTAATGTTTTCAGTATCAGTGGAGGATCAGAGGGTGGGAGGGATGCTATGATGGATACACAATAGCATTTATCAAAGGGAGTGTTGTGTTTGGAGGCGTGTTTGGGGATAGGGAGCATATCAATTAGGGAAGAGTTTTTGCATGAGGCTCGGTGGTTGTTGATTCTGATATTGAGGGGTGTGGTGGTCTGCCCAATATAATAGGCAGGGCAAAGTTGGCACTTCAGAAGGTACACTACATTGCTAGATGTGCAAGTAGAGGAGGGAATTGGTGGGAGAGAGTTAAAAAGCGGGTGGGAGAGGGATGGGATTTCCATCCCTCTCCCACCCGCCATCCATCCATCCATCGCTCCAGCCATCGTATTCCCTTCAGTTCTGTCCCTCTCTTCCTTGATAACGGTGGTCACGACCACTGAAAATTCGAAAAATAGTGAGTCTCTTTTTTGTGTGTTCCTGTGTTTTTGTCTGTGTCCACTAGTGCTAAGTGTTATACATTATATATATATATAGATATATATATACATATATATATATATATATATATATATATATACATATATATATATATATATATTTATATTTATATAAAACAATGACTCAATAATTGGAAACAGTTGCTTTGAACCTGGTTTATCAAATATAGTAGATTTCTAAGAGAAGCAATATATCATGACGCCACTTTCAATTTAATTCGGAGATTAGGCATTATTCATACTCCATTGATCACGGAAGGCATCAAAACTTAGCAATTAAATGGAGGAGGGAGTGGAGAAATGAACATTTTAACTCACACGGATACTAAGGTCGTATTTTCATGCAATGCAATGAAAAATTAATTCAATTTGGGGTCTTATTTAGTATTCTGCATTCATCAATTTATTGAATTCCATTTGAAAGTGCACCTAAATGCGTGAATCATATTTGCCGTATTAAGTAGTACATTGGTATAGTTAGAAATTATTAAATTAAGTTATTCCAATTCATCCTCGCAGCAAGGTTCCCTATTTTCTGCTTTTTTGAGGATAATTCTGGATGTCTTTGATTCGTTAGCTAATTGATGCAATAGGAAATTCGGCGTCCCTGCAGAGAGTACTCGCCATCTCATTGATAAAATGAAGACGGGCCATAATTCAGTTCAACTTTCAGTTCTGCTTCAAGGGTTGTATAATACGCTGTAAAAGATATAATTTATCAAACTCTTATCTATTGAAAGTTTTATTCATCTATAAAATAGGACCCTTGCTCAAGTATCCAACGAGAGATGCACTGGACCACCGATGTATTTTGGAATAATTCTTTGGTTTGAATCGATCAGTTGGTGGAAACACGTAGTAATAGCAATTTTATTAGATTCTATTTCAAACCATACCGAAAAATTTGGAATTCAGAGATAGTAATTAATATTTAATAATTTCAATGTTTTTGCTATGCAAACTTTCCAGGACGATTAATTTTTACAAAAATATGACTACAGGTAAATAAAAAGGGATAAAAATTTCTTATCCATTTCTCTCTAACTCCTTTTTTTGTCCAGTTTCTTCACTTTTTACCGTAAATTTAACGGTAACCAACATTTCTTTTCCCATCATAAAAATTCACGACATCTCTCGACTTCGCTCCTCTTCCCGGAAATTTCTGAGCCATTAAAATCACTTCCCTCATTAAGTCTCTACGTCTCCTCGACCCGCTTCTCTTCCTCCTCCTTTTGCTGATTTTTTCCCGCCCACTCTTTTCTGCGAACCTGTCAATTTGAAGCACTCGGTTTTCGCGTCATATTGGTTATCTTGGCTTTCTTCTCTTTCTTTCTGTTCATTAATAAAGACATGTTTCACGCTTGCTGTCTTTTGAAGTCCTGTAATTACTTCGTTCAGGTTTTCTCTTTCACACTAATTCAGCACAATGTCTACAAGATGTCCTCGTTTGTATCCGTGTCTAGTAAATTTTCCGTCCTATTTTCTGCCTTTCAGAGGCTTCCTTAGTTCTGGTAATTCACCGTGCTTACTTCGTCCTCCAAAATCTCTCAACCCCCCCCCCTCCCCATCAACACTTCCAAGGCCACGCCTTTAACCTCCTGCTGCAGTGCTTCACCTCTAATGTCCTCTCCACCGGAAATTGAAACTTGCGTCTGGGTGGCGCACCTTGAAATAGCTTCCCTCTTCACAAACGCGCACGTCTCAACGGTTCCCCTTCGCTCCTCCGACGTAATTTCTCCCTCATGTCCACTCTTCCGCTCACTCAAAACACATTCGACCTGCACGCCACTTCATCTTCCGCCCCAACAACGGACGAGTATCGTTTATGACCAATAGTTCACCCTCTTCCCTCCCTCCTTCGCCTTTATGGGCCCCGACTTTTCTTCCCCCTTATTCCCGTTCTCGTAATCGTCCTTTTTCGTATCTCAATCTCTTCTTCCCGTCCCACCGCTAAAAGGAGACATCTTTCGTCTCCGTCGCAGAGATCAAACCCCTCTGCCAGCCCTTTCTATCTCGTATTATATTTTCGACTCAACGCCTCCATCTCTCCCGTTCCAATTGCATTATGAGGTTATTTATTTAATTTTCATTTTATGGAAACCCTTATTGCCGAAGTCAATTCAATTACGGAGCTAAATGATTTTGAGAGAGTCCTTAGCATTTTATCGGAGGAAATATTCGGTGCTCTGTAAAGTTTATTCAGGAATAAAAATGAATGAAATAAATGTTCACAGAAAAAAGTCTTGATGGAAAAAGAAGCACATTAATGGACCATGCCATGAGACTCGTAATTCGTAAAAATTTAAAGGAAAGGCATTTTAAAGTTTCACTTAACTTTGGAAGATAGAAGATTAGTTATCAAAGCGTCGTCATGAAATATGCATAAATTAGCTTTCAAATATATCAAAATATTTTATATGCACCGATGTCAAGACTATTATCAGGAATAAAAAAGAATACAAAACTAGTGTATTTATAGCGGTAGCCATTATATATTCGTTTTTCGTCCCTTAGCTTACTATGTTGTATAATATTTCCGACGCCTTAATACCAGTTTCGTACTGGCATAAAATGAGGAAAGACAAAGAAGTGTTTTAATATTCATTAAATTATATTACGACCGTATTGAACCATGGATGAATGTGAACGTTTTTTTAATACAAGATGGAATACTTATTTTAAGCAAGATAGTGATTTTTTCATAGAAATCTTGGTAATGTATACTTTCTATATTATGTTGTGTACATGATGGTTTCCAAAACTTGCCAGGCGATTGGGATAAAATGCTGAACTGAGGTATGCAACATTTTCTGTCCCTCGGTATAATTTCTACTTCATCACTCTGAGTATGTGTTTTTATGCTCGGTAAATAAACCACAGTGGTTATCACGTAATTCTGGTGACATTTGCCCCATCTTCGAAATTGCCTTCTCTTTGGTTCTTCTTCATCATGAGCGGCTGCGAACACTTCCACGCATTCAAGAGGATATTTTTTTTACACATGACGAATAAACGCCACGCCTTGAGTTCATTTGCATCGCTTTATTCCGACGCCTTTATCTCCATTTACATTCGGAATTACAGAAGTGGAAGTCTCGTGAAAAGCCAAGGGACTCCCTCTTTATACGCGAATACATTTTTGCCTCTACTTATTGCATTAAAAATGGTGTTTATTTCCCTTTCCGAACTCGGTGAAGGATTTTTGTAGAAACTTAACTCGAGCCTCTCATCCCCCTCCTGCTCCTCGCTTGGATTGCCACTCCACACCCCAGCACAGCATCCCAACCCCCCACCACCCAACTTCATTCTCATCTGCATTTGAAAAATTTCCCACGTCTCCTCCCCTATTTTTCATGGCTATTTTCGTGATCTCGCCCACATTCCCACCGCCCTCGTCCCACACTCACAGTCCCTTTTGCATAAAACTTGGACTTTCACAGTTTCCACTCCTCTCATCTCTCTCCTCTCTCTCTCTCTCTCTTTGCTCTTTCATCTTTCCAAGATGCTCAATCTTAACTCTGTTTTGTTTTAGTTTTTTTTAATTATCCAGCATTTTTTCCCGTAGTTCTTTTTCTGCAAATTTTTCCTGACCTCTTCCACCCATTTCTTCCCATTTTTTTATTTTTCACCGTCATATTTGTTTCTGATATACCGAGGTCTTCCTGAAGAATACCCAAAAATGCTCTCATATTCGTCCCATCTTTATCGTTGTATCATCTCCTGTTCGTTCCTCTCAACAAATCCTTCCGACAAAGCGCCATTTATGACCCAGATTATGGCCCATGATTAAGTATGCTATACGTCGGCGTGGTCCTTTGCAAACCCATCGCTCCTTCCCAAAATTACCTCGGTCCCTTTCCCCATCTTCCATGCAGCCCAATGTGAGGCCCATCCACCCTCAGGTCCCTTCCCAAGCTGTTCCCACTGTCGACTCCTTTATCTCCTGTCCTCTCCGCGGGCTCCGGTACCGTCCTCCCCCACCCCGATCTCACGCCTCCTTCTGCCCATCACGCCTCCTTCGCCCCCTCCTCGTGTCCTCCTTCTCCAGGGGACCAATAGGGGTGCCTCGCACCCTCAACACGCATTCCTCACGGTTCCACATCCTCCCACTCCCTCCACTCAATATTATTATCCACCCTCCCTTCCCTATTCTTCCCGCCCGTATATGAATGTTAAGGTCCAGGCGCCTCACGGTCCGGTCATGAAATCCAAGTCCATACGGCCCCGCGGAACAATGAAAGGATGAGTGACGGCGGGCGGGGGTTAAGGGGCGAGTGATGGAGGGAGGAGGAGGGGGTGGGTCATTGAAGGGCGAGGGATCAGGCGAGGTGGGCTTGGGGTGTGCGACTTTTTCGCCCCTCGATGTCCGAGGCCTTCGGGCGAGCGCTTAAGTATGTGGAGTGTGGAGTGCCCCCTGCGGGAGGATGGAATCATGAGCGGACGGCAGATTGAGCATTTTTTCCCTTCCTCCCTCGGCCCTTCCGTCCTCCCCTGTTGGGAATGCGGTGGAGGGCGGGGGGGGGGTGGTTGGGTGGCAGTTGGCGGGAGCCTTCTCTTTCTTTGCGGACCAAGTCCACTAAAGTGTCGTCCGGAAAGGCTTCCCGCCTCTATGGCGGCGAGGCAATGGCCACACGCCCCCCCCTCCGGATGACTCATCTCTCCCTCCTTATTCCGTTCTTTGGCCAGGCATCCTCGTGTGTGGTACGCTCACACAAGTGGAAAGGAAATGTTGACCCCTACCCAGACTCTCCCGTTCACCGCGGGGCGCCCCTCTCGAATGGGCATTTTTTTCCCGTTGGCTCATCGTTTCACGTACCAATTGATCGATATTTAGGACCAATTCATGAAACCCGGTCCATCCGATTACAAGGTCCGTGGACGAAACATAAGAAATGAGCTAATATCCAGCGATATCTTAGATGCTGGGGTAAACGCTGGCGGCATATGGATTAAAGGAAGTCGACAAGTTTTGGACGATTCGTTGAGATTTTTTTAAGCATACAGTCGAAAGTATTCACCAAACTTGTCCAAAACCGTGCATCTGCGGAATATTTCATGGGGAACATTTGTTAATACATTTATTTCATTCCGATCATATTTTTCGGGCTATTTTACTTGCTTTCACCGAATAAATTATTTTCCTGGTATGCCGATAAGACCTGTCGGCAACATTTATTCCTGATTCATACACAAGAAATGTCCCAAAAATAAGTAGAATATATCTGGGGTAAAAAATATATTGCAGATCAAAGTACAAATTGTTCCAATTCTTTATAAGAGCACCCTTATGTATCGACACGCCCTAACACTAGTGCCTCAACCAGTTGTGGAACGCTTCCTGTAAAGCATCAACTGGACCCTCGTTCAGGCACCTCGTCATAGCCTCTTTCACATAATCCAGTGGTTAAAAATGGTACTCAAAGGGGTTATACTTGGATACTTTGGCCGTCAAGTAGAAAGAAAGAAAACACAGCAATTCCACATTTACACTTTATTCAGACGACCATGGTTTCACCACTGCGTGGCATCTTCAGGTGAAGGCATACATAGTAGAGGGCGGCTGCTGTTGCTGTGTTTTCTTTCTTTCTATACGATGGAAAAATTCCACAGAGTAACGGCTAAAACAGTCTCTTATACTTTGGCCGTACTCCAAGACCCATGTCTCGTCAGGTCCAAGGCAAGGACATCATACAAGCAGTCTTTCGACAGTACCTTTGGGGCCATCTTGGCACACCTCTTTCATGACTAAGTCTTCTTTAAGAATTAACTGTGGTTTTCTGAATATTGCACTCTTCTGCTGACATCCTGGCACTTGGGGGTAAATCATAAATTGAGCATGTGTCTCTCTTTTTGCACGTTTTCATCGCGATGTGTTGCTGATGGATGTCCAGGGCTTTATTCCTCATCGCCAACCTCCTCTCTACCCTCCCCGGACATGTGTGTGAATTTCACACGCCGTATAGGGCTTAGTACTGGGTGAACTCAAACATCACCTACCAAACTGACCTTCGGGTTGATTACTGTGTTTATGGTTTTTATATCTTATACGCATGCCTTCCTTAGTCATCGAAGACAGACCATACTAGGGAAAGGAAATACTAACAAAGAATAACATCCCAGGACAATCTCGAGGAAGTAATAAATGTTTGTCAGAAAAGCATTAATCCAAAGGCTAAATAGGAGTCCATAAACTAGAATAGGTGGAAATGTTTATCATACCTTGGAACTATTTTGGGCCAAAATGGTCCAAGTAGTAGGGTTATGAGAAGAAGTATTGGGTTAGGTAAATATGCTTTCAAAATTAGATGGGAATTGATGGCAGGTCCGTTTAGTAAAGATATAATGAAATGGCTCCAAACTTCTATATGGAACGCGATTATTTGCGGCGCGGAAACATGGTCATTGAATGCAACAATTTCAGAGTGTAAAAATCATTCGCCTTGACTGGGATCCCAGTCAAGGCGAATGATTTTTACACTCTGAAATTGTTGCATTGAAATGCACATTAGCGGATGACTCCGTTAAAAGTTACTGTTACGGCATCTCCCGCAGTTTCTTTGGAATTGGTCATTGAAGCAAGACGACAGACCTAGAGATGAGAAGCTTTTTTAAATTCAGGAGAAGGATGTAAAAGGTGAAACGGATAGAAAGAAGGCAAACGAGGAAGTTCCTGGATTGGTGTGGGAGGAAAGGCGATTTCTGAGAGAATCGAAATTAGTCAGGAAAGATGCATACTGAACATTTTGTTTGTCAATGGGATGTTGAAGAACGTGATAGAGGGGACAACGTCAGGCAATCAAGGGAGAAGTAGAAATGGGATAGGGATATTGAACGGAATCCAGGAATGAAGTACGGGGAATTGAAATGGGGGTTATTTTAATGTTGGCTTTCAGGCCATGTTTTGCTAGGAGAGGCAATGGGATTCTCGCTGTACCGTTTAGTAGCTAGGGTCCATCCAAAGTATAGTAGCAGCCTTTTTTTTATTTTTTTGGCCGCGTGTATCGGGCATAGTTATTGTTTTCTTAATTTTATCGTGGTAAATGGAAATTTGCTTTTTATTTCTCTAAAACCAGCTCCAGAGTCATTTGACGCTCTTTGTTTTATCGCAACAGTTTTTTTTAACCAAACGGGCTGCCCCGCGTAGAAGCCTTCTTATTTTCCCAAGATGAGTCCTTTTTCAGCCGTATTCCATGAACCACATGCATACTCAAAAAATGAGACATTACAGGAGCGTGGAAAAACCATTGCTTCACCTTGAAGTCACTCCTGCCAACAATCCGTCTAATAAATCCTAGTGTTTTATTAGCTATCCCACAAATTGTAGGTACGTTGTTGTGCCAAGTTAAGTCGTTAGTTATAATAACACTTAAGTATTTTATCGTATCAACTACTTCTAGATAGGAATCCAAGGCTTCTTAGCGATGAAATCCGACCTACGCCGTATTTTTTCCTTTGCAACGAAAGTGCACAGAGATCCAACGACTCCAACATGTGTGTGTGCGTATATATATGTTTATACATATGTATATGTATATATATATATATATGTATATATATATATATATAAACACAGATGTAGATTTTTAGAATATAGAGACACAAAGAAAGGACACTCACAATTTGTTATTTGACGTTTCGACAGCTTGGCTGTCGTCTTCAGAATCATTCTAAAAATCTACATGTGTTTTTATATATTTGTGCGTCGCCGAAGAGCGTTCCATTTCGAAGATATATATATATATATATATATATATATATATATATATATATATATATATATATATAATATTATATTTGCAATCCATGCATAATGAATTTGAGTCTGTCTATATGTATTTATGCGTATACATGCCTGTAATTATAAATTGTATTTCCTCTGTCCCTCGTCCGTCTAAAGGTACGAGCAAGCACGGAGCGCGGGAAGGAGCGGTTGGCTATTCCGAAGCTGCATTCTATTAATTTTATCTTATTTATTCGCTCCTCTCTCTCTCCCCTCTCTAAATGCCCCGCGCGCATCTGAATTTCTAAACCGGTCCTTGCCAACTCAATCCTCCTCGACCCGGAGGAAGTCGTTCGCGTGTGAACTCAAATGTAAGATCACGTTTGGGATCTAATGCTTGCAAAATTCCCTCCATTTCTCCTTCAATGTTCGCCATCATATTTCACTGGCGCTTTTGGAATGAGATTAGGATTTTATTTGGACTCATTCGGAGGCGTATTTTCACCTCGCGACGAGAATGACCGTCTCATAAACGTAACTCTTATTCCCCATCTCAATTGCGAGTTGAGTGCGCCTCAGTTTTCGAAACACGTTCCGGGTCAATCATAATTTTTGTGAAGCAAATACCGTTTGCTTTCTCACAGGCCAATGTTTGCCGTTAATTGTACAAAGTTAAACATTTTTTCAATGATTTTTCTTATCAAAATGTATTGAGTGTATGGATGTAAGTCAATGAATTTTTTCTTATCAAAACGTATTGATGAATGCACTCATTTCATTCTGAAAATTGCGAATCCGATATTTGTGAATAATTTTCCGAATTTCCCATTTGAAAATATACTTTTTACGAAGCATAATTTTTTATTCCATTTCCTGAGTCGCCTCTTTATTTTTGCTTCAACAAAAAATTAATTATTTTATTTTATTTTGATTGGAATTTCATCTTAAATTGTTTTTAAAATCTGTCATGACGCACTCAAAAATTTTGTTTAATCTATTCCATGTTCGTTGGATTAAAGTTAAGTTATGTTGTACAGTTAATACTGCCGCGTGATACTTAAATTCCACGGTTTTTGTAACCGTATTTGTGTCGAATGGTCAATGTTTCCTTATTCAAACAAAATGATTTCAATTTATTTCATATTAGCTAAACTTTGTATTGTAGAAGCAAATATGCCTTTATATTTGAGCAAAAGGGCATTTGCGAAATATTATATTCAAAACTACATCAATATGTTTACCTATCATTGGTTTGATTGTTATATTTATTTAGCGTATTAGTGGAAAATATCTCTAATGTTATTTACATCCGCCTCAACCATTCTACTATCGTAAATGATGAAAATGTCCGTTTTTTATTTTTCTTCTAATCACGGTGTAGGTGTAGTCTTCGTGCGGCTTTTTTAAATAAGCATACGTTTTACTTTGCACATGAATTTAATTTTGCGATGAATTTTATACCTTTACTGAAATAAATGATATCATTATTCTACTTGAAATTATGCAATCATCAATAGCCCTTCTAACAACTTTTAAAATGTTGAGGCTAAAAATAATAGCCCTTTAATTTGTTATTAACAATTTCTTAGCATTATGGAAAAATGATACGGTATTTTATTAGAAATATTTATACTTAAATTGAGTAAAAGTTACTGTAACCATCAAAAATTGGTTGTATTCCGTTTGTAATCACATGCAATACTCTGAAATTTCAAGGGGTAAAAGGTTTCTTTCTCATGCAAAAACGTGATTTCTTCTTGGCAAAAACTAAAAGGTAGGTGTGTTAAAAATTATCATTTACTTAGTTTGTCTTCCCCGTGATTTTTTATGACTTTGTTCAGACAATGGAACTATTTCAACAATTTTTAGTAATAACTCTGCATTTACCAATTTAAGATCGAAATGAGAAAATGAAAAGTTTTGGATTAGGAATCCAATATGGCACAGTAACAGTGTAAGCCTATTGCCGCTAATAATGAAGGATAAAACAGAGTAGCTGGCAGTCGGATGCTTAGTGATGGTAGAAAACCTCAAGCGCCCATTCACTTATTAGTTAAACACGTCCTCGCTTCAAGGGACTACTAAGATGACTAATTGATGAATTGCGACGCAGCTTATCTTTTGAACGGTGGAGGAAGCAATTCTTCGCTAAAGTTACTTTTAAATAGCAATCCAAAGACACTCCAGGTGATTTCAAAGCACATTGAATATTAAATAGAGAAAAATAGGCAAGAAAACATGAGCGGAAATTTAAAATTCACCCATATTTTGAATTTAACAAGGGATAGGTAAATTTTCCGTGAGAAAATATGACAATATGACAATTTACTCTTTCTTTTCTTCCATCGTTCTTCTACTCAAGTCTCTTTAAATCCTTCAACATTTTAAGCAATGGTCGGGGTGAAATTTTCTCTTCCATGTTTTCCTTCAGTATCCTTGTGTCCCATTCGGGTCCCTGCGTAACTTTCGCCATTAGTTTCTTCTTCGTCATTAGTTTGTGATGGCTATTTATATATCTCCGCTATGTTAGCTCTCATATTGTTTGACTTAGTTCTTATACCTTGTTATTAAAATCGTGTCAATTTTGTATCTTGGCCTTATCCCCGGCATCCCTATTTTTATCTTCTACTAAGACTTTGTTTGAAAAATGATGTTTGCCAAGAGCATGTTATTCTAGTTACAGAATTCTATCAGTATTTTTCCGGCGGCGTTTTGTTTTTCCAATTCAAACTGTTTTGATAATCATTGTTGTCCTATTTCTTCTTGGAAATAAAAATTATTATCATATTAGTTGGTAGTACACATCCGCAATTTTGTAACGGAAATTCTTTAGCAGAATTGTTAGGGAATATAGGGTTACACAACGCCTATATTCTGCAACTCTGCTCTTCCTTTTTCAAACTCAGTTCCAACGAGAGTTTAACTCAATTTCACTCCACAGGATAAGCCTATTATTTGGAAAAATACAAATTGATGTTGACATTCAAGAATTTGGAATCGGACGAAATTTTCATTCATAATCTCCACTTTTCCTTCCGGACGCGACATTCGGCCTTCCTTATGTCTTAGCTTCGTATATTGTGCTGCTTGTGATAATGCCAGGCACTAATCCGACGAAAATCATTTAACGGTGGAAAACTCCTTCATATCACAATTATAATTTTTGTAAATGGTCATATATGTTTTGGCTTGTTTTATATTTTAAATGTACGGACATCAAAACATTTTATTTCGAGTCAATTGAGATTGAACTTTCATGTGTTATGTTCGTATTTAGTTAGGTTTTAATAATAAAAATAATGACTTTTAACAACATTTTTATCAATTAATGTAAGAAATTATTTTTAAGAAAAATGTTCATTGTAAACCCACTCTACTATTAATTGCCTTTACGATGAATGTATCGCATTTGTCTTCTGCTAAGCTCATGTAATGTCTGATTTATATTTTAAATTGATATTCAAACGATTTTGAAGGAATTCCAGGGCGAAAATTGTTCGATTTCGTCCCTGAAGAATTTAATATCCCTAAAATTACTTGCGATATGGTAAACGACCACGCAGCAAACGAGTAGTTCCAAAGCATCAATTTATGATGACCGAGTTTAAATATCACTTCCTCCGAGGCCTGCAGGAACATTGTCTTAAATCCCTTTTCACTAGTAGTTCTGCTTCGGTGGTTTCCTACTTAAGAATACAAGTCGTTCTCGCCTCCTCTAAAAAGCGATGAGTCTTTCATTTCGAGTACCAGAGGTTGAAATCAGTCAATACGCTTCGAGTCTACCGAAGAAAAACTCCTCCGCGTCATTATCTAAACTCCAACCGAGTGGAAATGCATCGCACTGCCTTGGGTTTTCCTTAATAAACGCTTCAGCCTTCGCTCCTCGTACGTGCTCATTCCCTCCTCTTCACTCGCAATCATCTCACATCTTCATCTCCTTTGCCGCGGTCTGAGAGCTTTGTGTTCCATGCACTCTCACCTCGGAGGCCTCCCCCTCCATCCCCAGCACTTGACGCATTCATTGCCCTACCCTCGCCCCCCCAGCCCTTTCCCTCCCCCCCCCCATCCCCACACGCTCCTTCGCCTCTCATTCACGCCTCCCCTTCCCATTCAGTTTGTCCCTCCCCCCCCGACAAATCCTCTCCCTGCTCTGAGATTCCTCAGCCGTCGATTTCAAACTCTTTCGACATCTCTTCCCCCACCCCACACCCCCCCCCTCCTTCGCCTCATTTTCGAATGCTTTAGGAGTCGAATTTCTCCGCAGAGCTTCGAATCGGTATTGCAGTCAACGCAAACTCCCACGAAGTCTGAGCTTATTACTTGGACCGGAAATCCTCCACCTTTACCTTTGCGGAAAAATATACCCGCCGGTCCTTCGAGCCCTCTCTCTCTCTCTCTTTCCAGCCCCCTTTCGCCCCCTTTCTCCCCCCCCCTCACGTCACATCCCGGTTCGTCCTCCAATAAGGCCCTCCCCCTTGCTTCTCATCAACCCCTCTCCGTGTATCGGGACAAGCTCCACACTCCGCTCGACTCCGCACTTCCGACCCAGTGATCATTCCACTCCATGCCCCCACCACCCCGCAGCCCCTGCCCTCCCCCTAACTGCTGCTCCTCCCGAATTTCCCTCCATCCTCTCCTTCCCGCGAACTTTTCACTCGCGCCAACCTCGCCGTGCTTCCCCCGCTGCCATCTCCCGCCCTCCATTTCATCTCCTCACTCTCCCTCCTCCATCACTTCTTGTTCTTTTTTTTCTTCACATCTTTCCCTGTTGATCTCCTTCCCCTCCCCCCCCCCACTCTCCAATCCAACAACTCCATCCTTAACTGTGAGATTTGCATTCATTTTCTGTGCACTCGGCAAGAGACGCTGAATCGGACGCATCCGTGGATTCAGTTTCTCGTTGAGTTGACTGACTAAATGTGTTTTCGAAACGAGAAACATCGTTTCTCCTGCTTTAAGATCAACCTTTCGCTCTTGATTACACTCTGTCTACTTTAATTCTAAGCAACGCCTTGGTGTATTTCTTCTGCGAAATTTATACTACTGGTCGAGCAGGACAATAAATTACCTGACACATGTTTTATCAAAATACCTACATCTGTGAATTTAATGCTCGTAAAATACGTTATTATTCTCGCTCTTGGTTATTTCCTTCCTGCGCCGTTTATCAGAGAGAGTTCAAGTATGTTCACAGCACTAATTTTGGCAACCTCGAGTTTGATCGTCTTCATGCAGGTCAGCTGGTCTAGTGCTTCTTGCTGACTTATTAACCGCCAGAAAACTTTTCCACGCGATATCCGTTTTTTCTTTTGAAGATCCTCAAGGTTTTTTTTTTCATTTCAGCCCATTCCATTGTTAACGCGGAGTAAATTCGGTTGTCATTTTCTATTATTTTACGGAAAGTCATACGTTCGCCTTTACGACGCTGACTGAATGCTAGCAAACCTGTCGAACTAAGAGAACCAGCGCAAGATGATGCGGAAAAAAATGCAAAGCTCAAACCAGAGAAGCCATTTTAACCCTGGAACGATGATGGGGTGAATAAACACACCAGAGCAGGTTGAATTTTCGCGCCAAACGAAAACGGCTTACGTCTGCGACTTGGGACCTATTCCATGTATACCAAGTCAATCAAGGTGTCACGTGATTTTACATAAGAAATTTACATAAGAAAAATGAGCCCCCCCGAACGGACTCTAATAGTCATAATGGTGTGAGATACAAATTTTTGAAAATTGTCACCCCACGTTACCAGAATAGGGTGAAAAAATAACTTTACCGTTCTAGGATTAAAAAAGATGGCTTGAATGGTAGGTTGGAAAATTAGAAGAAAAAGAATGTTATATCATATTAAACTTACCTTTGTTGGACCGAGTCTTAATTATTGTTCGTGCATATATGTCCAATATTTTTTGCCACCTATTTGTAGAAACTGATGTTTGTTGGCACACATTCTGTTTGCATTTATTAGGTTAATAGAACATGTAATAGTTGCGTTAATTGAGATTCTAGAATGCAAATTTGCCGGCAGGACTTCTATAACGGTGCAGGGTCGAGATATTTTCGTGAATAAAATTTCAATCTCATACAAGAAATCATGTTTTCCCTAGCCAATGCCTAGGCTTCCCGTTCCGCTGGTAGCAGCGTGCTCGAACCCCGTTTAATTCAGGAGCTATAGTCATTTACTGCTCTGCTGTGTCTCATTTACATCTTGTACTTGTAGCCTCATTATCTTCCTGGGCCGAGGATTCAACGGAAACCATTACAATGTGTTTATGCGGAATATGAATGTATCTGACCTATATAGGCTCCTCAAACACGGATGTCTCTTAGTCTGCACGACAATATCATAGCTTTATTTTCATTCTTTGTGTTTTATATTTATTGTTCGAATAAATATTATACCGTGTATTCCGAGTCATTGAGGTTTTCCAAAAGCCCTTGTTTTGTTATTTTCCGCGCTCTTCATTGTTTTTCCAATTTTCCATCGCTTTCATTCGAGGGCAATGTGAAACGTACATTCCCATGGTTCGGAGCGTAATTGAATGAAAAAACATTTTATTACAGAAAGACCCACCAAGCACGAGTATCCCAAGTTGATGTAATACAGTATTCGACGTTTTATTACGACTTGAACGACACTATTCCCTTAAAAGAATCTTCCTCCCGCAAATAAATACTTAAGCCCTGATTTCAGCGATGATTATTGCCAGCCGTCCCCGTAGTCTCTGTTTAATGTCCCGAACGGGTACAAATTTCCGGAAGCACTAATAAACCTTTCAATTTTTAAATTAATATCAATCATAGCGTTCGGATATAAGTGCAGCTAAAACGTACGATTTGACAGAATTAAATCCTTTCAATAGGACAAAATAACCATTGTGATAAATGTATGTTGTAACTTGGAAAAAGATAATTATTTTAAACGCCTAGAATATGTTTAAGATCATTAGATTGTGGGAGAAATTTTCTAAAAATCACAAAAATGAGTTTCTGTTAATCAAAAAAAAAGAATTATTGCTCCCAAGACATACTATATTGTTTTAAAATATAAAATTCTATGAGTACACAATTGATAATTTACATAATATCGATATATTATACAATATTTCATTTTAACAAACAACTCAATCATATGTCACCGTAATGCAATTTATGATAGTGAAAATGAATCCATCGCTATAATAATAATTATGATTTTTGGCAAACTCTCAAGATGCTCACTTAATCTTAATATTTGCAATAATATTTGAAGAATGAGAATTTGGAGAATTTGGGATTCTAGCTGCAAATTTAATTCGCACTGATATCCAGTTTTAATATATTTTAGAGCAAATCCAACACACATACATATTTTACATTTCATTATACCAGGGATGTTCTTCTAAGGGCAATTACGAAGGAAAGTGTTCCTTCGGTAAGGGTATGAAGATTTTGACTAACAGCAAGGCTTCTAAAGGCGTATGTCTCTCGTATTTTCCCTCCCACCGTTACACTTTTCATGTGAAACGAGTCTAAGGAGAATTTGTTGCAAGTTTTTGCTCTCAAGTTAATCAGCGGTCACTTTAACTTCCAGATGTAAATCATTAAGCAGTTAAAAACGAGATAAAATGCTCTCCTTTTCCGTCAGCGGATTTACGAAGAAGTCGTTACTCCAAACCGACTGACATCAGAACTTAGATCTCCGGTCTCACTTTAATAACCGGAATGATTTACAGAGCTTTGCCCCGAGCGCTTCACCCCCTTCCTCCTACCCACCCCCACCCCGCACTCCATCAGCCCTCAACCAATGGCCGGCACTCGGACTGAATCACGATTCTCCCATGGCCGTCCGTGTAATGCAACCCTCGGCACGCACTCCGGACTGCCTCAAGCACACGTCTTAAAGGATTAGGGCGGCAGGGGAAACGTGGAGGCCATCCGGGGAGAGGGAAGCGGGGGATGGGTTTTGCAGAAGTGTGTATTTATTCCCACAATAAATACATGCCAATAGCTATATAAACCCTGTATGTACTCAGGAGGAGGAAGCCTTGGGGTACTCCCTCATATCAGGGAAAGACGAAAAATCGCCCCTTCAGAGATTTACTGAGCCCTCGCTGTGAAACGCATTATCTATGAGTTGGGGGCATTGAATTTCTTCCTCTTAGCTTCGGACCATATCACTTTTGGAAGCCACAGCGGCTGTACTTGGCTAAATTGTTTATTTTATCCGGTGAGTGAGCACGAGACTTCACTTCTAGTCACTTTTTCACTCACAAGATATATTTTGAGTATATTTATTCTTAGTTGCATGGTAGATTCATTCCTACTTGTCTGCGATTCAGGAAAACTTATTTTATATTCATTTGCTTAGTTTGCATTGGTAAATATTTTTAGATCATAGTTTGAAACTCACGGCGTGGGTTTTTAAATTTTACGTAAATATTAGCTTCGAATAAAAAATGTTTGGCATTAAAATATTTCCTCAAATATTTGTTTCGAGGGAAATTAGGGCCATATAATAAATTATTTTAATGTGAGGTTATTTTTTGTTTACATTTAAATTCCATAAATATGATAGGAAAGTTTGCATTTACATTTATGGTTATCACTCTTTGTTTCCTGCTTCACTTTAAAATGTTTAGTCGTCGTAATTAGTTAATAATTAAATATTATCAGAGTTGTTAGAAATTTTAAGCAGATTCAATTTTACAACAGGGCAAAGTAACCGACAGTTTCTTTTGTGTCACAAAACTACGGACCTTGTTTTTGCAAAGTAAACTGAAATATTTCTTAATTTTAAAATGTAATCTGAATGCGTCTGTAACATATGTATGTCGAGAAATTTTAGCAGCTTTGAAACACCTATTCGATATAAATGCATCTCTTCCTCTGGTGATTCTGTGCTGGTAAAGTCTAAACGCTTCATTGGCGTCGATAATATTCCAAATGGATTGATGATTGCCGACCCCGGTGGCGGCGGGGTAACGTCCTCGTCTGCCATTCCAAGGGTCGCGGGTTCGATTCCCGCCTGGGTGAGTTTCCCTCCATCTAGGGCTTGGGTGTTTGTAAATGTGTCCATTGTTATCGTTGTTAATAGTTCGATGTAAAGGCCAAAATGTGCTGTTTTCGGACTTATACTGAATAAATAAATAAATAAATTTAAAATATGACCCACATTTTCAAGTGCTATGATTTACAATTGAAGTTTTAGATCGAATATTACACTTACTATTATTACATTGATTAAAGTTGAAATAATAGGTGGATATAAATAATAGAACGTTTTCACGTAAACATAAAACGAAGAAAACCATTTTCGAAATGAATCGAAGTAAATGATATGGGTTCCCTTATTGAATGGAGAGCCTCCTCGCTTGAACCTCTCTCCGTTTCTGAGAATAGCATGAACTCCATTTCTTGATGGTGCGATCTCCGAAATATATTAAACTGCAAAATCATTATTAGTGCAATTAGTCCATCAATATCCTTTGATAGTTAACTCCTTTTTAACTACTCCTTTTTGGTTCCAATCAAAGGAAATGGAAGAAAGAGTCCCATTTTCAAATATTTTGAACAGTTTTATGTGGTCGCCCTATATTTTGGCATAGGTTATCGGTATTGCTATCCAGGGACCGTACGAATTCACTAGTTTTCATATACGAGCTCTGATAAAATTTCTGAATTCCATCCCACTCGTAGTCCGAAACTTGAAGGGCAACAGATAATTTAGAGGTACGCGGTAAATAACGCGAGTCGCTCTAGAAAAGACGAAGTTTTGAATAGAGAAGTTTCCAAAAGTACTCCGGTCCTTTGCTTTCTGTACACAAGTTTACCGTCTCCTCTCTTCCCTCCTTGTGTGCAAAGAACCTTCCCCCTCTCCCCTCCCCAATCCTCCGAATTCCCAAAGATCCTACGACACCACACCCCCGCCATCCCTCATTTAACACCTTCCCTCCCGCCTCTCAACTGTCGAATGTGAGAATTTAGTTGACACCACCTGAGATGCATCAACCTCCACCCCGACTCGCTTCTCCCCGCCCCGATACGGCAGGGGGGGGGGACTGGGCGAGGGCCGCCGCCATCAGGGATCCCCGCGGAGGTCGGTGTCTTCCTCCTGCTATCACCCCTTCACCCACCACACCCCCCTTCCTACCATCCACCCACTATCAAAAAAATATCCCCTATGCAGGTGTACATACGCCGCAATCTCTTCCCCCCTCCCTCCGCACTTTCCAATCTCTAAGTCTCCGTCACGTCTCATTCGCCCGGCGGATCGGGAGTCCCCCTTTTATCCAATTCTCCCGTTCCCTGAACTCTTCCCTCAAGCTCGCGTTCAAACCCGCGTGAGTACCTCGTCCACCCATCCTTCCCTCCCTCCTCTTTCCTAGGCTCTAAACCTCCCTCGCCCTCCTTCACATTCACCTCTCTCCCGACTCCTTCCACCCCCTCAACCCAACCCCACTAATCCACCCCCCCGCCCCGCTGTCCCCTCCGGTATCATCTCTCCCTCGCTCCCCCTTCGAGAGTCTGCCTCCTCACGCAGAGAGTACAGACACTCCTGCTTCCCCCCCCCAGGGGGTGGCGGGGAGGGAATTCGGCGGGAGTTGGGAGGTTGGGGGCGCGAGTTGGTTGGTGGTGGTCTAGAGGGCGGAGGACGTATAAACTTGGCGTCTCGACCGGAATACCAAGAGCTCGCGATGTGGGCTGCATAGTGCGAAGGGAGAAAGGGGGCGGGGAGGGTGAGGGGTGGGGTTGGAAATATGGCGCGGGTGTGGCCGGGGCGAGCGCCTTCGTGATTGTGTGGTGTGCTCTCTACGGGAGGGGGGGTGAGGAGGGCTAGCTAGCGATTGAGAGTCCACGGGGGGAGCGAGAGAGGCGTCCGTGAGAAAAGATAAGGGGAATTGGGAGTGTGCTCAGCGGCGGGGTGTAATTCTTCGCTTGGCCGCTCCCTCCCCGACCTCTCCCCCATTTCCGCCGCGGGCACCCCTCTCGTCCTTCCCCCCCCCACCCCCAGTCAGGACTCTTCATCGCTCCCCTCCGTCTCTTAAACCCTCGTCTTTCCTTCATACTCCTCGGATGTATTGAAATGTTTTCGACGTGAATGAGATTTTTGGCCATTTTGAACATCATCACCATTCATTAACTCCCATAGACATCCGGTAGAAATATCTTGGAATAGAATCATTAAATCTCCCAATAAAGTTGGTCAATAGGCCAGCAGGTTTTGATTTTACCCGGAGAAAGTGTTTTTTTTTTGAACGATGCAATTTAAATTTCTGGAATGGTGTTTAGGTATCAATTTGCGGGATATCACCGCAATGAGCACTTTTACATTGCATGAAGTAAACCATGAGCGCACGTCGTCCAAAGATTTACTAGAAAAATATAACTGGTTAGGTTCCTCCTTGATTATTTCAAAATTAATTTTTTAATATTTCTGATGTGAAAAACAATGCCTCACATTTAATTTGTGCTATTTCTGTAAGGATTAAAAATTAACCGTGCCGTTTTTATCGTTTAAAAATTATAAGTTTCCGGCTGAAATATTTTTCTATTAGTTTTACAGATGAAAAGATGCTGCGCTAACCCTAATTCAAGTATTAGATTACCAATTGACAGCTAGATGAATTTTTTGATTCTTTTGAGACTGTTATCAGACGGCTGTTATCTGACGGTTGGGAGATGAAGTTTGGGAAGAAGAGAAAGTGCGAGAAATTGGGGGTGGGTGTGATGGGAAGAAGGTTTCGGATGAAAAGGACAACGGGTGAGTGGTTCTAGACACTTCCCATCTCTGCTACACTTTAACCTTTAACCATTTCACTCTTTCCTTTCTCCTTGAATGTTTAAGTCCCTTTCATACTATTATGAAATCATAAAATTTACGGATGCGACCATATCCGTTAACCGTGATTGGAATACTAAAATTAAATTTATTTGATAAATTTTAGTTTTAGATTAATATTTAATATACTTTATGGTGTTTTTAATTATCAGTTCTTTGACTAAATTGTTTAGCGCAACAATTAAACCGAGTAAAGGATCAATGAAATTAAAATTTGCCATATTCTGTGCCAGAGATCTGCACTTAAAATTGCAATGCAAACATTGCAACTGCAATGCAAATTATTTAGGAATAGACATGGTATAACTGACCAGCCTTACTTTTTCACACACTAATTAAACGAGGCGTCAATAACACTTCCCGAACCTGTAGGATGAAACCTAGAACCATCTTGCTGTTAAATACAGGGTCTATCCCAAAAATAAGTTGAAAAATTTTCTTTGCCACCAATCCAGATAGCTAGAATGGAGTTATTTGCTGTGGGATAGTGAGTGGGACATCTTGGGAAAGCAAGGTGAACCAAGTTGGTTGACTGTGGGCATTAATAGTGTGCGGATTGTTGCTAGACCCTTGTTCGACGGTCACGTCACGAATTCACGATACCACTTTCCATGGAGCATAGATATGCGATGCATTTTGTGTTAAACCCGGAAAATCAGGTTCGGAGACAATGATCATAGTTAAGGATGTTTATGAGATGGATAAATGTCCCAAGGGATGGTTTTCTGCTCGCACAGGATGTTCTGGGAGGGTAGAGATTAGGTTGACGACGAAGAATGCCATGGACATCCATCAACAACACAGTGTGATGTAAATTTGCTAAAGTGACACACATACTCAATGCTGATTGACCCCCAAGTGTCAGGATGTTAGCTGAAGAGCGTAATTATTAGGAAACCACTGTGCATTGTATTCCTACGGAAGGTTTAGCCATGATAAAGGTGTACCAAGATAGCCCTCAAGGTTCTGCCAGAAGACTGCTTGTGTGATAATCTTACCTTGGACCTTTTGGCCCACTGAGAAAGTAACTCGAATGTTTTTTGAATAGGTGGTTACTGGTGACGAGCCGGGTTTTTGAGTACGACCCATGTACAACCCCTTTGAGTTCCATTTTGGACCACTGGATTATGTCAAAGAGGCCATTACGAGGAGCCCGAGGGTCCTGTTAATGCCTTACAGGAAGCATACCACAACTGATGGAGGCCTGACATCGGTGTGTTGAAACATAAGTCTACTCTTATGAAGAATTTCAGCAATTTTATGCTTTGATCTGCAATATTTTCTACAGATTAATTCTACTAATTTTTGGGACGGACAAAGAATGTAAGATGGTTAGTCAGGGAAGTAAAAAAAATTTCATCTGCTCTGTTTTATTTGGATTCAATCATTCAGCCATTTGACAATTGTTCACCTGAAAAATTGTTAAACTTTCAATGCTATTTGCTTTATGAACTTAAAAAAAAAACACTCACCGGAAAAATTAATTTTTTTGTTGAATATGACTTCTCAAACAAACGTACCGCGTAAAATACGTCATCTTGGAAAAGTTAAAAATGCTTTACATCACCTCATTCATTGAAGTCTCCAAAGGTATTATTCAAGGAAATTATTCCACTCGTATGTATCTCTCCGTTGTGCACTTTTTGCGGCCAAAGCACGTATAAAATTATATTTCTTCAACTATGAAGTGTTGTAAGAGTTTTATAAATCAGGCGATTCACATTTTTCTTCGCCTGATTGCGCTCCCTATACAGCATATGAGAAACACGAAAGACTCGTGCGCGATAAAGAAACGACCTTGGCGAATCTTTCATTATTTAAAAGAACATTTAGGGGGATTCATCTCTGGATTAACTCGCAACTAATTGCACCAGCCCCATTTCAGTAAGTACAAGGTCTTTTTCTTTACGGTTAATTCCTCAAGTGCCCCGCTAATTTGCAAGGAGACGATTCACCAGCGCATTCCCATCCCAGGGTCGCCTGCGGGCCGCATCGACCTAGAAGCCAGCAGACATTCCCATGTTCTCCTCGTTCCACCCCTGCCGCTCTGCCTCCTTCCACCCTCATCCCAGTCCCACCCTTCGCCCACTAGACGGCCCAGACTGGCTGGAAAGGGGGAACTTTAAGCCCCGTGGGAATTCGGTCGCGGGGGCGTTAGGCCGCGGGGTTTGGGTTGCGAGGTGAGGGAGGGGTGGGAGGAGCAGGGTTGGTGGAGGAGGGTGTCGGGAAGTATGACGATCATGACGGGGAGATCTTTGACGGCCGTAGAGGGGTCCACTTGGGGGAGCGGGGTGGCGAGGTGGGAGCGCAAGAAGTAATAGTCGTATAATCACCTCGAAACCTTTTGCACATCCACGATTACTGCCAAAGAGGTGATAGTTTTACACAAAGAAATTCAATTGAAAAGATTTTATGCCTAAGTCATGAGAATTACTGAGTAACAAGCTATTTTGTACGAGGATTCTGAGTGGATGCTGTTGATTTTTTCTAATACCAGATGCAATTGGTTTGACAGAGGTAGCGAAAAATAAATTCAAGTAACTATACGATCATATCGAGCCCTCTCTGTGCTATTTATAAGAGCAGAAATATTGCAAGTGTGGCAAATAATTATTTGTGTAATGATAACATTTTATTCACTGCACACAGAAGCATTATCAATGCATTTAATGCTTCAATGAGTGTAGTGTCATAAAATTCTTGTGCGTTAAAAATACATGGTAGAATTTTACCAAACATAATTTCAAAAGTTACGACACATTTCTAATAAAATGATTAAATATGTGTTCGTGTTTCATATGGAAATGTCCTAGAATCTTAGTCGATGACTCCTTTTTAGATGGCTTGCAGGTTTTATTATATTGATATTTAAGCGCAAACTTCTCCCACAATCTACCATTTAATAAATATGAGTTATTCTGTGAGCAGGAGGATGTTGCTTGAAAGATATGCTTTTATATCACAAAAAGCATGGCTCAAAATATCATATCAGAGTTAATGCCGGGGTTATTTTTTATGTTTGTTCCATTTAATCATGAAAAATAGATTCGTTAGTAAGTTTTTACTGTCGGTTTTAGTTTCCTGTAAAGCTGATTCACTTTTCAACATAATGCCTTAACGCACTTCTAAGCACTTTCCATAAAGCTGCACCAGCTTATTTAATCCTTCAGCAAAAAGAAATTCGGCTTCAGGTAATTGAATCATTCGACATCGGTGGTCTTGAGTTGCTCGTCGCTTTCAAACCGTTGCCCAGGAGACCACTGTTTGAAGTACAAGAAGAGGAAATTTTAACTATGTTTAAGATCGGGACTGTTGGTAACTGTTCAAAGACGCTCGTCCACTCTTTCTTAGATCTTTGGGTGGGTCTTTAAGCATTTCCAGTACTCACTTTGCATGCGATTTGTGATAATCTAGCTTTATCGTAACAGTCATGTAATTAAAGGTGCATCTAAAATGAGGAAAGTTATCAGCCAGAGATCCCTAATCATCAATTGACGATCAGATCACAGGTCTTAGTTCACTTGTTGTGAGCAACGATTTCATCGACATGGATCCATCCACTGGGTCTGCCCTCTTCCACTCTCATCGTGAACATTTATGCGGCCATTTATGAAGTATTGACACCATTGCCACCCCTTTCCTTCACTCACTACTATAGGCACATAAACAATGCACAACTTTGTTGAATTTTCGCAAGTAATGATACTTTGGCACGCAAAAATCTAATCACACCACGCCCTTCGCAACTGCTGGGAGCATCGACTCTAGCAGGCATTGGTATCTGCATTCAGTGACAGGTAAACGACTATTGAAAACAATAACTCCATGGGCTTCGAAAATAATCAATAGATTGCGCAGCTAGCGTACAACATTGTTCTGACACGCTAATATGTAAATACAAGAAAACGGACCTAACTTTTCGAATTCGCCTCGCATAATTCTTCCACAACTAACTCACAATTCTGTTTCGAAACCACAATATAAAGTCGGATCCTAAAACTTAAGAAATTCCTGGTCAGTGAAAGTTTCACCGTGGGTAACAGTCACCCGGTTACGGCCACCAGATGATACTCTATCAAAAAGTCATAATCAAATGAATACCATATTTTTGAAAGCACTTCACAAATTAAATTGTTATATGTATGAAGTAATGGTCAGAGAATGAACTTACAAATACGAGTAAGTGTGTAATCTACTTTTCCCGCACGTGCATTTGTATGAAAATGAGCTCGAAGGAATGTTGGATGAAGGCGCGAGCGACTGAGGAAGTCGGGCGGCTGCAGGAGCGAAATTTTCATTCCCCTCCCCTCACTTTGGGAGAGGGGTCAGGGGTAGCAAATGGGAAGAGAAGGGAGAGTCAGGGCCACGCCAAGGCCTTGGGGATGGGGTTCCCTTTCCTGATGGAGTGATATCGCGTTATGGGGGTCGGTGATGCGGTGGGATTACCGCCTCGAGAAAGTTGCGAATAAGAAGCCGCGCCCTCTCCCTCCCTTCAGCCTGTCTCCTCACAACGTCTTAATATAACCACTCACCCGTTCTCCTAGTTTGCCAATTCTCTCCTCGTTAGCGCGACCACCTCCACACGATCCTTCCTCCATCGCTGGGAGGCTCCCAGAAAACTTTTGTGCAAAATATATAAATGAAATTTAACGTTTTTCTCTCTGATTGGAAAGTAATTTGGGATCCCCCTTACTCTTATAAATTATCCTACTTTCGTTTAAACTCCATCGAATTTGAACCTAAAGCTAAAGATGAAAGTCCAGTCCAGTACACTGTTCCTTCTATTGCGGACCCATCAGTTTTGACCTTTCCGTGACCGTGCTTTTAAAAATCATACAATTAGCCATGGCCAGATATCTACGGTTCCCCATGCCAGTTTTTGACGGTTCAACGCATTTAAGGCACAAGTTGTGTAAATATTCAGTCAGCAGATGTCAAGTTCAAGGTGTAAAATTCTCACCTTGATATGAAAATGCTTGCGTCAATGAATGGGCTATACTTGCTTGTCATCGAACAGCAACCGAAATTTCTCTTGATTAGCGCAGGTAAAAATATTACAATTGACGTCATGAAAACTTCGCTGATTCCCCCGTTGTGAAAGGGCACATCTGTAGATTCAATCGTGAAGTAGCCTTTACCGTTATATAGTCTTTATGGTTTGTTCTCGCTGTTTGAAATGTCGAGTAAATTTTCATCAATGTGTCTTTGCTTAAAAGTACCTGATGATACAAAGTTTCAATGAAATGATCAGCAAATATTAGACTTTTTAAACTACCCTCGTATTTTATTCTTACTGTTTGAATTTTAGAATTTTAATCATTAATAAGATACTTTTTGGATGAAAGAAGACACTTTGCTTTTCAACTCGGAGTATTTTTATTACCAACTAGGATTAGTTAAGGCACCTTCCGGTAAAACTAGAATCTTGTTACACACACACACACACACACACACACACACACACATATATATATATATATATATATATATATATATATATATATATATATATGTGTGTGTGTGTGTGTGTGTGTGTGTGTGTGTGTGTGTGTGTGTGTGTGTGTGTGTGTGTGTGTGTGTGTGTGTGTGTGTGTGTGTGTGTGTGTGTGTGTGTGTGTGTGTGTGTGTGTGTGTGTGTGTGTGTGTGTGTGTGTGTATATATGCCTTTTCTGGGAAAGAGGGGAGGGGAGTGAAGGAGGACAAAACCTTAGTCGCAATAAAATACTCCATGTGGAAAAGAAATCGTCCTCTTTCATCATGAAGAATTTCAACCATGTTGCGACTGAAACTGTGTCATTTATACTTTTCCGATATTTTTCTCTATTTGAAATAAACTCTCGTCAATGTTTCTATGCTTGAAAGTGCCTTAGAACTCAGACTGTTAATTATATGATTTGTACATATTAGTTACAATTTTGAGAATACTATTTATGATAGGTATTTAAAATAATTCCAATATTACAATAAATCTATCATGCATGACATTTTTTCTTAGTTTAAGAGATTGCTAATTCACTTATTCAAAATATAATGCTTAATGATTTTTCCTTTCATAAGGCGAAGTTTATGTTCTTCCTTCCCAATGTGATCTAAACAATACTTAGCCACAGTCTGTACGTACAGTAAACTTCTGTCCTTCCATCACGTTTTCTCGGAAAAAATAAAAACCCATCGCTCGGTATCTTTGGCTAATTTTCAAATATAGCTCCATCTTTCCCTTTTTGTTAAATATTGAACTCCCAAAAATATTTTTATAGCTATGATTTTATTCGTTTATTTTTTCTACGCAATGGATATTCTGAACAATTTACATTAAAATTTCCTGAGGGATCGCCTTCTTTGGACTTGTTCATTAACATTTAAATAGAGATATTGTTGTCACAGTTGTTTAGAATGACTAGTTCTACATTTCTATGGTAATTCTCAGTGGTCATATATTTGCTCAGCAGGAATACCATTTCTTCTCCACCTAATCTCCATTTCAAACTGACCCTTTCGTTTAGAGCGGCTAAATTGCAAAAATGTTTCACATTTTCAATATTTTCCTTGTGCCTGGGAATTCAATCTCATTATCTTTGAATTTATTAATACACTTTCAAATTGTTTCATTAAAATCCAAATCATGTTGAGAAGGTTATGAAATTGATTATTTTGTCTTTTTTTGAGACATAGAAGAGTAATTCAACTGGAATTTTCCTTTCGTACGCCAGAATGTTTTCAGGGATTGCAAATGTATTTTCTTTCAGTCTAACAATGCAAAATGAGTTATAATGGCTATTACAAAATCATCAGTACTCCACTCCGATTTCGGGCCAAACATGTCCCTTCATATACTCAAATGACGAGGAATACTTCAACATTAAAGGCGTTACATAGATATTTTACTAAGGAACCTCTGCATCAAAATGCAGACCAATTACAGTTCTGTGAAAATATCGCCAACCAGATACATCACATACACCCACCAGGCTGGACCAAGATTTTTAAAGGAATTTTTTGATTGGTGGTTAATTTTTCATCTAAATAAATCCAAATTTATATTGTACAAATACCGTATAATTTGAAACACCAAGGCACAAATATTACTGCGGAAAATCTAATATAGGGTAACTCGAGTTACCTTTTGCAGGCACGAAAGGGTTAAATGAAGTATTTTACGAGTAATACCTCCTATATTCCAAATTGAGTACTTCAGACGTGACGTGGGGGAAGTCGAACATGATGAACAACTGATCGAAGCAATTTTCCACTTGATAATTATTCAGTGGAAAATTGCTTCCATCAGTTATTCATTACTCCTATATTCCACTTTTATACATAGTGTACCTAATTTTCATTAGTTTTTAGTAAATTATATAATTATGAACTCAGCAGGGCCTGAAAAGTATACAGGCAAGGCTTAGCGGTCCTCTTTTGGGCCGCCGTCAAAAGGTTTATCAAAGGTCAAAAGATTTATGCCTTAGAATTCAACCCGAAGGGATTGTTGTATGGCACTTGAAGTTCTCTCCTCGATGATATCAAGAAGACAACCGATTATCTTTCGTGAAATGCACAATACCGGTAATCAAACCGAGTTGGCTTCGAGAGTCGCCAGCGTATCGATCTCCTAAATTTGCTTTCACGTGATGTTAATAACCACGCCTTGAAGATGGAACATCAATCGCACGTCATCTTTGTGATTCCAAATCCCGACTTGTTCTTCCTTGCGTTCGACAACAGAGTCCCCGTCCACCTCCTGTGCCGGCTCTGCCTCACATGAGGGTCGCGAGGCGTTCGTCCGGGTCAATATAATTCCCGGACGTTATACAGGCGGCGAGATAACGCTTTGAATCACTCTAAGAAGAATCCCCCCCTCCCTAGTCCCCCCCAGGCCCCCCTTCCCTTAGTGCCTGCCTTCGGGCTCTTCAGCCGATCAAGACCAGGAAAGAGACCGGGAGACACGAAACAAATGTGTATAGCGAAAACCATTACTGCCATCCCTTCAATTAAGGGTTTTTTTTCTGGGAAAGGGGTGGCGGATGGCCAAGATCATTCCCTCGCCCATCCCCACTGCTCGGGAATTCCCATTAGGGGCCTCCCCTCGGAATTGCAACCCTTCTCTGGAAGGGAAATAGCCGATATATGGTTGATAAGGCGGTCATCCCTCACCCGGGGGGGGGGGGCTTAATTAGGCCGTTAGGTAACAATTTGGGTGCCGCGTCGGTGAGTCGGGGCAATGAACCGGAGCGAACCTGTCGTTTTTCATTTGGTTGCTGTTTTGGGATTCCCCTACTTTCTACCCCGAGGGGACACGTATCCTGCGTTCCCCCGCACTCCGGGGAGCACTGATAGGTATGCAAATCAGTGCATTTACATTAAGGATTTTTTTGGGGGGAAAGGATTAAATGGAATGCGTGAGGGAATTGGAAACGGAGACCGTGGCGCGCATGCTCAGCCGATGTCCATTCCCGCTCACTTTCCCCTCGACAACCTTTGTGTTCCCGCGACGGTGTAATAGTTTCGTTGGAAGTCCAAGGATCTTTGTTTTTGAATGTCCCAGGTGAATAAACAAATCTATCCTGTCGCATTACCGTTGCGCCGACATATATATTTCTTAAAATAGCACCGCTGATTTAACAAATTGCTGTTCATATCGAATTGATCACAATAAGTTACATGGTTCGTAATATTCAGTAGTAGTAGTTTTTAGGGGAGGCGACCGACAGCTGAGGTCATTTGCGCCATAGGGGATGGACAGGAAAGGATGAAGGGTGGAGAGAAACCCGGCGTCGGCATTAGCCTACTCTTTACGAAAGGCGCCAAGAGGTCCGCAGTTTAACGTCCCATCCGACGGACGGCGTACTCACTCAAAGTGCCCTCCACAAAGCACCTCAAGTAGGGATCGAGATACCTCTGAAAAATATTCAACACCGCCGGGATTTGAACCCGCGCCCTCAGGGTGGGAAGCCAGTACGTTATCCCCCGCACCATCTCGATCCCCTCGTAATATTCAGTAGCACCATAAAATGAAAGTTCCTCATAAACTTTTCAATTAAAATTCTTCAATAATAATAATAATAACTTCGGCCTGCCTTTCAATCAGGTTCAAAGTACATAGAGATGTCTTCAGTGCCAATCAATGGTAAAAAAATAATCAGGTGTGCATTATCTTTGAAAGATATTTATTCAATTTTCCTGTAGCCTGAAATATATTTTTTTAATAGAAATTATTGTGGATAAGTCACCCGGGAATCGTTTAAATGTAAACTCTCGTGTGTGGTGGGATTTTGATCTCAGTTATCTCCATTGCATACACTTTTATGAAGTTTAGTAAATATCCTTAATCATCTCTCACACTTGCATAATTATTACGCATTCGCTATATTAAGTTATAATTTGTGTAGTGCATAAGATACATTAGTGTATTTGTTGACGCATACTTCACTGAAATTTGTTCTTTAAAAACGTAACGAAGGTACCGATATAAATTTGGAAGTGACATAATATATTGTTAGTTGAGTGCATGGTGTGTGGTCAGGATTCCACGAGTCCGTTTCACCATAGAGTGATCATTATTTGCGCAATTCATTGTGCAAATATTATATGTTTTGTTGGTATATCGTGCATAATTGAATTGTGGTACAAGTTTTATTGATTTTTGAGTTAATAGTGTGTCAGCGGTAGTCGTCTTAATTTAAAAAAAAATATACAGTTCGCCTATAACAAAGGTTGGCAGTAACACGTGACTCGATATTGAAAACTTACTTTCGCCTGATTAAATCGTCAATTAAAGTCTATGTAATTCTACAGAGGTTTATGCAGATTTTTTTTATCCGCAAAGTGCAGCTAAAACATGGTTTAAAATGTTTAATGGGAAGAGACAATGAACTTCGAAAGACGATGAATCCTAAACGCAAGTCACAGTCTCTTACGGATGTGAGCATTAACACCGTGAAACAGGGTCATCGCATAGCATTGGAATGACTCTCATAAATATTGAAAATGCCAGTGGGTGCAACCCACGACGATGGAATGAAAAGTTACTCATGTGTTTTTGTGAACGGTGGGTTCCGCTACTTCCCACACCCGAAGACTTATTTGTGGTTGAATTTTAGATTACAGGTTTATTAGTTTTTTCAGAGGTTTTGATTGCTGATAAAACTTTTCTACATCATTTTGATACTGAGAGAAATCTTCTGTGAGGAAATCACCAGCAACAGAAGAAGCCAAAGTGTTTTATTGGTAAAATTATGGTTTTCGATATTCAGGGATTGATGTATCACCATATCATAATGGCACACGAAACTGTAAATAGATCGTTCCATAGAGGCGTACTGAAAATCCTTCAAGGACATGTCAATCGAAAAGGAACACATTTTAAAGTATAAGGTTGGATGCTGCACCTCTAACATGCGCGGCTGCAAATCGCCACTTTCTTTGCTTCATATAGTATTGCAAAAATCCATGTGATTGTGAGTCCCCCATCCTCCTTATGGTCCAAATCCCTCCGTGACTTTTTATGTCACTATATGTTAAGCAACACCTCCATGGAAAGCATTTTTAATCATCAGAAGCAGGCGTTACCTAATTGAAGATGTCTTAGTGTGCGTAGTTTTATTGCAAAAATTTCAAAGTGTAAAATCCATTCGCCATTATCGGAATTTTGAAACTTAATATTGATGTTTTATTATGCAAATTTTTCGGATTATTGCGGCGAAAATTACTCTCGCGGCTTCTCCCGCAGTTTCTTAGAATTGGTGCAGAATGTTAATTTAGTCACAACGTTGGCCACAATATTTCTTTAGATCATTTTTTTAAACCCATTGGAAAGATTCATCAGAAAATTGGATTATCACACAAGATATAATCAGTTTCAAAACCCGTAAACACTATTGCGCTGTTAATCGTATAATGAAATAAAAATATAAACAGTATTTTTGCTATTGCCATTATATTTCTGCAGTCAAAAGTTGCCCTTCATTGAATCAAATACCTCATGAAATGACATATCACTGTGACATAAATTTTATCCTACTAATTGATAAATATATGTTTACTCTTCCCTGTTTCATATTATATATTTTTCTGAGTGAATTCAATTTAAACTTCCTATCGAAAAATCACAACGGGTGGCAATTAATGTGGACAGCAAACATTTTCGTTCTCCCAATTGAAGTTACCTCTTATCTGCAGCTTTGCTGTGTAATGGCAAAGAAGGAGGAGCCCTCTTAATCTGTGTGCTTTAGATGCAGCAAACAAAAAGATGAGAAAGACACAACTCACAATGCGTAACGAATGCAATTAACGCGGACCTGAAACTCGCATTCAATTCCTGCACCATAGTGAATCCTGCAAATTTGAATCTTTCGCGTAGAACGCTATAACTAGTGCTTTTTGGTCATAAAAATTCATGAGTAGGAAGAGATCTGGCTGTTTTAGCCAGAATATTTTTGAAAATTCTCCCTTTCTAAACAAGCATCTACGACAAATTCATTCTGTGCCAGCGGCATTAAATCTCGGCATGCGTAACCTACTTATGAGCTCCATAAGCAAGGGAACATCAAAGGCCCGTGAAAATGCATTTGGGTTGACGTGGGGATGCAGAAAAACCGCTGTTTCCGGCAATATGAGCTTTTACAAAAGGCGTGCGGTGGAGAAAACATTGAATGCGTTTCCCTGCGAAGCGTGCCCTCCTTAAGTACGGCGTTTGTTGGTTTCCTGCCACGTAAAATGAACAACACAATTTTACACTTCTGCAGACGAGCTATTATTCAAAGGAGGGCATTTCCTTTATGACGTATGTGTATTTTTGTCCACGTGTGCGTCACGGCCTTTCCATCTCCCTCTCTTCTCTCCCTTTCCCCCGCTGCGTGAACACCTCCTAGTGCCCTCTATCCCCTGTATGTGTTCCTCAGACCACAATCTTCCGCTCCACTCCTCCCAGTCCTCTGCTCTTCATCTCCCTCTCTCCTTTGTTGCTTATTTCTACCATCCCCCAGCCAGGTCCAACCCCTAAGAGATCCGTCACTCTCTATTGCCCACAACATTTTCAGAAGAGGTCCCCGCCTGTCGTATGGAGCGTTGAACAGGGTATAATGGGAAGGAGGCCTTTTTGCATAATTTAAAAATACCACGTTATGATTGCTGGTAATATTTTTGTCCTCGTTTTTTTTAAAACTTGAAAACAATTCTTTTTTGTTGTAGTTACTCGTGAATAAGGTATTGAGTGCCTTGTCCCACAGCAAACCGCTCACCATTAATGTTGGCCGAAATGGCCTCAAATGTCAAACGTAGAATAACCTCATAATTTTGTCTGTCATACTTTTATTTCTTATTTCAGCAGTGTTTTCATTTAAGGCATTTCATTGGAGACATGCTACATGTAAAATACACATGACGACGTGGATTCTATTTCTGGAGTCGGATTTATTTATTTACACAATTACGTTGCAATTAGGCAAATTTCCTGGTGGCAACGGTCAGGTTAGGTCCAAGATAACTACTAACAACGACAATTACATAAGAACACATAAAAACAGAAGAGATAAAATATTTTTACATTATGACACTTCCACATCACATACAAACAAACTTCCACATCACATACAATATGCCGTCCACATCACATACAAACAATATTTTCATGACTACAATGAAGTTTATTACCCAGTGGCTGCTTTACATTTATACTTAAAACTTCTAATATTGGATGGAAAGGGCTCAAACAAACCTCCAGGCAGCTGGTTCCAATCAATTATGGTTCTATTTAAAAAAAATTATTTTTTCTTATTTGTTTTTTGAGTCCTTATTTTTATTTTGAGGCTATGGTCGTTTTTTCCCTTAAAGTTAGGCTTTTCTATCCCTTTCCATAAATCTTTACACGCTTCGTCCTTTTTAACAATTCTATACATCGCGCCTAACCTACTCCTTTTTCTTCTATTTTTCAAACTCTCCCATTTCAGTACATCTAACATTTCTGTGACACTATCTGTTCTTTTATACCTTCCGAGTACATATCTTGCTGCCTTTCTTTGAACGCCCCACCTCATATGGATCCCATACTATGGAGGAGTATTCTAGGATAGGGATAACCAGTGCCTTATATGCTTTTTCTTTTGTGGCTACGCTACTTCCTTTTAAATTTCTCATCACCCAATGCAATACTTTAAATGCCTTCCGTGTCAAATTGTCTACTTGGACTCCCCACCCAAGATCCCTAGTTAAATAAATGCCTAAATATTTGCATTGACTAGTACATGGGATTCATTCTCCAAAGAGGGTGTAAATTTCCTTTTCTGCATTCTTTTTAATTGAAAATTTTATATGCTTACTTTTACTTATATTAATGCCCATATTATTATTTGTAACCCAGTCACCAATGCGATCGATGTCATTTTGTAATATTACGTGGTCATTTACATGTTCTATCCGTCTGTATATAATGCAGTCATCAGCAAAGAGTCTTATTTGGGAATGTAAATTGTTTGGTAGATCGTTTACGTAAATTAGGAAGAGTAATGGCCCTAGAACACTACCTTGTGGAACTCCTGCTAATACGCTCGCCTCATTTGAAAATGTATCCCCTAATTTTACTTTTTGAGTTCTGCCTCTGAGAAAATTTTTTATCCATTGTTTTACCCTCTAGTCCAATGGTAACGAATCCAACTTAAACAATAATTTATCGTGAGGCACTCGGTCAAAAGCTGCCGAAAAATCAACAATTACTTCATCCACTTCCTTTCCTTCATCTATTGCGTCGCCGATGTATTGACTTAATCCCAAAAGCTGCGTTTCACACGAGTATCCCGTTCTAAACCCATGTTGGTGTTTGAATAGCCATCTATCTCTTGCCCAACATTCCCGAATGTAGTCGGCGATTCTTTTTTCCATTATTTTGGATTGAAACCCTCCTTTGAGCATCTTTGTCCTTCACATCAATATATTCCTCTATTTGTCTACCAGTATACGTTGAGTATCGCTACGCATTAGATCTTATGCATAACGCTTTTTAAAAACAAAACTACAAATTAACTTGTCAGTTCTCATTTACACATCTCAGTTACTATTTGTCAAAATATTCACTTAGTATTATAAGCGGAATCTGGGATAAATGCCTATGAGCCATAGTATTTATTATTACTGTTATTCCAGCCCATTTAGCTGTATAATTCGCACTTATTAATATTTATATAACCTTGAAGGAAGTGAAAAACCGATGACAGATAAAATATTTAAATAGATCAAACGATTTTTTAAATGATCCCCATCAAATTTTCCAATATTTAGAGCTTCGATTGATCTAAAATGCTATCATTCAGCCGTGATAAAAAAATCCGCCTCATTCCTCTCATTTCGGCTACTTGGATAAAGGTCTTCAATCCATTTACCACTGAATAATATTAAAATGAATGCTGTGAATAGAATGAATTCTAAGATTTAACACTTAAATTAATTAATAACCATCGATGTATTCGAGGATATAATAACCGGATGCTGCTTGTAAATTCACACGGAGAATCTCCGTGGCGAATGGCGGTAAGATGCTGTCACTGGAAGAGAGCGGTTACCTGGGGATCCGAGTCCCGTGACGGGCTCTTTGATTTTTGTTCGCCGCCGATTACACCAATAAGCAATTCACTTATTTCTGAATAAACGAGTGCACAAAAGAAGAGGAAATGATTCGACGCCCGTTTGACTGTTCTGATATTTCTTCGTGGGTGAACGCCATGTCGGCGATGCCAGGGACTACACCGTCCTTCCACGGCCGGTCCCTAGAGTGAGCCCCACTCTCTCTCTCGCACCTCTCCCGACCTCCCCCTTTTATTTCCCTTCTTATCTCCGCCACTTCGTCCCAAACCACCCCGTCCCATATCCCCTCCCCCTCCCCCTGTGCCCCCCTCGCACTCGCCACCCTTCTTGCCGCCCCCGTTGTCGTCTCCGCCCGCCATCGTCCCGAGCAGCGCCCCTCTTCACGACGACGGAGATACGTGCGGAGCATCCGCTCGGGGGCGCCCACCCACATGGTGCCTCAACCCCCCCGCTCCCCCTGACGGGAGGGGTTAACCATGCTCGCCGTTCTTCCCTACCCTTCCAACCAACCCCTTAAACCATTCCTAAACCCCCTCCCACTCTCTCCTCCTCGAATTCGCTCTGTTTTCAATGTCCCGAATTCATGGGAGGACAAAGAAACCCCTGACAGTTTTATGGCCATCCTCCCAATCTCCCTCCCCTTACCCTCTCTCCCTCCGCCCCCCCAGGCTCTATTTCCACCGGTCTACACCACGGCAGGGCTTATTACTCGAGGGGGAGGGGGTCTCTTCAGCCAGGGGTTGCACCCCCGGGAAGATTATCTCGTGAGCGCAGAGGTGAGGAGGACAAAGTAAGCGAGTTTTAGCAGCAGATAGTAAATGCTTGATACATATTCCTCATCTTGCTAATAAATATCTCACATATTCAAACGAACCCTTTCCCTCTCGGAGCCACAGAGAGTCAAGTTCATATACGAGGGTCATCCGGAAAGTAGTACCCGTTCGTGCCGCATGAAGTGCTGACGACGCGAGTAGCCGCTGGACGAGGTCAGATAGCTTCAGTGGCTTGTCTGCCTTCTCTGAGCCAAGTTGCGTGACGCTAGCATTGCCTGTGTTGTTTCTGTGATTGTTTACAATGTTTAAAAAAATTGAGAACGCCGCCAGTTGTGAAGTGAGGGCAGTGATTAAATTCCTCAATGCAAGAAACGTTCGCCCATGTGATATTCATCGCCAATTAAAGGAGGTGTATGGAGACAATGTAATGGACGAGTCGTCTGTTCGGCGGTGGTGTCGCAACTTCAACATGGGGAGGGGGAACACACACGACGATGAGCGTTCGGAGAGACCGTCTGTCATTACAGACCAACTGGTGAGCTCAGTTGACGAATTCGTGAGGAACGATCGGCGCGTCACAATTGATGACATCTGTGAGCATTTTCCCAATGTTTCTCGAACAATTGTTCATGAAATTGTTAAACACCATCTGCATTATGCAAAAATTTGTGCAAGATGGGTCCCTCGCGTATCTCAATGAGCTGGCGGCGAAGGACTATGCAGCAGGAATACAGAAACTTGTCACACGTTATGACAAATGCCTTAATTTGCTTGGAGATTATGTTGAGAAGTAGTTTAAAGTATCCTCTTTCAAATAAAATTTTTTATGTTTGTTAATATTTACTTTTGTGTCTTTATTTCACGAACGGGTACTACTTTCCGGATGACCCTCGTAATTTAAGTGTTTCATTATCAAAATGTTATAATGGGGATCCATGTTTTGGGGAACGTGAAACGGAATGGATAGTGCGACAAGAGGGCAATTTACGTAAGCGTAATATAGACGTGAAAGGAGAAGGAATCCATTCAAAATGAAATGTATAGTTTCGGAACAAAATTTGATATTCTATGGGGTAAATCAATAAAGGGACTAACATCATTTTTAGATCTCCATGCAGTATTTGGATTTTCCTTAATAGTTGATGCATAATATGATACTTTCAAACGCTGCTATTTGAAGTTTTTAATTAAAGGTCCGATTCTACTATCTTATTTGAGATTGGGATTATGCTAAGCAGTTTCTTTCGTTTAGTATTGAACTGTTGGGTATTTTGTCCATGTTGTCGGCTATGCAGTTATAAAGCTCTGGGCATGAAATGACATTCGCTCAATATTACTAGCCGTGTCGTTTGTGATCAAGAATAATTCTCGCCGATCAAAAATCATTTGAATTTTAGAATAGCACTAGGCGAAAAGTATGAAAAACATGAAATATCATTTCTGTGAAAATATCAGCTTATCCGAGTATTCTAAATTCTAAAGGGAAGTGATTTTAATCGGTTCAGTTTTCTCTGCGTAGAGTAGGCGACTCTGAGGGGGAGCGTGTTTCTAAAATAAGAGATCGGACTCCCGAGCGCCCACGGGCGACTCGCCGGTCATGGGGGGGTCAAGAGGGCCACTATATGGGCCCTTCCTTGGGAACGCGACGTGGGAAAGGGCAACTCGGCAGAGCGATATCGGTGTCCGTGGGTCCTCGGGAGGCGAGAGGAAGGGGAAGGCCCTGGCGGGTCGGAAAAATCGAATAAAAAGGGCCGGGAATGAAAAAAGCAAAGTCAGGTAATGAAAGAAACAAATAGAGACGGTTGGTTTTCCTTCTCTTCATTTCGACCCCTCAAAGGAAACAATATTTATGTGTGCACGTGAGCAGGTGGACGTTTGCGATAGAGTGCGGTGACTTTTCTTCTCGGAGTAAATAGAAGTTTACTCGAATGAGCCGTGCTTTTCAGCATTCAAAGACGTGTTTCGAAGGAATATCGAAGTTTATGAAAGAGCATGGATAACTTTGGAAATACGTAAATTCCAAGTTGCTTTTAAGGAATCCCGAGAGATATCTCAGGGAGGTAAATCTTTCGCGGAAAGTGAAACAACAACTCGGCACCAAAACTTTTTCAGCTGCTGTTGTTTGTTTCCCGTCACGAAGACTCGGAATTGAGGTGGAACACGTCAATTTTAAGGGAATTTCTAAATAAGGCAAATTCCACAAAGTTGATTCGGAAGGTATCCATGCTTAAATTATTTCCATGCTAAAATAGCTTTTCTTTCTGCGGTCTTGACTTTTATAAACTTTGCTTGCTATCGAATGTCAGGAGTTAAAAACCATACCATTGTTGAAAAATCAATGTTTATCATATTTTTTTAAATAATGTATCGTCAATATCATTCTCTCGTACACTTCATAAAATATGTGGTATGGTTCGTTCCTGAATCAACGGTTACGAATACGTGAAAATTTCCGTAAGCAAATGCTAACCACAACCGAGATAAATGTAAGTAAACTGAATAGGTTTCAATGTAAAACGGTTACCGATTACGCGATAATTATGGGGCCGATACAATGAAACTAGTGCTAAATATGTATAACTCATTATGCAAACAGTGTAAAATAAATTTGGCATGTTATATAATTAATTATGTGAACATTTACATTAATTATCGCTCTTATTGGACAATCTCATGGATTATAAGTTTATTATCACATTCCAAAGCATTAAAATATTTCGGATTTCTTTTTGTTTTTCATTTCCACTTTACGAGAGATAATGTCCAATATTGGTATCAACAGAATAAATACCTAGTAACGGGCATAAAATTTATAGTTAAAATTTTATATTGGAAACTGGTGATTGGTTAATATAACTCAACATTTTGCTATTTATGAAACTAGATTAATTTTTATTTTTCCATCCGAAGTTTACAACAAAAATTTGCTAAAAATTTCAACCGTGTTCGCATATTTTCCAAAAATCGGCGTTCATTCACTATAACTACAGCATCCAATGTTTCCCTTCTTTTCCATCTGTGCTTACCTTAGGCATAATTCATGCTCTTATAACAGTGTTGAAAGACCTTATCTTCACTTTTCTCGTTTCTTTCATAACGGAAAAATCATAAGAATAAAAATAGATCATTTTTTCTTAAGCTAATTTGAATTATGCAACAATATTATTGAGCCAAACTCCATTCATAGAGCCATTTCCCTGCATTGTGATCCGACTAATTAGAAATATATGTCAATTAGATTATTGTGTGAGGAGTTTGTTACATATCGGAAAATATACGAAAATATCGGACCGGCGTTCATCTCTCGCCATAGATGCTAGCCTTCATGATCTTCCCGGACCGTGTGGCATCCTTCGAAGTAGTCCCCATTTGATTGAACCAGACGCTTTCCCAGCGGTGCTTCCACATCTTAAAGCAGGCCTCGAACTTAAATTTTTGAATGGCCTTCAGATCGCGCGTCGAATTACTCTATGTCGTCTTGATGTCATTGAACTGCTTTCTTTTGAGCGCCTTTTCCAATTTTGGGAGCATCCAAAAGTCGCAGGGAGCTATGTTTTGGGACTATATGGAGGCTGGCGAAGCTGTACAATCTTGTTTTTCGCAAAACATTGCTGCACAAGGTTTGAAGAATGCGCTGTCGCGTTATCGTGGTTAAGAAGCCGGTCAGTCACCGCTTGACCAGATACGCGGTCGTTTTCTTCTCACGGCATCACGCAATCTTTTCAGAACTTCAACGTAATATTCTTTGTTGATCGTCTGACCTCTTGAAGAAAATTTGTAGCGCACAACACCCTCACAATTAAAAAAAAAATAATTTAAAACGCAGGTCGGATACACACCTCGTACTTTTAATGAGTAGTGACAGTATTTTCAAATAACTGTGCCACTGTAATCAAAACTCTCCATTCATACACATGAAAAGATCTTTGGTTGCTTTTTAATACGCGGTAAATGAGGTAGATAATTTCAAATCATTATCGAGCTGAATATTTTATAACCGAAATCACTTTCGCACCACTTGAGCTCATTCAATGATGACAAAATGTAACGCGAATTGTTTAAATGTGCTCATCCAATTGTGAATATGGCTGACAACTCAATTTTTTGATTAATCAGTTCAACATAAAAAGCTTAAATTCCACCTAAATCCCTGCCGTTGAGGGAGCCTTCATCGACCCACGCCTTGCTCCCCGTGCTGTGGCAGTCGTTACAGCGATGGTGTCCAAAAGCAGGCAAGGCATAACAGCATTTCTCCCATTTTCTTAAACTGAACAAACATTATGAAGCGCAGATTTTACGTGCCTCAAGAAAAATTTAAAGAGTTCCTCTTTAAAATTAAAGCTCAGATACCATTTTTACGGACCTTGAATGGTATTTACATTCATCCATACCCGTCGACGAATACTGTTTTATTATTAGTTTGAGAGTGTTAAGATGGTTGATTTGATGATGAAAGAGGATGAGGGAAGCAAAAATTAATTTTCCTCAAAACCGCAGAGATGAACGGAAACAACAACAACAGGATTTGGCGAGATAAATATCAGGGAATGAAGAGAGGGAGGTGTTTGAGAGGTGAGAAGATATCTCCCTCCGCGCCCTCCTTACTCCGGATGATTGATATTAATTGTACTTGGTTTGATCTTGAATCATCTTTTGGCCCAATCCCTGCGGAGGTTTAATAAGGGAGGGGCGCGGGAGGGTGCTTATGGAAACACGGGAAGGAGAGAGGGCGTAGAGGAGAAGGTGTGCTTATGGTGAGGGACTGTTGGGCATGGCGGAAGAGCGTGGCCAAGTCGCCATTTTCAAACCAAACCGAATGTGGGTTCACTAGCACCATCTTGGGACGAGAAGCACAAACTCCTAATGAGATGTCCATGGGTGTCCTAAGGAATCAAAAAAGTTTGAAATAAATTTTGTGAACAATCAAACCATTCTGCTTTAGAGTATGGAGTTAATAAGTACAGAGTGCAGCACTTATATCCGGACAAATTTCAATTTGTATTTCCCTCCATACATTAAGCGATTACTTATTATATATTAGTCCTTGAAAGCTAAAGGCATCTAGTCAACAGTCATAACTTCAAAATGGCCGAGATGCGGCACAAGTGTGGAGTACAGTCGAGGAGCCACTGTTATCGAAAGTGTTCGCGCAGAGCGTTATTTTTTGAAATAGTTCGATTCTTCGTGTTGTACCCCGGATCAACTATTTACGATAGTGCGGCTAAGTATAATGCTTTGGAGAAGTCTGGGGAAAGGTTTCGCTATCCCGGCGAGGAAATCTCATTTGAGGAAACGGGTACTTGTCCGGATTTAAACACCGCACACTGTATATTAAAAGTATTTTTTCTCTCATAATAATATTTAAGTTAATTAAGCTGTTAATTTTTGTTGATGGGTGGAATAATATACATTGCAAGTGTGGTGGAATCATTTCATACTTGCCTAAATACGGCGGGGCGAATCAGGAACGACACTTGGATTAACCGCACCCCGACTGGAAATTGGTGCTCCAGGAGTCACGGCGCGAGTAGCACCATTGCCCCCTTGGCTGTCATCCGTTCTTTGGCGAGGGAGGGGCATGGAAAATGGCGCGGGGAAGGGGACGGGACCGGCCCTGGAAACACTGCGACGGGCCCTAACTGTACAAGCCAAGGTGTCGCCGTGTGTAAAGGGTTTCGGAGGAAATGGAGCGGGAAGGGGTGTGGGAGGTTAGGCAGAAGGGAGAGACAGGGGAGGGGTTTAACGAAATCCGTTTCGCTAGCCCCCCCCGAGCCCCCTTCCCCCCCTATGGTGCCCCTCTCCTCCCGTCAACCAATTCCTGCCCTCCCCCGGCACTCGAATAGCCCGCCCCTGACGCGAACACGCATGCCCCCCGGCACACGCACCCCAATACCCTCCCCTCGCCCACCCTCCGCATCACATGATTCGAAATTCACTCCCCGAAAACCCTTAACCTCAGGGTCCCCTTCTCAATGTCACCCCTCATCCAATCCCCGACTCTCTCACAAGAGCACACGCACCGACACACAACGCACGCAGCCTGCCTTCCCTCCTATTCTACCCTTTCCATCCCCCTTCCCCCACCTTATTATCCCCGACCCATCAACCCAGAGAGCAGCCCTTTCCTACCTCCGCAGCACCGCACTCTCCCCCGATTCGCACTCCTCTCGACACCCCCTTCACATCCCCGCATAACCTACCGCCCCCCCACCAAGGCCGCTGCACCCACTCATGCCCGCCCGCATTCCCTCACCCCAAGGGAGTTAAGAATGTGGTAGAGAGGCGACAATCTTATCCGCGGTTCCGTTACCGTGCAGCCAAACCGTGTGTTTATATATATATATATATATATATATATATATATATGTATATATATATATATATATATATATATATACACTATATATATATATATATATATATATATATATATATATATATATATATATATATATATAGATGATTTCGTCGACGTAACACGGAAGTGCCGAATAGTACATTACACAGTAACTAACAATACATATATACATACATATATATATATAACACAAAAAAAGATTACTCACACGTTATTTCTTGATAATTTCAACGGAATTCTACTCCGCCTTCATCGGAAGATAGAGAAGTAATGACTGCTGGAATAGTAGTGGTGAGGGGTGCGAGAGAAAGGGAAGGGAGCCAGGGGAAGGGGGCCAGGGGAGAACGGGAGGCAGAGTAGGGGTGAGAGGAATGGTTGGGGAGAGGAAAGGGAGAGGAGAGGTTAGAGGGGAGTGGAGAGAGGGAAGGAGGGAGAGGGAGTAGGTGGAACTGACACGAAATCGGAAAAGAAAACAATCTGCTCACCGCAACTATTGCAACATCCGAGACCCAGGTTTCAACTTAAAAAGTCGTACTCAAGACCCTGCAAGTCGAAAAAAAGGCCACGCACACCAAAACTCATGCGAAAAAACAAAGTGTTAAACTCTCCGATATGCATCGCTTCCACAAAGTAACAATTTTGGGCCACTCTTATCAGTGAACGACATTGAGGCCCGGATGCTGATAGGCCATACAGAGACAAATGAATGCCATTTCAAGAGTTTTTAATTCTAAGGGGTTATCGGATGTGGGAAGGGACGCTAGGACGGAAACATTGTAACACTGGTTGAAAGGGGTATTATGATGGGAAGCATGTTTAGGGATGGGGAGACCCGCGGACGGGGAGGAGGGATTGCACGAGGCGCGGTTGTTATTAATCCTAATGTTCCGTGGTGTGGAACATTGGCCTATGTTAATAATTGGTCGGGCAGAGTTTACAAGTTAGAAGATAAAAAAAATCTTGGAAGTGCAAGAGGAGTGGGGGGAGTGTTAAATGGTGGGATGGAGTGGGGTGGAATGGTGAAAATAGGGCAGGTTTTACATCTTCCTCGATGACATGGAGTGGGTATGGCTGTGGGGGTGTGAGGGGATTTTGAGAGCGGCTTGGTGGATTTGAGGATATCTGCTAGGTTGGCGGGACGTTTGAAGGTGACAGAGGGACATTTGGTAAGAAGGTTGGAGGAAAATTTGTGATTTTTGAGGATGGGGAATAGGTCTTTGAGGATGAATTCGAGGGACTGAATGCCTGGGAAGTAGGTAGTACAGATTGAGAGAGGCTGGGATTCTGTGGTTGAGGCAGGCTTTGGGGTGTAGGAATGTTTGAATATTTCTTTAAGGAGGATAGAATCAGGGTATCCTCGTTGGAGGAGGGAGTGGTGAAGGTTGTCGAGGTATTTGTTAAGGGATTCCGGATGGTTGCAAATACGGTGATCGCGGAGGTGCCCAGAGTGCCTTACCCGGGAATCGAGCCCGGTTTGATTTGGGGGCGTAGACCTACCCCCTAGCCTACCAGGGTGGAAGGGCGTTGGACTGCTGACCGGAGGGTCAGCAGTCCAACGCTCTACCCCCTGGACTACCGTGACCGACTTTATATATATATATATATGTATATATATGTATATACATACATATATATATATTATCATTTCTCAAATTCACAAGCGCCTTCGTCTTCCTGCTACCGATCCGGATTGGTGTCTTAGAATGGTTTTCGTTGCATTTTCTTTGAGAATATGCTTTGAAACCCGTTTATTTTCTTAATTATTTTGTTGAGGATTCTCAGAATCATCATCAAGCAATCTACTGATTTTCATCACAATCTCTTTTCTTTGGTTTTACCTGCCATTAAAGGTTGTCAATGTTTGAAGGTTTTTGTTATGGATGATAGATACGTAACAGTGTGTGATCCCCGGAGAACTTCTTCAGATATTGTGCTACAAAATTCTACCATTGCAGTTATGTGATTTTTTACATCTTTAAAAATGCATATTTTTTTGTAGTCCTTTGTAGTTAATATTATTGATTTTAAATAACTTTAAAGATCGTATGTTTTACGTCACCCTGAAGAAGATGGTGGAATCACCCTTTGACACCTCGATGTCCAGCGGCTCTACTCGAGTGTGACCCTTTCTTGAATTCAGTCCTCCAGGAAAACCCTGAATGTGATGTAATTCATTAAGTACCTTGGTCCAATCGCATTTCGGTATCGCAGAATAATATTAATATTTCAACCTATATTAGTACGCATATGCACCTTATATAAGCACTTGAACATACATATTATGTCTATAAACCATAAACACAGTAATAAACCCGAAGGTCGGTTTGGTAGGTGATGGTGGAGTTCACCCAGTACTAAGCCCTATACGGCGTGTGAAATTCACACATCAGGGTAGGGGGGGGGGCAGTTCCTTTCCCTGTGCCGGTTATGGTTTCCCCAGGAAGACATTAAGGCGGTATTCCTTCATATTAATTTTTTCTATATATTTTCATGTTTTTAAAATTTATCAATTTGAAATTTGTTGGTCGTATTTAGGAGTTCATGATTTAAGCTAAATGAATACAAATATCATTTACTTTTTGTCATATGTACCTTCCACAGTGATTCTATTGGTTTCACTGTGTCTTAAACATATCTCCAGCGAAGTTACCAGGTTTCTAAGAGAAGCTGAAAACAAATTCACTCAGATGTTCTCCTTTACTCTCCCAAAAATGAAACATTTATGCGATCAGGTCTTTGCTAATCCATATCAATCATTCACCCCAGTATCGCCTTAACTCGAGATCTTTTTGGATAGTCTATTTCATTCATGCCAATTGCTTATTTATTCTTATCTTTTTGTTTTGTGTTTTTTTCAACATCCGCCTTAATCATTAGGCTCCTCACGTCCTCAATATTACCAATCTGTCCGTCCATACCCCGAGGTTCCTGCTACTCCACCCCTTTCCCTTTCTCCCTCTTCATTTCTCTTCCCTCCTCAACTCAGTTCCTTCCTCCAATTTCCTCTCCATCGTTTCTTATCCGACCACTTGTTCGAGAAACTACCTTTCTTGACGTTCCGCTGGCAGCTTTATTGCTTTCTCCGTTTGACAATTCCTTTCCCAAGCGCGGACCATACTCTCTATATGTTTCTCTAAACCATATTGCGGAATCCACGGTGGAAAATCTGTTTAAAAATGTCATCTATAGTTTCTCCTGGCGAAATGTTAAACGTTGGATATTTTAAGAGATACTCCCTAAATGTTTGAATTTGTTATTTCACATTTTTTTAACAAATTGATTTTTTCATTCCATCATGTTTGGTAATTACAATTTGTAGATTTTGAGAGAACATTCTTAAGAATACGGTTATTGTTTTTATACAACCTCTAATTCAGATATAATTTGATCTCTATTTGGGAACAGTTTCTGTGTTTCAGCTGTTATTTATAGAATTGCCTTGATAATATATTGACGCACCAAATAGTAGACGTTTAGACTCTTTCCTCAACCAGCACTAGTTGTTTCAATTGGTCATTAATATACTACAATTTTCCTCATGTGTGTTACATTTTTACGCTCGATCCAATCTTAGAGTATTTATTAATAATAATAATCAGGTCTTTGACAGCATAAATCTTTTCCTTTGCCTCTCTTTTTTTAGTTACCATTTTCACGCGCATGTTTTCACCCTTATTTCACTTAATTACACCATTTCTCCCCCCTCCCCCACTCCGGAGACTATTTTCTTTATTTTTTTGGTTCCAAAAGCTTGTATGGTAGTCAACCGTCACGTGTACCTCCGTCCGCCATTCCAGCAACACTCAGCCACTCGTGTCCTACCTCTATTTCCTCGTGCGACCTTCTCCCACGGATCCGTCCTGGGAGACCAACGACCGAGCGAAATTTATTGTCCTCTCCATCCATGATGATAGCCCTGCGGGTCACCGTGCGCGATCGAATGCCCGCAGGACCGAATGTTTCTTTTCCCCCCTTCCCTCCCTCCACCACATACCTCCTCTCTCTCCCCTCATTGCCCTTAAGAGTTGAACCCTCCGACGCTGGAGCCAACTTCCCTGCCTCTCTCGACACGCCCTCCTCCCCTCCTCCTCACCCTCTCCACCTTACTCTCCTCCCAATGAGGTTGTGAGTCTTCGACGGTTTCCGTTCGGGCAAGTCTCCTGCGAGTCGCCTTACGTCCCGTTGTCAGAAGGAGAAAAAGGAGGGGAGCGTGTGCTTGAAGTTCAGGTGATTCACTTGCCCTCCTCTCCGTAAATCCGTCGTCAAACTTCGCCCAATTGCTCACGTGCGCGAGCCGCGCCTCTATCCGACACCCGCGCTCGGTTCCATAGCACGGATTCCAGGAAACGCGATCCCTGAGACGCAGTGTTTCCTTCACTCGACGCTCTGCTGCGTGAAAAGTGTATCACGGGGCCAGAGAGACGTCCACCCGCATATGTCTCTCTCTCTCTTTCTTAAGGTGAGAATTACTTCCGCATTTCACTGACAGTGATCGCTTCCCTGAGCCTCCGATCTGAGAGAAGAATGGACCCGATCACTTTGGTCAGCTCCGTTTGATGAGGTTTTTTTATCACAATCCCAGTTTTGCCATCGAAACTCAAATTTTTGCAACTTTTGTTTTTAATTTTCAAGCATTCATGGGGAAAGTATTGGTCTCAGCTTGTGTAAATGTCTTCAATTAACAGTTCCATCCAAATAGGTAATACAGCGATGATCACATACATATTTCGCATATTAAAGTTCAAACAGTCTCCCTTACAATAAATGATAACTTTAATGTTAGTTCGGTAAATGTATATATATATATATATATATATATGTGTGTGTGTGTGTGTGTACGGCACAATACAACACAAATAAAATAGATAACACTTAAAAGGACACTCACATTTTGTTTTGTTTGAGCTTTTCTTCAAGTCTGTTTATGCGCATAATTATATATGTAATATATATATATATATATATATATATATATATATATATATATATATATATATATATGTATATATATATAGACACACACACACACGCTTACAGAGGATATGTAATTATGCAAATCATGCACACATTGCACGGGCCAAATGTTGAGCCTACAATTTAATAAAAAAATCGAACTAATGCGGGTAAAACGAAGCCGTACGTGAACAGGTACTCAGAAGGATAGGTGCAAGCTCTGTAGATCATGTAGCTGTAGTAACACTAAAACCTGACCTGTCGTGGGGAAAACCTGGAGATTCTGCAGAGGTGGATACTAAATATCTTGCTTTATGAAACGATGGCTGAGGAAATTTTTGACTCGGTGCTTTCATATTCCTCTCGTAAACTTTTACCTACCATACCTCACCATTAATGCGTTATAAGCATTTGGAACCATTTGCAGGAGAAACTAGTGTTGACTTAAACATTGCACAGAGGAAGGATTCTAATCCCATCTAAAGTGTCATAAATGAGCCCAGTTCTAGCCCCACGTTACTTTGGAAGTCTAGTCCGCAATTATGGGAAGTTTATTGCCGGAGAGAATGATTTAAGGAGTCATAATTTTCTTACACATTTCATGTTCGCAACAGTTTAAAAAACATGTTTTTGTAATTCTGGAAAGTAAAGCAATACCCAATGACAAAAAATATTAATTATATCCTTAGTAAATGAACCATACGCCATCAATGTGTTCCCTTTATACTCTGGAAAATTTCCTTTTTAAGGCATAGGATTCGCTTTAAAAATGCAGTGAATTCAAATAAATGTAAATATTAGGAAATATAAGTACATATTGCCCATATCAATAGATTAAAATTTTAAAATATGGGTAAAATATGACTAATGAATCGACATTCTCATGAAAAGTATTCGATACTAATAATGCCAGAAAATGCGACCTTCTTGCAAATAAAATGCGTAGTCTCATACCAAATACCATTCTCAAGCATCGATAAATACGCCCACATTTTACAGAACTTAAACTGAAAATTCGATTGCTTTAGCATTATAATAGACTATTTATGTTGTTATCTTGTTGTAGACCAGTTTTCGATATCATTTCCTATTAGGAAAAAAATGGCTTGCTGTGATAATGTGTGTATAATTATGTGTGTGAGTATATATATATATATATATATACACACACACATAATATACATATATATACACATATATATAAATATATATATAGCTATATATGTATAATTATAAAAAAATATACATATATAGATTTAATTTTTTTTTAATGTTTAGGTAATGAAAAATCTGTTTAAAATGATGATTATGCTCGGAGAATTTAAAAAATCATTAGGTGTGTAGGCATTCATTTAACTGCCGAAGCTAATTGTTGACAAAAACTAATAGCTGGCTGAATCACATTGATTGAAAAACTTCAAAAGTTTCATTATCGCCATTGTTTATGTTCAATTATAAATTATTATGAGAATAACGATTTTGAATAAATTTTGTGGATATGCAACGTATTAAAATCTTAAAATGTATGCCTACTACAGTAAATAAATTAAGTTCTCGTACTTAAGAACAACATAGGTGTCCAGATTTTGGCTACACACGGCAGACTTATGAAACTGGAAAACAAGCAAAGAAAACTTAGAAAAGTTTCGCGAGCGTGTCTAATGAACTTACGAAACGGCCTACCATTAATAACTTAGTGCTATTTTAATCTCTACATTGGTTTTCTTCAGATGAGACAACGCTGGACCACGTCCAATGCCATCAACGTCTCCATTCAATCCCTCCAGCATTCTTTCCCCGCAGTAATCTCCCATCACAAGCGACCAAGTCCTCCATTCCTGTATGTCTCTCTCACGCACACACGTTATTATTCCTTCTCTAGTTTTAAGATTCAAGTAGCGAGCGCATCGCCGAATCGTCCATCTCAGCCAAAGCCGTCCGAACCCACCCGGGGATAGCAGAGAGTCTTTGTCATCCATCTTACCTCCATCTCTCTCTCTCTCCCCCTTGTTGCTCCGGATTATTTGTTTGGCAAGCCTTCAAGCAGCACCTTCTCGCTCGCGAGTGCTATCAAATAAAGGAACGAATAAGCACGGCGGAGACGAACGACGACTGTGCCGTGCGACGCGCGAGGCGGGAGAAGGAATTGTTCCCGGGTGCCCCCCGCCCTCTCCTCAGCAGTACTGTGTCTGTGGAAGAGTGCGGAAAAGAGTGAATGAGCACCTTGGTTGGTTGGTCGGTTGTGAGGCGGAGAGAAGCATATCTTTCCAAACGACGAATGTGCACACACTCACTCATACAGGGTTCGTCCGGAAAATAAGTGTACTGAGCTCAGGAAAAAAAATGTATTACACTTTTACATATCTTAAGCTAATATTCCTCAAAATAGGACCCTTGTGAGTCGATACACTTGTTCCAGCGGCGTTCCCATTCCTGGAACGCTCCCGCGAAGGCATCATCCGGAACCTCTCGAAGACACGTCGTCCGACCTCTTCTCTGCCCTCCACGAACATCTTGTGCCACCGAAAGATCATGTTTCTGGACATGGCTGACTCCCCGTAAGCCTGGTTAATCATACCGACAGTTTCGGTAGACGATTTCCCAAGCTTTACCGCAAAATTTGATGGAATAACGCTGCTCCAAACACTTCGGCATCGGGTTCTGTGACGTGGGTCGAAGCGTGGAGGTTCGCGTTAACAGAACCCCTCACTACACACAGCTCAGAGCCGACTGCCTTTTTCAGCGTCGCTTGCCAACATACCCCCCTCCAATCACAGCCCGTCAGAGCGGTGCTGGGCACGCCTGGAGTGGCGCGCCCAGCCCAGGAGTCAGTACACTTATTTTCCGGACGAACCCTGTAGATACGGTCGCAACGGAGACGGTACCCACGCAAATAGAGGACCGACCTCCCTGCCCCCGCCAAACTCCACATTTTAATCTCGCTTCGCATGAAGTTCTTGCCCTTGCCCTGTTTCTGTCGAGTCTGACAATCCCCGGACGATCCGAGGAGGCTACAAGGTTTACCAGTTACGCTTCTTTTTTGGAATCCACTTTCTTCAAAACGTTTCTCCGATAATTTTCCATTGATGAATTCTTTGCATCGGTTTTTCATAGCATGTTGACATCGCTATATACCGACCGTAACCTTGGGATTTTCCATAGATTAGATTACCTTGAGACATGATGGTAACTCATATAGAATAATAGTGCAAAAATATATTATACTATTAAAAAAATACCTAAGATAATGCCATATAAAATTTGTTGTCTCAAGGCGTAACTTTATGGAATTTTCATATCATATTGAAATGAAATGAAATAATTTACTTTGTAATTCCACGCACATTACTTAAAAAACACGACCCAAGTTTCGACGCTGAATGTCATCATGAGGACCACCTGATGATGACGTTCAACATCAAAACCCGGGTCGTGTTTTTAAATGAAGTGTATGGAATTACAAAGTAAATTATTTCATTTCATTTCAATATGTAATACCATAAGCTTGATAAAATGAAACAATTTTCATTTTTATCAAGCATATGGTTTATTTTCTTTTTTAAATAGACAAAGTTTTGCCTCCAGTTTGCCAAAGTTTTTTTATCTGGCAGTTGGTGAGCTGTACTTTTCAGACGACGTTATATAAGCATAATGCTAGTATCAATATATGATTATTCTGGTAGTTTTTTAAGTTGGAAAATTTTAACATTAGTTTTGAGAGTAAAATAATAGCATGCTGGTTTTAACTCCTGTTTAGTTAAGTTCATAATAGTATGCAGGATTTACTTCTCTAAGACAGAAATTCATACTTATTATGGGCGTGGTATCTAATTGGTTTGAGCGTTTGCTTACTAACTGGAGAAATCGGTATCTAATCCTGCGGGTACGCAGGTGACCCATGCAAAGAAAATGAGCCCTTTGCCAAACAATGAGCCATAAACACAGTAATCAACCCAAAGGTCGGTTTGTTAGGTGATGGTAGAGTTCACCCAGTACTAAGCCCGACGGCGTGTGAAATTCACACATCAGGGTAGGGGGGCCAGTTCCTTTCACTGTGCCGATTATGGTTTCCCAGGAAGATCTGGTACCCGAAAAATCACATAGCTTGGGTGGAGCTGCAGGTGCCCAGAGTTTTTTGCCCGGGAATCGAACCCTGGACCCTCCGGTCAGCTGCCCAACGCTCTATCCCCTGGACTACCGTGACCGACTATATATATATATATATATATATATATATATATATATATATATATATATATATATATATATATATAGAGAGAGAGAGAGAGAGAGAGAGAGAGAGAGAGAGAGAGAGAGAAATATATCACTTTGCTTTTCCACATAGAATTTTTTTATTACAACCTAAGTTTCATTTAAGCATAACAACATCTTCAAGTGAACACCTGTAACAAAACCTAGGTAGTAATAAAAAACTCTATGTGGAAAAGCAGAGTGTCATCTTTTCTTCTTACGGGCAAGTTATAGATAAAAATCTAGTAACTCCTGGCAAAGCAACTTTCGTGTTGTGATAACTATGGTTTTTCACAATTATTTTTAAATAAATATAAAAAACTGGGGAATATTTCCCTATTCCCGATGAAAATTGTCGGATTTATTTCCAAAGTTTGCGTGGTGAAAAATAGCTGTTATATTCTTGACACCCTTAGAGATTAGATAAATTTCCAATCTGCTATTCAATAATATTAAAGGTAAAACTTAGAGTTAAAAAATATTTCTATAAATTATTACAAGGAAAGAGTTTCTTAATTCAAATATTTTCTTTTCATTGAGTGATTTAATGTTTTTCAACTTTTTCATCTACTCCAGGTCATTTCACTGATGAATCCTTAAAACAATTTATCGTGCGCAGTAACCCTTGTGATTGGTAATCCTCTTCTCTTCCGAAAATATGAAATCTGCCCTGCCTTTGCGTTTTAGCAGCTGTAATTATCTCACAAGAAATGAATGGAGCAGACACATTGGCATTAAAATGCGCTGAAATCGCAAATGCCATTGTTCTCTTGGATTGCTTCAAGAGTATAGTCTATAGGGAGACTTCTACGTCATATTCTTTCCCATTTCTAAAATTCTCCTCGAAACGTCTTTTGCAATATGAAAGGAGATAGATTTTTTCCTATCTTAAATTCATTAGAACTGCAGACGCTTAAGGAAAGTCATAAGTTATTTGAAATCGTCCTTCCAGTGTTCACTGTTACTTTTTAAAATCCACCTCTCAATCCTCCTCGGAATGTATCGAAAGTGCTGAATGAATCGAAGCTTAAAAACATTCAAATAAAACAAATTATCATTTCTTAAAGGGATGCCGATTGCGTTAATAGAAGTAAAATATTGTAATATGAATAGCTTAAACTGTCTATCTATTTGTTTTTATATTTTACAAATGGAATTTTTTATACTAAGCATTTCGGTGAATATGCGGCAAAAATCGAACCAATATGTAATTTTCTAAAAAAATAAACTCGTGCGCTATATATACTACAGAAAATTGATTCAATGCCTTGGTTCACGTCCTCACATTGCTTTCGCGGCTAGCATACAGGTGGCATATCACCTGTTGTCAAAGAATTTCGTCTTGATTGTCATCACTACGTGTTACAGGTCCTTTAGTTGCCCACTCAAGTTGGTTTAAACCTATTGGATAAAGGTCAACTATGCAAGTCTAATTGATGCATTGACCCTGTATAAAAATTAATTATCTAAAATGATTAATATTAGAACCAAATGTAAGAGCTTCATTTTATCATTTAATATGAAAAATTAATCCTGCATCTTTGCACGTATATGTGTGCGTACCTTCCATCATTCTATTCTTCCTTCGGAATAGAACGGTAGTGCATGAATTGAAAATTAAAGAAAACCTTCGGTGAATATTACGCTTATTTTTGCGTCTGTTTTTTTTTACGTGAGCAAATTATGCATCAGTAAAAGCTCACTGAATATCAATTGATTACAGTTCTATGGCTCTTGTCACATTCATCAGACTCACTCCCTCCCATAAATATTACATCATCAAATGAGTCGCTTTTCTATTATTTGTTAGTATTTTGTTGTGTACTTTGTTCACTTCCATCCAAAACCTACCTCAGCCGGTAGAATTCCAATAAAACTTAGGAATACATGCATAAAAGGCACAATTTTGCTTTTTTTGATGCATCGGTGCTACAATTAACATTTTCAACGACATAAAGAAGACCCTAGAAGGAAAAAGATGCATATATATATATATATATATATATATATATATATATATATATATATATATATATATATATATATATATATATATATATATATACACACGAGGGTCATCCGGAAAGTAGTACCCGTTCGTGAAATAAAGACACAAAAGTAAATATTAACAAACATAAAAAATTTTATTTGAAAGAGGATACTTTAAACTACTTCTCAACATAATCTCCAAGCAAATTAAGGCATTTGTCATAACGTGTGACAAGTTTCTGTATTCCTGCTGCATAGTCCTTCGCCGCCAGCTCATTGAGATACGCGAGGGACCCATCTTGCACAAATTTTTGCATAATGCAGATGGTGTTTAACAATTTCATGAACAATTGTTCGAGAAACATTGGGAAAATGCTCACAGATGTCATCAATTGTGACGCGCCGATCGTTCCTCACGAATTCGTCAACTGAGCTCACCAGTTGGTCTGTAATGACAGACGGTCTCTCCGAACGCTCATCGTCGTGTGTGTTCCCCCTCCCCATGTTGAAGTTGCGACACCACCGCCGAACAGACGACTCGTCCATTACATTGTCTCCATACACCTCCTTTAATTGGCGATGAATATCACATGGGCGAACGTTTCTTGCATTGAGGAATTTAATCACTGCCCTCACTTCACAACTGGCGGCGTTCTCAATTTTTTTAAACATTGTAAACAATCACAGAAACAACACAGGCAATGCTAGCGTCACGCAACTTGGCTCAGAGAAGGCAGACAAGCCACTGAAGCTATCTGACCTCGTCCAGCGGCTACTCGCGTCGTCAGCACTTCATGCGGCACGAACGGGTACTACTTTCCGGATGACCCTCGTATATATATACATACATATATATATGTGTGTGTGCGCGCGCGCGTATGGTTGTGTGCGTGCGTGTGTGTAAATACTTATATTTCTAATTTATATTGTACTTTATAACATAAATATAAGTACATATTACAAGAGATGGGTTCACCCATAAAATTGATCGTAAATCTTGAATTAGACTATTTAATCATAACTCTTTCTCATACGGCTGGTGACAAAAACAAGCATTAAACAAAGGCAGCGGAATTGAGATATAATTTGAATCAGACCTTTATCAAACTCAAGCTTCAAATGTCATTATCGTGCTCACCTTTAGCTCTTGCAGCAGCCATTCCGGCAGGAAATTGCAGCCATAATTGCTGCAGCTACTAATTGAGCTTTTCTTTTGAATTCATAATTCAACACTACCATCCACACACCTACCGTTTCTCCCGGCCTGCCCCTCCCATCCGGCGAAAGCAAATACCCCAAGGGCACACTCATCCACCCGTCGTCCCCCCTCTCCGCATCCTTTCCCCCCCCCCGACATGCTTCCTTACTCTGACAGGGCGCGCCCCGGAAATAACAGGCTCTCTCCCGCCGCCTCCCTCTTCCTCCCACCCCCAGCCCCGCCACTAATAAAACCCCTAAACCCCACGGCTCGCTACCCATCATCCCCATCTCCCCTGCGAACCCCTCCATCACCGAAATCTCGCGCGCTTACCCTCGCCACCTCCCACCTTCCGTGTTCCCCTTCCACTCCACGACCTCTCACTCCCCTCCGTCACCCCCCCCCCACCCGCTCCCTCCACACCCTCTCATAACCCTCTCATCAGCTGACTGTAATCAATCTCGTCGTTTTCCGTGCTCCACTTTCCCACTCACGCCTTTCAACCCAAAGACTCGGTTTTCTCCCTCCCGCCCTCTCTCTCCCTCCCCCACATCCTCTCCCTCCCTCCCACCCTCTCTCCCTCTCCCACCCTCTCTTACTCCCACCCTCCATCTCCCTCCCACCCTCCATCTCCCTCCCACCCTCCATCTCCCTCCCACCCTCCATCTCCCTCCCACCCTCTATCTCCCTCCCACCCTCTATCTCCCTCCCACCCTCTATCTCCCTCCCACCCTCTATCTCCCTCCCACTCTCTATCTCCCTCCCACTCTCTATCTCCCTCCCACTCTCTTACTTCACTCCGTCCGTAGCCTCGACTCCAAAACGAACTCCATTCCGATGGTTACTGCCTCATCTTTATTTTGTCGTCTCTGTGGATCTAGAGAAATCTTCTTGTACGTATCTCAAGCGCAAATCACGCCGTTCAAAAATTAATATTTCCACCGACTATATTAGCATCGCAGCCAGGGTCAACCATTTACTAAAATGTGACAGTGTTTTGTTGCGAAGGATAAGTGCTGCGAAACATCATTTATTCAATGATCATAGTGCTTTCCAACATAAAGGTAGTATCCATTACCACTTACTAATGGTCAGTCTCACATTTCAGATGCCTCTCATATGGGATTACGTATGTCAATGCAAGCCATTAAATTTTTAATTTCGTACTAACTAGGATGCTTTGATTTCAAATGCATTCTCATTAGATGGAAATTGACTTGACTACCGGCAGATGACTAAAAAATAAAAGTTTCGGTCTGGTAATTTCGATGTTATTTTGAATGTTATCTCTGTGAAATAGCTTTCTCTCAAGTGAATTGACAGTCATTATACAATTCGGTCTTGATACCAAATGTTGATCCCTTCAGAACAGTCATGTAAAAAACAATATTTTCACATCTTTTGTGTGGATATCACACCTAAGGTTTTTTCATTTTCCGAACATAGCTTAGCAATTACCTATTATTATATTTAGAGCGACGTTCGAAATGGCTTTTCTTCAGCGCCGTAAACTCATGTGGATGAGTTTTTTATGGGTGGTTTGGTAATCCAAGACTACAATAGCATAAAAAAAATTGGATAATACTAAATATTTATTCAGCAAGTTTATTTACTTAAATTTAGTATTTATGGTCATATCACCAACAGTAAATGACATACGAGGATGGTCTGAAAGGTTTCCGACCTAAGAAAATTTCAGAAAATTTCAGGAAAAAATGTCTTATACCTTTGTTAGATCGGAAACTTGTCAGACCACCTTCGTAAGGCGGTAAAACTGACCATTTAAAAAGAAATATAAATTGTTGATATAGTGTAATTAGCATTAAGTTTAATCACTTTAATTCTACTTTGTGCCTTTTCATCAATGTTAAGTAGTTAGAGTTTCTTTCTTATTTAATACAAAATGAAATGGCGAAATTATTAGCAATCTTACATCCATATCATATATTTTACACAGCATTATCTGCGTATCCCAGCTTGAGGGTTGCGAGGAACTACTTTATTTCGCCAAGCCATAAAACATGATACAAAGAGGAATTCTGCATGTCCGGGTTTTCACCGCGTTGTTGTTTGAAGCCGACAACAGTTTCGCCGAAGTTTCATCCGGCGTCTTCAGGTCGAAGATGAGGGACTCAGATTTTGGCCGTCCTTATATAGGTGGTCCCGTCCAAGTGCTGCTCTCTGATTGGTCCTTTTTCGGAGGACTCTCTTCCACGCGTTGTGGAGATGGTAGCCTTCATCTCTATTGAAATTCGCCGGGTTTTTGGCTATCTCAATAGCTTCTCTGATTAGGCGTGGGTAATATCTACTTTCTTTACTTATGATTGTAGCGTCATGGAATAGAATATCATGGCCGGGTTCACTCCATTTATGCTCGGAGATGGCCGAGAGGTGAAACTGTTTGTTCGTAGTAGCCCGGAGGTGTTCTTTCATCCGAACTTTCATAGCTCGGCATGTTTCCCCGATGTAGGCTTTCCCACATGAACACGGTACTTGATAGACCCCTTCGTATAGGTCTTTCGAGATTTTGTCCTTCGGTCCGGGGAGCGCGTCCGCTATTTTCTTGGTGCAGTTGAATCTTGTCACCACGTCGTGCTTTTTAAGGATTCTGGCTATCTTCTCGGATGTTCCGGATACGAATGGGGATAGTCGCGTATGCCTTTGGGTCCGGTTCCGTCTGCTTGATTGACTTGTCAGAATCTCGTCTTCGCCTTTCTTCCCTGGCGGTCCTTTTTAGGACCATATCGTTCCGATAGCCGTTTTGTTTTAGTGCTCTCAGGAGATGTTTCTTTTCAGTCAGCAAAGAATCGGCGTCAGAGATTTCATACGCTCTGTGAACTAGTGTGTCCACCAAAGATGTCTTTTGGAGCGGATGGTGGTGAGAGGTTGCGTTTAGATAACGGTCGGTGTGCGTCTTCTTTCTGTAAACAGCATGTCCCAGCTTCCCACAACTCTTCTTTTTGACTAAGCAGAATTCTTCAAGCCACCGCCGCGAAAATCTACGCAGCCATATGATACAAAGAGTTCGTGTTAATTCAAGTTTCTTTTGTTTAATCTTTATTTTCTCCAGCGATACCCGCTGTCTCTATGTATTTAAAAATTTCAGTATTATTGATGAAATAATCTCGATGCATTTCGTAAATATACTTCAAATTTTACCGTTGGAGGTATTTCTACCCAAAGTATGTATTTCACTAACCTCAGATCTTATTTTAAAATTAAGTCCTCACTTTAAAAGGCAAAACCAGCGCGCGGCCTGATTCCTATGGTGGTATTGGCTACTTTCACATTTGTCTTTACTGAATTGAATTGTTGTACATGTCAATATATATGCCAGTACATATATGTATGGATATATGCAATGGCATATATACAGGCATGCCTGCGATGCCAATATTTTCTTGTAAATCGGTTACGTGGTTCATTTGAAATTTTCACATGGTAACTCACTCATCATGGTGTTGTACAGGGTTCGTCCGGAAAATAAGTGTACTGACTCCTGGGCTGGGCGCGCCGCTCCAGGCGCGCCCAGCACCGCTCTGACTGGCTGCGATTGGAGGGGGGTATGTTGGCAAGCGACGCTGAAAAAGGCAGTCGGCTCTGAGCTATGGTGTAGTGAGGAGCTCTGTTAACGCGAACCTCCACGCTTCGACCCACGTCACGGAACCCGATGCCGAAGTTTTTGGAGCAGCGTTATTCCATCAAATTTGCGGTAAAGCTTGGGAAATCGTCTACCGAAACTGTCGGTATGATTAACCAGGCTTACGGGGAGTCAGCCATGTCCAGAAACATGATCTTTCGGTGGCACAAGATGTTCGTGGAGGGCAGAGAAGAGGTCGACGACGAGTCTTCGAGAGGTTCCCGATGATGCCTTCGCGGGAGCGTTCCAGGAATGGGAACGCCGCTGGAACAAGTGTATCGACTCACAAGGGTCCTATTTTGAGGAATATTAGATTAAGATATGTAAAAGTGTAATGAATTTTTTTTCCTGAGCTCAGTACACTTATTTTCCGGACGAACCCTGTATGTGCAAAATATTTCGAAATAGCTACATTTCCCCATGTCACGACTAAAAATCGTGACTTGATCGATAACTTCTGGCCAATGGATTTGATGATGCCTCTGCCTCTATTGGAAGCTAATTCTGCGACGGGGTAGCTTGTTCCATTTCCCAGCGGGTAGTAATTAGTGCAATGAAGCTTGCTCCCATGAAAATAGCATTCTCATATGCATTAGCAAGAGTTGCGTTGAGGCCTGTTACAGCAGATTATGTATCACATTTTGCACTAATGGGTCCAAGCGAACGTTCTTTGACAGCGGTTCACGGATGTCCATTTTTTTCGCATCAGCCGGGTTGCTTTTTGTTGTCATGCTGGATGATATTCGATGACGGCATCACAAAAGTAATAAAAAAAGAGAAAATTACGTGAAACCGAAGCATTCTGTTGAGATGCCCCGAAACTAGAGTGAGCATGATTTAGGTCCTCGCGTGGACGATGCGACGTCATTAAATGAAGCCGGGAGTCGAGAGCGAAGCAAGAACTTTTAGGTTGGCATTTCAACTTCCTTTTCACGACGGCCTACGACTCTAAAACGAGATGGCTCTTTAGGATTTTTACCTTCCCACCCTAAATTGTTCCAAAATTTCGGCCTTTATGTCTTCTTTTATTCCGTAAGTTACCGCGAGACGAGATAATTAGTGGCCCTGGGGACAGCTTCCAAAGGCCGCTGCCGCGTGCGACAAAAGTGGTGCCACCGTAATTAAAGGAGAGGTAAAACCTTCGGCAGGAGGGACGTGGGCAGATACTCTTCGTTTTTATTTCACGAAATGGATGCGTATACATACATACATATATATATATATATATATATTATATATATATATATATTATATATATATATATATTTATATATATATATAAATATATATATATATAATATATTTATATATTTTTAAATATATATATATATATATTTATAAATATATATATAAAATATATATATATATATATTTATAAATATAAATATATATATATATATATATATATATATTTTTATATATATATATATTTATAACTATATATATATAAAATATATATATATTTATTTATTTATTTATTTATATATATATATATATATATTTGCACATGTATAGATATACATGTGTATATATACATATATGTGAGTATATTATTGTGTATATATATATATATATATATATATATATATATATATATATATATATATATATATATATATGCCATCCTCACCTCATACCTCTTGACTGACACACACAGAGGTACAGACAGAACTCTTGAATCTGTCACTCCCATCCCCTCTTATCCTTCCATATTGTCGAACCAGTGAATCTGAATCAAAGGGCCAATTCGAAACCAATTAATTTCGTGAAATCAAGCCTGAATCCTGAAATTGATTTCCTTTTAACCCGAAGTAGTAATGAAATGGATTCTAAAAGTGCTTTTAAGTGTTTTACATGATTCCGCGACTTGATAACATTATAAACCAATAAATGTTTCCAATTTCTCACCAAATAGAAAGAGTGTATTATAGGAACGTGATTAATGCTTCATATTTGTTATAAAAATATGTGTATTAAAATTTCTTGTGAAATAACTAATATCTTTAATTTACTTTCCACTTATTTAATTACCTGTTGTATGAGGGATAGCGTGAATTTTTATTGAGTCCCTTAACTTTTAATCCACTTTTTGCTTATTCTAAGTAATGTTGTTATCAGTTTAATTTTTAATGGGGGATATTTATATGGGTAATAAGTATTTCGTTATACGTCGTCACCGCCCTTAAAATAATACTCTTTAGCTGAAATGTCTATGAACAAGACTCGTTCCCTAAGCATTCGGAATTATCTCCGCCTCTGTAGTTAGCGAATCCATGAATCCTCCGACGAGACATCCTGTCTTTCCCTGACACTCACTGCAAGTGTGAAAATTATTGAATTTTTTTCGGAAAACGATGCTTTTAATCCTCTTTTCAGGCAGTTTCCACCAAAAAGTGGAGAGGAAAATGTTGAATTCCATTCACCAAGCACAGGCCTCGAGGGGTGGAAGTGAAAATCATTTTGCTCTCACCGCACGCCCCTGTTCCGAGCTCCTTCCATCCACGCCAACTTGCCTCCCTCCCTGGAAAGAGGAAGAGGTCCTTACTTCGTATTTCTCGCCCTGACGTTTTTCTCCCCGATTTACTCTCACCCTTCCTTCCCACACATCCGTGCTTCCCCCATTCCTCTGCCACCCCTGCTTCTATCTCTCTCCCCCGGACGCTCCTCGACTTTCTCCGCGGCACCCTCGCCCCGACCGACCCCTCCTCTCCCCCTTCTCCAAGCCTTACCTCGCGCTCTCCGCATATCTTTCCACGGCACCGTCCGACCCGCTCCCTTCCCAACCCCCCGTTCCGGCCCCCCTCGACCGACCGACTCCAGCCCCCTCCTTCGCTCGCCGCATTAATTCGCCTCAGGGTCCTCCTCTCTCCACTCACCCCCTCGCGATCCGCTCATCTTCTCAGCCACGCTCCTCACGTCTTCCCCTCACTCACACACTACTCCCGCCCACCCCCCATCCTGCCGTTTCTCCCCCACCCCCAACCCTCACTGCAGTCAGTCTTCCTACCCACCCCTTCCCCTCTAACTCCCCACAAAACAATCCTCCACCCAATTCCTCCAAACAGATCCCACCGCCAGGCAACGTTTATCTCACTCTTTTCAAGATGTGTGGAGTAACACTTCGTAACGAACGTTATAGGGCATGGAGAGGCCGTAGGGCTTTTCTATTTGTGATTACGAGGGCGCCAATAAATGTATGTAGATGGCGGTGCGTGTCATAGTTGCCAAAAGCACGGGATGACATCGACATTATGGCAGATGTGACGAGGAAATTACTGTTGACTAATAACATCGTTTCAAAATATAAAAACTAACAAGTATTTTGATTAATTGATCGACATTCCTGCCATTTCTCTTCCTCCAGTTTTATTATGCGACTATCAAAATGTTAATAAGTAAATTAAACTGATACTACAAGAATTTTTCACTGGCGCCTTCATCGACGAACAGCCTCATATCGGTGTTAATTTGGAAGATGGAAGCATTTATTCATTTCCCCGTAAATCCTATAAATATTCCCATAATTCGGAAAATTGTTTTCTTTTCCCATTTTGTGTCAATCCCACCTCCTCCCCCTCCCTCCTTGCCTATCTCCGCTCCCCTCTAGCCTCTCCTCTCCCTTTCCTCTCCCCCAACCATTCCTCTCGCCCCTCCTCCGCCTCCCGTTCTCCCCTTCCCCTGGCCCCCTTCCCTTTCTCTCGCACCCCTCACCTCTACTATTCCAGCAGTCATTACTTCTCTATCTTCCGATGAAGACGGAGTTGAATTCCGTCGAAATTATCAAGAAATAAAATGTGAGTGATCTTTTTCTGTGTTCTTATATTGTTTGTTGCTGTCAATGTTTGTTATTTCAGTCTGTTAATGTCAGTATGTATATATATATATATATATATATATATATATATATATATATATATATACATACGTATACTTAAGCGTCTGTCATATATTATATAAACTTCGATTAAAACATTAAACACAGAGATAGGACACGCACATATCTAGTGGACGATTCAACGGCACGGGTGCTATCATAAGAATCTTATAGTTGTGTCGTCACTGAAAAGCGTTCCTTCTCGAAGAAATTTCACCAGGGTGAGGTAAATGATATTGTTGGAAAAAATAGGGAAAACTTTGATATGGAGCTTACTTTTTAATTTAAAAGTAAAATATTCTTTCATATTTTTGACATCGAATAAAACAATCTTCTTTAAGGAGTGCGAAATTTCTCATATGCAAAAACTAACTTATGTTCTTGAAATCTAGAATAGAAATCTGGTGGTGTTCTAGAAGTACATAAGAGCTATAGCAATAATAATTGCGTAACAATAATAAAATAATGTAATGAATAGCATGACATCTCGCCATTTTCTACTCTGAGTGATTGACACTATACTTTTTGGTCAACGGTATTCATTTTAAACTTAGAAAATTCATTGGACTTTGACCGTTACTCAGTGTTTTACGATTGAAAACTTTTGTCTGGTGGACTATAATTTCGAAACTCTATATGCATCCCCAGAAGGCCCACCATTTGCAAAGTGAAAGGAATTAGGACAATAAATAAGCTTTTTAATCGTGAAATTTTTCCATGATTATCATGTTTTTATTTCATGTTTTTGTTTCTTACCCCAAGGAGTAGATTTGAGCGGTTAGTTATATATTTTTTTATTTTCATGCATTTAATTCCTCCCTTGCTTTCTTCGTGGAAGCATCACTTTTCCAATCCATTTCAAGCAGTCATAATCAATTGAATAAGATAAACATGCTTTTGCATAATACATTAAATATTGCCCATAGTATATCGCCTGCAATGAGACGCATTACTCCACCATTTTGCCTGGTTTGAGATCAAAACCTCAACTTTGCTATCCCATTATTTTGAAGTATTATAACACGTTTAACCACTCTCCTATCTGTGGTTCTCCTCACATCGAGAGTATAAACAATTGGAACAACGGAGAAACTTTGTAAATTTAACAAATTATATTTCAAGTCCAAAGTAAACTTCTCGGCGTGATCCATTAATTAATTAAATGCTATCCGTTGTACTCTGTACAACACTGTACTGTACTGGAGTATTTTCTATAATCCACATAAATGTGATGTAAGCAGTTGCGTTTTAGGCCCAAGTATAAAATACAAATTTTATTTCATTTCCCTTTAACTTTCATTGAAGATTTCGGAACCGTGTGGATAAAGCTTTAAAAGATGAATTATTACGAGGAAACGGAGAGCACATAAGCGAGAGGAGATTAAACAAGACCGCTGCATGCATACTAGAGTAGCTCATCTGCTTTCGGGCGCCCTTACACAATGCCCGGACATGCCGCTCAATTTTTCCACCTGTCTCCCCCTCCCTCCCTCCCTCCCTCCCCACCCCCTTTCGCTCGTATTTGTCTCCCACCCCCTCCTTCAACGCACCTCCTCTCCTCCCCCATTCACCCCTCTCTCTCTCCCTTTTTTACGCCTCTACCGCCACCTCTCACTCTCTCCTTTCGCCCGCCCTCTCTTCGCTCCCCATCAACTCCTCACCTACACACCACACCACCGCCGTCATTCCTTCCTTCATCCCTCCACATAACTTTTACGTCCCGGTTTTTACGGCACCTTTCCCCTTCGGGAATCCCTGCCTCGTTTTATTTTTTTTTGCTGCCTCTTTCTTTCCCTCTTCCTCCCCCTCCTCCATTCCCCTCCTTCCTCAACCCACTCCGCACCCTTCCGCCGCCACCGTCTCCTCCCCTGCCTTCCTCCCACGACACTTACTTTTCTCTCCTTATCATCTCTCCCCTCTTTTTGATGCATTCGGGTTCCTTCGTAGTTGGTGTGTGACCCTGGTCAAATTTAAATATTTCCCCGCAAATGGCATTCATTCTCTGATGGCTCTCTCCTTCAAATTCCTTACCTCCTTTACTCGGCATACCTTCTATTGCCATGCTGTTCGGCACCGCGACGAAAATGGAAGTAGATGATCGTCCATCGCAGCACACGGAGGTATGACGAGGGAAGAATGAGGCTTTGCGAGTCCTCAAGGAGAAGAATGTACAAGGTCTGTCCCAGAAGTAGCAGGACTGAGTTGATTTATTAAATGTATGGGTAGAATCTACATATTAACTGAAACGGGGAAGAGGGAGAAGTTTGATTGGCATCGTCTATAAAATTTGTATCTTCACTCACATGTTTGGGAATCTCTTGGCAAATCCGCGTGCGAATTGTTCGCCCGAGAGCTATTGCGGCACTAACTTCGCACGCGCCTTTTTCGTGCCCATTTTTTCCATCAAAAGTCAATGCACATCAAGTTTAGGGATGCCAAGATCATCGGAAACCGTGCAAACGATTAATCTGCGATCCTTATCCAGCAAAACCTAACCTTCGGCTCAATTGATTTTAATTGTTGGTCCATACGAATTGCTGATTTACATTCATCTCTCACATGCGTCGATCCGGTTAGCACGATGGGGCGTGCCTTTAGTGACCACCCCAAAGGTCATTGGATTCCACACTTAAGCTTGTGCATATGAGCATAATGAAATATAATGAAACTATTGATTTTTGGATACCACACACTTTTGTGTGGAATTTTTTCCTTTACTTTTGCACAAAACTGTGTGTAATAACAAAGTCAATAATTTCATTGAATTTCAATTGACATAAGATCGGGACATTGTCCATAAAAATGTCGCTTTCCTCGGTTTTCCGCAACTCCAAAAATAAGTATAGCCTAAATTGAAAGAAAAATGTATTTGAGCCCGTTATAGACCCGCAATCAGGACCCGGAATGGTCATCTATCTTCCAATTATAGATGTCGTTATCTCGCTAAGCATATTAGGTGTGCCACCCTTGGAGATGGGTGGTCGTCAATTATTCCCACCGAAACGAACAATGAAATAATAGTTTTTCAATCTTTCTGGCCATCGATATGATTTTTTTGGATAGGCATCTCTCCAATATTAAAAGTTCCAATTTATTAATATGTATGTAACGAAACTTTGCAGTATTTATAAAACACCTGTTCTCTGCCAACGCATAACGCTGTCAATGCCGCAAACCCCTTGTTGACCACCGTGAAAAACGCGAGATGGTGAAAATAATAATCAATGAAAAAAGTGAATAAATAAAAAAATTAAAATCATTCCAAGCAAAAAAAGTGATGAATTTTTGGAGAAAGAGGGAAGCTAGTAGAAAAGTGAATTTGAGCCCGCAATAGACCCGCAATTAGGACCTGGAATGATCGTCTATCTTCCAATCATAGATGTCCTTGTAAAGTGATTCAGCACTTGGCGTAAAATCGGCTTATGTTTTTATGTATTTATTTAACTCTGGTATGGCTTAAAAAAATAAAAATGTCCGGGTAAAATTTTCGTGAAGCCATATAGTTCTCTACTGCAGCATAGAATCACATAATAAAGTCAGCAGTTTACGCTATGCTTATCAAAACAACTCCCCTCACTTATCAACACATCACAATTTTTGCCCAAAAGATCATAATAGGGAAATTTGTGCATGATTCTAATTACGCTCAAATGTATTATTATTTCGAATGTTCTCCCATCGCGCATGAATCACGATCTTGTAACCTGGATTGACTGCGTGCTAGGTTTGTTTTCTTAAAGCTACCCTCCCTTTTTTGTTTACAAAGGAAACGCATCTACAGGGTTCGTCCGGAAAATAAGTGTACTGAGCTCAGGAAAAAAAATTCATTACACTTTTACATATCTTAATCTAATATTCCTCAAAATAGGACCCTTGTGAGTCGATACACTTGTTCCAGCGGCGTTCCCATTCCTGGAACGCTCCCGCGAAGGCATCATCGGGAACCTCTCGAAGACTCGTCGTCGACCTCTTCTCTGCCCTCCACGAACATCTTGTGCCACCGAAAGATCATGTTTCTGGACATGGCTGACTCCCCGTAAGCCTGGTTAATCATACCGACAGTTTCGGTAGACGATTTCCCAAGCTTTACCGCAAATTTGATGGAATAACGCTGCTCCAAAAACTTCGGCATCGCGTTCCGTGAGGTGGGTCGAGCGTGGAGGTTCGCGTTAACAGAGCTCCTCACTACACCACAGCTCAGAGCCGACTGCCTTTTTCAGCGTCGCTTGCCAACATATCCCCCTCCAATCGCAGCCGGTCAGAGCGGTGCTGGGCGCGCCTGGTGCGGCGCGCCCAGCCCAGGAGTCAGTACACTTATTTTCCGGACGAACCCTGTATATTAAAACAAAATTCTGGCCAACATTTAGGAGGGAAATATTTAACAAGACCCAGTTTTTCTTCCCTTTCGAGTCTCTCTCAAACTGCCAACCACCGAACGGCGAATGTCTTCTTTTCCATTTAATTACTTCCTAATCATTCCCTAAGTTTCTTTTTGTTTATCTTGCTCCGGTGTATTGTCATTTATCCTCATGAGGATTTAGTGGCCTTAATGAATTTTATTCAGCGATAAGAAAAAGAAACCCTTTTGAACTCCCAGAGCCTTAAGGTCTTCAACTGAATAGTCTCCCCCTCGCCCTTTTCCACTCATTTTCCCTATTTTACCTTATTTTCCTCCCTCCATTCCCTTTCACTTTTCACCCTCAACCACACTCTTCCAGCACGCCCCTTTTCTTTTCCCATACCCGTTTCAAAATGCAGAACAGAGGACAGAAACCCTGCGTTCACGCTTCCTTAGCTTTTTCCATCCTTCTCTTACTCACGTCATCCCGTTCTTCCCTCATCCCATTTCACTTTTTCCGTTCCTAGGTCTTTTTTTGGTATTTTTTGCGCGTTTTTTCACTCTAAATGCATTTCCTCGTCCCTCAGTCCGGATAAAAACCTCCCTAGGCCTCGTCTTTCGCTCCATCCCTTCTTCCCGCGCTAATTGGAGGTGCGCACGATTCTTCCGCGTTCGTCCAATGTTTTTTATTTAGTCCGTTCGTCTCATTGGATTTCACTCTCCGCGTCGAAGGAGTCGGTGTTTGGAAAGGAGAGAAGGCGAGGAGGAAGAGAGCGGGAGGTGAGGGAAACACGCAATGGAATGGGGTGGAGGTGGAAGAAGGTGGAACTCCTCCCTTTCTCCTCCATTTCCGATTCAGGGTGCGTTCCTAAGGCCTGATTAACATCGGTGCGAGTTTAAATTTATGTTTTTAATTCAAATGGGATTTTTTTTTATTCCAAGGCCTTCTTATGAATGTACATGTCGCGCATATTTTTCCTTAAAGTTGTATATCTCGAGGGTATGTTTAAAGAAGGTGGAATTAGAGACACCGAAAGGAGAGTTAAGGAAGCATGCATTGAAATTGTTTTCATCAGACCTTCTTCTAAAATAAGACGCTACTTTGCCGTTGAAGTATACCCTCAATTACGCCTATATAATATTGATACTCACATTTTGGTATGCTTCTCGCATTCATGAGGCCATCATAGCAAAAGCCACGAATATTTTTATCTGGGAAGTAAACCATACGAGGTGTGTCTGAAAACTATCCGACCTGCGTTTATATCTCCGCATTGGTGCTAATCTTCATGGTCATCCCAGACCGTGTGCCATCCTTCGAAGTAGTCCCCATTTGATTGAACCACACGCTTTCCCAGCGGTGCTTCCACATCTTAAAGGAGTCCTAGAACGCAGATTTTGGAATGGCCTTCAGCTCATGCATCGCATTACTCTATATCGTCGAATCGCTTTCCTTTGAGTGCCATTTTTCAATTTTGGGAACAACCATAAGTCGCAGGGAGCTATGTCGGGACTGTACGGAGGCTGGCGAAGCTGTACAATCTTGTGTTAAGACAAAAATTGCTGCACAAGGCTCGATGAATGCGCTGGCACGTTATCGTGGTGAAGATGCAAATCACCGCTTGACCAGAAACGCGGTCGTTTTCTTCTCACGGCATGACGCAATCTTCTCAGAACTTCAACATAATATTATTCTCTGTTGATCGTCTGACCTCTTAGAGCGAATTTGTAGAGCACAACACCCTCACAATTAAAAAAAATAATTTAAAACGCAGGTCTGATACTTTGAAGACATTCCTAGTATGCCTTGTTTTTGCCATGAAAGAATAAGAGTGGGTCTGGAAAGGATCCAGACATGTTATACTTTGATATATGCAATATAGCCTACCTAGGTCAATGAGGATGCTTTAGTCCCCTTTTTAAGTGCTCCCTTGGGACCTCACCCACCCTCATCCCAGTGGCACTTCCAGTTTTCAAAACAATCGGCGAAATCCTTCTTCGGAATGGTCATATGGCTGCTACGTCATATTCTCTCTTATCGCGTCAGAGCCAAGAATTTTGGGCTGCAGTTGCAGGGGACTCGTTCCAAGTCGAAAACGTTGACCCAGATTTTCTTAAAAAGGTAATAGCTGGAGATAAGTTACGAGTGTACGGCTATGACCCTGAAGAAAAACCCCTGTCTTCACAACAATCGGTTTCACGAGATTAAGGAGAATTCGACGAGGTAGCTGATGACCATTCCGAAGAAGGACTTTGCCAATTATTCTGAAAAGCGATGGAGACACTGGTATGAGGGTGCGTGAGGTCCCAAGGGGGAGTAATTCGAAGAGGAGAGCTAAACCTTATCCTTTTATGCTGGTTATTTTTCTCAAAATATCGCATGCATGGATCCTTTCCGGACAGACCTCATACCATAGCCTATAGTTTGAGATGCAACCTTTGATTTTTGCTACAGAGGTCAAACTTTGGTGCAAAAGTATAATTTAAGAGACGAAAATTCGAAAAAGATTGTGTGTGTGTGTGTATATATATATATATATATATATATATATATACATATATATATATATATATATATATATATATAACACTTTTTGAAAGTCTCACGGACGTGAATAATAATGTATAACACTTAGCACTAGTGGACCCAGACAAAAACACAGAAACACACAAAAAAGAGACTCACTATTTTTCGAATTTTCGGTGGTCGTTGCCACCTTTATCAAGGAAGAGAGGGACAGAACTGTGTGTCCACTAGTGCTAAGTGTTATACATTATATATATATATATGTATATATATATGTATATATATATGTATATACTACCTTGATCAAAAATTTCCCGGAATTTATTCAGAATATTAAAAATACAAGTTTATTCATCTAAATCTATATTGTCCTCTTCAAAGTAATCCCCATCGACTGCAACACACTTATGCCAGCGCTTGATCCAATCCTCGAAACATTTTTTATATTCGGTTTTCGGTATGTCCATCAGTGCTTCCTGCGATTTTTCCATTACTTCCTCTCGGCTGCTAAAACGCGTTCCCCGTAATGGTTTTTTAACTCGATTGAACAGAAAGAAGTCACAGGGAGCCAAATCAGGTGAATTCGGTGGCTGTTGGATGGTATTTGTTGCATTTTTCGTCAAAAAATTACGAATAATGATAGCACTGTGCGACGGTGCGTTATCATTGGTGCAAAATCCACGAGTTTTCTGCCCACATTTCTGGTCTCTTTCGGCGAATTGCTTCACGCAAACGTCTCATAACGCCCAAATAATACTCTTTGTTTACTGTCTGGCCTTCTGGCAAAAATTCATGATGCACTACACCGTTGTAATCCATGAAAACCGTCAGCATTGCCTTCTTTTTTGACTGAAAACGACGAGGTTTTTTTGGTCTCGGCTCATTTGGTGAACGCCATTCACTTGCCTGATGTCTGGATTGCGTGTCGTACTCATAAACCCACGTCTCGTCTCCAGTAATGATCCTTTTGATGAATGTGGGATCGGATTCAGCCTCGCAAATCATGTCTTTTGCGACGTCAACACGGTCTCTTTTTTGCATGAAATTGAGGTCTTTTGGCACCAACTTTGCTGCTACACGACGGAAACCCAAATCATTAACCACAATGTCTTGGGCGGATCCATAGGCAATGTTCAAGTCCTCCGCTATTTCTCTGATGGTTAATTTGCGGTTATTGACCAACATTTCTTTTACTTTATCAATTTTTTCACCGACTTTCGATGTCGATGGTCTGCCACTGCGTTCATCATCTTCGATTGACTCACGACCACTTCTGAACCGCTCGTGCCACTGGTAAACGACCGTTTTTTTTAGAGAATCGTTGCCGAAACACTTTTCCAACATTTCCAACGTCCGTGCGCCACTAAATCCGTTTTTTACGCAAAATTTAATACAAGTTCGTTGTTGCAAATTTAAATCCATTTCTGAAATTGTAAAAAATCGCCAACACACACAGAGATAGATGTACTCTTGGCTACGTAACTTTTGCAAATGTCAAGTTATGACACTAAGATTTAAAAGGAATATCAACAACAGATGTACCAATTTAACAAAAAAACAGAACTCAAATCGGAACGATGGGAGCGCCACACGGTGGTTATTCCGGGAACTTTTTGATCAAGGTAGTATATATATATATATATATGTATATATATATAGTTAAAAAAACTATTATTGACACATTTTTAATCAATTTCAAATAATTTAAGTCGCCATACGATAAAATATTTAGCTCTGTTACTAAACTTGGATATTTTAGTTCTTTAAAAAAGGTTTTCAATGGTAAAGCCGGCCCCGGTGGCGGCGGGGTAACGTCCTCGTCTGCCATTCCAAGGGTCGCGGGTTCGATTCCCGCCTGGGTGAGTTTCCCTCCATCAAGGGCTTGGGTGTTTGTAAATGTGACATTGTTATCGTTGTTAATAGTTCGATGTAAAGGCCTAAATGTGCTGTTTTCGGACTTATACTGAATAAATAAATAAATAAATAATGATACATTGTATGATTGGTTTCTATCTATTCCATTTAATTTCTTTAAAAAAATCGTGCAAACACCTACTTATCGAAGTCTGACCGGAAACGAGAAAATGTGCAGCCTTAGCAAAATAGAACGCCTTCATCATTGGAATTCACGTGGTTGACCATCCACGCCTGCATATTTTATGGATGCATCAGGAATAGCATTTTGAAAACCTTCCCGCAGTTAATGTGATGCGTAAGTTCCTCTTTGGCTTTTATTTAAAACACTCGGTATGATGCAGACTATTTATCGGTATGATGCAGCCCCTAGACTCTCGAGCATATAGGATTGTGGCCATTGATTCCCTGCTAAGGCCTAACAGGTGGGAAATATTTTCAACCACAGGAAAACCCAGAGTATGCCTTCTTCCCATATCTCTTCCTTATTCACTTCTCCCCTTCCGTCCCATCCACGGCTTATCTCCCGTCACGTGCTTAGTCATAACAGAAAGGGGAGCATATATGTAGAAAGGAAGGGTGAGGGAGGGAGAGGACACGAATCACAGCCGATAAACAAATTTGCTTCCCAGCCGCTCCTTCGCCAGTTCGCCTCCCTCACCTCGCCGCTAATCCCCTCCCGTCGCCCCTTTATCCCTTATACATGGTGGGGGGCGTCTTGGAATCTCGGAAGACGCTTCGGGGTGAAAAGAAATCCGCCCAAAGGCAGGCGGAGCGGGGACTCACTCGAAAGTCGCCCGAGACACGGGACAGCACAAATGCGACCATAAAATATAGTTTAGCAAAGGCCCAGACGGAAATGAACGCTAACAGGGACCGTAAATCCTGCGACTCCTGAGGTTGCCATGGAAACGAAGGGGAGAAGGGGTGTCGGGAGAGGTGGTATGCGTATGGGGAAGTGCGCAAGGACGCGGGTGGACGGGTAAATTGAAAGAAATATGCGAAACGGGGGAGGGAATAAAATATTTATTAAAAAAGAACTCCCCGGGAGTTGGTTAAAGGGACGGCGATGGCAGCGGCGTGTGTCACAGCGGCGGCGGCGGGGATTAGTGATGAAGGAGGGAGGGAGCAGGGGCGACGCGGTTGGTTCCCAACGAGGTCCACTGAGGGTTATGGTTCTTCCCTTCCTCGCAACCCTTGCTCTGCATCCTTTCCCACGCCCGCCCTTCGTACTTCAGCCGCTTCTTCAGCGATCATCTCAGCTTTCTTCCGTGAGTGCAGGAGTGAACGTCGAGCAAATGTCTTGAAGAAAGCGTCAAGTTAGCTCAGTGAATTAAGTTCTCCGATTGGGAAGGACTACCTCCCTGCTTGCTTCCCTCACCCGTTTCTAATTGAACACCTGTGCATATATTCTTGAGGTGCAATACTGTTGAAAGTCGCTGTCTTCCTTCCCAAATTTTTCTTACAGCTATCAAAATTTAAGAGATTGTTTTAATTCATAAGAAAAGGAATGAAAATTAAATTCATCTTTTCAATAATCATTTTTAAAATTGCTCTTCGGTTGATTCTGATCTTGTGGGGAAAAAAGGAATACAGATTTCACAAATAAATTTATCAATTGCCAACGACCGGTTTCGTCCGTTGCTGCGTCAGGAGGTATTGCACACCTAATGCCCACAAATAATTAGGAATTGGCGATAAACGAAAGGGCGATACCGGATATACAACATACATTATTAAAAGCGCTGGTGAAATTTTGAATTCATTTTTTTTCACCGACATGCAACTCTTCACCTCTCATTTCCTCAATCGCTCAAATATATTCTTAGTCTCTTGGACTTCTTAAGCAGTAATTTTTCCGTTCTATTTGTTCTCGTGTTGTTTTCCTGTTTTTAGATTCTCTCGGAGAAGAAAATAGTTTGTTCTTCAACATATATTTTACTATGCACGACCTCGGTTTCGACTCACAAAGTCATCATCAGGTTTAGGTCGTCAACACCATTGTGAGTCGAAACCGAGGTCGTGAATTGTGATATATATATGTTGAAGAACAAACTATTTTCTTTTTCGATATGAATTGCTCCCACAAAGTGACTCTTCAAACCATACTATTCTAGATTCTCAATTAATCCAAACTTACTTTTCTGTACTACCAACGTCACTAAGTCGTCGCTAAATATTTTTCAAGCACATTGTTTGCTGAATTGGTTTTCACATTTCCATTCGGGGGTTGCGATGCTTTTCTTTTGAGATAGCTTCTTCCTTTCCTCTCTCACTCTCAGTATCCTATTCCGTTACTTCTCTCTATCCATGTCAATTCTCTGTCTCACTTCTCCCTTTCACCCCTTCTCCTTTTGGCCCCGCCACTTAGCCCCCACTTGCTGATTCCCCACTCCCTTACATTCTCCGCATACGCGTCCTCGATTTGAAAAAGTCGCATGGATTATCTACGAAGCCCAACCAAGTGGGACTCTTCCCGATGAATAAAGAAAAAATTAAAAAGAGGCGTCTCCTTTGCTGAAAAATGGACTAGGGTTGTTTGAAGGGGGGAGAACTGCTTGGAGATTGGCGAGAAGGGAAAAGTGAATGGGAGGAGGGCAGGGAAATAGGGAGGAGGGTGGGAACAAAGAGAGAAAGGGGAGGAACGGGGCGGAATGGAAGCCAGGCGTAAAAATGTAAGGATGGAATCGAGGTGGTGTGGGCTTAACTTCAGGATTGGTCGGCAACTTCCTTGAGAATCCTTTGGGAAATCATTGGTGAAATGAAATGGGTTGAAAAAGAAATTCTCATGCAAAGGAAGAAAGAGATAAGACGACAAATCTCGCGTATTCTGTTTCTCGGGAGGCGGCGGGGGGACGAGGGATTGCCGTCAACGGGATGAATTGCTGAGCGGATGTACGAGTGAGCATTCACTTTGGTGTCGCGGCAAATGGGGGACCAGGGAGTGGAAGAGGACTTGTCCCGTCCACTTGTCCAAATGAGCTAATTGGAGGCACTTGCGGTGTGCGAGACCACTTGTGCTCGATGCCTTCGAAATTAAGCGCCGGAAACAAGGAAGGGCCTGCAGATAGGGAGGGTATTTGTTGGAAAACATAGTCTCTGTAAAATTATGGCTTTACTATATTGCGTGTTTTTTACCATCTACAAGTTTGTTATCCGATGATCGATTAATTCTCTCAAATTTACAATAAAATATTCAGCATTAATTGAATGTTTGAATTTCTTATAGCAGGCAAAGTTAAAGGAATCGACTATTTTCTAAAAAACCTGTTAGAGTCATTAATATCCGACTCTTCTATCACTTTTGGAAATTCTGAAATGATTTCTAAATGTTTATGGTTTGAGAAGTGGTGATCTTATGTTTAAGATCTGTGATTTATAAATGAATGATTCGTTGCTTGGATGTGTATCTCTGTAACTAGCGTGAGCAAAATTCTTTGATTTATTTCCTAAGGCTATTCTCTAAATACTGACCTTTTTATACTATGAACTTGTTGATTAACAAATCAATTGCGACTTAAAATGCCCTTTGAATAACTGCATTATTACATCATAATTATTAAGAACCAATGTTGTATGAGTATCCTTATTTCAGCAGAAGCAAGCACTCATTTTCTGAGAGAACATGATGACCGCTCAATGTCTTATTTCAACGTCTTCTGACGTGATCTTGAATCTTAGGAAACTTTTTTGTTTTGATATTTTCAATTGGTTTCAACCATAGTATTTTCATATCCAATTTCCATACCCAAACAAGATATTAATTTGAAGGCCAATTAAAATTAACCACACGAATATATTAGTTTTATTATTTGAAATAAATAAAGTTTTCTTTCCCGCGTAATAGTTTGATCTCTATGTCGTCGTCATTATTTGTTTAAATAACTCTCCGTGAACAAATAATTATTTTGATTGAATATCAAGCTTAAATTGTGCTTACGATTGCGAATTGTAAATTAAAATGCGTGAATTCATAAATCACTAAAATCAGTTTTATAAAATTGATAGATTCCAGATTTTGAATGCATTTTATTTTTCTACCAGCCACTTATTCATGAAATACATTCCTTAATCTTTTATCCTTGGGATTTTGGAATGGATTGGATCTAAATCATAAGTGAATCCGATATCGTAGCTTTATAGAAATGTCTACCATGAGTAGTTATTCTGAGAAATGAAAATGTCATTACATTTACTGTGTGTTATTCCTCCTCTTAATTGAGTACTTAAATTCTATAGTTTCAAATATACATAAAATCGTAGTTATTATTTATGGCAATTTTTCCCCAGTGAGTTTATTGCAATTGGTGCTAAATGTAACTCTGAGTTACTTATGCCTTGTAGAATAAAACCATCAAAAGGCACCATGGTTAATTGTACGAAGCATATTTGAAGAGTAAAAGCCGTTTCATCATTTACAAATATAACCGATGAAAAAGGTTTTTACTGCCGGTTTTAGTTTTATAGAAACCAACTTTAATTTTCTACATAATCGTCGCACACCTCCAAGATATTTCTTGCGACCCTGCACCAGCTCCTTCAATTCCTCCTCAGCATTGAAGTTGACCGTCTGGAGATTGAACCAGTTGATGTCGGCCATCTTTAGCTCCTCGAAGTCTTCAAATCATTTCCAACCGAGGCACTGGTACAAGTGCAAGAAGAGGAAATAGTCGCTATTAGACATCTCCGTCTTGTCAATAGTTGTCAGAAAATGTTTGTCAACCCCACACTCTTTTGCCCTTAGCAGTAAGATCGGTAAACATTTTCGATACCAACAACCTTGCAGACAACTTGTGATACCCGAGCATTTACGTAATTGTCGTGCAAATATTGTTGCGTCCAATGAGAGGAAATCTATCAGCAATAGAGCACTCATCGTCAGTTATCGATCAGATCGCAGTTCTTGGTCCACTTGCAGAACAACGATTTCATAGATCTGGATTCACTGGGCCTCAATGCTCAACTCTTCATCATGCACATTTTTGCGGCCATTTTTTGAAGTCTCGACAACATCGCGGTCTAACATTTCCTTCACTCATTACTCTAGGTCTATAAAATACATATAACTTAAGATAAATTTGAACCGCTGATAGATGTTTTGCACACTAAACTCGAATCACAGCACACATGTCGGAATTGGCAGGGGCAACGATTTTCGTGGACATTTTGATCTGCAATACATAACAAGCAAACGACTACTATACTTCAGAGGCTTCAAAAGCAACCAATAGATGTCCCTGCATGCGTACAACTTAATTTAATAGTTAAAAAGCAAACGTGGTTCTGTTGACCGTTTCTCAAAGCTATAAGACCTTTTACGATCGTTGTAGCAATCTTTTGTCTTGCTATGGCAATACATTTTTCAAATATTTATCATGTTTACCCTTTATTGTGCATACTGTAATTTAAGTCATTCACAGAAAACTTTTTGCATTACTAATTTTAAAAAGCGGAACTCTAAACAAAGTTAGTATATGGTCCCAAAAACTTCATTCTAAAAACTTTGAGATTTTTTGATGTTAGAAAATTGAGTAGAATATTTCCGTTGCATACCTCTAGAGAGCCATTTCCATCACAAATATTCATTATACTTACTATGATTATTACAAAGTATAGTAAATATAATGTTGTTTTGCAATATGCGATAGAAGAAATTATAGGAAATTTTCAATACTTCTATGAAAACATAAGTTATACATTTTACAGACGAATATCCTCGTTTGTTATTTTGATTGTTTTCTGGGAGCGAATTCAAATCGCAACATCAAATCATCAGTTGTCGATTAATTGTTTAATAAGTAGTAAATATTTTCCATTCAACTATTTGGATAGTAAACATAACAGTTTTAGGTTTAACTTTGCGGAATTCCTTCATTATGAGGGCAAAAAGAACTTTTTACCCTCATAATTGGAAAGTTATAAACATACGTTGTAGTGGAGGGCGGAGTGTTTGCAAAACCCCGACTTTATTGTGCTTCCCAAATAACTATATTATTTCCTATTAGGTATTTCATTCTAAGGGTAAACTGTAATAAGTATAGATTTTACCTGAGACAAAATCCCACTGCGTGTAAGTTCCAGTCAGGATTGGTGAATTAGTCTTAATCCTGAAAATTTGGGCACGCAAAACCATAAAGGTTGGATGCAAATGAGAATACTGACTAGAGTCATAATATTCTATATTTGAACCCCGAGCTCTACCGTCAAAAGTCAAAGTCCGTAACATTTTAGACACATGTCACTCCGTGGTAATATTCCTATCATTTATTTTTGTCAGTCATAAAAATTAACTTCATTCTGTTTGGTCTAGCATAATATTCATTTAGTCCAGTTTCTACAAAGTGTCTTCTCCCTGAATCAAGGAGTTGTTCTTGAAGGACGGGAAAAGAAGAAAATTTAAGAAAAAGTGAGACACAAGGAGGGAGGGATGTGGAAGGGACTTAAGGGGCAGTCAGTCAAAAAAAAAAATCCTCGTTCCCGTGAACACGGCTCGCAATAACGCGACGGAGCATTGAGGCTTACCGGGTGAAGACAAGCGAGCGGTAAAAGAGGAAAAGGAAGAGGCGGAAAGGGAAGTAGAGGAGACGAAACGTGGGAGAAAAATAGAATATAACAAAAAAAAGAGGGAGGAGGAGAGTGGGGAAGGCGAGAGGAGGGAGGGAGAGAGTCGGTAGAGTTCTAACGTTGAGGCGTAATTAAAACGAATATTTCACCGACACGCAGATTCCGTCCAGATACTCCGCTGCCCACATTCTTGCCTCTCTCTCCCCCCCCCTTCCCACCTACATATCTTCAACCCCTTTCCCACCGACCCCCCCGCCACTCTCCCTCTCCGTCTCTATTCCACGCCACAGTTCAGCACCCTTCCGACATATCCCAAGGACTGCCTCGATCCGCTACCCCTTTCCCATAATCCTCATCCCACCCCGCGCGCCCCTTCCTCCCTCATGTCCCCCCATTCCACTTATCTCTGAAGACCGCCGTTCTCTTCTCTCCTTGGATCTGCTACCCCACCCTGCTTGCCCCCCACCCCTCAGCAGCCCCCCCTCCTCTTTCAGCACCCCCCCCCGCCCCCTCCCCCAAGCTCACTTAATCATCCGGCCCCCTTCCCCCCCCTTGCTCCTTTCCTCGCATACCCATTCCCTCCCGCCCCGCCCACATATCATTCCCTTGGCAGTTTCCCTCCCCATCCCACTTACACCGCCGAGGAGATAGGTTTCCAAGACCTCCCTCCCTTTGAATTTTTCATCCCGTGTTTTCTTACCCATCTTCGTATCTCATTTATGTTTTATCGCCCTTCCTTCGGTTTATTTTGATTCCCCGCTGTTAATAAGCGCTCCTTTGGTTCCTCGGGCACGAGGGGAGGAGAGGGATGCGAAGGAGGAGGCAGGCAGGCAGCCCCTGATGCTTTACACGTATGTATGTACATTCTCATGTATATATACGTTTCGGGATATCTTCGCGAAAAAAAGAGCATCTATCAAATCCCCGCCACGATAATTCTCGTCGAGGAGGTGTACGACGGGGGGATGGAGGGGGGAGTGGGAGGGGAAGGGGGTTCTAAGGACGTTTTCATCAGCAAACCGAATCGAACAAATTTAATTAAATTGTTTTTCATCGCCCTCCCCAAGAAAAGTTATTAACGTCATTCTTGACTTTATTCCCTTCAAAAATTAAACCTGGAAATTGCAAAATGTTGGAATAAAAAGGAAGATTTCGAAGGACTATTTTCTCTCCTTTCGGCTTGAATTTATGGAACAACTTTTTCATGTAATAAAATTACTAAGTTATTGCTGAATTTAAATCACCGGGGAATCATGGAGAGAAAGATAGAGGGTCAAATGAAGGCCCTGTTATTGAGTATTAGGCTTTGTGAAAAATAAGTTTGTTAATTATAATTGATAGTTAATTCACCTAATATTTGATTATGCCACCTCTAGGTTAATGCTGAAAGTAATTCCATTTCCGAAACCTTCATTATTTTAACGGCGTGATCGTCGAAGTAATAAACTTTAAGCATAAATTATTCCTTGGCTCTTTTATAGGCAATTTTTAGAGAGTGTTTAAATCAGGGAGCTTAAATTAATAGTAACGATGATAGCCTGTAGCTGTTGCTTATTATTAAATTCAGGAGAAGGGCAAGCGTATACACTTTTCAAAAAAAGTATATGTGAAGAATATTTACCAGATTGCCAATTCCCGCTCTGCCGGACACCCCTCGGTTATCGTTGGCGTCATGGTTACATTACGAGTTTCACTATATTGGGGTTACCTTCCTGCCAAAAGTGTAGCAATCACGTGTAAGTCATTAATAAAAACATTCTTCATCAACTTGGAACTTCTCTGGGAGTATTTTTTTACCACCTAAAGATGAACAAATAGTAATTCTCAAATTTCATCATTTCTAGTTCAAAATAAATAAAATAACGGCAATATTTATTAATTCAAGTAGGAAAAAAATTGGGAACGGAGTTCTGTAAGAAGAAAAAACTGATTACGTGATCTTAATTCTAAGACGAAAACTATTGAAAATTTATTGCCATTTGATTCCAATGTAACAAAATCGTTTACACTGATTTTGGATGCTCAGCAAATTTGCTAGGAGTCTAAATTTCATTTAAATTTTTGCATCGGAAATATATATAAGCATAAGGTTAAGTTTCATTTAATTCGAATTTTATTTTGCTTCGAACGTAATTCGCTAGATTTTGAATTAATTTATCACTCATATTTGTTGCATTAGAAACTCAATTTCATTTGCGTGATGTGATTAAATATTTTCAAGGACTTGAGTAAAACTTCTGTCCAACTCAGTTTCAATTTTTATCGCATATTTTTCACGTAGTTCCAAATAGATTTATCTTAAGAAGTTAAATTGAATTTATAAGTAATTGGATGTAAAATTTAACGATTGAGTAATACTTATTTAAGTTTTAAGAGCACAGAGCTATCTGTGGATACAAGTTGGAATATTTCAAAGGAATCTTTATTTTAAGATTCAAATTTGGAAGCTACCTTATTCCTTACCCAAGAATATTTTGGCAACGAACTTTTCCAATATCATTTCTGTTCTTTTCATATTATTGACAGTTTTTTGCTTTGTTGTGTTCAGAATTGCAAAATCTTTATAGCATGTAAAATTTAAATAATAATTGTTATTCTCAATATTTTCCAGGTTACTCGTAGAGTTTTCTGAGCAATAGAACATTCGGTCCTTATTTTTAATAATCTATCCAATATGATTCCAAATGAACCTATAGGTGAAATATCTGACTAATTTGAACAATTGGCCCATTTCTCGAGCCCATATACATTTGCAGATTATCAAAAATCAGAGAAAAATCTTTTTTTTATATTAGTATTACTTCTGTATAGACACGATATTTATTAAAGGAGCCTAGTTATATTTTTATAATTGGTCAATTGTTACACATACAAAATCTACCAAACTTTGCAGCGATAGTTCCCTTGTCTCACCTTAAAAAAAATAACCTGGTATCCAACACTAAAATAAGCCCGTATTCAATTCCGTATACTTTCTCCACCCTTCATTCCGTGCCACATGCCTATCCTATTCCCACCACTTTCGCGTTTTCCTAATATTCTCCCCTCTATCACAGTTTTCAACACCTCATCGCCATTCTAAACTCTCTTAATCCCCTTTCCCTGCCTCATTTTCCTTTCTCCCAACATTTCTCTCTCCTCCCCCCCCCCCACGGCCACTTCCTCCTTTATTTTCCTTTCAGGCCACGTCAACCTTTTCCACTCTCTTCATCTTCTAAATCAGGCGAGGGAAATCATATTTTAATATTCAAGGTTGGCAATATCAAGAGCAGGCGGTCGTAAATACCTTAAACTTTGGGTTTCGAAATAGCTGTTCTCGGTGTGTTTTGTGACAAAATTCGCAAAGATAACTGCCACATTATTAGGGTTTGGCTTAAAACCAAATGAACTTTAGGGAAAATCGACACTATATTTTAATATTAACTCCGACCTAACTTTATTTCTAAATCAGACAGTTATTTGTCCTTAGAAAGACAAATGGCATGAATTTCTGCATAAACGGAGAAAAAATTTTGCTTAGATTTTTGAATATTGATGAATATGTACTGTAAACTGTTTTCCCTTGCTGAATATTCTCAATTTGTATGGACCTCAGCTTCTCATTGCACTCGCTTCGGCGCTAATTCACTGTCTGAATGAGCTAATTCGATTTTTAAAGACTTTAGTAACGCATGCTCATTTTATATCACAACTTGAATTGGGTGGATCTGATACCTCTCTTGTTTCCCTAACAATTTACATAATCTCATCACTGGATGGTTCATAGATGGATATACTAGGTTGATTGACACTTTTTTTCCTATTCTAATTTCTGACGTCTTCTAGAGCTGCAAAGATGGCACATTTTTATGTGTTTTCTGGAAATATTTCCCTTCAACTATTCTGTTCTTTTGCAAATGAAGTATCCAAGCAGTAACGCTGTGCTAAGAAAATATTCGCAGGAGAAAGAGTTTGAATCAAAGTTTTCCTTACAATGCACAAAGACTTTCTATCAAAAACATAAGAGGCCTCGGTCAAGTCACTTAGCAATTTAATAAATATGTCTCGGAGCGAAGCGGAGAAATAGCTGGTCACACGAGATTCTTTTGGTGCGTTCAAATGCATTTTTACACTTGTACCTCCGGCAGTGAATGTAATAATCGTGGTCCACGTAGTAACTGAGTGAGATTATTGGTCCTTATCAACTAGACGTCACCTTTACACTTTCAAAATAGTTACGCTGAATTAATATTTTATAATTTTAATTGAATACAATCTAGAGTGCAAATTTTACTAGAGTAGTTCCCATTTATCTTCATTCCCTCTCAGTAGCTTTTAATTCGCTAGTTATTTTAGGAATCTTATTTTTTTACATTATCAAAACTTCTTTCCACTTATCCATACCATCTACGTTTAAATTTATGGACACAATTGTCAAAACACCTTTAGTTTTTTGTTTACTCGGAAAGAGAATTACTTTTGAACCCTTTTTAGGGACCTATAAAGTTCCCATCAACCGTGTTATATAATATATGTTGTTTATAAAATTTTTATAACTCTCCGTAAAGGTTGGAGCACTTTTCCAGCATACTATATACTCGGGTTCATAATCTCATAAACGTATTCATCATGACAGCTGAGGAGAGTTATTGTTGAACATACTTGAAAATATTTTCAACTTACCTGAAGAAAACCCATTGTTATCGTACCTTCATAGTTGCATAAGAATTGCAAAAGCTCAGAAAACACTGCAACCAAGAGTAGATATCACCAATTCACAAGTTGTTACTATTTCCAAACATGTTGAACCAAATATTTTTCACAGAAGTTGAAACAGTATTATGCAATTAAATTTATGCCTGTGATCCATAATTGAAATAAAATTTGAACACGAATTGAAGCGTCAAAGATGAAGGCAATTCAATGTATTAAACGTATGCGCTTAAGATTTTTCCTTTCCTTTTTTTATTTATTGTTCTTTCTTTTTTTGATATTCCTTTAAACTCGATTACACAAATTTCCACGCGCTGAACATGTTGGTATGATAAAAAATCGGAAAAATCGATAACATTCTTTCATTTAAATATACTTATCATATTTCAAGAATCAAAGCTAAAGACGCGATCAATAATTAATTATTCCGTGGATTTATTACCATAACGCCGTATTACCTTTATCATCAAATCAATCAATTATCCTTATCATTAGATAATGAAGTTATCCAACACTTTCTTACGGGAATTTATGGAACATTTTATCGTCTCTCTAACTTAGTTCTGATTGAATTTATTTCTCTTCCATGCATTCTTACGGCGAACAAATTATTTTCTCGATCGCCCTCGTCCCGATTTTCCCCGTGAATTTGCAGTAGCCACCATCCCCTGACCCTTCCTTCCGCCCCACTAACCTTTGAATTGCCTCTTTGCCACACACACACTCACACCTGCGCCTTAATTCTCCAAGTCCTCGACTTCTTTGCCGCCGAGAGGGACAATGGTTGGAGACGCCCAAGTGTGGGCCGGCATTCCACCTGGTTAGTTCGAGCTCAGTCGCTGATGATGCCATTTCATCCAAACTTGAAAAACCAAGTTTCGAGGTTCACTCGCTCTGGGAATTCCATGTTTTTCTAACAGTATTTCCTCATCGGAAATGGTTCGTGGTCCAATCTCCAGCTGAACTGTTGTGCGGGACCAGTGTATGCAAAAGGAAAATCTTCGTATGTAATTTTCTTAAAAACAGGATATTTGACGAATTGCTTCCTAGGGATACAAAACAACTACTCATTTCTTTTTCTGTGATTGAATACGCACACAATAGCGAAATAACTTGGTTAAAGAAACAACTATGTGATGTTTGGGTCTGTTAGCAATCAAAAGATGAATTCCAAAGAAACTGCGGGAGATACCGCAACAGTAACTTTTTAACGGAGTCATCCGCTAATGTGCATTTCAATGCAACAATTTCAGAGTCTGAAAATCATTCGCTTTTACTGGGATTCGAACCCAGATCCCTCAATATCCGGTCGAGTGCTTTAGCCACTGAAGCAACCGAGGCTGAAATTTTGGGGCTTTTAAAGGAACTAGATGTTGTGACGAAATACCGTACATACAATGTCACAGGCATTCGTAGTCGTGCGCGAGGCGCCACAGTCCACGAGGTTAAAGCCAACTTTAAACACTTATGGTGTTTATCCTTTGACAAATGATCTGGGTTCGAATCCCAGTCAAGGCGAATGATTTTTACACTCTGAAATTGTTGCATTGAAATCAAAAGATGGTTGCCATGCTGGTTGTCATATTCACCTAGATATGCTCCAAAAGAAAACTGAAGAATGCTTGATATAATTGGTATGAAATGGCATTAAATAATTCGCGGGATTATATTTCAAATATCATTTTCAGTTGTTTTACTAGTATACACTAAAGGCACACATATAATCATAGAATGGATAATGGAATGCAGGGTTGAGGGCATGTGTCTATATAGCAATTAGGCTGCCATACACCCGTGTGTATTCATCTACCAAACCGCATATTCAACAGATCATCCCAAGAGTTAGTGTGAAGTAATCTTTCCTTCCTTTAATGTGAAAATAACAGATACGCTTGGAACTGCTCAGCGTAGATCAGAAATGGCATTAAATTTGAATGTCATTCATATAAATTACTCTTGTTTTTATTTTATAATTGGGTGAATTGTATACCCGTGCGATTATCTGCCTGGCCACCTGATATGACTGGCATCAATCGATATCACCTGATGTCAGATAGCCAGATCGATCCCACCCAAACGCAAAGTGATTCATACTGTCACCATTGATTGCGTGGACCACCATTTGCGGGAGCGAATGCAATTCTACATTAACACGTAGCTACACGTTAACCTGAAAGTCGTGCTTAAAAATGTAATCGTAATGTACTAAATACAATTACGACTTCAGACAAGAAACATTAATTAGAATTTCAAAAATATTGGTAGTTTGTTAGATGTTGAAGTGCGAATAATTTGCGAGACATTGGTGCTGAAATAACATGCGGCTTCGAAATTCATTAGTAAGTTTAGTCTAGGATTGAATCTTCTCTTTCCCGATGATTCCCGACCCCAACTCCTGAAGCTCCTGAGGGAACAACCGACACTTAACCGGAAAACGAGATGAAAGGGAGCAAATATTTTCTGGAATAAAATAAGTTGTACCGCACACAATATTAAGATTTTTAATCCAATCCGATTTCATTTCAAGTTTTCCCATTATTCTTTCCTTAGTGTGTTTATATCCTCGCGTCGAACTCAAATGCGAGACCTGATGATGAGGCCTCGGCATTGAAACGTCCATTGTGTCTTATAATAATTAAGTTGACAGTGCAAACTGTGTTCTTCATTTTAAGTTTGGTTCTGTCACTTTAGTGGATATTAAGTTCATAATTTTTCTTACCTGTCAGCTTACATTCCTTGAGTAGTAAATTTATGGTGCGCTGCGTATGATGAGCAGTTATTCCGGTGGCGCAACTGCTTCACGTGTTTGTCTTCGAGTCAGGCGCAGGGAAGGAGAGAAAAGAAGCGCCGGGCTCCCGCGTGTGGGGCCGGCCGACAGTGGCGGCAGAGCGGAGTCCGGGGGATGCCGACAGGCTTCTGTCTCCCGCCCGACCCGTCGTCCCCTTTCTCTTTGACCATCCCCCTTACTACCCTACGCGTCTTCCGTAAATCCCTTACTCCCCCCTCTCGCCCTTCCCCGCCCTTCTGTCCCCCGCCCCATAGATTTTTTAAATCCCGGCGCTCTTTCCTCAACCTCCCCCGGCATTCCCCCCCCCTCGACCACTATTCTCCCCGCACCCTCAACCCCTCGTCTTCTTCCTCTTGGGTTCCCCCAAACTCCGTCTTTCTCACTCTTTCCCCCTTCTTCACTGCATTTTTTATCTCCGCTTCATTTTATCCTTTCCCTTTTGCCAGGATTCAGGCAAAGAGTAAAAGGAAAAAGTCTCGGGAAAATTATTTTTCGTCATCAAAAGAACCTTTTTTTTTGGACGGAATCTAATGAGTAATTTACGGCTAACTTTTTTGCTCTCTCTAAATTACGCCTAATATAAATACCCCCGTCCCATTTTGTTTTTCAAACATAAAAATTAAATTTCGAGAGATATTCCTTTGAAAATTTGTCTTCCCTTTCTCCATTATGTTTGTTTCTGATCTAATGCAAGAGGGAGATGATTCCAGCCTTCAATTTTGCCACATTTTTCCAATTGCGAGACGGCCACGAGCGGAAAACCAAAGGCATTCTTCAGTTCAACCATTTTTTGAAGAGAATCTTCAACCACCCCAAGTAAAAGTGCTACGTTTGAAAGTGAGTGTCTTTCTTTCACTCCAACATCTAAGGACACTTCCACTCACTTGCGTCGATCCGAAATGCATCAATCCGTCGTGGAAGTGAATGACTTCGTGATGATACTCTAATTCCTGGCGGTGTGAATCGACGGAACGAAGCGTTTGTTCATTTTGGGGTCACCCAAGCTGCTCATACACTTACCGCTATCAGTTTCGGTATGGGCGCTCATAATTACAAGCTGACCTTGGGCGGTTTTTTGTCAAATTAGGTGAGATGGAAAGCTCTATCGTCGTTTTAAAAGAGAACTACCGAGAAGTTTAGCGTTACGATCGCAATCCAGTGTTTATTTTGGCAATGATAACACCAGTATGAATTAATATATGAGAGAAAATGAAGTTTCTTCGGAAGCATTTTCTATGGTGAACACGCTGACGGTAACTAGTCTGCAAAGTGTAGACCTTTAGGATAAAACACTCGAATTTCGCGAGATTTATTTTCATTGCCTCCAACTCAATCTTCTCATCTCCTCCTCCGTCTCACCCGCTTTTATTTCCATCCCACATTTTCTTCCCTCTTCTCGTCCGCTCCACCCTGCCTCATCCCCCTCCTCCTTTCATCCCCCTCCTCTTTTCATCCCCCTCCTCCTTTCATCCCCCTCCTCCTTTCATCCCCCTCCTCCTTTCATCCCCCTCTCCGCTCATATATTTCTCCGCGCTCCTCACCCCGAGTTTCTCGCAACCGAGGGAGTCTCGCTCCGTATCCATTACCGAAGGGGCCCTCCCGTCGCAGAGTAGTTTGATGATTAATCCGGTGGGCCCTGGGAGAGCGCAGTTGTGGGGGAGGGGGAGGGAAGTAGGGCGGAGGCCGGCCCCTGCTCTGAAAAGCGGTTTGGGCACTCGCCTCTTCAATCTTTCGTTTGAGACCCCTTTTCCCACCGACGAATCGCCACCCTCCACCTCGGCAACGGTAACTTAGCCCGCGGAAGACAGTAATGCCAGCCGAAACATCTAAAATAATTTGTGCTCTTTTTCTCCCTATCTTCGCTTTGCGTTGATATCCTTTATTGTTTAAAAGAATGAACTGCATTGCTCATGCAGTACTCAGTGTACTTATTTTAATTGAGTATTTCATTCGACCACGAAAAACAAAGTGGCCCTCTACGTTCTATAATTACAGTTAATGGGAAACAATACAACGTCATCTCGTATTTCTTCAGCATGTTTCAATATTTCAAAATATTCCGCTCGAAGAGACCACAGTCAGGATTGCTTGTCATTTGTTTTATTTCGTGATGCTGAATTCACAACTGTTTTCCTCCATCCCTGTGAAATTAAGGTAAATGGAAAGGTAAACAACCCATAGTGCGCTTTATGAAAAATTTAATCCCAGAAAACATGTGAATCGAGGAACAATTATCTAGATTGTAATCAGATTGAAATGAAACTGATTACGCGGACGTCCTACCAAGCTTATCTTAACTCATCGGAAGGATAACTAATGATAAATGTTTTGATGTGGAATGGATATTTGGCAAGCTTTGATACTATGGGCATTTTGAACGATCTAAAAAAATTGAGACACTCCTGGTTGCAATAATTTCAAAACTTCACGTTTTTATGTTCAAACGTGTCGTGGGTATCAATCCACTGTGAATCAAATACGTCCCGACGAAATTCGTGCACAAATATGATATTAAAACTAGGCCAAAGATAACCTGAAGGGTACTTTCTATGAATCACGGGCCAAAATAAACGGATTCATGGACACTCTCAAGGAGGTGCGCATGATCAACTAACGTAACATGCACAGCTTTTCTCATGACTACGATCACCGGCAGACAGACTTATACAGGAAAATGTACAGAATATGTTATGAGTCCACTAAAACCGTGTATTTCTTTTAAACCTGTGGTCTATTTTTTTATGACAACTATTTTAAGTCGCTAACATCCGTGTTTCCCATGTACTATATTTGAAGGAAAAGGAGGAGATTGAGATATCAGTGAGCGTCGGTGGGACATTCATGAAATCAGTCACGTTTGCGGATCATTAAGCATTGATAAGGACAATAGACAGTCAGTGTTCCAGGTATGCGATGAGAACGAAGGTAAAGAGAACAAAGTTATGAAGTTTTGAACAAAGAAGAGAACAAAGTTATGAAGGAGGAGGAAGACTAAGTTTAAGTTTATTAATATTGAAGGGTATACGGTAAACTAGAGCAAATGGAACAGTAAACCTTTTTGGAAGCATTCTGCTCCAAGACGGTCCAAGTAATAAGGACATCAGAGGGAGAATTGCGTTAGGTAAAGAGTATTTTGCAAGAAGAAGAAAGTATATGACAGAGATGTTGGGTATAAATGATAAGAAATCATTACTAAACACTTTTTAATGGAGCGTGATCTTGTGTGTCGCGGAAACGTGGCCGTCGAAGTAAAATGGGAGAAATCAAAATGAGGCATAGAAAGGTGGGTTCAGAATATTGTTATAGGCGTTGGAATGTTATGAGAGGCTTTGAAAAGAGGAGAGAATGCTGGGCAGTCGGGGGTTATGGTTAATAGGAGAATAGTAGTTTTAGACGAAATTATGGGAAGCAGATTGCGTGCAGAATGGAATATAAATTTATTGTTCGGTGAGGTGTCAGGTTTTCTTGTTAGGTGAGGCTTGGTAGTGTAGTGGTGATCAGTTTGTGTTCATCCAAAACCCACTTTAAACGGTAGACTGCCAAAATAAATAAGTAGACAAGACTATGATCACATATTTAGGCAACATCACATGTTATTCTTAGTCTTCGTCAAAAGCTACACTGTCCTACGTACGTTCCATCCTTAATTCAGTGGTAATAATTATTGCAATATCACTTGCTACCGTTTTTAAAATTGTTACCCGTGGTGACCACGTTATCGCAGCACCGTTATAATGCCCAATAACCCAGCTCAAGATTAATTTCTAATATTTGAATATGAGTAGTGCAAAATGACCTATGACAAAAACCACTCTAAAATATAAACTACGAGTACTATTGACGGCTAAGTTGAAAGTGTATTTTTGTGATTTATTTCTTACCATATGACCGGCAGTGAATTTGTTTAATTTTAGAAAGCTATCGTCTTGATGAATAACTGATCGTAGCACTTTTCCACTTGATACAATACTTTATTGAGTAGAAAATTGCTACGATTCATTATGTTCGACTTCCACCACATCACATCTGAAGCCATTTCATTTGAAGCTACCGTCTTATCGACATACTGTTCAACGCTTAATGCTTAAAGGTCCATCAATGCAAATATGATAATTTTTATTCTGTTTTAAATCAACCATAGAAAATTCTGCGAACATAGCCGTGACTCCTTTGTTTTCAATTCCTAATTAAGTGAAACATACAATATTCCTAACCGTCCCGAAGTTGACCATTAGTTACATTTCCCAATATCAAAACTACATTCGGCTTTAGTTAAGGGTACAGCCCGTTTATCGGAGATATATAAGGTATGAGATCAGAACGGCACGCACTCTTCTTAACTCAGAAAGACACGGTAAGCTACTGCGCATGGTTATACTAGTATATTTATATATTTTTTTTGCAGGTTCCTCTCACCTTTCCCCATCCATTTGAAAAACCCTAACTCCCTCATCCCTTACCCTTGCCTCCTGGTGCTGCACCCCCTGCCGCACACCTTTTTGGTGGCTCGCAGGGTATTGATGCAGATATAGATGTAAATCACTCTGATATGAACACGTAGTTCTACAGTCCTCAGATTTTTTTCACCAGGATTTTTTTCCGCAGTACCCACATCAACAAGGTTGACAGAAATGAGGAAAAAAACAACCTTAAATTAGGCTCAAGATACAAGGTGTCGATTAACGGATTAAGAACGGTAGGCAGTTTTTGTTAATGATGAATTATAAGACCAGTGTCCACTGGGTTTTATTCCAATTCATTCTCATTACGACTGCATCTTCGCTTGGAAAATAAATTTAATCACTAGTAAGGAAATACTATGATTTTCACCTGTTTACTAAAGTAATTATGTTACTTAATAAATACTTTTAAAGCTATAAGAAACAGGGAATGAATCCCATATTCAACCGTGGATACCACTGCCATGAAAAATAATATGACAGCGTGAATCGCAAAGAAAATACGATCAACTCTGGTATTTAGTCTTTTTTTTTAATTAAAAAAATGTTATCTAGATAAAATATTCGGAAAATTGCGGAGGTGAGCGAATAATATTTTAAAAAATGAAGCGTATCTAACGAGCATATTTTTTATTGGTTTAAATTTACGTTAATGAGGTCGCTTGTCGGCTACTTTTATTATATCCACAGGCCTTTCAGTGACAAAATACAACGCCTAGGAGACCTTAAAGCAGGCCATTAATTTTTCCCCTCAATTGTTTGACTCCGACGATTCTCGTTTTTAAGTTGTCCTTAGAACTCAAACTCATTTCATCCGAACTTTCTTAACTTTCGAGCTTCAAGACGACCGAGCTTTCTCCATTCACATCAAGAATCCCTTTGTACCGGCACGGGGTCAGATGTGAGCGGGCAATCATACCAGATGAAGACCCTCTCATTCCAGACGGAATGCCGTTCAGGACCATTTCCATCAGGGAATGCCTGGAAGGAAATGTGACAGTAAATTGAAACGAGCTTCAGCAAAGGAAGTCAGTGAAGTCTTCCCGAAAGTCCTTTTCAAATATAATAATAATCAGAATGCTACTCTCAGGCATCAATTATGACAGAAACGTTCTTCTAAAGTGACGAAGAAAGATTTTTTTGCTGTTAATTGCAACCAATTCCCTCAGCGTGATGGAAATTGTGCCTAATATAATCGTCGTTCCGGCATAGGATGTGAATTTCATTCCGTCTCTTGCTTGGGAATGATGATCAGTGTCAGTTATGACGCAGATACAGCTAAAAGACGAAAGGCGAAATTTCTTTGGCATTGGCTCAGTTGTTAGGCATCTCCAGCGATACGATGCACATTAAGTCCAAAAATTTGGACTGACGCTTTAGCCATTACAATCGCCTAATGAGAGTACAGGGTTAAGAAGAGAGATGGTTTTCATTCCTGGAATTATTAACAGTTTTTTCTAATAATAGTGAATACGGTCGTGGCTTTTACTGTAAAATAAGTTGGAGGATTTGAAATTTCCACGGCGAATAAGTTGGATCAAAGAGGTAATCAGGAAGTTCAGAACACGAGTCTTTGAGCACGCGGTTTTTCATTATGAAATAAGTCACGCGCAGCTCTTCTCGTCTGAGAAAGAGAGAGAGAGAGAGATGGATGGATTACCTTCTCCTGCAATACATCACGTTGAAAAATCTATTAATTTCCGGAAGCAAATTTGTTTCCAATTTCTTCGCGACTGCGGGGCCGTTTCCTTTGCTCCTCTTAGATGAGGAATAAGATAAGAAAGAGACTCGGAGGGGGAGAGGGGCAGTAAGCGGGACGTCTCTGTGCGTGTCATTCCACCTTTCCTTCACGAGAAGGGACTTTGACGAAGATAAAGTGAAGAAAAGTTGGAAGTCTCGGTTTGAAAACGACAGAAGTAAGAGAGTGTTGGGATAGGAAGAGGAATCGGGGAAAATGCAGAGAGAAGAACAATGGCAGAGACACGGAGAGAGATTGGAAAAAATATAACAAATAAAATTCTCATTGGGAGAGGAATCGTAAGCTTTACTGGAAAACTAAAAGAGATTTTCTCCAATGCATTGCGCACTTTACCTGAACGCTTTAACGAATAATTTATTTAAAAAATAGATTTAGTCATATGCCATTTGTGTAAAAGCTAATGTCATGGATGATCCCCAGAAAATGCCACCTATGTGATGAAACAAAAATCGCAAAAAGTTATGTAATATTTATTATTTATTTTCATCGAAAAAAAATGATTAAAAAAAAGCAAAGGTCTCTTCATTATTTATAAAATTGAGTATTTTTGCCAATGCAATTATAGGATGCTTTGTTTAAGACAACTTGTACTATTTAGCATTGATGTGGGATTGTGTGAGATATCTTTTTGAAAATGGACCTGATTCATGAATTACATTTCTCGCTGATGTACTCGAACATATTTCCTCAAGGTGAGAGAAGAAAAAAGACCGCAGAGAGCGATTCACTGGAGGAGCTTAAGAGATGGAAGAGGAATGAAATAAGCGCAGTCCGACTTGGAGAGGAGAGAGAGAGAAAAGAAAAGAAAAGATCTAGTCTGTTCAGTGGGTTGAGGTTGGGTGCGTGGTCCTTTGCAGCATCTCTATAGTAGAGTCGCTGAAGGAGAATATGTACGTATTAACCGGGTTTTTCAACAACTTTTTTGACCCTTATACTGGAAGCAAATACTAATATCTACAGGGAGCCTATCTATCCGGGCGCATTTATAAAAAACGACCACAATCTGGTGGTTATGAACAGCCGACTGCGACACAACATGGTGAAAAAAGTGAAGCGGGAACTCAGATGAAAAAACAAAAATACTGGAAGGAAACCAAGCAAGGTAAAAGTTCACCGAAACAATTGACAGACAAATAGAAGGAACGAACGAGACGAGCAGAAAAGGTCAAAGGAAGGAAGTGAAGAATACTATAACCGGAGTAGCACGCAAGAAATTCGTAAGTAAGACGGTGAAATCTAATCGGGCATGAATGGCACCTCTAATTAAAGAACGCATTGAGGCAAGAAGAATTGAAGGGGATCAAAGGAAATGAAGTAGAGGAAACCATTTGTAAAAAGTTGCAGGACCAAGTAATACGAGAGTGCAAGAAGGCCGAGGAGGAATGGATGGAAAGATGCTACGAAGAAATCAATAAGTAAATAAAGAGGGAGTACGGCGAAATGACGTAGAAACTGGTGATGGGACAATCGCAAAGGGAAAAATATCCCACAACTTCCGAGAAACTTAAGGAAATATACTAATTATGGATTAGGACTCTAAAATTTAGTAATTCTACCCATGCCCAAAAGCACTTGGAAATGATTTATTTAAAGAAGAAATCATGATAGAGGGAGGCAAAAGGGGATCGGGGATACTAAAACACGAGGAGAAAGTCGTTGACGAAATTAACGTACAAAAATCCAGGTATTCGTGGTCGAAGCCAAAGAATTCCTCATTAAATAATGAAGGACAGCTACGATAGCGGAAAACTACGAAAAAACTTTGAGAATGGCTTTGTAATGATTGCAGTATCGATTAAACCAATTCCATATAAATTCGAAGATCATAGAACATTGAGCCTGATATCTCACGCGCGGTAAATGCATACTCGTTTAAAATCGAAGACTAGAATTAAAGATAAGAGGAAGTGTTCTGGAGGACCAATTTGGATTCAGGAAAAATCGGGCAGCAAGAGAAGTAATGCTCAGCCAAAATTCAAATGGTCAAAAAATTAATACATGCATACAAGGCACGTGTGGCAATTGTAAGTTTGGCCTTCGTAGGGAAAGGACTCGTGGAGAATGCCCTCGGAAACATTGTCTGGAAGAAGATATTCAAGGCACTAGAAGAGCCTGGAATGGACTACTACCACAGAAGAATTATCAATCATCGCTATAAGAATCTGGTAACAATTATACAAATGAAAAAATGAAAGAAAAATCAAAGACAAAATATAGAAATAAATTAGGCAAGGGTGTGAACATCTTGCCTGCACCATTCAGCGTGTGCGTGCATCTAGGAGAGGCGATAAAAGGAGCACAAGAATTGGGTATCGAACGAGTCAAGAAGAATGGCAAAGTAATTAACAAGCTCCATTTCGCAGTTGACACCGCAAGAGTAGTGAAAAGATCAGAAGAGCTGAAAGCGACTCTGAATGCTGTGGATTAAGTATATTGGGAATATAATACAGGGTTCGTCCGGAAAATAAGTGTACTGATTCCTGGGCTGGGCGCGCCGCTCCAGGCGTGCCCAGCACCGCTCTGACGGGCTGCGATTGGAGGGGGGTATGTTGGCAAGCGACGCTGAAAAAGGCAGTCGGCTCTGAGCTGTGGTGTAGTGAGGAGCTCTGTTAACGCGAACCTCCACGCTCGACCCACGTCACGGAACGCGATGCCGAAGTTTTTGGAGCAGCGTTATTCCATCAAATTTGCGGTAAAGCTTGGGAAATCGTCTACCGAAACTGTCGGTATGATTAACCAGGCTTACGGGGAGTCAGCCATGTCCAGAAACATGTTCTTTCGGTGGCACAAGATGTTCGTGGAGGGCAGAGAAGAGGTCGACGACGAGTCTTCGAGAGGTTCCCGATGATGCCTTCGCGGGAGCGTTCCAGGAATGGGAACGCCGCTGGAACAAGTGTATCGACTCACAAGGGTCCTATTTTGAGAAATATTAGCTTAAGATATGTAAAAGTGTAATACATTTTTTTTCCTGAGCTCAGTACACTTATTTTCCGGACGAACCCTGTATGAGTGTCAGCAAGAAAAAAATTAAAATCCTCGCAAGTGAAAGAGAGAAGCTGAAAGCAGATAGCACAATTTGAGCAGCGAAACTAATGAATCTCTAATACATGTATTTCATCAATGTGGGTAGCTGTATGACTTGAAAAGGAAAGATATAAACAACTCCGGGTGATTTATATCTCAAGTTAGACTCTGTTCTTCGCTCATGTAGAAGGGATATTCAAATAGCCAAAGGTTATATAGAAGGAAGCAGTTCATCAAAATGCTCGTGTTGAGAATTGCACACTAAAGAACAGAGACCTGGAAAAGTGCACCAAGTGAAGAATTGAAGCCTTCGAGGCATCGTGCTTGAGGGCAACGCTGAAGAATAAATGGGCAGGCAAAGTGAAGGCTGAGTTCGTACAAATTTATGTATAGAGGAGAAGAAGAAGAAGAAAGAACTCTAGGGTGAAGAAAAACTAGTTGGATTGCGCTAACGTTGAGGCATAATGGATCCATTGGAAACAGATAGAACAATTGAAGGTATGACCCCTCGAATAAGACCAAGGGATTAGTGCATAAGATGTTGTTAATTATCGGAGTTTAGATGGACGTCAAACTGAGAATCTATCATTAGATGAGGAAATACACGATAAATGGAGAAAATGGAGGGCTGCAGGAAACCAATCTTAAGGCTGAAGTGCTGTAGGCAAATGAGGGAACCTCTTAAAAGCATTGTTTGTATGACTCTGCTTCAGTATGAACAAACTGTCAGTTGTAAATGGAATAAATTAAAATATAACAGAAAATTCAAAAGTTTAATCGAAACAAAGTTGGCGATATAGACGATATATTTACCCAGTTAATACTTATAAGGGAGCAGCGTGAATGATATGTATGGATATAATCAATTATAAATTACCACCTTAGCATTATTAAGAATAAAGCAACTTATATGGAAATGCGAAAGAGAGTGATTTAAATAAGACTTTAGGGTTAACAGTTCCAATGGAAAGGCTATATTATACGAGCATAAAATCTCTCGTATAAAGAAACAGTTCAACAGTTCTCATCTCGCATGGCGATACTTTATTTCATATGGCAGTTCTTCCACACCTAGTGATGTAAAAATAGGGTCACCTTCTGCTTCATTTCACACATATTCTTTTTAAAGGCAGTAAAGAAATCGATGGAACATGTATTGCCTGGATAATCTATCTAATTCCTGATATATATTCTGAAGGGAAACTGAGGGTGACCTCGAAAAGAGTTTGAACTTATGCGTAGATTCATTTGGTTAACGCCGTTCAACTATTATTAAAACAGCATACTATTGGTGGGATATTTATCAATCATTTTGGCTTTCTATTCACCTGCATCCAAATATATTAGTATTCGGCTTTTAAATGTATTTTTTTAATTTCTTTTGAATTTCAATAACAATATTTTGAACTAACGTGACAAATAAATAAAAATTGGTCCTTTGATGGAATATTGTTTTTTTGTAATTTTTCTACTAATTCACCTTCAAAGTTGAAATCATTGTTTTTCTCTATTTTTTGGTATTTTTATGCTCTCATCGTTTTCTTATGAAGCCTTGCCGTTGAAACGGAAGAAGAAACGTTTCCAATGCTCTTGAAGTTCCATCTTCCAATATATCGTATTACTAAACATAGAGAAATTATCGTGGAAATACTATGGCTGGCGAAAATATCACTCATCTTTACTTCCCCTAAAGGATTATTTGAAATAATTTTACAAAATAGGGACTTTAATTCATTGGGAAGAAGCTCCGATGAGCTGTCATATGTAATAATGAAAACCTCTACCAAATCGAAAAACGCTTAGTCCATCATTAGTAAACGCGAAGAAGTTCCAGACGCTGTGTTAAAAGAGTGTGTGCACATAATTCCCACGACTCGCTTACCCGTTCGAATGCATTGAAACGTACAACGGAGCACTGCTTAATCACGCAGAGGCGCGAAAATGTATTTTCCAACGATTTATTATTTGGCTCTCATCCCTGCCTCCCCTATCGTCATACCACCAAGAGTTTTCGAATAGCCTTTTGGGAAAGAGTGCGCGTAAGTGAACGCTTTTGCGTGTCGGGGATGAGGGGGAGGTGGGGGAGGGCATTACGAGAGGCAGAGATTGGAGGGGGATGCGATGGAATGCGGTCGGGGGCGGGGGGGGGGAGGGAAGGGTTGTGCTGCGAGGAGGAGGGGCGGTTTGAACGGGGAGGGGATCGATAGGGAAGCGACACACACACACGCACGCTCGAGGGGGCTGCGCCAAAACGAGGGGATGGGGAACCCGGGGAGCGTGCGGGAATTCATATACGAAGCATTTTGAAAAAACACGGTTTTCCATCGCAAGCTTGGAAAGAGAAAGAGAGAGAGAAAAAAATAATAAAGTTTCTCGTTCCTAGATCTGAGAAAATAAGTTTTAAGCTGCGTGATGAGATGTATAATAAACAACATATCTATCTATCTATATATATATATATATATATATATATATATATATATATATATATATATATATATATATATATATATTTATATATATATTCTCTCCTGTAATTTTCGCCCTCTAATTTTTACAACTCGTCCCTTTGAATTTCAATCTTTGGAGACATAAATTCGAGGAAAGCCTGACAGTAATCCGCCTAATAATTTTCAGCCCATTGTGTTAGTAAATAGGGGCATGGCTTTTGCTTCAGGGATCTTTAACTCTCGTTATTTACCGTACCGTGTTTGTACCTTCGCAAAGTGTGGCATAACCAAATGCTAAATGCATCACATTTTATCATTACTAATGCTCACTGGCCTCTTCACGCTACTTTATTATTATCATTTGGTTTAAATGTGGAGCAATGTTGATCGTGTGGAAGCAGAAATTCTAGACGGAATTTACAAATTAATGAGTTACTATTAAAGTTTCGTTTTCTCCATTTCCTATGAAATATGAAAAGGTTTTCCTCCACAATCCTGTGTATTTTAAAATGTATGTGCTTTCCACATGAATGGAAATTCTCCAAACACAATCCAGTTTAAACACATTTGTGCGATATTTTAGAGTTTGTTTTGTTTTTTACAAATCTAAAGTATGCACTAAGGGATGAATAACTTTTACCACTTCAGTTTTCGTTCGAGGGAAAGTATGTGCTCATAATTTAAGAAGAGATAGTTTGATTTACATTGATTGTATGCATTGAATATGTCAAGGACAACTCTGTAAAGAATTTAGTAAGTAAAATAGAAGTTTCTCAACGAGAAAATGCTCGGAGTTTGAATGGACGGGTGTGCTTCGCACTTATTGAATATTTCCCTTCGGTGGCGTTTTCAACGTGACGCACTGTGACAAGGTCATTGACGAATGCTGGTCATGAAGTACCTTTCGTCCTTAACCTCAAACTCCGCTCGAACCTTGATCCCATAGTGATTCACCGAGCCAAGTAATGCAATTAACCCGAGTGGAGCTCCGTAAAAGGAGATTGCCAATATTAGGAAGCTATAGAATGGCTGCAGCATATAGTATTCGTAGCAATGCGTGAAACTCCGCGTTTTCGTCGCTGGTAAATATTTGCTTCTCCTGATCTACTGCAGTTATTATGATTTGTTTTTTTTTTCAACCGTAGATGAGCGAAACAAATTATCTTTCCTATGTGCCTTACATATTTTACGCTGTCAAAGATCACTGCTTAACACAAATGTAGGAAGTTATCTATTGATATGGCTTAAGCTAAAGAATTCATTTTACTTTAAATTTAAAAATTAATTGAATTCGGAAGAGGGGCAATGCCAGTTTTTCACTAATTTTAAAAATAAGCGAGTCTTCACATTGCATTAAATGACAATGCAATCACATCGCATTTATGACAGTGAAAATTCGGTTGCTATGAAGTTCAAATACTGTATGGAAAAAATGAAAAGTTAAATCTAATTTTTAGTCATATATCGCTCAATATCGCTCATTTCCAAATGAAAGCATGAGCGACCCTGGAATAACCTCATATGTCGATAACGACTTAGATTTTTCTAATGCGGTGGCCAAACCAATCGCAAATAGATTTGGAAAAGGGCGCAGACTCGACTGACTGAGACAACTTCGGGCATTAGACGGGCCGGGTGTGACTTGACCACTATGAATGAGTGGGCAACGCTCGTTCTCGAGAGTGGCTCTCCATGCTGGCCCAGCGAAAGAACGTCAGGTGACCAGGGAAGATTTAATGAGTGCATCAGAGGGAAGTCAGAGACATGGCTTTCCATTTCGAGTCCTATTGGACGTGGGGTGGACGGGATGGGGGTGTATGATTCAGGGGGCAGTGAGGTTGTGGGAGCTGTCGAGTACCCTGGGGGGGAGGGGGGAGGGAGCCGAATAAGGCGGTAGGAAATGGATTTTGTTGGATGGAATAGGGCCGGGAACGAGGGGTTGACTTTGATGCGAGTGGAAAAAGGAGGCGACTTGAGGAAGGAGAAGTCTTGAGTGAGAAAAGATGGAGAGAGAGAGAGAAGGAACCCACAGGGAGAGGGAGTACCGTCACCCCCCCCCCCACCCGTGCGAGGAACGGAGAAAGTTGGAATTTGATGGGGAAATATGGATGAAAACAGGGATATGAGGGATTTCCTAATGGAAAAACCCTGGAAGTGAAAGCGAACGCATAATCGCGTGGGACCATTGCCGAGTCCATCGGAAGGATATTCCATAACCCGCTGCTGCTCATGAAAAAGTTTCGGTGATTCCAATTAAGTTGGATTTCTCATATTATTGATATAGCTTTCACTCAGAGGCTTATTCAATCTATTCCTTTTATTGATATCAATACGTGCGTGCGTATTCGTCCACCTGTTAGTGCGTGTAAGCGTGCTTGTGCGTGGGGAGGAATTATTTTCATCTACTAAGATTTGGCCTTCAGAATTATCTTTATTTTTATAAGCATCAAATTTCTCAACTAATATAAAACAATTTGACGCTCTTTATGTTGAGGGAAATTGATTTCTTGAACGCTCAAATGGAAATAAATCTTTGAGATAGAAAGTAAAATCTCATGAATAATTTCATCTTACAATCCGTGATCCTTGTCACGGTTATTTGATGTTAATCATATTTAAAAACTCAATAGTGAAATTTTATATTTACGAAATTCTCTCGCGGATCAAGTATTGGATATTACGTTTGCCGAAATCAACTCTTGGGAAAGTTAAGAGGGAAGAATTAAAACATTTCCAAGAACGGTAAGAGTAATCTGATGACACCACGGGATAAGGTGGCGCGTCGTAGGATGCTGAAGATCGTTATATTCCGTGTCTCTTGACCGGTGGAGGGGATGAAATGATGGTGTTGCGGTGGGATTATACGTTCGACTTATTTGCCGTCCATTCGCGAGGCCCCGGCATGCGGCCCGCCGCCGGATGGGTTGGATCCTATTACTATTCGTTGGTAGGAAAGCGAGGAGGAGGGTGAGCGAGGGGAAAGGGATGGAATCGAACGCGGGAAGGAGGGTGGGGTACGGCCGGAAGGGGAAGTGCGGTGTGAGGGGAGATTTTGGGTAATTCCAGGGGATCGCGATGTGCTCGGCGTTGGCTAGGGAGGGATGCGAGGGGAGGGGCCGGAGGGGGAATGGGGAGGATGACTGAGGAGCGGAGCAGGCGAGGAGGATGGGGAGAGAGGGAAGGAAGGGATTACCCGTCGAGGAATCGTCGGAGGAAAAGAGGAGGAGAGAGAGAAAGCGAGTGCGTGTGTGTGTGGAGACAATAAGATTCCGGAGGGGATTGACGACAGCTTTCGAGTGAGAAAAAAGATATTTCGAAATGAAAATAAAACGGTCTATATATATATTTTTCTATTTCCATTTATCATTTTTGTGAATAAACGTATTGATTAATTACTCTTTGTTTTCTCAACTACGGTGTAAATTTAGTGATGACCCGAATAATTCAAGAACTTTTAGTTAAAAGCTATGGAGTATATGAGCCTAAGGCTATCACTAATGCACATTATCGTAATTTCGGTTAATTTTCCACCAAAAGCGATTTTTCGTTTCCAAAAGGCTGTTTTATGACTATGTTGCCAAAGTTTTTTTTCTATTTTACTGCTGCGACAGTATATATTGGTTATGTAGAAACCTGAGGGTTATCAATAAAACAAATAGATATTGTCAGTAAAGGTAAATATATTTCGTCCGAAATTTATCGGAATGAGTTATGATAATGCTATCCGTATCGATACGATACGGAAAGTGCACGATAAGATATATTTTTGGGTTTATTTTCCATTTAATTAAGACGATTAAGATACTTCAACAGAATCAAAAATATAATGCTCCCCAATCATTATTTTTCGTAACGGTTCTTTCATATGAATATTTTTGCGTATTTCCTGTGAGACCTCCGGCACCAATTAATGCCATACCATATGCGATGCTGATAGGTACCTTCTTCCTCTGTTTGAGACACGGAGTGCTGGAAATGCGTGTTAGCGAGCGAAATGGGAGGGGTGGAGAATGCAGGATAGAAGGAGACAGGGAGGATGGGGAGTGGCGGGGGGAAACACCGGGGGAGGGAGTGAGCAACGGGGCCCTCGGGAGGCTGCTGAGCATCATGGGATGCTCTGCCACAGAGTCGTGGGGGCCTCGTTCCCACCCACCTCCTCTCCCCTCCCGGTATCCCTCACGGGAGGACGAGATGAGGGATGAGCACCCCGGAGACAACCAAGACTTACAGGGTGAAGAAAAACCTTTGGCGTTTCGCAGGAGTCCGTATCGAACGTCTTCCCTAGTTTGTGTTTTCCTCAAGTTCCAAGGCGCCGATATATTTTTTCTGTTCCTTCTTTCTGAGTAAAAAAAACTTCCGATCCCGAGAAAAACGGCATTAGGAGTAGACTTCTGCTTTACATGGACTAATGTTGGATCAAAGGATCTCGCCCACCTACTTGTTACAGTGTTTTTAGGAGTGTTATCTTTTTCGTTCCCATATAATTCATATGAATGAGACTTAAACACGACGGCATCGGATCTATAAATACTCTCCTCCATTTAAGTTTCTAATTCCTTTATTTCGGTCCATTTGAGGAGGGAGAATGCTTCACTCAATGAGATGGCGATTAACAGCAGTTTATTTTTTAACTTAACAAACTGCGGAATCATAACTTAAGAAGCACCTCTGGCCATACAGTGAATAATAATACAATGTTTTTAGAGAAAATGATCGAAGGACAATATTAGCGTATTTCTCCAAAATTCATATTATTTTAAAAAATAAAGGTAAATATTGTGTATGTGATTCCCTCAGAAATTACCAATAGACTGAAATATTTCCTTAAATATTTCCCTATTTTATTGGCTAATATGTGAAAAGAATGATGTTCTTCTTTCTAGATAAAGCACTAGTCACAATTTTTTTCTCTTCTTAGTCTCGCCTGTATCTTGAAAAAAATACAGATCCCTAAGATACCAATTTAGGACATACATCCACAACTACATCACAACATGTAAAACGAGTCTAAATACTACTTATTGTATATTATCATCAAATTACAACACATTTCATAATATCAACATGCGACTGAATAATTATATGCCTACTGACTTGATATCTGACGGTAACCAGAGTTTCAAGACTACCTGGTTACTTATTACCTGACAATCTTCATCACATTTAAGGACTTATATAAGGTAGCAGTGAATACTTCGGTATTAAATATCTACGGGTGGTGATAAAGAATAATTTTTGATATGAAATAGGTGACTTTAGTCTCCGAAGAAATATCTATAACCACAGTTCATCGTAGGAGTGAGTTTCTGGCGGGCTTTCAAAGCAATCAAGGAAAGAGGTTGCTAACTCCTCCTGCTACGTACCCAATGACTGTGTGAGAATGCAATATCTCAAAAGCTCTATCCTTTATTTTGTGGCAATGAAGCAAATATGAAAGGAGAAATCTTAGGCTCCTAGGAATGTAGAGAATATTCTCAGATGCTACAGATTCCAACGTCATGTGGAAACGAAAGGGAAAGCGTAGGTAACTGCGATTATTATGGAATATATCTTCAGCCAAATAGAGAATGGTTTTTCCGCCTTACTCATAAAAATATTCCGCTATAAGGAAAAGAATTTTTTAGGTAATTCTCTTTTTGAAATCAAGACTTACAAATTACTAATATAAAATAAATTTCATATGTTTACAACTTTAAAAAAATATTTTAAATCTTGCTATTACTTACAAATTTAATATCAGTGCTTATTTTGGAATTCCCACAAAATTGCAATTATTAACTGAAGCCGGTGTTGTCGATTCATTGTTTAATTTACATAGCTATGTAGAATTTCTATCTAGGAATTTTTATGCACAAGGTTACGTTCTTCTCATTACACGTTAAGGAAATTGAAACTATGTAAGTAATCATAGATTACATATAGTGAATTGATTTGTGTTATCATTATACTAAAGTTATTCTACTGAGTTTATGGCTAAAATAATTAAATACAAAGAATTTGTATACTAAAACCGTCTGATGTATAGCTTGTAGCATACACATTACGGTTCACATAGTACCTGTCACAACCCGTTATCGAATGTCAAAGCAAGCTCAGTCTATTTACATTGAAAAATACAATTATTTTAAAATTCAATATAAAAATTTAAAGCAATTGGTGAGTTTCTTTTGATATATTGTATCTATCTCAACTCATTAATTGTGCATATAGAAGCGTTTGATAACAAATAAATAATGACTCGTACGATATTGGAACTCGGAGATTTTTATTTTATTCCATCCAGAAGAGAGTGCATTACCCCGGGCTAATTGAGATGAAGTAATCAATTGCTTTTTCGTAGTGAAAATCAATATTGTTTTCTTTTAGATTTTATTCAAAGAGTAAATACAATTTTACTTTTTTTGTCTTCTCGAGTTATTATTATTTTTGGGATTATTTTTCTCTATTAAATCTGTAATTATTAGCAATAAGAGAAAAATTAAGATAGACAGTGAATACAGTAATACAAGACTGCTCTATCATTTGCTTGGCTTGGTTGGTGTCAGAAAGGACGCCTCTTAATCTGTGTTTGAAAATGTGTTTCCTTTGGTGACTGTCCGACTTATGTTAAGGGATGAAACATGTAAATATGAAATGGAAAAAGATTGCATCTAACGTGTGATTAAATAATTTTCTGGATATATCAAAGCATGAAGTCATTATTGAATGGCCCGAAGAAAATGAGAGATATTGTTAGAAATAGTCACCATTCAGAGAGAAAAGAGATGGCAAGAAATATTAGAATGCTTCATCGATGGCGAGGCAAGTGTACAAAAATGGAAAACAATAATAAATGAATATTATTACTGCCAGTGCTTAAGTTTATGAGTTCCCAAATGTAGTAGATTTACATAAATATAAATTTATATATATATATATATATATATATATATATATATATATATATATATATTAATAGGTAATTTACCGGTTAAGGTAGTTTTTGGATGGATATAATTACTAATTAAATAATTTGTGACCCCCAGCAAAACACAACATCCTACTCTACATCAAGTCCCTCTTCAGCTCTGAGTACTTCTTCATCCCTTCATCCTGTCCAACATCCCTATCCTGTTCCTTCCCTTTCCTCGTTTGCCCAACATTCTCCCCTCTATCACTGTCTTCAACATTACGCTGACGGTCAATACACCCTTAATTCACCTTTCCTGCCTCCATAGGATTTCTCCCAACAAACCCCTCTCTTCGTCCACCATACCAAGTACCTCCTCATTTGTTTTCTTCTCTGTCCATTTCACCTTCTCCATTCTTCTCCACACCCACATTTCAAAAGCCTCCAGTCTACGTCTATCCTCCTGCTTCAATGACAACGTTTCCGCGCCGTACATAGCCACGCTCCATATCAAAGTTTTTACGAGTCTTTTCTTAACATCCTTACTCAACATCCCCGTCATTAACTCCCTCGTCCTTGTGAAAGCCTCTTTGCCTAGCGCAAGTCATCTCCTTACGTCCCTACTACTTTGACCGTGTTGGTCCAAAGCACTACCGAGATACGTAAACTGTTCTACCTGCTCTAGTTTTTGCCCTCCTATTTTAATGTTTAGCTTAGGCTTTTTCTTTCTAAAACATCGCATAACCTTTATTTTATTAATACTGATTTTCATTCCTTACCTGTCGCACTGAATTTCCAATTCACTCAGCAATGCTTGCAACCCCTTGGCTGACTGACAAACTAAAGCTTGGTCATCAGCAAACCTAACTGATTTTACGAATTCTCCGCCCACTTTCGTTCCTACCTCGAGTTCTTCCCATGCCTCTTTGATCATTTCCTCTGCATACAGGTTGAATAGCAAAAGTGATAATGGGCAACCCCGCCTTACACCTCTTCCTAACACTGCCCATCCGGACTGCCCGTTTCCCCCACCCTCCCCGGACTACAACCTTGACGTGGTAGAAGGGCTTGTGCGTTCCGATGACCCCTAGAGCTGTGCTGGCAGGAGTAGTAATCATTATTGCTCCTGGTAGGGTCACCTATTCCTCAGTGAGGCGGCTGCAATTGGGGTTGCCAGTAAATGATGGTGTCACGTTAAAAATACTATTGAGGAAAGCAGTGGGAAACCACCTCAATTATCCTTCCCAAGATTTTCATGATATAAATATATATATATATATATATATATATATATATATATATATATATATATATACACAAACATTCATACACACATAAATTTCGGAGTTGTGCAAAATGAAGTAGAAAGTGCTAAATAAATAATTGAGGCGGGCCACAAATAAAGCACAAGAAGCATGGCGAAAGACGCAGTGCGAAGACATGGAAAATTTGCAGAGGAAGGGTGAAATTGGTGCGCTGCACAGCTAGGTTAAACCGTTATCGGGAAGTAAGAAAGGAAGATCTATGCTAATAGTTAGAGATAAGGCGGGCAAGATAATAGTTGACACAGGAAAGATCCAAGAGAGATGGAAGGAATACATAGAAGAACTGTTTAGTTAAGAACTTGGTCCAACAAAGTTAGATATAGAAAAGGAACATGACGTAGAGTCAGATAGCTTAGGCCCAGGCATACTCGACGATGAGACAGAAAGAGCATTAAGGGAGATGAAGCTAAATAAGAGCGTGGGGATGGATAGCATTCCTGCGGAACTACTGAAATGTTTAGGAAAATGTGGGGGAAAAGGCTATATGGGCTCATTCGTGGTATTTATAAGGAAGCAATCTGGCTGGAAGACTTGGTAAGATCAATGTTAGTTCCTATTCCGAGAAAGGTGAATGCTACATCATGTACGGACTACAGGAAAATAAGTTTGATATCCCACGCAGCTAAAGTTGTTCTTAGGATAATAAACAAAAGGATAGAGAGTGGGGCAAATGATTACTTAGGGGATGATCAGTTTGGGATTAGGAAGGGGAGAGGTATCCGTGATGCCATTGCAGTAATGAGATTATTAATCGAGAGAAATACAGCATTAAACCAAAAGTTATTTTCCTTTTTCGTAGATTTCGAAAAGGCGTTTGAAAGAGCAATTCAGGAAATACTAATAAGTACACTGCAGGAAATATAAATACATTGGAGTGACAGATGGCTAATCCGCAACCTATACATGTCTCAGTTTGCCCAGGTGCGAATGGGGAACGGGGAGTCCGGATGGGCAGTGTTAGGAACAGGTGTAAGGCAGGGGTGCCCATTATCATCGCTCTTGTTCAACATAGTATATATGGAGGAAACGATGAAAGAGGCATGGGAAGAAATGGAGGTAGGAACGAAAGTGGGCGGGGAATTCGTAAAATAAGTTAGATTTGCTGATGACCAAGCTTTAGTTTGTCAGACAGCCAAGGGGCTGCAAGCAATGCTGAGTGAATTGGAAATTCAGTGCGCCAGATATGTACGGCGCGGAAACATGGTCGTTGAAGCAGGAATATAGACGTAGACTGGAGGCTTTTGAAATGGGGGTTTGGAGAATAATGGAGAAGGTGAAATGGGCAGAGAAGAAAACAGATGAGGAAGTACTTGGTATGGTGGGCGAAGAGATGGGGTTTGTTGGGAGAAATCCTATTGAGGCAGGAAAAGTGGATGAAGGGGGTATTGACCAGCAGTGGGATGTTGAAGACTGTAATAGAGGGGGAATGTTGGGCAAACGAGGAAAGGGAAGGAACAGAATAGGGATGTTGGACGACATGAAGGGAGGAAGGAAGAAAGTAGGAAATGAAGAGGGACCTGATATAAAGTAGTTTGCTGGACTTGTTTTTGTTTTGTTAGGAGTAACAAAATATTTATTTGGTAGTTGTGTCCATCAAAAAGTTACCTTAACCGGTAGATTACCTAATAATACACACATATACATGCATCCTTTTACAGATATATATGTATATATATATATACATATACATATATATCTGTAAAAGATACAGATACAGATACCTTTTACAGATATATATGTATATGTATATATATATATATATACATATACATATATATCTGTAAAAGGATGCATGTATATGTGTGTATTATTAGGTAATCTACAGGAAAAGGGATAGGAACACACATAATGAACGAACACAGAATATATATATATATTCTGTGTTCGTTCATTATGTGTGTTCCTATCCCTTTTCCTGATATCTGTTTCTATATAAATGAGTTTTTGTTCGCCGTTTGACGGGATTTCGTGTTTGAATGTGTGTGTATATATATATATATATATATATATATATATATATATATATATATATATATATATATATATATATGTTTATATATATGCATGTATACATATGCTTGTATGCATATATATATTTATTTATGTATTTTACAAAACGGAAGCGTGGGGTAATGTTTTAGCAAGTTTGAAAGAAAGTGTGTTGAATGCGCTTGGAGTGTACGTGATTAAGGTGTGGTCGGGAGAGTGGAAAATGAAGCCAGGTGGAATGAAAATATGGAAGTAGCGAAAATGCAATGAAAGAGACGTAATTCGTTGAGAGGAAATGCTTGGAAGTTAGAAAGAGAATGTGATGACTACAAACAAAAAATGAATAAATGCAAAAATGTCGTGGGGTAAAGTAAGAATAAAATGAGAATATTTGGGGCAGACAAAATGAAGAATGATATCGAAGATAGAAAAAGAAAACGCTTTAAAAAAATAGGTAAAAGGTGAAATTATCGTGCAACATTTTGTGTGTAATGAACAGTTGGAAGGATTCTACGTAAGAGAGGAGTTATTCCGTTTGATGTGGACATTTTCAGGCCTTGATTCGACCGCGGACACCTTTTTGTGTTTCCTCCCCTCTCGCACACCCCAACGCAACGACCCCGGGAATCCGCAGCCGCAATTCATCCCCGTACGCCCCGCAGCCGATTCCTCCGCATTGTTCTTCACGGGAAGCCCAGAGGAAGTAATCAAAATTTATTCGCCGAGCGGAATCTCTTACGCCTCCCCGCCACGCCAGCCACGACTACGCGATGGGGCATCACCGCACCGTCGCTATCTGCCGAGCCCCGGCACCTCCCCCGGATTCCATTATTTCACGCGTGCTCGGTGGAATAAGGACGATCTTCGAGGGGTGGGCGCCAGGGGACGGAGGAGAGATACGGGTAGGCGAATGGGGTGAGGAGGGAGAAAGATATGCCGCTGTTTCGAAACGCGCGCGAGAGAGAGAGGGAGAAAGGAGTGGGAAGGGGCGCAGGAGGAAGCGGAGGCAGGCAGCCGGCTGGTTCGGAAGACTCCCTTGGGAGATGAGATGAAAATGGGTGCGAAGCGGTGCGGGATATCCTCCTCTCCGCGCAGTCACCTCATTCAGGAAGCCACCGCACCAAAGAGCTGGGGAAGAGGGCTGGGGAAGCCGCGCGGTGGATTGGGCGGGGTAACCGGGGCAGCAGATCAACGCGAGTGGAAGAGTTCTCGTGCTGCAATGGGGGTGCTGAAAGTACATACCTTGATGCGAAGGAAAGGAGAAGAAATTTGAAGCGAGGACCAGCGGTGCTGGTGGGGATGGGTGATGGTGGGGGCGGCGTATGGGAGTTGCGACTGGGGGAGAGGGATAAGGTGCGTGAGGGTAGGGTGTCATACAGGAGGGGGTGGGCGGAGGAGATTAAAAATAAGTTGGGGGCGGTTTGGTAAGAAGGGGAGTGGTCTGGAACATTTTATGCGGAGGGGTGTGTTTTGGGGGGGGGGGTGAGCCGTCGTAGTGGTAAGGGATCACTTGTTGAAAAGAGAACTTCGCAAAAGCTTGGGGAACGCGGAAAGCTGTCGGGGTGCCGTGAGAGAGTTCTGTGGATTTTCTGGGGAGTGGAAGGTGCGGGGAATGCGGCGACGGATGGGTCGGAGGTGGGGGTGAAGAGAGTGAGGAATGGGGTGGGAGGAAAAGAGGTGAGAGGGATTGAAATGAACGGGTGAGGGGGAGATGAGGGCTCTACGGGTGGGAGAGAGTGAGGAAGGGGGATGGGGGTGAGTTTGCATTGAACTTTCTCCTTCTGAGAGCGATCTGGAGTCCTTTTCGCAGTTCGAAATTCTGCCTCGTATTTAGCGTTCAGCACGACTGGGAGTAGTTGAGAAAATAGCCTGGAAACTTTTTCGCAAGTCATGAGTCGTTTTTATTTATCGCACTCGAGCTCATTTTCATGCATGGAGTGGAAGTTTACCGCAATGGGGATTCGTTTCGAGTCGGAGAAAAATGGCGAGCTGGACTCGATGAAATTACTCAGACGTGTGAAAAACTCTGCTCGGGTTTAAATATCGTACCCACATTCAATGCTTAATGTTATGGATCATGCCTTTCCTACTAATTCCGTACGGGTCGTTGATTATAATAATTCACACAAAATTACGGTTCGCGAAACCTTGATATTATGAAACGCTTGGGGAAAACGAAAACCTTGGGTCTTCGAGATAGATGGATGCATACGACTTGCTGTCCCTAGTCAATCATTAAATGGCGGAAAAGGAAATAAAATTACTATGGTAAATACCCAAAATTAAACCTCAGAAACGCACACATTTCATCGTATTTGTTAAACATAATATCAATAAATCCCAAGTTTTAATGTTATCAAAACGGTTCCTGGTCTGATATGTCTTTTTCCTGCCCGTATCAACTCTATGAATAACGCAGCAGTAACATTTTCATAATTGCTACCAATAAACCACCTCGCAATTATTCCTTAAAGCGGTGAAATTCATTTTAATATGCCTTACATCACTCCTGTACTCCTTACATCACTCCTGGATATATATTTCATATTAAATATAATTATAAACTCAGAACTTTGTTTGACTTTGAATTAGCATCCCTCTTCCAATATTTTGTAAATTGAAAGGGCTATAATTATTTTAAAACGATTAATTGTGGAAATTTATTGCGACTAAAGTTATGCAATGACGAGAGGTAATACTGTTAATTATTTCAATTAAATTTCGTCAACAAACTTGTTTTGATAAAAATAAATTTCATATGATGCCTTTTTGAAAAAATATCCATAAAATGAAATGTATGCATTTTTATTTCATTTAAACATATGAAGTACAGGCAGTACGTACGTTACGTTACATAGATAAAATCTGCTGCTCGAACACATACAGAGTAATTGGTATTTTTGCTTGACTGTTGCGTTTACTCTGGCTATTTATGAGCTGAGCACTTCATTTTATTGTCGGATATGCCTTAATAGACGCGACTTGGCTAAATTTGTGTTCGTTAGAAGTAAATGTAAACTTTAATTAAGTTGAGAGTTTCAACCTCGGATGCTGCATGCTTTTATTTATAGATATGTTGATAGATTTGTATAAGCACATGCTCAAGATTAATACGGATCAAATCAACCGGCCCTGGAGAGAATAGAAAGAACAGTTATATTAACATCCGTGAGAAGGTGCACTTGATCTGAAAGGATTTTCAGTGATAGAAAAAATATAAATTGACAAAAAAATATCTAACCAAACAATTGAACGGGAATATGAGTATAATATGACATGATGGTATATGATGATTAGCACTGGTTGGGAAAAATTGTATGTAATCATGCAAATTTTCTTCACAATATGTTTCATCTATTTAGTATTAGCTACGGATGTGGAGTACCAACTGCTGTAAAGAAAGAGGAACTATTGATGCTAAACTGTATACTTTTACAGTTTTTTTCTAAGGTAATTCAAATACAATAGAAATTATACTTTAAAATGGAATAAGGAAGTATCGTAGAGCGTGTATTTTTCTCTCCTATCCCTGCTTCCCTTAAAAGGCCACGTCTTCGTCAGCTAAGTTTCTTCTCGGCTTTAGTTGGAGGCTTCTTAAGAGACGGAAAAAGGAGAAGTTTCAGTAGAGAAATTGAAATTCCTGGAAACTCGAGACGAGACTTAATCGTTTGCAAGACGTTGATGCCTCTTTACGCAGTTGTTGGAAACACCTCAAGTAAGGCAGGCACCTGAAGTCTCATTAATAGCCACCTTTGGTCCGTCATCCGCTTCCCTTTCTGTGTCTCCCTTCCGCATCCAAAACCCTTTCTTATCTTACCTTATTTCAATTCATCACTACCATCGCTCCATGCATTAAAGTGTTAGTCCTAGGTATCGTTTATCGTTAACGAAATCGATTCACCAGGACAGTGACCCTGCTATGTGTCCCGGAAAATATATTCAATAATTTGGGAAGTATCTCCAGTGTAGTATCTACTACAATATTTTACTCATGGGCTCATTTCTTAATCATCATTTTTTGTTCTCCCTCCATCACTTCCAAACATTCTGTGCACATTGTACTACTGCCTTTGGATAGATTTGCTAGAAAACCTATTGTTCCTGATGTGCATCAACGGCACGAGTTGTAAAATTGTAAGTCTAAAAAGATAATTCGCTGATAAAACGAATTCTTCCCGAAAGACAACTAACAATTTGCATTGCTAGAATCTTCCGGTGGATCTATGCGATAATAATAATAATTTGGCCCGTTCGATTAAAATCGGGCAATTGATTGCTTCAATTTTTCCGGGTACCTTATTTTTAAACCCCCAATACTATTTCGTTAATTTTTTACAAAATATGAGTTATATAACTTTCCTATTCGTCTTTCTACCCATTCCCACTTTATCTATTGTTGATAAATCTATCTAATAGTTTCCTAATTGGTTCCTCGTGTAGATATTTCCCAATTCGTTGGACGTTATGCGAATATATCCAAGGGTAGTCTCTTCCAGTCTTCGCGTCTTTCTCCTCGGCTTGAATTGGGACTAAATAAAGGACCCTCTCTGTGTACGTATTGCCGTGTACATCGTATCATTCACACGTCCCACCCTCCTTTTCTTCCCTCTATTTCCTTCAGGTATGATCTAAACTCCCCGTGTCATGTTTACATTTGCGTAGTTCCTTTGTAAGTTTTAAAGTTGATCTTCATTCTTTCCTTCACGTTAAGGTGGGAATTGTCCGGTTGATTTCCCCTTTTCTAATGTTTCCCGTTCCCATTTCTCCGGGAAATGCGCTCTTATAGTGAGTGCCGTTCCTGTTCCTGCTCCATTTCTCGGTTGGAGACAAAGTTACATCTCCAAGAGTAGCCTCTTCCATCTGCCTCATCCGTGTCTGTGTACGTATTGCCTCCAGTTTCCTCCGGATTCTGCTGTAATTTACACCCTCTCCCCATACCTCACAGCCGTATACGAATATTGGGATGGTGACTCCGTAATATACTACCTTGAACAAAAAGTTCCCGGAATAACCACCGTGTGGCGCTCCCATCGTTCCGATTTGAGTTCTGTTTTTTTTGTTAAATTGGTACATCTGTTGTTGATATTCCCTTTAAATCTTAGTGTCATAACTTGACATTTGCAAAAGTTACGTAGCCAAGAGTACATCTATCTCTGTGTGTGTTGGCGATTTTTTACAATTTCAGAAATGGATTTAAATTTGCAACAACGAACTTGTATTAAATTTTGCGTAAAAAACGGATTTAGTGGCGCACGGACGTTGGAAATGTTGGAAAAGTGTTTCGGCAACGATTCTCTAAAAATAACGGTCGTTTACCAGTGGCACGAGCGGTTCAGAAGTGGTCGTGAGTCAATCGAAGATGATGAACGCAGTGGCAGACCATCGACATCGAAAGTCGGTGAAAAAAATGATAAAGTCAAAGAAATGTTGGTCAATAACCGCAAATTAACCATCAGAGAAATAGCGGAGGACTTGAACATTGCCTATGGATCCGCCCAAGACATTGTGGTTAATGATTTGGGTTTCCGTCGTGTAGCAGCAAAGTTGGTGCCAAAAGACCTCAATTTCATGCAAAAAAGAGACCGTGTTGACGTCGCAAAAGACATGATTTGCGAGGCTGAATCCGATCCCACATTCATCAAAAGGATCATTACTGGAGACGAGACGTGGGTTTATGAGTACGACACGCAATCCAGACATCAGGCAAGTGAATGGCGTTCACCAAATGAGCCGAGACCAAAAAAACCACGTCGTTTTCAGTCAAAAAAGAAGGCAATGCTGACGGTTTTCATGGATTACAACGGTGTAGTGCATCATGAATTTTTGCCAGAAGGCCAGACAGTAAACAAAGAGTATTATTTGGGCGTTATGAGACGTTTGCGTGAAGCAATTCGCCGAAAGAGACCAGAAATGTGGGCAGAAAACTCGTGGATTTTGCACCATGATAACGCACCGTCGCACAGTGCTATCATTATTCGTAATTTTTTGACGAAAAATGCAACAAATACCATCCAACAGCCACCGAATTCACCTTATTTGGCTCCCTGTGACTTCTTTCTGTTCAATCGAGTTAAAAAACCATTACGGGGAACGCGTTTTAGCAGCCGAGAGGAAGTAATGGAAAAATCGCAGGAAGCACTGATGGACATACCGAAAACCGACCGTAACTTTTGCAAATGTCAAGTTATGACACTAAGATTTAAAGGGAATATCAACAACAGATGCACCAATTTAACAAAAAAAAACAGAACTCAAATCGGAACGATGGGAGCGCCACACGGTGGTTATTCCGGGAACTTTTTGATCAAGGTAGAATATAGTTCATTGGATCTCGGCGATGCCGATTTTAAAGAAGCATCCACTTAATAGCCCTAATTTAACTCTAAAAAGACGCAATTCTGAGAAAAGAAATGGCTGGATATCCGCCAATCCAGTCTGGGATGAATAATATTACAAATCCTTTGAGAACAAAAGCAAGGGTCTGAAAACACTCATGAGTCCTCCAAATTAAAATGGAGGAAACATTATGACAAAATACTTAGGTATTTTGGGAGGAAGTAAGGTTTTCCAATATTCTTATAGATAGGGTTTTTCGCATAAAATTCTCTCCTCCCCTTTAAATACAAGAGTGGCAACTTTAGCTTTAATCGCTTACACCAAGTAACGTCTGAACTTGTTCAGTATTATAGGAAAATCCTTTCGTCAAGCATCATATAGGAAAGAGATGGAGGAAATGTTTCACACGTGTTGTTTTCCCTGAATTTTCAATTGAATTCGCTGAATCTTGCCAGGAAAACACAGAACTTGATAAACGATTTTACGCTAACACTCATCGTATCAATTGTGCTTGCTATATCTATGATATAGTAAAATAATAATCGTGCCAGTGGAATACCTTCGAAGAAAAAACAAACACCCTTGAATTTATTGTTCGTTGATTTCACGGAATGGCTGGACCAACTGCATTCGCTACAAGGAATCCTTGACGTAGACTATGTACATTGAAATGTATCTTGTGTAACTTGCTACAGTACCTGTATAAAATGTTACGCCCCGAAATTGTTTCAGTCGACCATGTGTTAATTCACCTGTCTTATGAACTGTTTTACTAAATAATCAATTATTCTCAGGTGTCCATTTACCCCTGTGGCTTTTAAAAGATGAGATGTAAAAGTTACTTCAGCATCTGCCGTAACCGCTTCTCCTGTGTAAGTCTGTCGTTGAAACTATACCTAAAAAATCTCCCCTTATTACGGGATAAAAATTACTTTAAAAGTACTGAAAAAAAGTATTATTTTGCCCGAGAAAATGATATGTTTTGAATCGCCAGATGGATTATATGCTTCACAAAAAAGGAATATTGCTTGACTCCTTGCAGATGGCTCAATCGGTACTTCTTTTTTCAAAACTAAATCAAGGACTGTTATAAAATTATGAATGGAGAGTGATTAAATATGACAGTAACATCCGCAACTGACAATTAAAATTAAGACAAAATATCAATAATGTGTCAGAGCTAATTCAATGCTTCAGTTGTCTCCATAAAATGACTGACGTTGGCCCTTTTCACAAAAATGACCTGGAATGCCAAAGATTAAAGCTTTAATTTATTTTACAATGCAAATTGTAGTTTTATTTCTGTCAGACTCATAACTGCCTATATTTCCAATTTTATGTGGTTTTAATTTCACCCGCTGATGTAAAAAAGTTAAAAATTCTCATTAAAAAAAATAAATTACCCTTCAACGTTTACCTTTCAATATTTCCTTAAACACCACCCCTAATTGAATAATCCCCCTTTCCAACGCATTGATTGATTTAAAATCTCCACTTTTTATAAAATTAATGTTAATTTATGTTTTTCATTATTGCTTTGATATCCAATATGCATTATGCTTACTTGATGTAAATTTACATTCTTTGCGTCCATTGACTGGTCTAGTGTAAGAATGGTGCATTCAGTGAAAGGGCTCCAAATAATCGCCCCATTCATTCATTCCTTTCCCTTTTATAAATTTCGTTTGGCCTTGAATGCATGCACAAAATATTCTCGCTTTCATGTGTGCGTTGATTTGGCATTTTTTGAGCCAAATTGGACGTAATGGCACCCATGAATCATCAGCCCCCCACAGAAAGGAAATTGGCATTGATTCCATCAATCCTCTTTCAATCAGCGGCGATAGCGGCCGTGCATCATTCACGGCATCCAAGCCTTTCTCCTCCCGGGCGAAATGCGATAGGCGAAATCAAATCACCCGGCGGCGCCGGCGCTTGGATCGTTAGCGGCAATAATATAAGAAAAAGCAACAATACGCACGGCATCGAAGTCGTCAAAAATGCAAACAATGGCAAGACGACTATCAGATAATTTTTTTCCCTTTTGTTTCTCTCATCCATTTATTGCTCTCTTTAGCATCCTACACGCCAGAGTGCGGGGAAAACCAATTCCGAGTGAAAGGCCGGCTGCTGGAAGGAAGATGGAAGGCATTTATAAGATAGAAGGAGGAAGTACTAAGTGAGGAGGGAATTGGACCCATTGCTCAGAGACTGTTATGTAACTTTTCGATTTTGAGGGCAAGTTCCTATTCTACTTATGACAGAATTGGGAAATATTGCAATAAATAGATAGTTCGTATGAAAACCATACGTGTGTGCTCCTAATAACGCATTTATTTCTAATCACATATATGTACACGTATGAGTAACATCTTGTTTACCATGGAATCTCCTTAGCAACACACTGTTCTGTCTATTTCAAACATCATTTAACTGAACAAATAAAAAGGGATTTTGGCGGGATTTCCTGTTTGAATGTGTATTAGGCAAATGTGGCTCGCCTCTTCTTCTGGCTACGCGTGCCACGAAACGCACTGTCCCTATCCTTTATGATATTGTATGATTGCTATACTACTATCCTTTCCTCTTGAGTGTGTTGTCTATATCTCCTTTGGTGGGTGAAACAGCTACCTAACGCCATCTCTTGGCCAAAGGATCGGGGCACTTGTTTGCATAAAGCATCGTAGATCTCAGGGTAAATTACGTTTCCTGGATAGCTCAAGTGGTTGTAAGCTTCCGCCCGGCAAGTGATAAGATCCAAAGTTCAAGTCCCGGTCTATGAAATATTTTTACACTCGTGATTTGTCTGACTCCGCCTTCCCTGCCTCTACTGTGTTCGTCCTTTATATGTTTTCCTATCCCTTTTCCTTATATCTATTTTCATTTGAATGAGTATATATATATACTCATTCGAACAGATATTATATATATATAATATCTGTTCGAAATAGAGCGCTCTTCGGCGATGCACAAATATATAAAATCACACTTGTAGATTTTTAAAACATAGAAACACAAAGAAAGGACACTCACATGTGTAGTTTTGACGTTTCGATGGCACGACCGTCGTCATCAGAATCTGAGAATTCTGATGACGCCGCTTCGCATTTGTGGTGCCTATATATATATATATATATATATATATATATATATATATATATATATATATATATATATATATATATATATATATATATATATATATATATTATATATATATTGATTTTTCGGGTACCAGGTCTTCCTGGGGAACCATAACTGGCACAGGGGAAGGAACTGGCCCCCCTAACCTAATGTGTGAATTTCAAACGCCGTATAGGGCTTAGTACTGGGTGAACTCTACCATCACCTACCAAACCGACCATACTTGCATCACCTACCATACTTGCATGAATGTATGCCATGTTTTTTTGTGAATGTATGAATTTGTGGTTCTTGCATGCGGTTTTTTTCTTTTCTAAATTACGGGTGGTGTCTTAAAAACCCCCGCCACACGCCCTTGCGGCGGCTTGCGGGGTTTAAAGTACATGTAGGTGAAACCGACCTTCGGGTTCATTAATGTGTTTATGGCTTTTATACATTAATATATGTAACTATATATATATATATATATATATATATATATATATATATATATATATATATATATATAAACAATAAATTGGACAGCAGCAAAGAATAAAGAAACACATAAAAAGATAACGTGTGAGTTATATATATATACTACCTTGATCAAAAAGTTCCCGGAATAACCACCGTGTGGCGCTCCCATCGTTCCGATTTGAGTTCTGTTTTTTTTTGTTAAATTGGTACATCTGTTGATGATATTCCCTTTAAATCTTAGTGTCATAACTTGACATTTGCAAAAGTTACGTAGCCAAGAGTACATCTATCTCTGTGTGTGTTGGCGATTTTTTACAATTGCAGAAATGGATTTAAATTTGCAACAACGAACTTGTATTAAATTTTGCGTAAAAAACGGATTTAGTGGCGCACGGACGTTGGAAATGTTGGAAAAGTGTTTCGGCAACGATTCTCTAAAAAAAACGGTCGTTTACCAGTGGCACGAGCGGTTCAGAAGTGGTCGTGAGTCAATCGAAGATGATGAACGCAGTGGCAGACCATCGACATCGAAAGTCGGTGAAAAAAATGATAAAGTCAAAGAAATGTTGGTCAATAACCGCAAATTAACCATCAGAGAAATAGCGGAGGACTTGAACATTGCCTATGGATCCGCCCAAGACATTGTGGTTAATGATTTGGGTTTCCGTCGTGTAGCAGCAAAGTTGGTGCCAAAAGACCTCAATTTCATGCAAAAAAGAGACCGTGTTGACGTCGCAAAAGACATGATTTGCGAGGCTGAATCCGATCCCACATTCATCAAAAGGATCATTACTGGAGACGAGACGTGGGTTTATGAGTACGACACGCAATCCAGACATCAGGCAAGTGAATGGCGTTCACCAAATGAGCCGAGACCAAAAAAACCACGTCGTTTTCAGTCAAAAAAGAAGGCAATGCTGACGGTTTTCATGGATTACAACGGTGTAGTGCATCATGAATTTTTGCCAGAAGGCCAGACAGTAAACAAAGAGTATTATTTGGGCGTTATGAGACGTTTGCGTGAAGCAATTCGCCGAAAGAGACCAGAAATGTGGGCAGAAAACTCGTGGATTTTGCACCATGATAACGCACCGTCGCACAGTGCTATCATTATTCGTAATTTTTTGACGAAAAATGCAACAAATACCATCCAACCGAGAGGAAGTAATGGAAAAATCGCAGGAAGCACTGATGGACATACCGAAAACCGAATATAAAAAATGTTTCGAGGATTGGATCAAGCGCTGGCATAAGTGTGTTGCAGTCGATGGGGATTACTTTGAAGGGGACAATATAGATTTAGATGAATAAACTTGTATTTTTAATTTTCTGAATAAATTCCGGGAAATTTTTGATCAAGGTAGTATATATATGTACAAGAAATGCAAAGTGAATCAGTAGAGGAGGGGGAACTGGACGGAGCGCTTGTTTCTTTCCGCAAGGGCCTAGGGCCCCATGTGAAGAGCGCTTCAAGTGAACTACACCATCCGTCGGATGGGACGTTAAATAGTGGACCCTTTAGGGCCTTCGTTAGTAGTATGCTTTATTCTCCTAATATCCTACCCCTACCAAATTACCCACCAATACCAAATGACGAAAATTACCTCAGCAGTACGTTCGGAGGGGGAAAACAAGTGCCTGGCGGCATTAGTGATTATCGTGCACCAAAATCATCAATGTCATATAGATGTACATTTTCTCGTGTCAAATGTTCAAGGGTAATTACACTCCGTCTTCAGAAGTATAGCTTTCCTGGCCTAACGCATTCGATGCGCTTGGGAGTTCCAAAAATCATTCCAGTAATCTCTCTCTCAAACCCTTAACATATGTCGGAAAGGCCGTGTCTGCTTGGCGGATAGGATGGGGACGAGCAAGGCGAGCGAGACGCCCTGGGATCCTCCTCTCCTGCGCCGGAGTGCACGAGAGAGAGCATCGCAAGCGAAAAGGGGAGAGAGACCGGCGGGACGGGGCGGGTGGAGGCGCGACGAAGAAGAGGTAATGAAGGAGGAAGGAGCGGTAAATTGAGCGCCGAGCTCTAAACGGTGCGGCGGCGACGGTGGGGAGTGCGGCGGAAGGAGAGGGGGGTTGAGGGGGTAATGACGGAACAAATGAGAAATAGCGGAGATAAATCGGGCAAGTGGACGCACCAGATTGGCCCGCAGAGCAACAAAATGGGATTATAGTCACGGCGGGCGGGGGGCCGCCGAACACACTCTCTCACTCTTCCACACACGCACATACCATACCATACTATATACATACATGCCGCGTATGGCCACATACATAACAGTGGACGAGATGAAGGCATAGGGATTTAGAGCATTGGCGGCAGTCCACTTGGTAGAAGGGAATGCAATGAGGAAAATGACTCATTCTTCTAGGAAATGAAGGGCAGTGTGGATAATGAAGCCGGATAACTTAAGCCAGGAACTCAATTATGTTTTGTAATTACAATTGCATAGCCTACAAAAGTGTTCATGAAAATTTTTTTTTCAGGAGACTGATGTACCTTGTAGCATTTTTTGGTTTATTTATCATTAATTTCTTTCACATATGATGGCAGAAGATGATATCCTTTATTGGTGAAGTTCTCGTCATTATTTAATAAGAAATGGCTAATATCGGGTAAAAAAGGAAACCTAGTTTCACTCAATGAACTATGGAATTATTGGTACCAAGTTGCTTTTTTGAGTGGATTTCATAGATCATTGTAGGGAAATGAAAGCCATTCGTTGATAAATACCTGTAAATTGTTGCTGCTTTTGAAGAATGGAATCCAAATACTATTCAACCGTGGATTAATTTGGTCGCAATATTATAATATCACACTAAAGTAAATGGTTCATTATGAAAGCAATGCGCATGATTTAATTGTGACGCGACTATCAATGGAAACAAGGTAATACCGGTCGAGAAATGTTTTGGGGGGAGGGGGGAGTGCCCTTCCAACGCAGCTGATTACCAGTGTGCTTCGAGCAGTTTGAGTGGAAAGACGTGCCTACGCATGAAGACTGTTTTTCGACTTTGGGACACGGCGCGATGGAGCGCTCGCTTGAACGGCGATACGCCATCACGTTTTGCATGCAGCTTGGAAATAATGCGACCGAAACATTCTAAGATGCCTCGAGAGGCCTTCTAGGACAACTGGTTTTTAGGTTTACTGTCCGGGAGGTGGCACAAGGCGTTCAAGGAGGGTCGGGAGGAGGTCACCGACGAACCCGTGTTTGTGTTGAACCGGTGTTTCAGCACTGAGGTCTCGCAAATTATTCGTACTCCTAAATACATTGGTCGCTTGGATCATGCATATAAAATTCGGGAAATAGATGCCAGAACTAGCCGACTCAAGGACTCCTTCTTCCCACGGACAATACGGGATAGCAACTGCAGGGTTATAGATAGCAAAAATTCCACTTGCCACCCTCAGCGTCTAAAAAATAATTAGTTGTATTTAAATGCATGCTCTTCCACTAACCTTATGTGTTTTGCTATAATAACCCATTCTTTCCGAATGAACTCATTAGTGTTCTGTTCATCTGTTTTTAAGTCTCCCTTTCAATCCCTTGTCCCTCTCCTCGGGGGAAATTCGTGCTACCTGCAACGTTGGGTCGCATTCCCTGCCTGTTAGAATCTCCTCGGGGGGTAGAGTGTTCTGTGGTGCATGTTCATGTGGTAGTGGTGTTTCACATTCTTGCTTGTTGTGTCCTGGCTTGCGTGTTGTTGGATGGCTTTCGCGCTGCATCCTGGGGTGCATTTTTTGTTGTTTTGCGGTATATGTGTTTGCATGAGTGTTGGATGAAGGGATTTTTGCATGAGTGTGTGCGCTGCTGTGGGTGTAATTTTCCATGTTGTTGTTTTGCATGTGGTATTGTTCCTTTTTACGGTTGGTGACCCAACACCCCCCGCCACACGCTTTTGCGGCGGTTTACGGGGTGTTATGTAGATGTAGATGAACCCCGTTCTGGACGCCCAACAACGGCCATGAACCGACGAAAACGTGAATTGTGCGCACGAATTTTTGCGTTCCGACCGTCGATTGAGCATCCAGCAGATTGCTGACACCCCACACATGTCGTCATTTACGGTGGATGGGATGGTGACAGAGGATCTGGAAATACGTAAGGTCGGCGTGAAGCTTGTGCCGAAAGTGTTGACGGAAGACCAGAAAGAACTTTTCGAAGAAAAAGAGAAAGAACTAGTTTCGCGGTGTCCAGGTTTGTTGGATTTAATTCAAAATTAGCTGGACTTTTTTAAGTCTGTCGTAACCGGAGACGAATCCTGAATTTTCTAATAAGACCCAGAATCAAAAAGACAGAGCAGCGAGAGGCACACAAAATCATCCCCCCGCCCTAAGATAGCGCGAATGAGCAAGTCTCGCATCAAAACGATGCTCATTGTCTTCTTTGACGTCCGAGGATTCGTCCATTTTGAGTCTTTACCGCGGAGAGAAACTGCCAACTCAACATTTTCTCTGGAGGTGCTAAAGATATTGAAACTTTTAGTCGCGCGCGTGAGGGCTGACACCAAATATACAGTCAAGTTCCACCATGGCAATTCGCCCAGCCACACGTCCATCGTTACCAATTGCTAGCCGGGGGACCACTCCGGTGGTCCCCCAGACCCCTTACAGTCACGACTTTGCTCCGCGCGCCTTTTTTTTGTTTCCCCGACTGAAGAGAGAGCTGAAAGGAAAGCATTGGGAGACCGTGCATAACATCCAAAAGCATGTTACAACGTTTCTGAAAGAGGTATTCCCGTCTAGAGGAGTTTCAGGGTGCCTTCCAGGCGTGGCAGACACGTCTCCGCAAGTGCACTAATGCAAGGGGAGAGTATTTTGAAGAATTTTAAACATTTTTACAAGTACGATCAATAAATCTATTTTTTCCAGAGAATACGCATTACTTTTATATTCGACCCTGTACACTATTTCTCAGTGGAATAGTTAATCACTACATCTCATAAGCTATTTGATTTTTCTACGTAAAGTCAATAAGTCAGCAACTTCAAGAGTAAAAGGTAAATAATATCGGCAAACAGCAATCAGCCTTTTCGGAATTCATGTGTGTGCTGTCATTTGATTGACTTGACAGCACATACTAAGAGAGAGTGCACGCGGTCACCAACACTCACCCGAGATGAGGAGGAATGAGGATAGTATAAACAGAGTGGCGGCGCAGGGAAAAGAGAACACGGAAAGGCGGAGAGGAAAGGAGAGGAGGTAAGAAGAGACGGGTTGGAGGGATGAAGGGGAGCAATATCACGGAAAAAACTGGAGGATTAGGAAAGGAGAGGAGTGAACTTTATGCTGTCCTAATAACAGAAGTCGAGGGAGTGGGTGAAGTGTTACAGCCACGGGTATAAAAAGGGGTAAGCGGAAGAATGCAGGCGGAAGGGGGTCTATTTTATTTTTCTTTCTTGAAGGGGGCGAAGAGGAGCGGGTTGGAAAGGGATGTTGGAGAAAGAGGGGGGAGGAGACCCCCGATACACCGTTCCAGGGCTAATGGACGGAACATAAGGTCCGGAGTGAATTTGAAAAAAACGGAAGGAAGGAAGGATTCTTTGAGCATAGGAAAACGGAGGAATTAGGGTGAGAAGAGAGGGATGAAGAGAGAGACAGGGGGATGAAGAGAGAGACAGGGGACAGAAATGAGGCGAGAGTCAGTTGAGAGGATAGGGCGATGGAGAGGGAATTTGTAATAAGGATTAAAGTTAGACTCCTTTTGCTGGTGGGATTACACCAATGACGATGAGCTAGAGGAAAGACGGAGGGAATCGATGCGAATTTGCACTAGCGACTCCTCTGTGCGTGCTTGCAATTTGTTTAAAGCGGATCCCTCAGTCGGAGACATCGGTGGGAGGGAATCGATCACTCGGCGGGCGCGGCATGTCATGCGTGGGCTCGCGGAAGGGCGCGCACTTCGCCGGCGGGAAGAGGCACGAGAGACCCCCAGAAGAGCAGAAGACAAGGCTTCCTCGGAAGCGTGTATGCTGTCTCGGCCCTTTGGTGCACAGTACAGCCTCAAGTTTCCCTTGTGACTTCCGTGCCGTCATCCTCTTAAAGCTTAGGACAATTGTTTTAGAGTCAATACCTGCTCGTCTCAGCACTCCCAGCGCAATGTCGTCCTCTAACTCCCGGAGGTACAGACGAACCTAATTTCGGGTGCCGCGTGCGAGACTTGGGCGGGTCTAGATTCAATCCGGTCTTTATGGGAGTAAGGGTGTTTTATTCTTTATATTTTGCATGCGGCAAGATTGGAGTTCTCTCGGGAACACACAGGTAACATCGGAGGAACTTGCCTCGGAGTGATTGCTGTTCTCAGAGTTTATGAAGATTCACCGGGAGTTAGATGATGAAAGTTAAGAGTCAACTGCTCTTAATTTTTGGTTTGAATCGGCTACAATTAGCTTCATTGCCTGAAGCTTTTTTTCGGGATTACTCAAATTCAAGTGCTCCTGACGTAGTTGTTATTTCACGTTTTACAAAATGGCGGAGAGTGAAATTCGCTCAAGAATTGAGCACGAGCGTAATGCATGTTTACCTCTTTCGGAAATTATTTCTACCTAAATGTGTAAATAATGGCGAAAAGTCGAGTTCCGTTGCTATGTTCGCTCGTTCACTCCTTTCTCTTTGATTCAAAGTGTATACGTGCGATTCATTTATTATCCCCAACGGATTTTTTCAATCTTCGGAAATGCTAGGCATGGTAGCAGAGGTGATGGGGTTGTTGGGAGAAAACATTAGGAGACGGGAAAAGTTGATGCAAGGCATTTTGATTGGTAGTGGGATTCTGAAGACTGTGATTGAGGGGAGAATGTTAGACATACGAGGAATGTGCGGGAACGAGATGGGGATGTTGCATTGTATGAATGGAGGAAGGAAGTATTCGGAGATGAAGAGGGAATTTGCTGTACGAGGGTGTTCCCAGAAGTACTCGACCCAACAACGAAAACGCAAAAATTTTGGAAACAAATGTATTTATTTTTCAACATAATCTCTTTTCAGTTTCAGCTCTATACACTTTTCCCAGCGACATTCAATAAGTTCAATACCTTTTTATAATAAAAATTGTCTTGCTCCTCAAAATAGCCATTGACTGCCGATATCACTTCTTCTCGGTTGGAAAACCTTGGACCACCGAGCCATTTTTCCAAGTTTGCAGACAGAAAATAATCCGAAGGGGCTAAATATTCCGAATAGGGTGCATGAGGTAGCAATTCAAACTTTAATTCATGAATTTTGGCCATTTTAATCGTAGAGTAGGATTGGGTAGTGTTTTGTTAGGGCAAGAGAAATATTTTGTAGTTTATTTCCATTCAAAACCTACCTTAACTGGTAGATTACCGATAATACTAATAATAGAACATACTAATCACAGTGAATGAATGAAATTGAAACATGAAGTATGGGGAATAATTTAGCTAGGAGAAGTATATATTATTGTGCTCAAGTGTTAAAATATGTAGGTATTGTAGCCAAAATTTAATATTTTGATGTTAGCTGTAAATCCAATATTTTACCTACCGATTTCTAAATTTTCTCTCGTCCTTTTTATCTCAAGATAAATAAAATGTCATTTTTGTGCTGGAAACTGGCGGGATGTTCTCATAAACCATGGCTGGTTATGTCGAGAATTTTGACATGGCGAGTGTAGCAGTGAGATCTGATGAGATGGGCTGGCATAACCTTGGCTCGGCGCAAATAATTTCAATCCACGAGAAGCTATATTCGACATTTCGTGAAATATATTTCCTCCCTCGTTTAAATTGTTTTTCCATTTAATTATGGGCACCGAAATTGACAAAAGATGACCTTTTCCCTCAAAACGTTCCGTATGTGACTCCCTAACGGGGAACCTTCATATTACTGACATCCGGGACTCCCTCAACTCCCAACAGAGCGACCGACGCGCTCCCAGCTGAAAGGGGATAATATTAGTGATAAGGAGTTACATTTCGTAATAAATTATAACATTGAAATATCAAAGTAAACAGCCTGCTGTAATAATTAAAAAGGAGAGGTACGCGACCATTCTAACGCGTTCATCGTTCATTATTGTTCGGGCAGATGGCAAACAGTCGATTTGATTGTCGCCTATTATTAAGTCTCCCTACAAAGGGGAAACCAGACTGGGTCTAATCGATGCCTCATCGGAGGCAGTGGACGAGAGGGGCAGTCTTCGAAGTGCTCAAGGACAGGGGCGTCCCTTTGACGCGCGAAGTTGTCTTCCAGACTCCCTCCTCCCAGAGGAGGAGGAACTTCTCCCCTCGGGTTTGAAGGGAGAGTGCTCTTCACTTCATCATTTGAGGGTGTCGGTGCCCGCATCTTTCCCGCACTTCAAGTCTTCCAACTTCGGTCTCTCCTCTATTTGGTAAGGCGCTAATTGAACTCCACTCACGACCATTTGGCAAGGCAAAATTTTTCTACGGTGCCGTTTATTTTTGTGAATGTTTAAAAACTAATAATGTTGAGGTGAGTGAAGATTAATTAGTAACTGCCAGCAGTCGTCAGATATTTTAAATAACCAGGCAGTTGACCCATACAAGTGATGTGCGTATCGAATTAAAATAGATGCAACACCATTGCCTTTAAAATATTACTGACACCATTCGGAATGGAGTGCTTTATTGGATACTTTGAAATGATTTCCATTTAGACAAACGTATGATAAACAATGATGACCTGCATCCCCCTTTCGTGGACATGCTGACGGGAGCTTAGCTGAATACAATGTTGCGTACAGTTGGTTGTAACCTGGACTGCATATTTTGGTTATAACTTCAAAAAAATATATATACATGTATATGTTTAAATATATATAAATATATATACATATAATTATGCATACATACATATATATATATATATATTTATTTATTTATTTATTTATTTATGCATTTATTTATATATGCTTGAATTAACTTTGCTATTTCGAAAATTTCGTGATATTGTGGTAATTTTTGTTAGTCTAGTAGTTAGTGTATTTGCACTAACTAGTATTACGTAAGCCCAATACCTCTTGGAAACATGCGAAGAAGTCTCAGTCGTTACAGGGAGATCACCTCTGCTCCCCTTTCATAAATTTGTAAATCGCAACTATGCAGAGTAAGATAAAGTCGAACCCTGTCCATCAAACCAGACTTCGGTCGATAATTTAGAGGCGGTCATTTAATGTCACAAGTTACTTCTTACTTATTATAATAGTCAAATGACGTCATTTTATAAATATGGCGACCTATGAGTACATAAGGAACTAACAATCTATCTTGCATCTTCCAAGATTGGTGATGGAACAGAATATATTCTTCTATATCTTTACCTGGTGTCATATTTATGTACTAAGTATAGTAATCTAAAACAACACCCAAGCATTCAAATTTGATTTAACTCTATTTCATCAGATCTACTAAATATGGAAATACATGCATGTATATAAAGCTCATGTTTTCTTAAATATGCAATGACTTTACTTTGTGAAATGAATACTTTTACGGGAATAAAGAAATCCATTCGCTTTGATGTTAGCCGCCATGGACGTCGGAATTTCCGCCGCTGTACTCCCAGTTGACCCACAGGTGCAATGAATCCACGCTTACGGAGTGAGTCACGGGAAAGAGAAAGCGAAAACGCGGTGAAGGTAAGGAGTGGCTGGATTCGTTCAAGGGTGGCAGATCATCAATAGCAGCGTACGCGCGAGTAATTCCTGAATATATTAATCAAAGTGTATCTAGCATTCTCAGGAGGTCATTGTTTCGAAAGCGAGATTATGATACACAAGCCAAGCGTCAAGAGTTTGGAAAAAAGAAGACGAGGATGATACACATGGTCACTGAAACCTATGAAAGGAAGAGGCTGAGCGAGTGTAATTTCTCAAGGGTCAGTGAGTGGTTTCCAATCGGTTTTCCCAAGAGTAATGTAATTTGAAATTATTTACTCCTGTCGTTACAGTTTTTAAGGGTCTAGGTTGGCGGAATGGACGCGTGTAGAAGGAAGGCCTCGGTCAGTGAGCCGGATGTGTTACCGATCCCTCGTGCTGATGAGACCCCTGAGCAGTAAATCCACCAGTTCGCTCCGTGCTAATTACCCGCCCCCAAGGCCAAATATCAGAGGGAGGAATTTGAGAGGGGTTCTCCATTTCCCTTGCACGAATACAAAATGAGGGAAATAGGACTCCAAAGTATCCTTTTATGTTCGCTTATGGGGGCTAGTTGATGCCGTTGGGAGGGGCGGATTAAGGGAAAGGTGTGGGCGCCAAGCGAGGTCGTAGCGGAATGAGTGGCACGAACCGCGGAATGGATACGGAAGGGCGCGGTGGACGAGATTCGGGGAAGCTAACCATTGCCGCAACTGTTAGGTGGCCACAATATCCACGCATGAAATCAACACTTTTGACGCCTCATGATGCGATAATGTGAAGAAGTATTGGCTGAAAGGTATCCGATGGTGATTCCAATGTAGGAATTAAGGAATATAAAATATGGTGGTCTCTATTATAAGTGGTTGGGTTTATTTTTATTTCCTCATTTTTAGTATACTTGAGAACTTTAATGATGGGTGAAATTAACCCTTCTTTGGGGCTAATTTCTTTTTATAGTATTTACATGGATTTGCACGTCTTTTAGTGGATTTGAACGAATGTTTTTTGCCCTTTTCCTAACTCTATAAAATCCATTCCTCTCACTTATCCATCCCCTTTGGTGATTTCATTCCCTGCCACACACCTTTCTGATGGATCTCGGGGTATTTATATAGATATATGGTAACTGCAGAGACTCTACATGGATGGCTTCCTCCCTCGACTTTTATTAGACTTTCGGATGAGAGTAACCTGGTTGCGGAGAATTGTTCCTTCATTCATAATTCCTTAATTGGAATCAGGTATACATAACCATTATCCACGCACCTATCCTATAAAGATGTCAATTTGTTAAAATGCCATATGGTGCGTCAAAACTGATATACAACTACCAGTATAGAATGACATCAAGTGAAAAGTAACAAACTTAGCTGATAGGATATTAGGAGAAGGAAGATGTGGTAAGATCTACTAAAACCAATACTCGAATCTGCTCCTCATTTTTCAATCGAACTATCTCCTTCTATCGACTATTGGGGTTTCATTCTTCAAATCTACGAGTGTATGTCATGTTGTTAATTAGGACGAGTTCTCCGCAAGCCATGAGGATTGTGAAGAAGGCATTTTCTTTTAATTTTTTGGACAAAGTGCCGGAAAAAAATCGAAGAGAGGTAAGAAGGCAGAGGATCTCGTTAATATTTCACCACACTTCATAATCCTTGAGCCATTTTTTCCATGAATGTGGAAGATGCTACCTTTTGCTCTTAACTCGTGCATTCAAAGGGTAGAAACAAATTCGAAAAATGGAAATCTTTTGTGTTTTTTTTTTTAAACGGCTAACTTTTAAATACTTGAAAAATTATTGCTGCTTTAATTATATACAGCGATAAATTTAGGTCCCCCTTCTGTTAATTATCATACGGTAAGCGAAAAAATCAATTTGTTAATTTTTTTTGCATGGGGACAGTCACTGTGCAGACAGCCGTCAAGTGACTTGTATTTTAGGTCATAGGCATGGCGGACGTAACATTTTAAATGTACCACAGAGATTATTTTTTTCTGAAACTCACTTGTAGAATGAAATTGTGAAAATAATTCTAAGTACTTCAAAAATGTTGAGATTACGAGGGAATATTTGTAACGTCCAAGTTCGTCGGGAAATACTATACACTCGTGCGCCTTCGGCTAATGGCTATTTATCCATTTCCCGAGGATTTTTAAGTATAGGCCGAACGCACTTCGTATTTTCAATTAAATCGTGACTGTTGAATATCATTATGAGTACATATCATTCTAGAAAAATTAAAATGAAAAATATCGATCCCTTTTCGGAACCCAATTGAATCTTTGATCCGAATTGACGATTTATGATTTGGATCCTCCAATTTTGTATAAAAGTTCTATTTTAAATCAGTATTGAATATTGCACGCAAATATAGTTATACGAGGGTCATCCGGAAAGTAGTACCCGTTCGTGAAATAAAGACACAAAAGTAAATATTAACAAACATAAAAAATTTTATTTGAAAGAGGATACTTTAAACTACTTCTCAACATAATCTCCAAGCAAATTAAGGCATTTGTCATAACGTGTGACAAGTTTCTGTATTCCTGCTGCATAGTCCTTCGCCGCCAGCTCATTGAGATACGCGAGGGACCCATCTTGCACAAATTTTTGCATAATGCAGATGGTGTTTAACAATTTCATGAACAATTGTTCGAGAAACATTGGGAAAATGCTCACAGATGTCATCAATTGTGACGCGCCGATCGTTCCTCACGAATTCGTCAACTGAGCTCACCAGTTGGTCTGTAATGACAGACGGTCTCCCCGAACGCTCATCGTCGTGTGTGTTCCCCCTCCCCATGTTGAAGTTGCGACACCACCGCCGAACAGACGACTCGTCCATTACATTGTCTCCATACACCTCCTTTAATTGGCGATGAATATCACATGGGCGAACGTTTCTTGCATTGAGGAATTTAATCACTGCCCTCACTTCACAACTGGCGGCGTTCTCAATTTTTTTAAACATTGTAAACAATCACAGAAACAACACAGGCAATGCTAGCGTCACGCAACTTGGCTCAGAGAAGGCAGACAAGCCACTGAAGCTATCTGACCTCGTCCAGCGGCTACTCGCGTCGTCAGCACTTCATGCGGCACGAACGGGTACTACTTTCCGGATGACCCTCGTATCTCGTACTGCGACATTTTAAATTACTGGAAAATGGAAATAAATACTTGCACTTTAACTGCGGGTGAAATCAATGATTGCATGTGTGTATAAAGTACTATTATCCCTTATTTGTTTTATATAAATAATTACCATCCCTTATTTATTTTAAAGTAGACGTTTTTACTTTATAATAATTTGTTGAATTAAATGATCTACTAGATTCTAAAGTTTAAAAAACACTTCTTCGGTAGAGAACTTTGAACATTATTTGAAAATTTTACACAGCCCTTTCCAATGGTTTTCATCAATAGTAAATGACTATTTCTAATTTGTTGATTTTTATGCATGGCACGAATATTCCTCCTCTATCCCTTTTTAGTTTTAGGATTGTAGCTCAGATATCTATTAATTCTTTCAAGAAAAATAAGTAATTTCGTATAGATACTTCGTTCTTAGCAGGCTTTAACCACACACTTCTTTAAAAGTCAATAATTTAATATAGACTTTTTGCTTGGCCTAAAGTTTTCGTACTTTCCAGTTGATTTTTATTGAATAGAAAGGGGAATTATCTTAACTTGTTGTTCTTCTGTTTGTTCTACAGCTCAAAAACATCAGAGATTACGTCGGAGATATTGGATATGTCGTGTCAAGAGATTTTTCTAATGTATATAAGTAATAGTCGTGAAAAACCCGTCACTTAGGGACTTTGCTCCTTTTGCCCAAGCCATGCTCATGATGCCATATCTTATACAACGACTGGAACTTGAAATCCTTTGCTTCCAGTCTTAAGAATGATTACTTCATACATCTCTCTACGTACAATTAAGAGTTTACCTCTCTTGAAAAAACCAGGAGATAGTTTAACGCAAAAGGTTTAATATTTATCTTGCCTCCAGACCCTCTTTAGTAGTATTGCATGTTCTAATTACATTAGGTTTACAAATTGAAAATAAATTGCCCGTTTTTGATTTTTTCTCTCTCTCGGCATGAAGGAATAATCGAGACCTTTACACTTTGCTACTCCGTGTTTGTTTTGCCGCACGCGTCCCTAACCCTCTTAATCACCGCTCCCACAACACCGTCCAGCTCTCACGTTCTTCCTTCAATCCATGCGGATGGGTTGGGAGGGAAGAAGTCGAGACGTTTGGTGGACGTGTCCCACGAAGCAGTCCTAGGAAAACAGGACAAATGTTGGGAGTGCGAAGGAAGAGGCAGATGTCTCTCACAAATAAACAAACTTGGTAGACGAAAGGAGAGTAGAAAGGATGGGATATCTTTAAGGATTCCCGGAGAAATCATCCTCGCCTCCACTCCCGGCCAGCCACCACCCAACTCTCTGATCCTCCCTCCCCGCCTTCTCTCGGCATCCCTCTAGAACATGGGTGTTTTTGGGTGTGTTATCAGGCGTGCTGACGAGAAATAACAGGAAGGGAGGAATCGAATGAGACAGAAAGCACGGCAAAGAAGTTAATTGTCGCCAAGCGCGGTGTTAGTGAAGGCAGAGGAAATGATAATGCATGCTGTACGTGGGTGACTACACGTAAGAGTCTGCGTATGTACGCGCGTGCATGTTTTGTTTGTTTTTGTACACGAGGGCCGTCGGTCGTGAAGTGTGGGGGACGGTAGGAGAGGGTATTCGAGGAGGGGAATGAAACAGCGAAGGGAGCAACGGGTATTCGAAGAAAGGACAGAGATTGGGTCCCGAAAGCGGATGTGACGGGCGGGCAGACGGGCAGTTCCGAAAGGCTTTCTCCCCGAAAGTTTTGCACGAGAGGGATAAGCAGTGGGTGGGCAGCGGGGAAGATGGCGGAGAGAGGCATGTGAGCCGGGAGGGGGTGGCCGGCATGTGTTCGCCCGCGGCAGCGAGACTCCTTAAATGGGGAGGGCGGAGTGGAGGGGCAGGCGGGGGAGTGAGATTATAGGAGGAGGAAGGAGAATGGGAAGGGTGGGGGAGGGGAGACTAGGCGGGGGAGGGTGGGCGCGCTATTCGTTCTCGAGGTGGGAGTGGGGTGAGTGAGTTTCTGAAGTTCTGGGGAGAGCGGAGAAAAGCGGGGAGAGAGATTACGGAGGAGGGCGGGAAGACGGGGAGGAGGTGGATTAAAGGAGGGAATATTTGTGCGTGCACTGGTGGGAGGGGAGGCGGAGGAAGCTGCTGGGAGGGAGAGAGAGAGAGAGGGTGGTGGGGGAGGAGGTGGATTCGGGGTGAAAATGAAAGAATGACAAGAGTGTGGGGATCCGGGGAAGGTGAGCAGAGTAAATTCAGGATAATGGTGAAGTGGTTTATTGGTTTATGTGCAAAGTCGAGGCCGATATGATCGTTTAAAACAATTAGAGAATAAAATGAGGATTACGAGACGAAAATAATGCATATATATATATATATATATATATATATATATATATATATATATATATATATATATATATATATATATATATAACGATTCTACGGAAAAAAAATCACACGAGCGGCACAATAATGGGCTGACCCAATGTAACACAAATAGAATAGAATAGCAACATTTAAAAGGGCACTCACACGGTAAACAGTTCGAGCTTTCGGCCCTCTCAGAGGCCTTCTTCAAGTGAGACTCACTTGAAGAAGGCCTCTGAGAGGGCCGAAAGCTCGAACTGTTCACCGTGTGAGTGTCCTTTTAAATGTTGCTATTCTATTCTATTTGTGTTATATTGTGTCAGCCCATTATATATATATATATATATATATATATATATATATATATATATATATATATATATATATATATACATATATATATATACATATATATATAAATATATATACATAGATATATATATTAATATATATACATACATATATATTTATATATATATGTTTGTGTGTGTGTGGGTCGCGGTAGTCCAGTGGGTAGAGCGTTGGACTGCTGACCGGAGGGTCCCTGGTTCGATTCCCGGGCAAGGCACTCTGCACCTGCACCTGCAGCTCCACCCAAGCTATGTGATATTTCGGGTACCAGGGAAACCTGGGAAACCATAACCGGCACAGGGAAAGGAACTGGCCCCCCTACCCTGATGTGTGAATTTTCACACGCCGAATACTGCTTAGTACTGGGTGAACTCTGCCATCACCTACTAAACCGACCTTCGGGTTTATTACTGTGTTTATGGTTTATATATATATATATATATATATATATATATATATATATATATATATTGTTGGGTTGATTACTGTGTTTATGGTTTATATATATATATATATATATATATATATATATATATATATATATATTATATAAAGGTGCAGTCAACTAAAAACCGAACACCCGCTACACCAAGTCTACGCACCAACAAGTAGCATAATAGCACAACAACTGCGTACGTCTGATAGTTGTCACACTACGCAGTTCTCCTACCGCACCGATGGCTGTATCGATGCGTAAAAGGCTAACTTTTAGTGGGCAGTGTGTTATGTGTTAGGTGTTCGGTTTTCATTTGACTGTCCCTAGTACTTCTAGTAGTAGTTTCTACTAATTCTAACAACTGCGGGAGAGGTCACGTTTATATTACTGTAACGGAGCCATCCACTAATTTCCACCGTAATACAGGAATTTCACAATGTACCAATCACTCATTTTGAGCGGGATAACGTTTTTCCTATTGGACGTTTCGAAGATAAATGTCTGCATTCATTTGTTTCCACTCATGTCGAGAAGGGGGGAAATGTTACTGAATGCAGTGTGATTTTCCTGCGCAAATTTCCTCTTATCCTCCTCCCAATATATTCCACATTTCTTAAAAATCTCATGGTTTTTGCATTTGTTGTTTAACAGCTTTCCTCAGTTCATTCTCACTTAGTCTAGTCCAGCGACTAGGCAATTCCGCCATTTTATAACGACTTCCCATCCAGTTTTAGACATTGATTGACGTCGTCAAGTGGCCGCTTTTATAGAATTATGTCAATGCCTTGGAAATAATTCGAATTATTTTACGTTTATCCCTGCCGCATTTTTCTTTTATCAAGACGAATCCCAGATACGAATGCCTTTATTTTTAATTTTAAAGTTGACTGCAGAAGCGTAACTTTGTGTAATGCCACCTTTTTATTGACAGAACTTCTGGGAATTTATTGACAGCATATTTATTAATGTCGTTATCTTACAATCGATTATAGTTTTACAAAAATTTTTGTTTCATATACCTGTTGAAAGTACTTCAGACGAAACACCTCTCTGTTCTTCTGGATTAATTATATGAATTATTAATAAGCATAACAAGTATGTAATATTATTTTTATTAATTTAAATCCTCAGTTGTGATTTAATGTCTTTTGTATTTGCCTTACTTCCTAAAAGCAGTAATGACCAGTTTACAAGAGGAAAAATATGCGTTCAGTTGCATACGCAATATGCCGTGGACTCTCAAAGTATAATAAGAATTTAGGAAATGACTTGAACGACCCAAACTCCTTCTGCCTTCTCCACCAATATTGTTCCTTCCTTTATCTGCCCTTTCCCTTCCATCTAATGCCTTGAGAGATTTCTGCCGCCGATAGGCATATTTTCGTGAAATTTCGTGACGTACATACTTTGGTGCACGTGACTAATTGTGTGAGAAAGAGAGAGAGAGAAAGATAAGTAGATCACCGTAATATTTGAAAAAGCTACTGATTTTCCATTTTTGTGGATTAATTTTTTCACCAGCATAAAAAAATAGTCTAATGGATGGGTCGCTTATAGTAAGCATGAATAATAACTTTTAATGACTGCAGTTTTCAAAATATCAAGAGTTCACTCTGTCGAATCGACTAAAATTCTTACGGAAATAGCTACTGCCGCAGGCGTTGATATTTGAGGTTATCTATCGGCTTACATCTTCACTTTAGGTATTTTTAAGCTATTAGCGTAACCAGAGAAGTCAATCGGAAAAAGGAAATTGTGAATGTTGGGAGGGAAAAATGTTGCTTCCTAATTCCAATGATACAATCTTATGCCATCAATCAGACGCAGTTAAAACACAGATATGGGAAAAAATATTTCTTCTGCGCTTAAGCAATGGTCTTTAATCGCAAATAAGAAAAATAGTAATTCTACGAAGAAGAATCAAATAAGAAAATTAATGATGTGAGGGATAATTTATGTGATATTCAATGCTTCAGATAAATGAGCCTGAAAGAGCTGATAACTTGTAATAGAGGGGAATGGAGCCACTGCGATATGATGATAAAGGTGTGAAATGGGAGCGAAGTTAAAATCATCATTGGCCAGGGGATGTGTGTGGAGTGGTGGAAGCGAATGACAACAAGGTAAAAGCTGACGAATTTGTGGCTTTCTAAACGATAAAAAGATATTTTCGGCGTGGCGAAACGTTTCTGACCCACATACGTATCTAAGGGTAAACGTCATTAATCCTAAAAATCTTTATAAAGTATTCAGGAGAAACCCCTAATGATACGTTGAAAACGTGTTATCAAATCTTTGCTGAATTTCTCAGAAAATAGGATTCCGAATATCCAGGATATATAGCTTGGGTTTTAATCTCCTTCTACATTTTAAACTCATTAAATTCTCGTTTAGTCTGAGCGTGGATACAAGGTTTAATTCAATGCGTGGGAGTATGAATGTTTCATGCCTTCATAGTTTTCAAAATTCCAAAAATATTCTAATCGTGTCATTCTTAAAGGCGAGAACAATGGCTGGTTACATCTTTAATATTAGCTTTAATTGAATGGCAATGAATTATTATTCCGTAAACTTTCATAGAATATGTTAGCGTTACACATCAATCAAACATGGCATCTAACTATGGACAAATATCTTTAAATTGCTTTGGGTTCGCCATTGTCGCTCAGTAATGAAGTCTTGAGTTATGAAAGAATAATTGTCCAACTCATTTGTCTGTACCTAGTGTCTATTAGCTTACTGCAGGTCATTTAGCGGTAAAAATTATGTATTATGCCCTTGTAACATATCCTAATTAGTTTTCTTGGTCGCTTTATAACGCTGACATTTACCTTAGTGCCATGATGACACCTCTTGGTGTAATTATGTTCTATACATGCAATTGATATGGAACCTGTTACTTTTTTAACACAAGCACTGTAGCATTTAAAATAAAGGACATACATATTCACACTGCGAGCCTATATGTTCTCCATACTGCGATTTACTTCGATCTAAGGCTTCCAGAAACAAAAAAAATTATCATAAATTGCTTTAATTTACGATCTTACGTACAAACAGGATAAATTAATATGCGGAGTAAATTTTATTTAAATATCTCCTTGGTTCTATCACACTTCGTTGACCCTTCTGCTAGGAGCGGGCATGGCTTGGGTTTTACCGCAGTACTTTTCTTTCAACTTTCTCACGTAAAAGGTGAAAAGAAAGTTCCCATTCGTTGGTTTACGGCCACGCAAATTTTATTACCTGTTTTTCATAAGGGAAAGTCTAGGTTTACTGCTCCTCAGTTTTACCTTTTAATTGATATTTAACATCTCCTCTGATGAATACTTGGTTGAAGTCGACATGCATATAAGAAGAATCTATAAAAGTGTGTCTCCTCCGTTGTGGACGATTCAGCCACCTTTACGGCTTCGAAGGTTAGAATATTCATGTCGGCCCCTTTGCTGTGGTGCGTAGTTGGTCACAGAACTGCGCTTAAAGCCATTAAATGCGCCTACCGACTTGCGGTTAGTAATTTGGCCAATACATGTGTAGGGATTGACCGCGGCATGATTGAGCAAAAGATGAAAAATAGTTGTACACTGTGAAATTTGGCTCAAAGAGGGCCCATGAGTCAATCCCTCGAAAAGATGATGGCTTAACTAATTGAGGAATTCTACGAGACTTGGTGACTAAAATATGGCATCAAATAAATAATTTAAAACGGAGACAATCTTCGTACCTTTTATAATGAATTAATTTAATTGGATAGTCACTCAGTTTTTTGTGAAACTGAAACAAGTTTTAAGAAGTGAGAGAAAAATATATTGTCTTTGCTTTAATTTCGTAAAAATTCTCAATTTTTGTGATAATTTGTTCGGTTTTAAAAACATAATGTGTGTAATAATGAATATGTAGTCTCCTTTAGTTAAGTATAGGTAAGAGCAAGAAATCTACTTCGTACGTGAGGATAGAGACCACATTTTTTGATGCAGTAACATCTTTAAATTAAGAGCTTTCTAAATGAGCCCAGCTATTCATAATGCATATAACGGAAACCGAATGCTTTAAATTTAAATTGCAGATGACTACGAATATCCATGCCCGGTGTAAAACAAGATAACATTTTTTTAAATAAAATAGTTCTCTGCCAAATGACCGTAAAATAGCAATGACCTCATGTTTTGCGTGGCGAAATAAACGCGCTCAACATTCTTGCATTGGCGATTGTAACATTTTTTCCAGAAAGAATCGTCAGATGGCCTCAAGAACAGTGAACCTAACGTCACCTTCAACGAGTCTCTCGCAAGTAATTTCTCACCCGTGAAGCCCTGTGATGTTCACATATCAAAGTAAAAAGGGGTGGGAGAGTATCTTTATTTGTACAGTCTGCTGTTTCTTCAATTGTTCTTCTTGGTATAAGCAACTCGTCTCACAAGCGCTGAGTTGTACATTTTACATTAAACTACGTAATTAATGTACATCTAGGTTACATCATCCCCATGATTTAAATCCTTTGACTTGAACGCCGATTCGACCACCAGCCAAACTTCGCACACCCCTGGCTTCTATTGTTTCCAAATTTAAATGTTGAAAGCATCTGAATTACATTGAATAATTATGAATCACATTCATCATTAATTATAAATTCACGAAACGAATTCAAATGAATGATATTGCCTACAATGCACTATTATTTAGTTATAAAAATACAAAAAAACGATGCATGACGGGTCAATTTACTCTTTCCTCTTTACTAGAGGTTTTCTGTCATCATTCTGACATCACTTAAACCTGTAGGTCTGATCTAGCGTTGTAAACCCATTTTATTACCCAATGTTTCCATGATTAGTTAACTGATACGCACTAGTTCAAATTCCACAGTCGCATAAAAAATATGAACTTTCTCTCAATATGCGGACGGATTTACGAAGCGAAATAAGGAACTAGTGGATAAAAATGTAAAAACAAATTCAACAGAAGGATTATTAGTAGAATATTCATTATTGGGCATGTGCAATTTGGCTCTAATATTGGAAAAAGTTACATTTCTAAAATATACGTCGAACAGTAAGCGTATTGGATTAAGCCTTATTCTCCGGTCTATTTCGTTACAGTTTCATCCGTCAATTTAATTTCAAGAGATAAATATGTGAAATCAGCGCATACGGTGCTTTTTAATTAACTCAAACTTTATCTTGTTGCAAGAATTGTTATTTATATGCGAATTTATTCACATATTTTGAAATAAGTATCTCAAGGGATTCACCCTTGTTTCCAATGAAAATAATAAGCTTATTTGTTCTGCACTATTCCCTTATTATGTCCATTTTTATTAAATTTTCCATTGAAATTTTAATCCCGTCTATAATGTATCACAATATTCCCAAACTAATTCATGTATATTTACACACCTAATGTCACACGAGTAACAAATGTTGCTTGAATTGATGCAAAAGTGTTAAATGCAAACAATTTTCTTGATTATTGACAGATTTCCACGAATTAGGGTTTAGGATAAAATAACTTATGACATACTTTTAGAATTCACAGTATTCGACCCGAGGGATCGTTTTAATGGGTAAGGTAAAGCACAACTAATGCAAGGCCCAAATGTCACAAAAGGGTATGAAATTCGCGCAACAGACTCAGTGGGCAAGATCCTTTCTATGCGCCGCCTTTATGCTTTTACAGGAAGGTCTTTTACCCGAAAAATCACACGGTTTGAGGAGATTGACGGTGGCCACCCGGAAATGAAACAGGGCCCTGATATTAGCCTATCATTCGAACTGCAAGAATGAACACCCTTATTAATAAAATTTGAGAATATTCAATTGTCCGTGAGTACAGTTCAGGATCACTTAAAATGGGGTACATTTTCTACTTCACCTAGTTATTTATTAAGACATGTTTCAAGTGGAATTTAAGTGGTTAGCTTAACCTTCTATATTCCAAATCTTAAAAGCACTGACATCTAATGTACATTCATCTGTAGTAAAAAAACCTTGCTTTTAAAATTGGTAGCTTTGTTTCATCGAATCTTTTTCAAATTTTCTCAGGGAAAAAATAAAATTCTAATTTGATTAAGCTAAATTATCCTTTAGCCTGATTTTCAAAATTTGCACGCATTGAGCGAGTTGGTTCAAACACCCAGAACATTATGCCAGGCTTTAACAAGTGCCTTAACCTTAAGGTAAGCATTTTAAACTTTTTAGTGAAAATATATGTTACCTACCGTTAAATAAATTCAAAAATACATAGGTGGTCTGAAAAGTTTCCGACCTAGCAAAGATGCAAGCCATTTTTTCTGAAATTTTTGAGGTCGGAAACTTTTCAGACCACCCTCGTACAATATTTAACCCGCTACTTTTGACCTGTTAGCATATTATTATTTTTAAAATCATAGCAAATCGCTTTGGAACAGGGTATATGCCATTGGGTTACATCATCGATTCCTTGAAAGGGTGATTTCCTGAAGAAATGAAGTAGGGAATAAAACAATGTGGCGTGGTTGGCGAGGCGGAGGAAGGGCGAGTGGGTCGCGAGGAGGCGAGCGAAGTGTGTGAGGCAAGCAAGTAAAGAATGGCTGGATTAATGGAGGGACAGAGAGATGGAAGGGGAGAGAAACGGGTTTGAGGCTTAATTCCGAGGATGAAAGGGCTTTGTAGGACGCAGTGAAACGATGTCCGCCGTCCATAACTCGTTTCTTTGACGACGGCGACCGGCGATAGAACTAATATAACCGTGAACTAATCAGATCCGTTTCGGGACATGCCTTTCAAACAGAGAATGCATAAATGCCTTATTGGTTTACCGCTGAAAAAAAATAACGATGAGAGTATCAATGGCAATTACTTTTGGAAACAAATTTGAGATATTTCAGCTCTATTTCACATTTTGTTTCGTCTTTCGTCAGCCGTCTTTTGGCTCTCCGGAGTGCGTCGAAGGGGGCAATGAGGAAACAAATACATATTTTGGATATATACTTGGATTGTGCATAGGAACATGACATTTTTTAAAGTCTCCCTTTACCAAAACTATGTATTTTGTGTCAATATTTCTAAAATTAGGGGTTCCGAGTTAACTTAACTCACTTTTTGAACTATGCAGAAATATCTTATCTCTCCCCGCCGATGGTCACCGGCTGACGAAAACAAGTTATTGGAGCTCCATAAGTTTCTTAACAATGACTATAGGAATGTACTTAACTTCAAAGAAATATTTGTTTTTTTTTAAGAATTTATATCGTTCCAATTAGGTAATTGTCCTTGTGGCGACGGTCAAGTCTGGTCAACTCTTTCAATGCACATTCATGCATACACAAGAAGAACAGATATGAGGCAAAATGCTCTTGTATACGATGAGACTTTGAGATTACCAACCGCACCTTTACCACGACTCGAGGGCCAGGTTCACACCATACCAACAACGCTCCGTCCATAATCACGCACTCCGTCCATAATCACGCACTCTCCAATTTCATATACCGTTCAAAATCACGCACCGTTTACCCATCATTTTGAACGACAAATATGACACATACACAATTAGAGCGACTTGTCTCTCTTTTATTGTGATTAATACTTTATGTTAATACATAATGTATGTCGGCATTCTAGAGCAAAAGATTCATAAAACCTTATTTTCTAGCTTAAATTAAAGTTATAAAAAAGTTAAACTTCGGCTAATAATAAAAAGATTATTTTATCATGACTACAATGCTATAATTTACTATATACTGTTGCATAATGCATGTAAATTATATGCACTTTGATTGAGTAAATGTGTTTCACAATTACAGCTCTCTTTCAGCATTTAAAAGTTATTGAATTAGATTCTTTACACACAATTTATAACACCGTGTGCAATGATTCTCGCCATGAGCTCGAATCAAATACAAGCAGGCAGTACAGAGTAAAAGAGTTGGCTAACGCAGTAAATACTCGAAACATACGATTGTTAATGCAATAATTTCAGAGTTTAAAAATCATTCGCCTTGAGCGGGATTCGAACCCAGATCCCTCAATGTCTGGCCTAGTGCTTTAGTCAGTTAATTTTAAGAGGGCACCTCGATAGCTTAACTGGCAAGAGCACTAGGCCGGACGTCGAGGGATTCGGGTTCGAATATTGGTCAAGGCGAATGATTTTTAAGCTCTGAAATTGTTGCATTGAAATGCATATTAGCGGATGAAATAGTTAAAAGTTACTGTTGCGCCATCTCCCGCAGTTTCTTTGGAATGCCATTAACTCCTTAACATTCAAGATGGATATTCATGGAAAGGATTCGGAGACTAATTTGGCATCTAGTTGCCTAAAGTGGGAAACGTTTTCATGACACCCTGAATAAGTATCGTTCAGAACAAATGCTGTATATGAACAAGCGATGGTACATATTTTATTAGCGGATAAATACGAATTTTTACGTGCAAGTTTTTCGTGAATCATACGGTTGTTAATTCTAGAAATAAGTGAGTGAATTTATTGAATGCGGGAATAACTCCAGCGCTTGGGTGGAATTCCATAGATTTTCCAAAGATGTTAATAAATTTTCTTCAATACTTTCATTCCATCCCCATTATCATCGGTTGCCATGTCATGTGGCAGTCTTTCTTCCCAATACTCCAACCGGTCCCTTGTCCTCCTCCCCCACCCCCCGCCCCGTCTTGGAATAAAGGGGCACTCCCTCTCGGGATCCAGCCGCTCTCTCACTCCAGTCCATCCCCACATTCGATTCTGAATTCGCACCGAGTGTCCTTTAAACTCTGTCCAATCCCTTGTCTTCTAGCCCCTTGGGGAGGGTCTGCATGTGTCTCCTGCTTATGTAGAGGACCCCATCTCCTCCCTCCTGGTGTGATTCTCCCGTCGCCGACGTCTCCACCACCCCCCCTCCTCCTTCGGGGTCCCAGCCCATTCCCCTCCTCTCAATCCCTTCCTCCGATCCCCTTCCCCCCAATTCCCTAAATCCCGCACCCGCCTCTCCCGACCCACCCTCTTCCTCTCTGTCGTCTCTTCTTGTCTTCGATGGGGCCGAGTTTTGCGAAAGATCGTCCCTCGAGTATTACAGGAGGGAAAAAAAGCAGCGACGGAAGGAGGAGGCCAAATCATTGTGAAGGGAAATGATGGATTCGATAAAAATAATCCGCTGCTTCCTCTCACGGCTCTCGAGAGAACACGTAATGGTCGGTACTTGCTTTCCGAAATTTCCTCTCCAGGTTGGAAGCGCCTGGTGCTATTCCGTGTCTCCCCCTCACAAGTATGGGTAGAATAATTCTTCTGTGGGATGACTTTTAATGAGGTGAGGGATGGGATTCACCTGTTTTTTTAAGAGCCATTGCGATTTCATTTTGACACTGTTAATAATGTTGTTATAAGATCTTTGTTGAAATTTTTAGGTAATTGATCCAAAGGTAAGTTTTGGGGAGAATTATCTTCGTTATGCATCAAGTATTTGAAGACATTCGTTCCAATTATCTTTTAGAACCGTTGCAATTTATTTGGTTAACTTAATGGCTCTTGAGCTCATATTCGAGAACCCCGTGGCAATAAATGCCAACTTGAAATACACGCGTTACTGCTTCGGCAGAATTAAATGACATTTGAATTCACTATTAACGTAATTGTGCTCATTTGCGTAGGAATATGTAGACGTGTGGATTCGAAGAAATAAGTTATTGAGGTATTTAGAGTGTCCACTTCTGGACTATTTAAATGAGCCGTTAAACTTGAATTTACTTGATCATATTCTATTTTATACGTACATTAAAAAAATGGTAATTTATGATTTTAAAAATCTTTGTCAAATCATTTGTTTCACTCGAAGGTAAAATAGTATGAATTTATTGCTGAATTTTCCTTTCGACCTTCTTATCTTTATAGAACCTCAACATGAATCATAGACAATTTTCTTTGGGAAAGTGTGGTTTTCATTTTGCTATATTCATTCAACTGGCTACGATTTTCATTAAATTGCCTACCCACGTTTTGACGGCCATAAGTAAACCGGTCGAAACATTTAATAAACATTTCTCAATTCCTTTGAAGCACACCCACTTCTCGAAACATCTTCGTCTGGATTTTCTTACTTCTCCGTTCTCTTCGCTCTCTCAAGACTTTTCTTAGAGTTTCATCGAGCCTACCCTCCTCCTACGCCTCACCCGTCTCAACCCTCTTAGCCCCATCACTTCTCCTTCATCACCCATATTCATTCATTCTCTGGGTTTTCCTCAAGTCAGGGAGTGGAGCTTAAATCCTTGTGTTTGTTTATACAAGAATGTGTGGTTGAGTATTTATTTTCAATACTCATTGATACAATCCGATTTAAGGCCAATCAAAAAGGTGCACATATTTGGCGTAATCCTTAAGCTAATAACTAAATTCCAGAATCTTATTTTATCTATTTCATTAGTTACTTCGAAGGTTCGTTATCGGGTGACGTAATTGGACGAACGGGAAATTTTATGAATTTTTCATGATCACATCGGTGAATGGCAGGTTTTATTTGTTGAATTATAAAAACGAAAAACCAATCCTACATTGATTGGGAAAATCATTAAGATAAGTTTTTACATGAAGCTATGCACAAATGAAAAAAACGCTAAAATTCTTTAAGCTTAAAATACACTGTTGGATGTATTCTATGTGGGTCAAATTTAATTATTCATTTATTGTTGTAAAATTAACTTCTGTATTTCCAACAAAATTATTTCTTAACAGAAATTAAGAAATAAGTAATGGCAAAAATGGTTTTCTTTCCTATCTTTTTAAAGACTATCCCACAAGTAAAATAAAATTGTAAAATGCTAAATCAAACATAAAATAGTCAAAGATGTATTTGGGGCTTTCATCATTCTTAAAAGTATTTTTTTATATCTGCATTAGGCATAAGTGAATGATTGCAGTATGATTGTCTTCAATTTCACTATTACCAATCATATCACTATTGTGTAATAAAACTAAATATTTTACAAATTTATAAATAAATATATATATATATTATATATTATATATATATATATATATATATATATATATATATATATATATATAACGATTTTACGGAAAAATTCACACGAGCGGCACAATAATGGGCAGACACAATATAACACAAATAGAATAGAATAGCAACATTTAAAAGGACACTCACCCGGATAATTGTTCGAGCTTTCGGCCCTCTCAGAGGCCTTCTTCAGAGAGGGCCGAAAGCTCGAACAATTATCCGTGTGAGTGTCCTTTTAAATGTTGCTATTCTATTCTATTTGTGTTATATTGTGTCAGCCCATTATATATATATACATATATATACATATATATATACATATATATATATATATATATAATATATATGTGTGTGTGTGTGTGAATATATATGTATGCTTTTTATACATATGTATATACAGGTATATACATATCATTTATATACATATGTTCACATGGATATAGATAGAAGGAAAAGGAATAGGAACGTTTCAAAGATGAACACAGGAATGGGGGGGAAGGTGGAATCAAGGAGATCGTAAGCGTAAAACGTTTTCCTTCTCCGGGACTCGATCTATGGGTCTACGGATTGACGAGCCGATGCTATGTGTATTTGCCCAATGTGCCTCGTTTCCCTCGCCAGGCTATGCGTTCTTTTGCGTCATTATGTTTCAAATGCTTCCATTCTTATTTGATCCTTTCTCATTTTTTATGTTTCTGGTCCGTAGATTGCCACGCTCCAAATGAAAGTTTTCTCGAGCAGCTTCCTTGTTGGCAAGCTTAGGTTCCTTGAGCAAAGTAGTTGACTCTTCTTCATAAACACCTTCTTTGCGTGAACTATTCTTCGTTTGATGTCGGTCGAACTTCTTCCATATAAAGTTATATTGCTGTCCGGTTGACGAAAGATTCCACTTTCTCTAGTTTCACTCCTCAAATAGTGATGCCTGCCTTCAGATTCCCTCTTCCACCAATGAGCGTTCAAGTTAACTTCATGTCTATTCTCATATTATGTTCCCGGATCACTTGGTCCGTAGCAGTGTGAGTTGCTTGCATTCCCTCTCGAGGGGCTCATACTACTTCGATGCCATCTGCAAACCAAAGTATTTTAATTTCTTCGCCATTCACCTTATTTCCTTGGCGTCCTAATATCTCGTTGTATTATTTCCTCTTATTATAGGTACTCTTTTAATAGTGCTGGTGAGAGTTTGCATCATTTTTAAATTCCTCCGTTTATTTCTTCTTCTACTTTCCTTTCGTTTTTCATTTGCATAGCGGTTTCCTTATTTTTCTAAAATGGATTGCCTTACCTTTGACCTTACGTGTCTTGATAATGTCTCCGTTTACTTTGTCAAATCTTGGTGCCTGGTTATTCCTCAAGTCTTTCACGGCTCTCCTGAATTCGAGTCTCATAGATGCTGTGCAAGTGAATCAAACTCCCGTCTCTGTTCGTCTCCTTCTATCACAATGTCTTCTTTAATTGAGTGATATTATAATGGTTCGGTCCATAGAAATAGTTCTTGAATTAATTGCTTCAACCTCTTCCCAAAATCTTAATCCGGTATTATTATCTTTCAATTAGCGTCTCGGACGTTGCTAAATTTGGGCTTCCTTTTGATATTGTCTCTTCACCAGTTAATAAACCACTTCGATTTTACCCCCTTCTCATATCGTCATTGATTTCCCCGCCGAAGAACTTTCTGTTCACTCATCCGTGGCCTCACACTACTCTCAATGAATTGAGTCGCAGCTTCATACACGTTAATCGCTCCATCAGTTTCATTTCTTTGAGTCTTGAATATCAGTCTTGCCTCAATTTGTGCCCTTATCAGGACTGTTATCCATGGCCCCTTAGATTTTCCGCCTCTCTCCCGAGTAACTCTCCTCCTACCTCGGTTATTATGTTCTTCTAATTCTTCCATTGTCCTTCAATGCTAGTCTCATTCCGTCTGTGCATTAAATGGGAATAAGGTCATTGAAAAATAAATAAGCAGATTGGCACACTTATTTTTTACAACATTTGAACATAACGGCGTTCTTCCTTTCCCAACCAACGCTCTTTAATAAATATTACGAGGACAACAAAAAACACACCTCTAAACTTATTTGCTGAATAAAATCAAGAAAAATAAATTAAGATGCTCAGCGAAATATTACTTTCAGGATGAATATTCATGCATTCTTTGTTCATCACGTTCTTAACACCTCTTGAGTAATATTAAACGTCATCAATTGTGCTTTTTTGAAAAATGTTACCAATATAATTTCCGTTGTTTTCCGCTTTCATCTCCAGGGCGTAGGACGTGCAGGAGAAATATTCATCTTTCATAAGATTCCCATTTCTTTGATAAAGGGAGAACGTTTACAACTTTCAGCCCAACTGCTTTTGTTCATAAAGCTGCTGGCCATCCCTTCACGCACACACGCCCCTCCTCTTCTCTCATTTCCCTCCCTCCCCCCCCTCCTCCATCCGACTCTTTCCTTCTCCGCCGAATTCCACCTCGGACCTCCTTCCGCTCTCACCTTCACCCCGCCCTTCCTCATACGCCCGCCTCAGAAACAGCAGCACAAATGGAAATGAACTCCTCCTCCTCTTTCGCCTATTGCCTCGCACCCTCTCACCCGCCCCTCCCCTCCCCGCCCGCACCCTCATCGCTCTCCTCACGCAGCCGCATCCCTCCTCCATCTCACTCACTCCCTTCCCGCCGTCTCATGAGCAGGCTTTATGTATCCCAAGCAACTGAAGGGAAGGAAGTGGAACGGCCTAGGGAAGAGGGTCGCATAAGGCGACCGACCTCTCTCCCCCTCTCCTCCCCTCGCCTCTCCCTTGCTCCTTTCCTCGATGATTCCAGAAAGGAAAGGGCTCCCTCAACTTTTTTCCCTAGCTCTCCTCTCCTTTTATCCTTCGGCGCAATCTAAACCTCCTCCTCGCTGCCTTTGCATTGTCCCACGGGCGCAATTCCACATCTCTCCGTCGCCACAACTTGAGGAAGAGGCTGCCACGCCCCTCATCCTTCTCCTCCATTCCTTCTCCCCCTCACATCTTCCCACTCACTTCTTGCCCAATCCTCTGAGCCTTCTATCCTTCCATTCTCCCTCCATCCTTCTCCACTCCTGTCCTCATCGTAACCCGTCCCGTGTATTCATAGATAGGTATATCTATATAGACAATACTTTAGTTTTGCGTCCTCTCCCGTCTGACTCCCTCCCCCCGTCTTCATCTCGTTTTAGTTTTATATTTGAGAACGCTCTACTTAGATTCCCAACCTCCTCGCATCCACACCAGTTTCCGACGATACCCATTCGGGGTGGATCGTAAAAATTGTGGTTCGTGATATTCACGATAATGAAGACAGACATGTGCTCTAGGCTCAAATGTATTTTTTATTCGACAAAACTTCCTTAAAATCTCTTCATTGATAATATCAGCGTTGCAGTATCAATAATGTTTCCTAACCTTCTGTCATTAATTAATCCTAGATGTGTTTTATCCTTGAAGTTCAATGTTATGATGTCTCTTTCTTATTTATTGCATCCTTATGGTTTAATATTTCATCATATTTGATCTATATTTACTGTACTTCTGTAGTTATATCTATTTTGCTTCGTGAAATAATAAAGTAGTTACTTTTGCAATGGCAATACTACATTTCTTTAATTCCGAATTTTATTTCCACACCAATGAAACTGATCGTATAGTGGTACAAAAATTACACAAACAGGACACATAGTATTATGTTATGCTTTCTCCAAAAAGTGGTCGCCAACTCATTACTTTATGTGACCTCATTTAATTTTGGCTACTCTTTTATTTTTTTTATTCGATGGACCATTCAGCGTCTATATTTTCTCATGAAACCTCATAGATAAATTGGAAAAATTACTGAGAATAAATTTAGGACGGTGATTTTTTTATTTTCCAAGCATTAAAAACCTTGTCAAAGTGAAGATCCATTTGCAGCATTCGTACCGATAACTATGGATTTGACCGTTGAGATTCAAAGGGACGTCTCGTTGAAGACGCGATCCCCTTTCCAACCGCTCCTCGCCCGCTCACTCACTTACTCATTGAGCTGATTGGCTCGGATAGTTGACAACACCATGAAGGGATCCATCTCCATCCTTTCCTCCCACTCTAGATGATCTCCTGTCCTCGCAATTGAGATGAGTACACCTCTCTTTAGCCCTTCCACCAAGGACGAACACTAAGTACTTTGGTCACGGTTAAATGAAGCGTTTTCATCTATTCAGAATGACCGACTAATTGGACATGCCCAGTTGATGAAATACTGTGAATCGCTCTAAGACATATTTACATTTTCTGATGCTCAAACATTGCATGGCACACATATTTCGGCGCAATATGATGAAAAAGTAGTTGTGTTATGCTCCCCGTTTATTCGAGTTGTTTTTTTATCAAAACATTATCAACCGTTCGTTTTAGGCTGATTTTATTTCAATTTGAGTAATTCGCATTGCATTTCAATACTTCATGCGATCCAGTAGGTGTCTATACTTCATGCATATTTTTCCATCAGGTAGTCCCTCCATGAGGTCCCATGGTTGTATTGAATGTAAATATATGAGTCCTTTATTTTAAAGATGAAATCAGATTCTCGAATAAAGTTAACTCAAAATTAAAATGATTGTATAGAAAACAAAGGCATGGTGAAGCGAAAATTCATCTTTTCTGGCTTTTGACCCTTATAGCTTTATTATTTTAGAAAATTTCCATTTCGTGTACATCCACAAATAATGACTATATATACTTATGTTCCTAATTATTTATTTTTCATAATATTTCTTTTCGAATCGCCACGCTATCTTTAAAAATGGGTTACTCGTTTTTCTAAAACCGCCACTGTCTTTGCGCTATTCTTGTCCATCAGAGGATGCCTGTATTGTCTACTCAAGGATGCACCCTCCTATTTTCGTAAGAATCTCTTCAGCACTTAATTATATCATTTTCTTCAAGAAAACTAGCAAGGGCTCCGAGAGACAGAGGGTGAACGATGTCCAATCATTTCATTTTGCTTTTTCTTTCCACGTCATCATACCCGCACCGTAATATCTTCATCTCATTTGAACGCGATACTCAGTGTGTAGTACGTTTTCGTCGACCCCTTTCTATTCAACGCGCCGCTCCCTTTTCCTCAGCCGTACCCTCCTGCATATATAGATCACATCTGTTTTCATTTTGGGCCCCCCGCATATTTTGGTTGACGCACGAAAATGTAAGTGAATATCACAATAGGATATTCCCGTTGCCTAATGATGGTAGGGGGATGGAGAGAGCTAATTTTTTTTTACTATCAGATATTTTACTGTGGCGTGTTTATTTTTCCCGTGGGTGAGAGAGTCCCTCCCTCCAACCCCGTGCACCTCGGCGCCACCCTCCAGCCCTGATTACGTCTTCTCCCACCTCCTTTTCTTACACCTCCAAACCCTTCCGATCAAAAGTCACCCCGACCTCCGTAGCTCCTGTCATTCCAAATCCTACCTTTCATTTCCCCCAAACGCACTTCCGTTTACCCACTCCCCCCGCACACCCCTATCGAACCCTCCATTTGGAGCGACTTCTTGCTTCGCCCGACTACAAATTCCCTTTGCTTCGTTTTCACTTTATTCCGACTTTTTCATCGATACGAAAACCTCATTTCCATCGTAGCCCCCCTCCTCCCACTTTCCCTCCCTCCTCAATTTAATACCTTCCTTTCCCACCTTCGATCATTACCTTCGCAGTCTCCGACCTCCGTTCCGACGCCCTCTCTCCCTTTGCCATCATCCCCCTCGACCTGCCCTCCCTTTTCCCGCTCTCTTGTCTCATTCCTTACGAACTCATATTGGATTTTACGATGAAGCTTCCAATCCACCGAAGTGACATATTGTTTCCCATTCAGTTGCTTCCGAAATAAAAATCCACAAACATTACATGTGAATTTCGGGGCCGTGTTTGACACCGTGCATGAATGGCTTCCTCTCGTTAGATACTCCGGAACTGTTTACATGGAAATTTCAGTTCCGACACGCCTCCGGCCATTGTTTTACAGCATTTGAATTTTCACAGATTCTGAGCAATCCGAATACAGCAATCAATACTTAAATGATTCTTTAAATTTTTTTGGCGTTGCAATGTTTCGTTAACATTTCCTTTTTCTGATGTCATTCACACTACTATTCCTCCCTCTTTTTTGTGGTAAATTTATTTGCACTGTTTTTATCATGCATACATCATGTATTTTTATTTGTATTTATTTGTTTATCTTTGCATATATACCATTCCAAAATATTTGTATATTGTCTCCTAAAATTTCTCGTAGATCATATGGCAGAGTTCAAATATTAATTTAATATTTGTCCAGGGAAAAAATCAGTTTAAAGAAATAAAATTTAATGCCTTAATAACCTCGTGTATTTCACAAATAGACGCCTAGTCTTTGAGCTGATACTGTAGTCAGTTTGAATTTTACGAATCCCTTGCGGTATATTAAATTATTTTTCCCTTTAAAAATTCATATTTTTGTGATGGAAATCTAGTTTTGAACTTGCAGACTATCAAAACTAATGGTAAGTATATCTTTTATTTTTAGGCCTCCAGATTTGAAATTCCGCAGCCCAATGATTTATGATACATTGAAAGACAAAATGCATTTAAATTTAACTCCAAGATCTCAAAGATTATCCAATCCTCTTCAATTTTTCACCCATAATATTTTTTGCTTTCCGAACTCATCCGACGGTCCGTTAGCTCCTGAACTCCTGATAAGCTTCTCCTGGCTTCACGTCAGATATCCCAGGGATGAAACCCTCCGAGTTCACAGCAATTATACCTAGGGTGGGACTCAAGGGGATCGAGATGGTGCGGGGGCTAACGCACTGGCTTCCCACCCAGAGGGCACGGGTTCAAATTCCGGCGGTGTCGAATATTTTTCAGAGGTATCTCGATCCCTACTTGATGTGCTTTGTGGAGGGCACTTTGAGTAAGTACGCCGTCCGTCGGATGGGACCTTTCGTTAAGAGTAGGCTAATGCCGACGCCGGGTTTCTCTCCACCATTCATCCTTTCCTGTCCATCCCCTATGGCGCAAATGACCTCAGCTGTCGGTCGCCTCCCCTCAAAACTACTACTACTACTGGGACTCAAACCGAAGAACTTTGGACTAGAAGGACAGCACGTCTATCTACTGCACACTAACTCATTCTCTACTCGCTGTAATTGTTGGTAAAGTTATCATAATGGTTGACTTAATCATAATCATTTCGAAGGATACGGTGTTTGGGAAAAGTGTTTCGTGGGAAGTCTGACCATTCACCTTCCGGATGCCCGAAGCTTTCATCATCAGATTAAATAGCACCGGTATCCATGCAGTGGGCAGAAAATCGTCCCAATCTAAGGTCCCCAACGACCCCAAGACCCTTTTCGCTCCTCCTCTTCCCGGACCCAGTGCCCTGGCGGCCGGTTATTACGTTCCACCCTGCGGCGACTCCCCGCTCTTGTCTCCATGGTTCGCCGGCAGGTTTCTTTGACGAGGGACACTTTCCTCCTTCTGATGCTTCTTGACCTCCTCTTCCCGGAACTAAAGGAAGTTTTAGGAAGAGGTGGCTGCGACCGACACACAGATTTTTGCTCCAATCCATCATCATCTTTAATCAAAATGGCTTCATCTTTACACCGGACTTGTACCACAACCAATGGCGGAGGAACTCAGTTTTCGTTTTTCTCCATGAGATTTTGGAGTCACTTGATGAAGTTATTTCTTCTGCTCAACGTAATTACAGCCGCAGTTAACTTTGTTCCCGTTTGAAAATGTAATCATCATATGCGGATTCACGCATTCTGTTGACAACTTTGGGTGAAATGAAGTTCTCTGGGTAATGTTTCACTGAGCGCTAAACTTCCGATCGAATCTCCGTAGTATAGATTTTTTAGTAAGAATGGAAGACTTTTTTTTGCGCTGGTTCTTTCTACTCCTATCTTACCATCACACAGGGGCTCCATATTTGGAGACGCTGAACGTGTTGTAATCCTAAAGAGCCTGAACTGGAGTTACACTCTAGTTCCAACGACTTATTTCTTATTTGACGGGAGACTCAGATTGTAGCCCAGGACTCACTCACCTGGTAGTAACAACCTCAATTACGTAAAAGAAACTTGCGTACTATATTCCGGGAAGAATGAAGATTTGAGGAGATAGCTTTTACATGCAACTGAAGCCTTCCTTACAGGAGGCAATCGTAATTCTTTTTTAGTGCTCGCCGATGTTAGGTCCGATTGGCACCAGAAGCCATAAACATAGTTATCAACCCGAAGGTAGAGCTCATCTAGTTCTAAGCCCAAACGACGCGTGAAAATCTTAAATTATGGAATCTCTGTGCACCAAGCAACATAAGTTAGCAGACAAATCCTTTAGTCAGAAACTAATTACATAGTTAGCATGAAACTTTTGAAGGATCTTTCCTAGTATAACAACCCTTAAGAGTATGTTTTGGCCATAATTTACCGAGATTTAGTGAATGAAGACCTCAAAATAAATGAGTTTAAGAGTAAAAGTTCATGGCATTCATATCATTTGCATCAGGACAAGTTGAATCTTGGAGTGGCCCTGTTCATTTGTGTGTATCTCATTGTAATCTTTGATCGGTTGCTTTGCCCACAAACGTAGGCAAGCTGTAAGGACGGCGATGAAAGGGGGGGGGTCTGTTTTTAGTCCAGTGGCGTTCGTTATCTTTTCGCTCGTGTGGCTAGCCCTGGGGAGCGAATGGGGAAATGGGGTCGACCCTGTCAGACCATTTTCCCTCTTCTGCGGAGCTTCCGAAATCGCCCCCGCGTCCTTGAAATTCCCCAGAGAGTGGAAGTGACTCAATCCCCGAGAGCTCCCCTGCCCCCCCCCCCCAAATCATCCACTATCTAGCTGCCTGGTTGAAGGATCCCGCTCAATATCACCCTCGGCGGAATCGCCAGCCGATCCCTCGTTTATGCGCCGCGATCCGCGTTCATCGCGCGCTCAATAACGACGGCGCTTGTTTCGACATCACAAAAAATCAACGTTAATCAATGAACTGGAAATTATTCAATGCCATTCCCAGGAGTGAAAGCATGAAATCAACTCGGTACTCTCCAAAAAAATAAAACGATTTTCTTTTTAATCTGTACCACCAATTGTGCAAAAACGCGTAGAAGGTCATCCCGGGGGATCGGAATGATGCAGTGGATAACGTGTTGACTTCCCACGGAGAGGGTCCGGGTTCGAATCCTTGAGACGGCATTTCTTTTTCAGTGGCATCCCAATCCCTAATTGAGGTGTTTTGTGGAGAGCACTTTGAGTTAGTACGCCGTCCGTCGGATGGTACGTTAAACTATGTGATCCCTTGGTGCCTTGCGTTTAAAGTAAGCTTAATGCCGACGCCGGGTTTCTCTCCGAACTTCATCCTTTCCCATCCATTCCTAGTGGCGCAAACGGCCTCAGCCATCTAACGCCTCCCGGAAAAAATACTTCTAAGGTCATTCCCTCCTGCTTTGATAATCCTAAAGGACAAGACATCGATCGTAGATGGGAACGTAATGATTCAAATCTCGGCCAATTTCTAAAGATGGGTCTGTTTGCTTCCTTTCACCGTAAAACGTTTCCGGATTACGCCTAATATTAGAGTTAACTGAAAGAAAACGGACTCGATTAATGAATTCTACGATATAAACCATTTTAACGAAAGTTTCAATTAAAAATCAATAAGGTCAGTCCCCAAATGCATTACAAGTTGGTCTGAGACCTAGAAGTTCTCCATTCTTACTGACAACACTGTATGGAAAGTGGTTTCAAGTCAGTCCATTAAATTCATCGAACAAAAATGTGTGTCAAAACGAAGCGACTTGTGACGGGCGATGGCGATGAGATGTTGGAACTCATGATAACGTGGAAAACCACCCAAATTTAGGCGTGGAGATCGAATTTCATCCTTACTGTCGGCGTAAATTCAAGTTCACAAATTAGGTTCCTTGAGATAAATTTGTGGGAGATGTATTGTGCGTAGATGTATTAGGGTATCCTGGTAAAATTAAATAAACTTTTGAAAACTCCCAGATAGCAGAATACCCCTTGATCTCCGAGAAGGACCGTGATTTCAACTCCTGACCTCTAAAGGATCCGGATGAAACAAGTGATCCCCTGGGGGTTATCGATTTGTTGATACGTACTAGCGATCGAATCAAAAGAATCCGAGGGATGCAGATGGGGTCTCGGTCCGGCTCACGTTCCCACGCAACCAAATCTGATCCCGTTTATGCACAATGGCATATATTCACTCCCGTCTCACACTCCATGATCAACTCACCCGCCCTCGTAACCCAACTCCTCCCACTTCAAGGATTGAGCGGGGAGGCAACGAAGTGGGAGCCAAGTCCCTCAAACCTTAATGCAGAAGACTAAAGGAGCAGTTTCCCCGGGACTTCCGTCCGAAAACTTAACCCACCCCCTCCCTCCCTCCCTCTCCACCCCGCCAGTGGGGGAAACTCCTCCGCCCCGCTCGCCGATGGGTCCCCCCTGCGGCCCGCGGCCGGGTCCAAAGTTCTCCGGCGGTTTCCCCGAGGGAAAAAGGAGGGGCCGTCACCCCTCGACCGCCCCGAGTGCGGCCCACCCGATGTCGATAAGATCCGACAAAAGGAGGCGCGCATCGCAAGGCCGACGCCTCCACCACGCACGCACCCACCCTCGTTCGCACGCACGCGGTAGAGAGAGAGGCCCCGAGCGATAGGGAGGCGCCCCTGCCCCCCCTTTGGGCTCGGCCACGCCCCTCCCAGGGGCGGTTGGACTCGCGGGTAAGCAGCGCCGTCGTTATTATCACGGCACAGTGCCCCTCGTCTTCTTTTCCTTTCTTTCATCCCCTCCAACCACACACACACACACACACACACACACACACGCACGCACACCCCTCCATCTCTTCTTCTCTTCCTCCTCCTTTTTCTCTCGGTTCTTTTCTTTTCTTCCTTTCTCTCTGCTCCGGAAAGGGATGGCCTCCGTCCAACCCACGTCCGCCCCCTCACTTCAGACCCCCAGCCACCCTTCTCTGCTCTTATTGCGATTCTTATCTCGTCCTTAGGAGAGTCTCAGCCTTCCCCACGCTCCTTTTCCCCCAATTCCTACCCCCACTCTCCCCAACCTGTCGCCCCGACGATGCGTGTTTCAGAAAATCGTAGCCCCAAGAGTTTGACTATAGGTGGGTGGGTTCGTACGTATCCATGCAATTTCACCTGCTAATCGGTCAACGCGAGTGCACCAACTTACTTTGGAAGGGGATCTTTGAATTCGGACTGCACTCCGACTCTTTGAGGCCGAGTTTAATAGGAATAACTAATATTGGGGGGGATAATTTTCTTGAATTGTGTGCACATTGATGAGGATGTGAAATGATACGAAATGGTAAGTAACCAGGAGGAGCATATCATTTTCACCATTTAGTTTCTTAATTCATTTCTGTGTCAGATCATCATTGATTTTTATATATTCCTTAGCTTGCAAATGAATTATTTAGGGTGAATGGAAGCAATAGGTCTTTATAATATTTTATAATTGAATTGATATATGTAGCTTTTAGTGCTTGACTAACTTGTGAGATTAATTCATTGCAAATCATCCTCTTTTCTTATCTATTAGTGAGAGGACATAGTTGTAACATTGGTAATTTTTCGGTGTGAAGCGATAATTTTAAAATATTAAGATACACATCTTATTCTACGTAGTCTCCGTAATATCTGGAAGTGTACACGGGGAGTGCTTTTGACCGCGAGTCACCTTGAAGTGTGAGAATCGAATTGAGCAAACGGTGAAGAACAGACACGTTCATCGCACTCGGGTTGTTCCGATTGTTTTTATGGAGGCCTACTGAATAATAGCGATTGATCTTAGGGAGATAACTTGTCATTTTGGAATAATTTTTTTCAAAGCGATGTTATTGGTAACTTGTTCTTAAGAAATAAAATAAACTTCAACGTTAGTGGTGGTTGTACGCTAAGACTCAAATTATTTTATTTGTGGGTCATACTTCTAGTGAATGTACAACGCCTTGGATTTATTGCACTTTTGGCGAAATATTAGAACAATCAAGTAAAGGAGTAAAATTTAATTTTTTTTGTTAAGTAGCTTTTCCGATTTCAATAGCCATTTTGCGTTATTCTAGATTAGAGTAACCACATCAAATATTTATTAATTCATATTCCATCGAAAATACTGAGCGGCAAAAGTAAAAGCACGCAGAAAGATATCAAACCATATGCATAACCTGCAAAATTTGTATAAAAATTTATTTATTTTATTTATTTATTTATTCAGTATAAGTCCGATAACAGCAAATTCTGGCCTTTACATCGAACTATTAACAAAGATAACAATGATCACATTTACAAACACCCAAGCCCTAGGTGGAGGAAAACTCACCCAGGCGGGAATCGTACCCGCGACCCTTGGAATGGTAGACGAGGACGTTACCCCGCCGCCACCGGGGTCGGCGTAAAGCACATGTAACAATTTTTTCCAGACGTGTTTGCGTGAAGTGCTGCATTCAGTCCGTTGATCACGTGTGCGCATGACCGTGTATTGTCATTGGTAAGATGACAATGCACACCATTATCACTTGAAATTTGGTATTGCGAAAGATCTGCGCCAAACTCGTCCCAGAGGTCTTGACGGACGACCCAGAGCAGAGTTGAGTGTCTGCTTGCGTAAGCCTTCTGCAACGGCATCGCAACGATTCCCCAACCCCGTTGCAGTCCCGACTCGACACTAGTAGACTATTACCTATTCCCAAAAGTGAAATCTTCCCCCACACCAAAATTGGAACCTAAGTGCCGTGAAAGAAGCTTGCTCGCGTGCCCTCAAGGACCTTCCGGAATCCGCCAACCTAGGAGCCTTTGAGTCGTCAAAACACCGCTGGCAAAACTGTTTCCACGCTCAAGGGATAAACTGATTGAAGAATTTTGAAGCACTCTGGTAATATCTGAAATAAATCATTTTTCCGAAATTTTTCCCGTTACCTTTATGCAAATCATGCATGTAACAATGTAACCGTGTGCTTTGCGTATCTATGAGATTTTTGTTAGGCCCAACACTTTCAGTTTGAATATCTTGATTCCCTCTCGTTTTCTATTTGTCATAATAATCAAATCTTCTTATCTATACTTATTTTTAATTTGGCATATTAATTAGTTTTGATTGTTTCCTTTAATTACATTCGTGTCAATTATTTTATGGACTTTTTTCAACTTATTTTTCTCTACTCTCCTTCGCTATCGGTTGCTCAGCTTAATTCCTTTACCAATAACGAACAGTATTACCGCCTAACAGTGCCGTAGGTAACATTTTATTTCCTTATAGGTAACAAAAACCACTCATCATTTAATTTTTATGTCGTTCGGAGACTTGAGGGTCTTTTAAAGTCTTTTACAGTCCTCGTAAACTTTCTCCCGGATTTATGTATCCCTACTCCCTAGATAACCTTGAAATAATATCGAAGAAAATCATGGATAGTTTATTAAAAAATAATTATTAATGAAAATTCCATGTTACTCTCAAGTATGATAGCATTATTATTACGTACAAACCACTCTCTTTGAAATAATTTTTCTCCCTCGAAATGTCCACAATCGAAACTTGACTTGCTGGCTTTGAGTCTCTCTCAATGAGTTGCTGCATAGAAGTACATTCACCATTCTGTAACACATACATAAGAATGAATTCTAAGTATTCATAAAATTGAATCGTAATTCTTTAAGATATCGAATTGTAATGCTTCTCTTTTTTGGTTAACATTTTTATTTCGATCAAAATTTAGCAAATCTGAGCTTCTTGTTTTGTACATCACGGATGAAATGTGCTTGTGTTTCGCAGTGTTTTCCTGACGTAATCAGCAGTTCAGACGGTTGTTTTGGTCTTGAATTACAGGCAGGGTTAGGCAAGGGGACGTGTTCCCCAGCTTGTCACAATCTTCCCACTTTCCACTAATGGGAGAAACCAGAGATGGCAGGGTGGATTCCTTCAATGGTCCGGGGTAGTTGCCTCCGGTGTTTCTGTCTCTATATTTATTGGGTGGATATTTATAGAAGGGAGTGGCGGGCGGGATTTTGGAGGAAGAGAGAGGAGGGTGAGGAGGAGGTAAGCCGATTGCGTTCCTAATTGGCGCAAATCACCGCTTCTATTGTGCATCTCCATTTATCGTACTAACTAATGGCGACATGTGATAGGAAATATCCCCATTCGGCCAGTACAGTACTTTCCCCACAGTACTGTACTCTGAAGTAACCAAATTTATTACAATAAATTTAATGGCAAATTCATTTCATACATAACTGTTCAGTTTTCTATGCACGTTAATTTTCATGATTAAATTTATGTTCAACGAAACGTGGTGAGAAATTTCTATAAACGTGGCTCAAGATGGCGAGGCGTTTGTCTATCCACAAGACGCATTTTAAGTAGGCAATCGATTGAACTTCATTAAATACGAGAGAATGGTGTTCGTTGTAAAATAGTTTTATCACAATGATGACTGTGGTGATATCTGTGGTTGAAGATTAGAAGTAAAATTCATTTTCTGTCAAAAAACATTTAATTCGTTTTCTTCTACCTACACTTAATTGCGCTAGTTATTTTTGTATTTTTATCCAGACATTAATTTCAATAGTTATTAATATAAAAATGTAAGGAAACTTGTTCCAGGCCGGTTACAACATTTGGCGATAGGAATGACGATGAGAACTAAGGAACCCTGGAAAATTATTCTTTTTGAGTTCTTTATCCATCGTGTAAACTCCAGTATTCCATATATCCCTCTAGAGTGTATTTACACGAGACAGTACTCCATAAATCCACCTTATCGATCATCCGTCAAGATCGATGGAAATAAATATCTCGAATTGTTTTCTATTGCAACCCGAGGGGTTCAATCGGCAGGTCGGCAGACCAACCTCAGAATAGACGAGGCTGAAGGAAGCGTTCATGTCCCCGCAAAGGGCCATCTAATAAACTCAACAGAAAACGACTCAGGCAGTGAAACGCCCGGTCCTCGGAAACCAATATTTTCACCGCATACTGAGTAAAACAATGTGTTCTGATTAGCAATTCATTAAACCCATTGATGGTTATGACTATACAATCTTCCAACACCACAAAAGAGTGTATCGCTTATATTTATTTTAATCGTGAATAATTGGAAGGTCGTCTCCTTAGCAATGATGTTTAAAATGTACTGTTACCCCGATCGTACTACAGTGATAGAGATCATATGATTAAAATTAGAAAGATTAAGTGCAAAAGAAACAGATTTAAAATGCCTATTTTTTCCACGAACGATAAAGGATCAGAATTACATTGTCCGACGACGATAGGGTCATATTCGGATCAAAATTAGTCTGGAGTGGATTCAACCCCTGCCACATACCCTAGCCGTGGCTTCCATGTTACTAAAATACCTTAAATAATAACTAAAATAATAGTGCTGAAGTTTTAGTGCGTATTCATGACTAAAATTTATTCAGATAAAAAAATAATTACGAAACGTTCTCAGAAACCTATGAAAAAATATAAAGATATGATCCTTTTAGGTAATCTACCGGTTAAGGTAGGTTTTTGGATGGACAATATTAATAATTCAATAATTTGTGACCCCCACCAAAACACAACGTCCCACTCTACATCAGGTCCCTTTTCATCTCGAAGTACTTTCTTTATCCATTCATCCCGTCCAACATCCCTATCCTGTTCCTTCCCTTTCCTCGTTTGCGTAACATTCTCCCCTCTATCACAGTCTTCAACATCCCACTGCCGGTCGATACCCCCTTCATCCACTATTCCTGCCTCCATAGGATTTCTCCCAACAAACCCCTCTCCTCGCCCACCATACCAAGTACTTCATCTTTTGTTTTCTTCTTTGTCGATTTCACTTTCTCCATTCTTCTCCACACCCACATTTCAAAAGCCTCCAGTCTACGTCTATCCTCCTGCTTCAATGACCACGTTTCCGCGCCGTACATAGATACGCTCCATATCCAAGTTTTTACGAGTCTTTTCTTAACATCCTTACTCAACGACCCCGTCATCAACTCCCTCCTCCTTGTGAAAGCCTCTTTGCCTAGCGCAATTCTTCTCCTTACGTCCCTATTACTTTGACCGTTTTGGTCCAAAAGACTACCGAGATACGTCAACTGTTCTACCTGCTCTAGTTTTTGCCCTCCTATTTTAATGTTAAGCTTGGCCTTTTTCTTTCTAGAAAATCGCATAACCTTTGTTTTATTAATATTGATTCTCATCCCATACCTGCTGCACTGAATTTCCAATTCACTCAGCAATGCTTGCAGTCCCTTGGCTAACTGACAAACTAAAGCTTAGTCATCAGCGAACCTAACTGATTTTACGAATTCCCCGCCCACTTTAATTCCTACCTCCAGATCTTCCCATGTCTCTTTAATCATTTCCTCTACGTACAGTTTGAACAGCAACGGTGATAATGGGCAACCCTGCCTTACACCTCTTCCTAACACTGCCCATCCGGACTCTCCGTTCCCCACTCGCACTTGAGCAGTCTGAGATATGTACAGGTTGCGAATTAGCCTCCTTTCCCTCCAATCTATTCCTATTTTCTTCAATATACTCATTAGTTTTTCTGAATTCACTCTATCAAACGCTTCTTCGAATTCTACGAAACATGCAAATACCTCTTGGTTGTGTTCTATATTCCTCTCGATTAATAATCTTATTACTACAATGGCATCACGCGTACCTCTCCCCTTCCTAAACCCAAACTGATCATCCGCTAAGTAATCATTTGCCCTACTCTCTATCCTTTTGTTTATGATCCTGAGAATAACTTTAGCTGCGTAGGATAACAAACTAATTGTCCTGTAGTCCTCACATGATGTAGTCTTTACTTTTTTCGGAGTAGGGACTAAAGCTGATCTCGCAAAGTCTTCCGGCCAGATTCCTTCCTCATAAATACTGCGAATCAGCCCATATAGGCTCTTCCTCCCACATTTTCCTAAACATTTCAATAGTTCCGCGGGAATGTTATCCATCCCCACGGCCTTATTTAGTTTCATCTCCTTTAATGCCCTTTCTATCTCATTGTCTAGTATGCCTGGATCTAAGCTATCTTCCTCTACGTCATGTTCCTTTTCAATGTCTAACTTTGTTGGTCTAAGTTCTTTACCATACAGTTCTTCCATATACTCATTCCATCTCTCTTGCATCTTTCCTGCGTTAACTATTGCCTTACCCGCATTATCTCTAACTGTTACCATAGATCTTCCTTTCTTACTTCCCGATAAAGATTCTTATTTTGAAACTTTCTTATTTTTCTTTGTTAGTACTTAGCTCTTTACAATCCGCCATGATTTCCTCTACCGTCTGTTTGCACTCCTTCCTTTTCAAACCATTTAATGCTTCTACATTCCATTTTCTAACTCGCCACCCCTGCCTTATCTTTTTGAAACGTACGCTACCTTTCATGACAACTAAATTGTAGTCAGAGTCCGCATCGGCTCCCGAGAAGCTGTGCGAATTTACCACACTGTTCCTAAATCTGTGTCTTACCAGGATATAATCTAGCTGATACCTTTCTGAGTCACCTGGCATTTTCCATGTATACCTGAGTCTTTTGTGGTGTCTAAACCAAGTGTTGGTGATGACTAACCCCTGTCTCCTGCAGAACTGAACTTCTTTCTCCCCGCGGTCATTCTCCATGCCTAAACCGTATTCCCCCACCTCATCACAATCTCTTCGTTCGCCTACCGTCGCATTCCAATCCCCCATTACTATCAAATGTTTCCCTGCGGGAACACACGCGATTATGTCCTCTAACTGATCGTATATCCTATCGACCTCTTCTTATTTATGGTTGCTCGGTGGCATGTATACCTGAATAATAACTAAGTTCGTCGGTTCTGCTTTTATCTCTACTAGTAATAATCTATCCGTTACCTGCTCTATATTGACTATGCTTCTTCCTACCTCTTCATTTAATACTATGGCAACCCCTCGTTGGATCTCGTCCACGCCGCTGTATATTATTCTAAACTGATCACTCCAGTAATCCCCGCTATCCTTCCATCTCGCCTCGCATAGAACTAAAATACCTATTTTTCCTCTTTCCATCTCTCACTTAACAATCTCCAATTTCCCTGTCCTCATCATTGTCCTAACATTCCACGTTCCTATTCTAACTAATGCGGTCCTCTTCTCCAGTGTCTTCTGTCCTGCTGCTGCTGGTTGTCCCTTGCAAGGGTTTCGTGGGATGACGACCGCGGAAGCCTTGCCTCCTCCGCTGCCGGGCACGACACACGGCCGATTGGGCCGAGCCCCGTAGTTGCCAGGACTCAAAATCTCTGTATAGTCCATCATGTTAATCTTGGCAATGATAATTGAGGTGGTTTCCCGTTGCCTTCCTCAATAGTGTTTTTAGCGTGACACCATCACTGACCCTCCGCCCCACTGGGGTCAGACGCCATTACAGCTGCCTCACTGAGGAACAGACGCTGCGTGGGCTACCTTTCGTCTGGCTCGTAACCTTCGACCTATCTGGCATGGGTGACCCTACTAGGAGCAATAATTATTACTCCAGCCAGCACAACTCTAGGGGTCATCGGAACGCACAAGCCCTTCCACCACGTCAAGGTTGTAGTCCGGGGAGTGACCTTCATATATATATATATATATATATATATATATATATATATATATATGCATATATATATATGTATGTATATGTATATATATATATGCATATATATATATATATATATATATATGTATATGTATATGTGTATGTATATATATATATATATATATATATATATATATATATCCGTGATTCAATTCCGAGTTAAGGAAATATTTTTGCATTTCTGATATGCTGATATGCTCTATTCCGCCTTCCCATTCTCTCTTGTGCCTGTCTTTCTTGTGTTGTTATCCATTTTCCTTATATCTATTTACATGTGAATGAATATATATATATATATATATTTATTTATTTATTTATTTATGTATATATGTATTTATATGAGTATTTCTGCAACCTATCCTAGTAAATAGTAAAATATGTATTACTGCATCGGGGAATTATTAATGCTTCATCAATTTCAAAGTTTTCACATAGTATATGAATCTGCTTTGCACCTTAATCAGCTTAATATACGGACTCGTATGTAAACCTTCGCCCAATTCAACCCTATCTGTGAGCTTAATGGTTCTCTCACGCACCCTATAATTTATTCAAAATGGTATCAGTTATTGTGGTATAGAGTGAAAGATTTGGAGAGTATTTTTTCCTCGATTTTTCCACCATGTTTTTCAAGATGTTTGAAATAGAAGTAATAAAGTGAAACTCTTCTCATATTCAACCGGAGACCTCGTGCCCTAAGATATTTGAGGCTGAAACCCGCTTTCATCCACGCCATTAGCAGCCCATACACCTCTGGCCATCTCGCATATCACGCCCACACGCAATCAACGTCCCAGCCCACGCACTCTTCCTCGCTTACTTATTTCCACCCGTTCAGCGGCCTTATATGGCGCGCCAGCTCCCATTTCCCCGGCAGCATTAAAAAACCTTTTGCGCCACCCCCGCCGAGGGGAAGGGACAACTCCCGGCCCTCACCCCATTCCCTCGTCCAATCCAAAACGAAGACATTGCTCCCCTTATCTCACCAAAATTATGGCTGCCTCCCGTCCTCCCGATTCACCCTGTATCCTCCAATCATCATCCCCCCCCATCCTCCCCCTCTTCCGTTTGCCCTCTCCCATTCACCCCTCTACCATTTTTCAATTCGATACGCATTCGAGTCCTCCGTCCCTAGCCTCGTCCACGAAAAAGGTTTCCAAGTTTTCTCAAGCCGAAATTACAATGTTTATCCTCCCTCCTCCCCTTCATTTAATCCCCCCATCTCCTCCACCCCACTCCTCCACTCTCATTTGAGCTGTTTTGAATAAATTATCTCCTCCTTTTTTTCTCCTCAAAGCAACCGTTTCCCTGCAAAGAGATATCTGCCGATTTGTTCTGGGATATTCTCGTTTTTATTCCCCTTCGCTTCACCTCTCCCCGGACGCCGACGCAGATATCAATTTAAACCCTCAAACTTTATCCAGCAATCATTACCTGCTCTCCGGAAAAATGGAATAATTTTCGGGATTTTGGTACTGAACCAAACTTTTTTTTTGAGTGACTTCGAAATTTCTATTTAAGTTTTTCCTGTATTTTCATTAAATGCTAAATTGCTCAGTATTCTGAACTATACGGGGTTATGCGCTAATTTAGAATGCACATTTTTTTATGCCTTTCCAAGCAAAAATTGATATATTATAGTATGTGGATTGGTTTTAATTCCTACTGATTAATATAAGAACTTTGCATTTGACTAATATATATATATATATAACTTCATTACGTATTCTATAAGTTTCGTTAGACCTTTCGTTTCTCGTCTTAAATATGTTATATACCTATTCCAAAGAAACCGCGGGAGATGCCGCAACAGATTTCAAAACAGACCGCAAAAGATTTCAGAGTTTAAGATGACGCCTCGGTAGCTTAAGTGGCTAAAGCACTCGACCGGATATTGAGGGATCTGGGTTCGAATCCCAGTCAAGGCGAATGATTTTTACACTCTGAAATTGTTGCATGTTATGTACCTATTATTCATATAACATTTATGGGTTATTTAATCTCGGTTTATATATATATATATATATATCTTACATTATATATATATACATTATGTATATATATATATATATATAATTATAATGTAAGATACATATATATATGAAAACCGAGATTAAATAACCCATAAATGTTATATGAATAATAGGTATATAACATGCAACAATTTCAGAGTGTAAAAATCATTCGCCTTGACTGGGATTCGAACCCAGATCCCTCAATATCCGGTCGAGTGCTTTAGCCACTTAAGCTACCGAGGCGTCATCTTAAACTCTGAAATCTTTTGCGGTCTGTTTTGAAATCTGTTGCGGCATCTCCCGCGGTTCCTTTGGAATAGGTATATAACATATTTAAGACGAGAAACGAAAGGTCTAACGAAACTTATAGAATACGTAATGAAGTTACAGTGCTCTCAAAATGTTGCGCTCATGATGGGGACTTCGGATTAATAATTTCCCAGTTTAAAAATGAAACTAGATCCTGTTCTCACATTGTTAGAGAACAGCTTTCTCCAGTCTACCCACTTATTCTGAAGGTGAGGGACTTAAATATTGAAAATTTGGTCCTATTCTTTGTTCTTTCGAGATATTCTATCGTTACGTCAAGGGTATAAAATTAATGAAAATGGCAAATAATCTCTTTCCCTCGGTGGAGGGAATTCCAGCATTGCGAAATACCCTCTTAATTTCCCGAGGCCGGATTTCTCATTTAAGAAGGGTACGTCCTGCGGGGTGCAAGAAAGGCCAGTCCGGGCCGGCCTTGGCCCACAAAGCACTGCCCCCACCCCCTCCCCGTGCCCAGTGTGTCTGGAATTACTCGGGAAAATTCAAATCTCTTCGCGGCGGCATCTGCAGCTGCATAATTCGTGCGGACGGAGAAGGGGAGGGCACCCGAACATCCCCTCTCTCTCTCTCTCTCTCTCAACCCCTTCCCATCTCAAAATCCTCCGAATGACGGTTAATTCTCTCGTCCCACTTTCTCAATCTCTTTCCCTGAGGACTTTCCGTGGGTTTGGCGAGCGGGAATGTGGACGAGGGGCCTTAAGAAACGGGGGACTGCAGGGGGCAAGTGAGGAGGAGAGGCCGAGGAATTGCCTAGCGTCTGTGAGGCGACAACTTTGCCTCACGAAAAGATATGAGGGAACGTGGGGTATGATCTAGTGCCTGTGTCATTATTTGCGGCTGATTTACTCAATGTGCCGCCGGATTGCGATATGCTTAAGTGGCTACCGAACGTAAACATTAACGGGAATTATTTTTCTTAGTAAGCAACTGGTTATGTTGGATAAGTGTAGACCGCTATACAATACACTTTCGAGCTGTGATACCAAGATTCGAGGTAATCTGTCTTGAACACCAGATGAAATCCCTTTACCTTGTGTAGTAATAATTCCAGTTACATCTCGCTAGTAATTATTTTTTATTTGATATTTTAGTACCCTTCAAGCCACCGAAAGGGTGTTTGGTAGGGGGTGAATACATACCAGACCAATCACGACCCGAACATTCTCCCCTGAGGGCGCGGGTTCAAATCCCGGCGGTGTTGAATATTTTTCAGAGGTATCTCGATCCCTACTTGAGGTGCTTTGTGGAGGGCACTTTGAGTGAGTACGGCGTCCGTCGGATGGGACGTTAAGCTGCGGACCCCTTGGCGCCTTTCGTAAAGAGTAGGCTAATGCCGACGCCGGGTTTCTCTCCACCCTTCATCCTTTCCTGTCCATCCCCTATGGCGCAAATGACCTTAGCTGTCGGTCGCCTCCCCTAAAAACTACTACCCCGAACATTCTCACCCCTATCGCGGTCGGACAATGTTATTCCGATCCCTTATTGTTTGTGGAACAAATGACATCTTTAATTTATCTGTTCTTCGGATGATCTCTCTAGTTTTATTGACATGATCTCTCCTACCGTAGTAAGATTGGCGTAATAATAAACATCACTGCTAAAGAGGCGCCCTTCCAATTTATTGCAAGAGATATAATCTGTACTTTAACTTTCTTTCCGTGAGCGATTCCCAACCGAGCTCCTCTGATATTTTGGGTACGCTAATAAGTTTATCACATATATATATATATATATATATATATATATATATATATATATATATATATATATATGCTTTCGTAGACGTAACACGGAAGTGCCGAATAGTACAATACACAGTAACACACAATATAGAAACACAAAAAAAAAGAAGAACACTCACACGTATTTTCTTGATATTTCGACGGAAACAATCCGTCTTCATCTGAAGATATAGAAGTAATGACTGCTGGAATTGTTGAGGTGAGAGGTGCGAGAGAAAGGGAATGGGGCCAGGGGAAGGGGAGAACGGGAGGCGAAGGAGGGGTGAAAGGAATGGTTGGGAAGAGGGAAGGGGTGGAATTGACACAAAATCGGAAAATAGAACAACATGCCCACCGCAAATATTGCAACATACGAGACCCATGTTTCAACCTACAAAGTATTGATAAAGACCTCGCAAGTCAAATATGTTGTTTATCTTCTTCTATATCTTCAGATGAAGACGGATTGTTTCCGTCGAAATATCAAGAAAATACGTGTGTGTTCTTTTTTTTGTGTTTCTATATTGTGTGTTACTGTGTATTATATATATATATATATATATACACACACACATATAGCTGTGGGTCGCGGTAGTTCATGGGTAAGAGACTACTGACCGGAGGACCTGGGTTCTAATCCTGGGCACTCCTCTCTGGACACCTGCAGTTACACCCAAGCATTGTAATTTTTTGGGTACCAGATCTTTATAGGAAACCATAACCGGCACAGGGAAAGAAACTGGCCCCCCTACCCTGATGTGTAAATTTCATACGCCCTCAGGCTTAGTACTGGGTGAACTCTACCATCCCCTACTAAACCGACCTTCGGGTTGATTACTGGGTTTTTAATATATTCTAGACAAAATCAGTTAATCGCAATTAGGATCCCCTATTCCATAGGGGATCTTAGTTCAGTGCTAATAAATCATTCGCTCTTAAATTTAAAAAGAGATAAGCGGCACTGGAACATGTAATTAATTTTTAATTTTTGAATTTTTCCTCGAATGAGATAGGTTGGCTCAAAGTTATGCCGTTTCTGGACTAACGGAATCCCGTATGTAACACATTTGAACATTGATATGAATGCGGATCGAATGAATATACCCATGTCATTACCTCGCGCTCGAGTGACGGCTCCCGAGTTGCGATGATCAAATACATATGCAAATGCAACGACTATGCATCTAAATACTTTTGTGATGCGGCTATTGCTTTAGGATATATTCTGGCGAATAACATTGGTTCCAAATAACATCAGGCAATCATTACATAATTAAATTCTCAAAGATCCCTTGTGACTATCCTTGCGATATTTATTTCATTGATTACCTACTATTGTTTTGAAACAATACTAAGGTGGACAATGCACTTCCATTGTTTTCATTTCATAACTCTACTTGTGAAATTACCGATGTCCACTCTATGAGTTCAACAATTTAAGAGTGATAACACTTTTGAAAACGTCCATGAAAGTAATTTTTACAATTAATAGAAGAAATTGTCATTTGGAATTCATTTTAAGAAGCACCAATCCGTGGTTTCATTTGCTAGAACTGAATAGCACGAAAGATTAAGGAAAAGCTTCGAAAGAAAGAGAAATGAAGAGGAGTTATGTTGACGGTTGGCCTTAAAAATTTATCTGATTATCTGCGAGATGTGGAAACTCTGGCAACGGGTCCCATCCCTCTGTTGTGTCACCTGAATTTAAAGTACCAATTTTAACTCAAAAATCATTTGTTAATTTAAGTTTGATTCAATCAGACATCAAGTATCGAACAAACATGGGTCCTGGGCGTGAAAAAATACGATACGGTTTAATCATAAATTTAACCCTTTCGTGGTGAAAAAACGTGCGAATTTCAAATCGAAATATTGAATTTCGCCAAATATATTTATTATACAGTTTTATTATATCCATTTAGTGTTTCATTTTTCACCAGAGGAATATGAAAACTTTACACAGTCACGCGCGTACTATGTTTTCCGTGTCGATGCAGTGTCCTCCATATTTGGTTAACGTTTTAAGGTTAAGAGTGCGGGCAAATTTTTTATCTGTAATGAAATAAAAAAACTCAAAGTAAAGTTTAAATTCTGAAGGAACACTCGATTAATACTATTAACACCAATAAATCTTCGGCGGAGTGCGAAATTATGTATCAGCGCACCCGTCAGTTGGGCCTACAGTGATGACGACTTGGTGGAGTTCTAATTACGTGTGATATTATAAATTAATGTTTAATCGCATGCCGAAGTGTAATTAAACGGTTCTTATAATTAAAGCAGCCTGCGGTATAGCTATCTCGTGATGTACTCAATTACCCTCGTTGGAGGAAGGGGAGAGGAAGAAAGCGGCGGGTGGAGAAAGGGGTGGGCGAAGGGGGGAGCGAGGCGGAATGGGGTGGTGCGACGCGTCTAGGGGTGAAGCGATAAAGGGGCGAAGGTGGCGGGGGTGAGAGGAGCGAGAGAGAGGGTTTTTGGGGCGGATAGAGGTTTGGAGGTTGTTTCTAAAGGAGTCCGGGCAATTTAACAGCCGAGGTTTCCCCTCTTGGAAGCGAAGTCCTCCGTGACTTTTGCTCCCATTCTGCTGCGCACCCAAACTAACACTCCCTCCCTCCCTCCCTCCTCGCCACCACCCCCCTCTAACCTTCCTCCGCGTCCGTCCTTTCAAAAACTCGTCGCCTCCCCTCCTCCCAACCACCCATCCCAACACACTGCGGCCCCGTCCACTCTCCTCCCTGCATTTCTAAGCTCTCCTGTTACGCCTTTCCACGGGTGCCACCCACATCTGCTGACTGATTCTCCTCCCGCGCCCCTGCGACACTGCGGGACCTATGGAGCCGTGCGCGGATAGATAGAAAGGGGGTCGAGATGAAAAGGGCGGGTGGATATTCGGACGTGAGGAATTAGGAGGAGGAGGGTAGTAGGAAGGGAATGCAATGGGGAATGAAGAGAGAGAGAGGAAGAGAGGTGATAGAATGGGGTGGACTTCACGGGTGTGGGCGGGGGGGAAGGTTTACAATTTTTTGGACAACGAAAGTGCGGAAGAAAGAGTGTAGAAGTTTCAAGGGGGGGTGGTGACCGGGGAAGAGGGTTTGGATCCATGGGCGGCAAACGGAGTGATTGTGGGGTGGGTGAGGATAATTATCAGGAAGCAGGTTCCGGGGCCGGAGGGGGAAGAGTTGAGGGGGAAGAGTTGGAGATAGGCTCCTCCTCCTTCGGAGAGGTTGAGAAGATAAGACGGCAAGGGTTAAGGAGACCACGGGAGCGTGATGAAAGTGTGTGAGCCCCCGGCGGAGAGGGAGGGGCTCCGGGGGGGGACCCCTGGAGCGGAGGGGAGAAAGATGGAGGGGGAAGGAAGAATGAAATACGGGGTGGGGAGGAGATGGAGGGGAGGGAAGAATTTGAGGGGGAAGGGGTGTGACTCTTAAGGAGACAGAAGGAAGGAGGTGGATTGGGGGGTGGGGTGAGGGTGGGTGAGATATTTGAGGGGCGCTGTTTGAAAGGGGAGGGCGGGGTGAAGGAGGGCAGGTTGGGAGAGAGTAACACGAGAGTTTGAAACTTAATCCGGCTTTAAGTAATTACGGAGTGCGTTAACAAGTTCTCGAAAGGGATAGGGCGTGTGTTCGTCTGTGTGTTCTCCCACCTCCTCGTCCCCGCAGTCACTCCGCTGCCCCCCCTGTCCCACCCTCTCGTTTCCTCCCTTCGGATGGATGCTACCACAGCCCCTCTTTCTCTCTTCCCACCCCTTTCGATGACCCCCTCCAATCTCTTCATCCTTTTCCCCATTTCACTTGGTCGATTCCAGCCTCCGCCGCTCTCCCCGGAAGCCCAACGCCCCCACGCCGCCGCCTCCTCCTCAAGCGCCGACTGCCCGCCGCCCTCACTTCGCCACTCACGCACGGCCGTCGTGGCGAAACCCAAAACCTTGGGGTATATATATCCATTCCCCCAGAAAACTCCTTATGAACCCAGCCGCTCGTCTAAAAGGGAAACTTGCTCTATTGCGTCCCTTATCTCCCTTCCTCCTCCTCCCGCCCTCATTCCCTCTCTCTCTCTCTTCCATTCTGTCCTCTTCCTTTCTTCCACCTCCCTTTCTTCCTTCCCACCCTCCCGCCTCATCTCGCCCCATTCGTGTCACAGGTCCTCCAACGACCCTTCTTCTTTGCATTCTGATCCAAAACCGCCCCTCGGGGTTATAGTGCTCAAGGGGGTGGAGGGGACGGCCTTTATAATCTTCCCACAATCCTCTCGCCCACAGCCGTGCTAAACTCTCGGCGCAAGTCGCTGGTAAAATATTTCCCTCCGTCCTTCCTTTCACTGCTCCATGCCCTAATCTCACACATACACACACACCCCTTAGAGAGTATTTTGTTAACGAAGAAAGTCGATTATGGAAAAAACTATGACTACGAAGTTCTAAGTAATATGCACAATATAGGGTTGAAATTATGTTTTAATAATGAAATCCATTTCCCAAGCGTTTCTTTTCCAACAACTGTTTACCAAATGATCAAGGTGGGAGAAATTGACAGATGATAAATCTGGTTGCTGCAGATTCCCTTTAAATAGGGGTGCTGATCCATTGCCTCTCGTTTCTCCTCATTTCCTTTCTCAATTTTGTCTTCATCCCATTGATCTCCCTTCCACCCGATTCCATCACCGATCCTATGGTCGGTTGTTGAATCGAATTTGAGCTAGATAGATGGATAGAGGTATTTATTTGGTCGTAATTGAAGCCAAATGGTCCCTTCTTCCATTTGAACCATCATCATATAAATAAAAATATAATAATTTTGATATCCATAAATTTCATGGCTATCAAAATAGCCATAAATGTTATAATTACATGCTTACGCAATGCCCATACACTTTTATACACTTGCACGCGTATAGAAAGAGAGACATACGTTACGCGCAGATATGCACACTTAAAAAATATATACATACTACATTATTAAATATAAAAAATATATACATGCATTAAACAAACAATAGAGATGGAAAAGGGAAAATTAAATTTGCTAGACATGTTCTCAGACTTAACAACTTCCTGAAAAATATAATGGAGGGGAAAATAATAAAAACATGACAGAGGAAGGGCCCAGGAAGAAATTAATAAATGATATAAAAAGTACTAAGAGCGTAAAAACCTGCAATCAACTGAAAAGAACGGCAACGGAGAGAGAGAGAGAGAGGCCAATGGCTGCAACGACAAGGCACCGCCTTCAGAATATGATGATGACGTATAATTAATATGCACCCTACACACACACACACACACAAAGTAAATTGAAGTGAAGAGAGAAAACAATAAAATAGTAGGAAAAGTATAAACAAAAAATGAGATTTGCGGGAAAAGCTCTGGAGAACGTGGCGTTGCTCGCTGAGTACACACCCGCGCAGGAAAAGACACCCACGACGAGAAGGAGGCTGTGAAAAACCTGCGATAAACCTATGAATTAGAATAAAGATGCATATACATACATTTTAATGATTATTTTTCACATAGTGTACATATTATCATGTCACTGAAGCAGAATTGAACAAGTTGATAACATTAGTCACTCATGAAAAGCAATGAGAATCATAACATTGAAACTATATATAATGATAATGATGCAAAATCCTACTGCTTGAAATGACAGAATAAAATGCAGGAAAGGTAAAAAAGGTGACATCTAAATCAGCCATTAATTAAAGCAATAAGGTTAGAAGTATAGGGTTGAACTAATGAAATATGAAAAAGGTCGATTTTTCTTAAGACGCATTTGGTCACAAAATATCGTTAAAAAAAATATCAGCTTATCCGCTGCGGTATAATACTCTGATTTTTGCCCACCGTTTTTTCCTCTTCGCCAATTTTTTTCACCCCCCAGTGGCGTACACACAATCATCAAAGCAAAGGCTATGCTTCAAAAAAGATGACGGGTCTTCATGGTTAAAGAGACTGATTTATTGGTATGGCATATTGTTTCGTGAGGTGGGGATTAATGCAAGTTTGAACCACCATCTATCAAATTAGTACTAGAAATTGAAGCTGTTATTTGTTTCGACACCATGTCATGAATTTACTCTAAAATGACGCTATTCTTCGTAATTAATAATGAACAAAATCATTGACATCAATAAGTATCGATAAATCTGGACTTTGGTGACCTCAATGCATTGTTGTGACATATTATGATTCATATAATTCACGAATGATAAAAATAAAGAGTAAAATAATCCCTATATTTATTATCTTTATCTTTTTAGGTCAACTCATATGGTATTGCATCCATGTTTACGATTATACTCTCTGCGTGCAATTAAGAAATCGAATCCAACTTAAACAACATAAAAAGATTTGCATTAAAAGAATCAGGCTCGGCCTGAAGGTTTAAGCTGCAGTTAGCAACTTGAATGTTTTATACGTTTTCTTCAAATTTAGGTAATTTTTAAAACATATACCAAAATATAAAAATACATTATTTCATAAAAAAATATTATTAACCAATTTTTTAACCTGAAGGTCGTAGCTATGAGTTACTTCTAGAGACTCCTTTTTAATATTCTTTATATTTTTATGGGTGAAGATATTTTCTTATTTCAGTTTTGGGGTTGATGTAAAAAATCCATCAAAACATACTACATGACCAATTGATACTAATATGTTGGCAATTGGTGGTTAGAAATTTTTCCTATTGGGCTATGTGCAGTATGTATCCCGGGTTGAATACAAAACGCTCCGCTATGAACAACCTGCCATTTTTGGAGTGCTAAAATTATCTGAGAACCTGCAAGGAAAATGACCCTACCCTGAATAAGTGAATTTCATGAAAAATAAGGTTTTGTAAGAATCTGCCCCCTTTAGACTAATATCAGTGTTCATTACTGCGGTACTAAAAAATATTACTGCAGAATTCTATCGCATTTTGTGGCGGCCATCTGGGGGTAAATCTGATGAGTCGCCAAAATTGGTCCTCAATCGCATCAATATCTATTTACTTAATATCCTGCAAGCTGCCGCAAGGGCGTGTGGTGGGGGATTTTAGGTACCACCCATAATAAGAAAAAAAATCGAATGCAAAAGTCGCAAAATTATACAATCCATAAACAAAACATGGTAAGCATTCATCGAATTAAAGAATCTTCTGCTGAGATTAAGTTCCATGTCCATTCTACTACCTTGAATGATGCGATTAATATTACAAAATTTAGCTTTTTAAAGTAATGCACAGCGCACCATACTTCCTAGAAAACAGAACGCCCTCCCGTTAGGTTCCGAAATACTTCGAGCGCCGCGTTTCCCTCCCCGCGCGCCTATCATCGGATCGCCCCCCATCCCCGATCTGCCTCTGCACCTCGCCCCTTATTTTTTTAACCCTCCTCTCCCCTTTTCCCCCACTTCTGCCCAGATACCACTTTCCTCACGTGCACCCACTCCAGGATATCCCAACCAAAGGCCTTCGTCTCTCTATTTCCGCTCCTCTGCCTGCCGCCAGGCTCCTCCTCCCCCCCCTCCCCCGCGTCCCCTTTTTAATCGCCAGAACAACCCATCCCACCCCCCTCCGCCCCATTCCCAGGCCAAGGGGATGCGACGCCGTCTCATCTGAGCCCATCGCCCCTCCCCCCATCACCTCTTCTCCCCTCCCAACCGCCAAAATCCCATCCCCGCAGAAACTCGTCGACAACTCGCCACCGATCCGAGTCTTTTTTCCCTTCCTGCACTTTCCCAACAACTCCAAACGGCCCAATCCCCCTGCGCCTCACGCTATTCCTCCTCCTCCAATGTTGCCATGGCCCCCAATGGGGGCTTTTGCGTGCCTCCTCTTTTGGAAACTGTGCCCCAGGATCCGCCAACTCCGCGAGATATTTAATCTACGTGAAGATGTGACCCGTTGCGGGCACGCCTAATTAAGGGCATTATTAAGGATGAGGGTGAGAGAGGGGGGAAGGGAAGAGGGAGGGGATTATTAAAATTCTACGGGTGGTATGTTTCCAGCGATCAGCTTGTTTCGAAGGAGAATTTCGTTTTTGAGTTCAGCAAAGTCAAGAAGATAAGTTATTTCCAAGTGCCCGCTCTCGACGCCTCCTTCCGGTGTAATTGCTTCGTTTAAATGATAAAAAGAATATTTATTAATTAATTTGCTCCATCCAGTGGCGGTATCTTATTCTACCATATAAGGTCTTACTAACAATATCAACTTTGGAGTCGGAATACACAAACTAATTGAGGTGATAAATTTAAGAAATGCCTTAATCAGTTTTAAGATGGGACTGATATAATGAAAGCTGTGATTGCGTTTTAATTCTTTTGGTTTTTTTTTAAAATTCCCTTTAGAATCAAAATCGTTAACGGAGAAAAGTTGAGGACGAATCAGTCCATACGGCACGATTCCGGATAAAGAACTGTAATGAGTGGAGACCAATAAAACAAGCAATACAATTTGGAAGTTCATAGATGTAATTACAAAAGTCATAATTTCAATGGATATAGTTCCATTTTGACAAATGGAGCCACATTCATAAATAAGATTAGAACTGGTATGGCAATTATCCCTAATGCACCATAATCAGTGTATTTGTACCGTGATAGCTGAGCGTTCAATTACTATGGCTATAACTATGTTTCCATTAATCGATAAGAAATTTTAAGTTTCTTTAGCGTTTTGCTGAATAACAGAATTCATCCCTTCGTTATCTTACAATAACTTGACGTCCGGAGTAATTAGCAACAATTTAGGTTCTTCGTGCGTCATCTCTTATCTACGTCATGCTTGTTCTAGGTATTTGTTTTCAGGTGAATTTTAAACATTCTCATTGATTTCACAATGAAATCAAATTTTGGACTATTAAATTATAGAAATATCGCGATATTATTATTTTACGTATCTTATACGTATTGTTGACATTATTTGATTTCGCGTTATTTTATTTCATGCTCTTTCCTTGTGCTCATAATTGACAATAATATTCAGTAACGGTTGTATAAACGGAGATAGTTATCTCAAAATATGCTTTGTGTCTGAGTAATTTACTAAAAATAATTACTTTCAAAACTTTCTCTCGATGTTAGCTAAATCTAGTGAAATACATTAATGATAAACATATAGATAAAGTTTAAAAATTAGCCGGGTAAATAACCAAACGCTCAGAGAAAATAATTAACATGCACATGCAAGAAGGGAACTCAGCATTTAACTTACGTACATGTGAAATAATTATTGGGAAATGAGTGGTGTATAAAGCTAACAAATACAATAAAACTTTTGCGTCGTTCTTGAATTTTGCAAATCTTGAAAGAGCATCCGAAATTAAAAAATTTTCGTTCTTCTTCCGAAAATTTTTAATTTAATTTAACTTGATCATAGCTTGCATCTTTTACGCTCGGAATTATAAAAAAATCGAATTATACGAAAATAGGGAATTTCCGCAGGTCATCGCTTATCCCTATGAATTTTCACTATGATCATTAATAAAAACTTTACTTAGCCTGAATTTCTACTACTTGAACCAGGCAGAGACCATTGCGAGGCTTCATATCGCCTCTGTGAAATGTTTCATTTGTTATAATTCGCGGCTGGAAGATAGGCGAGCTGGCACGTTAAATGCGCGAAAGGGCCTTCATCTCCCAAGTGCAATTTGTTCCTTCCCCCCCGTGCTTCTCAAACTCATCCTCTCCCTCCCGTGAATTTCTTTTGCCCCGGCAAAATAACCACTCTGACGCTTGCGTTCCAACGCCCACCTGTTTACCATCTGAAGCTCTCTCCTCCGCCCCTCTCATTATCCCCCTTTGCATCTCTTTGCAATGCTAATCCAGCTCTCTTTACCCCTTTATTCCTCTCCTTCCCTCACCAAACCCCCTACCAACACTCCAACCACCATATCCTCTGCCATCTTTCCCCCATCGCCTTGTTTAGTTGAACCCACTCTCTTCCCACTCTTTCCAGTCTCACAAAAACATGAGCTTGAATATCGCACACACAAATACATTCAACGCGTCACTTAGACACACGCGCTCACACACTACTTATATGCATATAAATACACCTTTCATTTCATCCACCTCGGAATCCTCTGTTACTTAAGGGCGGCGCTTGTTTTTCCAAATTTGAGAGTCATTGGTGTTCCCACGCTAAAAATGCTCGAAAGGTTTGCCAGGAAAACACGTTTCATTCTTTCATCCTTGTGACGTGCAATAGCCAGGGGTTAAACTGCAGCTGGGACAAGGCATAAGTCTAGCGGGTTCAAAAAAGGGTGCATAAGTCACTTTCGAGTTGAGTTTGGATGGGAAATTTCATTTTTGACGAATTCCAGACCCCATGCAGAGAGCGTGACTGGATGCGGCCGGCGTCGAATGGGTTGCGTCCCGGCACGTCCAGCCCTCTCCATCGACGAAGGTGAGGGATGAGAACCCTCCACGCAACATCAGTCATTTCATTTAATCCATTTTTATGAATAAAAAAATCAAGTAAAAAATTTTGCTACGATTTATGAGGAAACTTTTAAAACATTGACTACTGAAAATAAGAAAGCCCAAGATGATTTTGTGAAAAACCTCCAATCGAGCAGTAATAACCTTAAACATTTTGTTGGTAAAAGCAAGATAGGAAGAAGAGTGGTCCAGATAAACAATTTTGCAAAAAAATGGAACATTTATAACGGAAAACGCAGACAAGGCAATTGGATTCGCAAAGTATTTTTCTAAGGTGTACATTAAACCTGATCTAAATTGCAATAGAGCAATTGTAAGTCCAAATCAAAAGAACAATGCTTTTTTAAGGAACAAAGAAATACGATTATCCTTGACTTAAGCATATCCTTCAACGATATCTATTAAGTACTTAAAAGATGGAAAAATAATAATTCGAATGCAATGTATGGCATAGGAGGGGAAATGTTGAAGATGGGAGTATAGAAATCATGCCATTCTTGATTCGGCTATTTTAAATAACACTATATAACAAGGATATCTTAGATGATTGGCAACGGTCATTAGTAGTTCCAATTAATAAAAGTGGAATCAGGGTGGCTGTAGAGGAATAGTAAGTAAGCCTGAATAGGATTGTCTGTAAAGGTTTTGAAAGAATGGTAACGGATTAATAGAGGTTTATTGCAAAAAAATCCATTGGACAGGACCCAGTCATGGGTGTAGAAAGGGTTGACTGCTTAGTGAGCCCAAACGGTCGGGTTATTTCAAGAGTTGGCCGATGCTCTAAACCATAAGAAGGAGGAAGATGCTGTTGTGGTACAGACTTAGCTAAAACAGTCGATGTGGTAAATCATGAAATACTGTTTGATTATGTTATAAAAATGGGGCTACAGACCCAGCAATAACAGACTAAGTATTATAATTTAATACAGATGGAAAAAAAGTGTCATAGCTTGTGAAAAGTTATCCGAAGTAATTCAGATGCATTGTGGTCTACCCCAATGAAGTGTACTTTCACTGATGCTCTTCTTGACGTACGTATAGTAGTGCTGTCGAAGGTTCGTCTCTTCGCCTTGTGTAATATATAAATTATGACAAAACATGTACATTTATAACGTAAATTATTGCAGGATAAGTTAAATGACGTGAAAGAGTGAATGAAGAGTTTTAGAATGAAATTAAATAAAAAGAAAAAGACAATAATTAATTTGAATAAAAGTTAGTTCAAGTATAATAGTAAAATTGGAAAAGTATGAATACCGGTGGTTAGTAAGTATAAATATATAAGAGTAACTTATTCAAATGACCTTAAATGAAATGAACATATGGAGAGAATGTAAAATAGGGCACGCAAAGAGCTAAATTTTCCTTCGCGCAATCTAAATAAGTACAGTATGATGCTTCGTTTGTAATAAAATCTAAAAGGGAAGGTAGCGTCAGTGGCATGATTAAGCAGTTGCGATTGAACGGCTTAAAGAAGAGATAAGCAATTGGAAGGTCGGGGAATTGTTTGCATTGTATGCATGGAATGAGGAGGGAAAGGAGGAAGCCAAAGTAGAAACACAAGCTGCGGATGTTACAAAAGGGAGGGGGGATCATACGTGTAAACTAAAATGGCTCTTTCATTGGAGGGATATGAGTAACTGCAGGTAGGTATAACCCTCTTAAATAGGGCGCTAGTGATTGAAACATATTGCCTTGAAATGTTTTCAATTTTTCCTGTAAACGTCAGGATATTCAAAAAGAGAATGACCAAACACCTGGCCTATTAGACTTTTTCTTTCTAATTCTTTGACCCGGATAATACCTAAACTTTTTTGTAAGTATTTATTGGTTCAACCGTAGAATTCCACCTGGCTAATAACCAAGTTTCATTTTAATTGTAAGAAATAAATAAGAAATATAATTCCGATATTTAATTATTTCGATGGTCTCATTCATATTCATCAAAGTAAGAGGAGCAGCTCCTCTTTTTCTTGTAATGGCGGCTGGGATTCTCTGAAATATTAAACTATTATAATCCGCCATACTATTTAATATAAAGGTTAAAACTTTGATGTGAAGGGAACCAGAAATTGGATCCTATTAAATTCATAGATTTAGGACTTGAATTGAATTGAACACTTTCATGAAATCATAGAATTTCCATTCCGTTTGTCTAGATTCTCAGTGCGGTGAACCTTGGCTACAATGGCTTGTCAAAACGGAGACTAGTATTATATTTCATGCTCGTCAAACTGAAATTTAGAATTGATGTCATAATTTTAGAAGCTAGTAGAAAGTGGTGGAGTATGCTCTTTTATTCTTTAAATTTTGGTATGACCTGCGGGTATTATCTATTTTAGTTGCATCCGAAAATTTAATAGGTCTACACGTTAACGATATGAGATAGAATTAAGTTAAATAATTTTAACTTTCTACGGAAGAAGAGCAGGCATTTTTCAATATCGAATGCTCTAGAGTCGGCGTAAGACTACATGCGGAATAAAATTATAAAGTCCAAGTATTGGGAAAAGAAGTTACAATAATTATTTACATATATATATATATATATATATATATATATATATATAAACACAAACCACACACTGTGCATTTTTATACATTTATGTGTATATATAATGTATATGAAATGAGTACCAGTGGAAATACACAATGAAGAAAAGAAACTCACTAGTTTTCAAATTTTCGGTGGTCCAAGTCACCTTTCTCAAGGAAGGTAAGAAAATAACTGTATACATATATATATATATATATATATATATATATATATATATATATATATATATATATATATATGATATACATATATAATAAATATATACATATATATATACACATATATATATATATATATGGTTTATATAGATATATAAACCATAAACACCGTAATCAACCCGAAGGTCGGTTTGGTAGGTGATGGTAGAGTTCACCCAGTAATAAGCCCTATACGCGTGTGAAATTCACACATCAGGGTAGGGGGGCCAGTTCCTTTCCCTGTGCCGGTTATGGTTTCCCAGGAAGACCTGGTACCCGAAAAATCACATAGCTTGGGTGGAGCTGCAGGTGCCCAGAGTGCCTTGCACGGGAATCGAACCCGGGACCTTCCGATCAGTAGTTCAACGCTCTACCCCCTGGACTACCGCGAACCCATATATATATTATATATATATATATATATATATATATATATATATATATATATAATTTTTATACTTTTTTATACATAAATTCATATAAAATTACTTAAATATGTATATTTTCATGTTATCATGCATAAGTACCTAAATTTTCATACTCAAGTATTTTACTCTGTTACGCTCATCCTTTTATCATCCATATATATATATATATATCTCTAAGGTAAGGTAATCTACCGGTTAAGGTAGGTTTTTTTGATGGACACAACTACCAAACAAATATTTTGTGACTACTAACAAAACACAACCCTAAATTCTACTCTACACCAGGTCCCTCTTCATCTCTGAGTACTTTCTTCCTCCCTTCATCCCGTCTAACATCCCTATCCTGTTCCTTCCCTTTCCTCTTTTGCCCAACATTCTACCCTCTATCACAGTCTTCAACATCCCACTGCCGGTCAACACCCCCTTCATCCACTTTTCCTGCCTCCATAGGATTGCTCCCAACAAACCCCTCTCTTCGCCCACCATACCAAGTACTTCCTCATTTGTTTTCTTCTCTGTCCATTTCACCTTTTCCATTCTTCTCCACACCCACATTTCAAAAGCCTCCAGTCTACGTCTATCCTCCTGCTTCAATGACCACGTTTCCGCGCCGTACATAGCTACGCTCCATATCAAAGTTTTTACGAGTCTTTTCTTAACATCCTTACTCAAAGTCCCCGTCATCAACTCCCTCCTCCTCGTGAAAGCCTCTTTGCCTAGCGCAATTCTTCTCCTTACGTCCCTACTACTTTGACCGTGTTGGTCCAAAACACTACCGAGATACGTCAACTGTTCTACCTGCTCTAGTTTTTGCCCTCTTACTTTAATGTTAAGATTAGCCTTTTTCTTTCTAGAAAATCGCATAACCTTTGTTTTATTAATGTTGATTCTCATCCCATACCTGTCGCACTGAATTTCCAATTCACTAAGCAATGCTTGCAGCCCCTTGGCTGACTGACAAACTAAAGCTTGGTCATCAGCAAACCTAACTGATTTTACGAATCCCCCGCCCACTTTCATTCCTACCTCGAGTTCTTCCCATGCCTCTTTGATCATTTCCTCTGCATACAGGTTGAACAGCAACGGTGATAATGGGCAACCCTGCCTTACACCCCTTCCTAACACTGCCCATCCTGACTCCCCGTTTCCCACCCGCACCTGAGCAGTCTGAGACATGTACAGGTTGCGGATTAGCCTCCTTTCCCTCCAATCTATTCCTATTTTCTGCAATATACTCATTAGTTTTTCCCAATTCACTCTATCAAACGCTTTTTCGAAATCTACGAAACAGGCAAATACCTCCTGGTTGTGTTCTATATTCCTCTCGATTAATAATCTCATTACTGCAATGGCATCACGCGTACCTCTCCCCTTCCTAAACCCAAACTGATCATCCCCTAAGTAATCATTTGCCCTACTCTCTATCCGTTTGTTTATGATCCTGAGAACAACTTTAGCTGCGTGGGATATCAAACTAATTGTCCTATAGTCCTCACATGACGTGGCCTTTACCTTTTTCGGAATCGGAACTAAAACTGCTCTCACAAAGTCTTCCGGCCAGATTCCCTCCTCATAAATGCTACGGATCAGCCCATATAGCCTCTTCCTCCCACATTTTCCTAAGCATTTTAAAAGTTCCACGGGAATGTTATCTACCCCCACGGCCTTATTTAGTTTCATCTCCCTTAATGCCCTTTCTATCTCATTGTCTAGTATGCCTGGACCTAAGCTGTCTTCCTCTACGTCATTTTCTTTTTCAATGTCTAACTTTGTTGGTCTAAGTTCTCTACTATACAGTTCTTCTATATACTCCTTCCATCTCGCTTGGATCTTTCCTGCGTCAACTATTACCTTACCCGCTTTATCTCTAACTATTAGCATAGCTCTTCCTTTCTTACTTCCCGATAACGATTTAACTTTGCGGTACAGCGCACCGATTTCGCCCTTCCTCTGGAGACTTTCCATATCCTCGCACTGCGTCTTTCACCATGCGTCTTTTGCCTTATTTGTTGCCCGCCTCAATTTATTGTTCAATTCTTTGTACTTCATTTTGCCTAATTCTGTATTTATATTCTTCCATTTTCGCCGCTCATCCATCTTTGTAATCATCTCATCCGTGATCCATGGTTTTCTAGTCCTTTTAGCGTTAACGGTTCCAATAGTGTCTTTTGCGGCTTTAGACAACCCTTTTTTGATCATTTCCCATTTTTCTTCGATAGTAATAAGCCCTTTACCATCCTCCATTATTTTCTCTACCGCCTGTTTGTATTCCTTCCTTTTCAACCCATTTAATGTTTCTACATTCCATTTTCTAACTCGCCGCCCCTGCCTTATCTTTTTGAAACGTACGCTACATTTCATAACAACTAAATTGTGGTCTGAGTCCGCATCCGCTCCCGGAAAGCTGTGGGAATTTATCACACTATTCCTAAACCTGTGTCTAACCAGGATATAATCTAGCTGATATCTTCCTGAGTCACCTGGCATTTTCCATGTATACCTGCGTCTTTTGTGGTGTCTAAACCAAGTGTTGGTGATGACTAACCCCTGTCTCCTGCAGAACTCAACTGCTTTCTCCCCGCGGTCATTCCTCGTGCCTAAACCGTAGTCGCCCACCTCATCACCATCTCTTCCTTCGCCTACCGTCGCATTCATGTCCCCCATCACTATCAAATGTTTCCCTGCTGGAACACACGCGATCATGTCCTCTAACTGATCGTATATCTTATCGACCTCTTCTTCCTTATGGTTGCTCGGTGGCATGTATACCTGAATAATAACTAAGTTCGTCGGTTCTGCTTTTATCTCCACTAGTAGTATTCTATCCGTTACCTGCTCTATGTTGACTACGCTTCTTCCTACCTCTTCATTTAATACTATGGCAACCCCTCGTTGGCTCTCGTCCCCACCGCTGTATATTATTCTATACTTATCACTCCAGTAATCCCCGCTATCTTTCCATCTCACCTCGCATAGACCTAAAATATCTATATTTCCCCTTTCCATCTCTCGCTTAACATTCTCCAATTTCCCTGTCCTCATCATTGTCCTAACATTCCACGTTCCTATTCTAACTAATTTTGTCTTCTTCTCCTGCGTCTTCTGTCCTGCTGCTGCTGGTTTTCCCTTGCAAGGGTTTCGTGGGATGACGACCGCGGAAGCCTTGCCTCCCCCGCTGCCGGGCACGACACACGGCCGATTGGGCCGAGCCCCGTGGTTGCCAGGACTCAAAATATCTCTATTGTCCATCATATTTTTCTAGGGAATGATAATTGAGGTGGTTTCCCGTTGCCTTCCTCAATAGTGTTTTTAACGTGACACCATCACTTACTGGCCGCCCCACTGGGGTCAGACGCCATTGCAGCCGCCTCACTGAGGAACAGACGCTGCGTGGACTACCTTTCGTCTGGCTCCTAACCTTCGACCTATCTGGCATGGGTGACCCTACCAGGAGCAATAATTATTACTCCCGCCAGTACAGCTCTAGGGGTCATCGGAACGCACAAGCCCTTCCACCACGTCAAGGTTGTAGTCCGGGGAGGGATATATATATATATATATATATATATATATATATATATATATATATATATATATATTTATATATTTATATATTTATATATTTATTTATATTTATATAAGTTCGCCAATTACGAAAGCAGTTGAGCCTTATATTTCGAGTCCTTCCTACGAGCTCATTTTCTCACAGCGAAATAAAGGGAGAGGGGGGGGTTAGTGGTGCTACGTAGGCACAGGGGGGGGGGGGTGAAGAGACCGTCCCCACCCTTTGCCGCCTCACATCCACTCAACTTACTCAGTTCCACTCCCCCTCTCCCCTCTCCGCACACCCCCTCTCCTTCTCCCCCGTTGCGTTTTTCATTTGCACACCAAAGCCACGGCCACTCTCACCCACTCCCCCCCTTCCCACCCCCCCCTCGGCGTCTTCTTCCCTCTCTTCATCACTCCCAAGATCTCCCACGCCCCATCCCTGGGAGCGGTGCGTGCGTGCGTGCGTGAGGAATAGGGGGAGGAGGAAGAAGGGAGGGGGCCACCTTCGCATCTTCACCCATTTGCCTTTGTTAAGGCCGCCTCGCAAATGCGGTTTCATTTGTTTGAATAGAGACTTACTGCGCAACGCTTTGAAACGGCGCGGAGATAAGCTGACGCATAGCTCTTGCCTCCCAGGTTCTATCATTTTTCAGCACCGGAATAGTGGTGGTTGCATTACTCACCGCCTTCATCTTCCTCTGCCGACTCTCAGCGTCGGTTCCTAAGTTCCTTGCCCCTCTAATTATGATTAACAGTGAACACTTTTGCGCTACCATGACGAGCAAAATAACAAGCTCACTTCATTTACGTTTTTGCGAAATTCTGCTCGGTGCTTTTTTTTTTGGTTGGTGCACATTACGCAGAGAAACGAAACGATTTTTTTATTTTTCTGTTTAAAGATATTAATCTTCTAATTGTGGTGTTTTTCAAAAAATTTAAATGCAAAATTTTGTGCATTGTAATCTTTTCTTGAGTGTAATGACTTTTTCGTACACATCAAAAATTTATTGTCAGCATATCTAATTAACGAATTTAGTTACCAAATTTAAGGACACATTTTCACCCATTTATAAAATACTTACCGATGTAAGATATTTATAAAATAATTGTAAAAAATGTTTTATTTTGCTGGTTAGGTCTTAGTGAGAATATGCTGTTACGAGGGTCATCCGGAAAGTAGTACCCGTTCGTGCCGCATGAAGTGCTGACGACGCGAGTAGCCGCTGGACGAGGTCAGATAGCTTCAGTGGCTTGTCTGCCTTCTCTGAGCCAAGTTGCGTGACGCTAGCATTGCCTGTGTTGTTTCTGTGATTGTTTACAATGTTTAAAAAAATTGAGAACGCCGCCAGTTGTGAAGTGAGGGCAGTGATTAAATTCCTCAATGCAAGAAACGTTCGCCCATGTGATATTCATCGCCAATTAAAGGAGGTGTATGGAGACAATGTAATGGACGAGTCGTCTGTTCGGCGGTGGTGTCGCAACTTCAACATGGGGAGGGGGAACACACACGACGATGAGCGTTCGGAGAGACCGTCTGTCATTACAGACCAACTGGTGAGCTCAGTTGACGAATTCGTGAGGAACGATCGGCGCGTCACAATTGATGACATCTGTGAGCATTTTCCCAATGTTTCTCGAACAATTGTTCATGAAATTGTTAAACACCATCTGCATTATGCAAAAATTTGTGCAAGATGGGTCCCTCGCGTATCTCAATGAGCTGGCGGCGAAGGACTATGCAGCAGGAATACAGAAACTTGTCACACGTTATGACAAATGCCTTAATTTGCTTGGAGATTATGTTGAGAAGTAGTTTAAAGTATCCCCTTTCAAATAAAATTTTTTATGTTTGTTAATATTTACTTTTGTGTCTTTTTTTATTTCACGAACGGGTACTACTTTCCGGATGACCCTCGTAGTAGTAGTAGTAGTAGTAGTAGTAGTATGTGGGACGCTCACGAAGTAGGATTGAGTGGCGAATCGCAGAGGAGCTCGGCTGGGAATCACTGGCGGAGCCAAGGTCTAATCACTGATTAAATCTCGTGAATAATTTGGAAAGATGCAATCATGTTTTGGTGTGTATTCATCCCCTTCCTACACACCCTAGCGGTGGCTTGCAGGGTATTCAAACAGCATTTAATATCAATATTTCACATTTTTCTTCGGTTCGCATAAAACTCCATATCATCGGCAAATATTTGTAAGAGTTCATCAAAAAAACAGGCATACTTCCTTATTTTTGGCACCTCAGGAATACTAGTATGATCTCTTTTGTTAAGTAACCTAACTGTTTCCCGCATTATTCCATTATTTACCCTTAATATAAATATATATTTCTGAAATTCCTATGTTGAAACAGTTTTTAAATGAGTCGAGGGTGGAATTACATTTTTTACACAACATTGAGTGATGGATGCCTCTCAAAGGCATATCCAATTCATACTATGAAATAAGGCATTGTGGATGAAGGCCAGTTTTGTGACTGGAAGACCTGATGACGGGGAATAAGGGTTCCAGGAAGTGCGGTGATTGTTATTTCGAGGTAATTAGTGTGGTGCATTTCCAATTTAGAAAGCTGAGCAGAGGCTACCTTGCAGCCGACGTTACTGTTTATGCAACATGAGAAGTGGATGGAATGTAAAGAGTTTATAGGCGCGTGCGAGAAGGAAAGAGGAGCGGTGAGGATGGGGCAGGATTGGCATGTGATCCGAATGCACGGAGATACGAGTTTGAGCAGCGGGGGACTTCAAGAGAGAGGCTTGGTTGATTTGAATATTTCGGAAAAGTCGGCGGGACATCTATTCGTGACCGAGGGTGATATAGACAAAATGTTCGCCGTGGTCTTATGATTTTGGAGGACGATGGGAAAAAGTCCACAAGAATGGATTTAAGAGGATGCATTCCAGGGAAATAGATAGTCCAGGTGGCAAGAAGTTGAGGCGGTTTCCTGCGACGGAGGGGATTTTTTGGGTGCTTATGGGTGTTTGCGGATTTTTCAAACCAAAAGGAATAGCTTAAATCCATGTTAGAGGAGGAGTTGATGGATGTTGATGAGAAATGTATCAAGAGAAATAGGATTATTACAGGTTCTGTAGCCACGAATAGAAAAAGAGGGGAGTATAGGATTGAACGTTGGATGAGAGATGGGTTGTAGCTGATGTAATGGAGGTATTGCTGTTTGTTCTAATTTTGATGTGGACAGAAATGTGACATTTCTTAATTTTGAAGGAAATATCCGCACAGAAAAGTTATTCTAGAGGAAATCTTTGACGGTGGAGATGAAGGAGTTAATGGACACTGTACGAAGTGATCAGAAGAGAAAAATGTCGTCGATAAGTCAGATGAATGATTTTAAGGGATAATGGGATAATAATTTTTTTTTCATCGAGATGACCGAGGTAGAGGTTGCCACAAGATGAACTGAATCTTCTTCCCATGGCACAGTCTTTTGACCTAGAAATAGGAGGACAAATCTTTGACGGAGAAGGAATTCTGGGTGAGGATGAAACGTTAATGGTAAAATTATCCTGCCAATAAAATTAGATAGATAAGAAGTAGAACAAATAGGTATAAGATTTTTTCCTTGTACGATAAGGGATCAGAATAACGCTGCCAAGGCAGTAGAGGTGAAAACATTCTGGTCGAAAACAGTCCGTTATGTATTCACCCTCTGCCACAGACCCTAGCGTAATAAAAATAATAAAAAACGAGATGACCAGGTATTCTTTTTGCAATTTTGGAAGGATATAAACGTTAAGGGTTCGGAATTGAGGTGATTTAAGGTGGAGCAGTTCATGGGGAATAATTTTCCTTTGGCCCCTGGACCCACTGCAATTGTATAAGGTATCAGGCGGCTTTCGATTTTCCTCATTAATATTCAGAGGTATTGAGAACTACTATAGTGGCGACTCTATCTGTGGAGATTTTCTCAATAGTTTGGTTATTAACAGATTTATTAGGGAACTGATATTCACTGTGGAATGATTATGCCATGGGTTTCAGGATTTAGTGGAACGAGGGACTGGAGATTTGGGAATGGAAAGGATACACAAAGGTTTCGGGTGTGTTATTTACAAGAAAGGGATTCAGTTCTTGGGTGGATTGAAGTAATAATTTAAGCAGGGCATTGGGATGGGACAGGAAATAGCTAGTGCGGAAGTCGGGCATTTCAAACATTTTCCCCCGCAGGCTTCGATAGAAGTGTCGGGCAGTCACGTAGTTAACCCCTTGGGGTTATGGTAAAGGGGGGGGGGGGTCCTCATTGAGGGGAGAAATTTCTGAAGGACTTCAAGAGTGTGAAATAAAAGTTGTCGGGTTGTCGCCGCGTTGTCGGGTGGATCTCTCATTATTCTCTCGCTTATTCTCTTTCTGTGAAGGGTGATGGTGAGGGGGGTGGATAACCATGGTGGTGGAGGATGTACGTACATAGGGACAACCGGAGGCACTGTTTGGGGTGGGGAGAGGAAAAAACGAATGTGATATTCGAGGAAGCGTCAGAGTGTACTTCTCCTAAAGTAAACTGCAGCGTAATAGAAGTCGTCACTTGTTGTTTTTAATACGAATGGAAACTAAACGTGGCGGATAACTTTGTTAAGACTTGATCCATATCCCTAAAAATTGCCTCTCCATGTCTTTCATTACACTGTTTTGAAGTAAATCTATGTTTTTCTTCGCTTGCAGAGAGGACTCGTGTAAATTTTAAAGTTAAAAGTTCTTCCCATTGGAAGAGACAGAGAGAGAGAGAGAAGGTGGCTTTCTCAAGATATTCCACTCTCCTTCCCGACTCACCAGACCCCACACCTTTACTCACCCCCCCAAACCCCACCCCACGCACAAAATCTTTCTCGCCGCCCTTCCCAAACGCCCACCCTTGGAAGCCTTTCGCATCCCTTTGTTCTCATTATAATTTCCATCCTTTTTCGTTGCCTTAATTTCCTTAACCTCATTTCCGCCCTTTGGCCACGTGCGGCTAATTTTCCTCTGTCCCATGAATCGCGTTATTCCTTCTGCATCTGCTAAGCAAAATGGAAAACGACGGAAAAGTGATCCGAGAAACTAAGGATTGTAGCGGCACGGAGGGTCTGTACCAGGGTCATGTTGAAAATACGAGAGCGGAAGTTTCGGAGGACGGAAGGGAGTGCGAGAGAATATTCTGCGCCGTGCGGTTTCACAGAAACAGTTAACATTCGTAAATTGTCGTTTGCGAAATATTTCAAAGGAACCCTGAAACTTCTAAACGGAAAATTTAAATTAAATCGCTGACCTTAGATTTCAATCATTCATAATAAAAAATACATTTTTACCCATGCAAATTATAATTCAAATATGAGATTCAAGCCTTTTAATGATATGTACAGTGTTTAGGATATGACTTCCTCATCCTTGAGAGATACCATTACTCTTGTCCCGTTTTAAAAACGTTGATGATGGAAGGCGTAAATGTTACACATTGCCAGGAAACGTATTCATATGTAAACATATATACAAATATGTAAATACAAATAAAAATTAAAAAATATATATACAAATATATATCCATATATATGTGTGTACATATATATATATATTTGGACGGCACAATAGAACACTAATGAAATAGATAACACTTACAAGGACACTTACATTCTAGATTTTTTGAGCATTAGGCCTTCTCAGAGGCCTTCTCCAAACAAGGCTTCAGGTAAGAGGTCTTACCTGAAGAAGGTCTCTGAGAAGGCCAAAATATGACACAATCTGCAATGTGAGTGTCCTTTTAAGTGTTATCTAATTAGTGTTCTATTGTGCCGTCCAAACGTTATATTGCTCCTGTGAGTGCTTCAACATCATCGATGTGTGTGTGTGTCTATATGTATATGTATATATAGATATAGATATATATATATATATATATATATATATATATATATATATATATATATATATATATATAATATACATATATATATATTTATTTATTGGAACCGTTAACGCGAAAAGGACTAGGAAACCGTCTCTAACTGTTAGCATAGATCTCCATTTCTTACTTCCCGATAAAGATTTAACTTTGCTGTGCGGTACATCCATTTCACCCTTCCTCTTCAAATTTTTCATATCCTCATACTGCGTCTTCCACCATGCTTCTTTTGCTTTATTTGTTGCCCGCCTTAATTTATTGTTTAACTCTTTGTACTTCTTTTGGCCTATCCCTGTATTTACATTCCTCCATTTTCTCCTCTCATCCATCTTTGTAATCATCTCATCCGTGAATAATGTTTTCCTAGTCCTTTTCGCATTAACGGTTCCAACGGTGTCTTTTGCGGCTTTCGATAACCCTTTTTTGATAGTTTCCCATTTTTCTTCGATAGTATTTTGCTCTTTACCATACTCCATGATTTCCTCTGCTGCCTGTTGGTAATCCTTCCTTTTCAAACCATTTAACGCTTCTACATTCCATTTTCTAACCCGCCGCCCCTGCTTTATCTTTTTGAAACGGACGCTACATTTCTCTATCTTCTCACATCTAAATGGTGGTCAGAGTCCGCATCCGCTCCCAGGAAGCTGTGCGAATTTATCAAACTGTTCCTAAACCTGTGTCTAACCAGAATGTACGTGATGGTAGAGTTCACCCGGTACTAAGCCTTACACGGCGTGTGAAATTCACACATCCGGGTAGGGGGACCAGTTCCTTTCCCTGTGCTGGTTATGGTTTGCCAGGAAGATCTGGTACCCAAAAATCACTTAAGCTCGGGTGGAGCTGCAGGTGCCCAGAGTGCCTCACCCGGGAAACGAACCCTTGACCCTCCGGTCAGCAGTCCAACGCTTCACCCACTGGACTATCGTGACCCAGACACAAACACACACACACACACACACACACACACACATATATATATATTTATATATATATATATATATATATATATATATATATATATATATATATATATATCTTCGAAATGGAACACTCTTCGGCGACGCACAAATACATAAAAAATGTGGGCGAATGCACGGCCCCTCCGCATGAATAACCAGCGATATTCCACCAAATCTCCCACCTTTCTTAATTATCCCATCCCTACTTACATTGCTTCCCAAAATCAATCTTTTAACGACTGCTTCTCCGTTTCGGTGATTGAAATCCTTCCCAAATCTGCTAGTATAATAGAGGTGAGAACCCGCGAGATGGCGCATATCTGGGTGGCCCAATCATTTAAACCGCCTGGGCTGTACCAAGCCCACTGAATGCATCATATGGCTGCCTGCATATCCCCCCCACCCCCTCGTTCATTTCCTATTGGTGCCTTTACCTCTCCTTCCCCCACCTCTCCCCCACACATGTCCTCTCCGCTCTCCCCCGAGAACGCCATTCTGAAGACGACAGCCGAGCTGTCGAAACGTCAAATAACAAATTGTTAGTGTCCTTTCTTTGTGTCTCTATACTCTAAAAATCTACATCTGTGTTTATATATATATATATGAATTATGAATATATATATGTATATATATATATATATATATATATATATATATATATATATATATATATGTTTATATATATGCATATATATGTATGTATGTATATGTTTATATATATTTATTTATATATATGAATATATATATGTTTATATATATAAGCACAGATGTAGACTTTTAAACCATAGAGACACAAAGACAGGACACTCACAATAAGTTTTTTTGAGATTTCGTTCTTCAGATTCTCAACGTCAAAATAACTTATTGTGAGTTTCCTTTCTTTGTGTCTCTATGGTTTAAAAGTCTACATGTGTGTTTTTATATATTTTCGCATCGCCAAAGAGCGTTCCATTTCGAAGATATATATATATATATATATATATATATATATATATATATATATATATATATATGTATGTATGTATGTATGTGCGTGTGTGTGTGTGTGTATATATATATGTATACATACATAATATATACATATATATATATATATATGTATATAGATATGTGTGTGTGTGTGCGCGTGTGTATCCTTGTTGAAACCATCGGATTAAAACTTGTTCTAATATTTGATAAAAATGAGGACAACTTTGTCACATTTCAATTTTTTTCCAGTTTGTTTTGATGGAAAACATCAGCGCACAGCTTGTATTTTTTATCCTTGAGACCAACCATCTGCATAATTTGATGCATGTTGAAAATCACTTTTTCCTTCCAAAACTTCTTTCTCATCTGCTATTCCAATTATTGAATTGGACAAGTGGCTGTCGTTCTACATTTCGCTATAATTCTCCTTTCACCTTAGTTCTACTTGGACAGAATATCTTCCTATTCCTCTCTTCTTTCCACTTTACTTTTAACAACATCCGGATCTCATTGCGGAAACGGTGGGTAGAATGGACATGAGACTTTTTTCGTGGGAGTTATTTCTATTAAAACTGCAGTGCTACATCTTTCACTCGAACCTTGGGGATAAAACACCATCATCGACGCCTGTATCATCTCCAATAACCCCCAAAAGCCAGCGGGTCGGTAACTCTTTCCATTCTGTAGGTTACATAGCGTGTACCAGCGCCGGGAATCACATGGAAATGTTTTATGCGGGGGAGGGCCGGGATGGAAGGAATTGCAGCGAAATTTGGCTAACCGCAGTCGCGAACGCGGGCACTTTTTGGGAAAAATTAAATGGGTACGTTTCCGTATCTGACTGCGGCGTCTCCGTTGCAGTGATCATTTCGGCCTCCCTCGCTCCGAGATTAAACGATAGCGTGGAGGCCGGGATCGCGGAAAGCTAGGGAGGCGGCGGTTGTGGGCGGGGGAGTGGCGGGCGGGGATGAGGGATGATTGGGTCGGCGCCCGGCGGCGACTGCGCCAGAGCGGGGCCTTGCGTGTGTCGAGCGGGCGGTGCTCGCGGTCGTGTTGCGGATCACGTTAGGGATGGTCTGCGCCGCCGGGAGGACAAAAACACGTAGAAATTTCCTAACTCTGGGAATACATGTCCAGTCTCTTTAAATGTATTTTAGTCTGGAAAAGGAATAAAAAAAAATTGATAACACGACAACTGTTATCAGTCAGCCTTAAATAAGATACTATCTAAAGTATCCACGCTTTCAAAGAATAGAGATCAGTGGCATTGCCTATTTGGATATTCTAATTGAAATGGAAAATATATGTGATAATCTGATCAAAATGGGCTTCTAATTAATCAGTATTTATTTCTGAACTACTTGCATCAGTACAAAAGAAAGAATACCGTGAAAGACGTTACCCATTTAAATTATGTACATGATCTACGAATTACATCTCAACCTGGGCAATCCATTAGTGGGAGTAAAAACTTTATCCAAGTAAAAAATTATCGAGTGGATTCCGCGTGAAGAGGAAACCTCGTTCTTTCTTTCCAGTTGACTCATGTACCATAGATATGACTCCATAATGGTGTGCAGTTCCATGAATTCGAGTTCAGGCGCTAATATCAATTTCAAGGTAAAGTTTGATAGAATTTTTGGTAAAAATTTTAGTAGTTAATAATAAAATTATTAGGTGCATAAGAAAAACTGACAGGGATAACAGAAGTGATAACATGATAAAAGATTAAGCCTTGAATAGACTGCACGCACTCGCGATTATAATAGTTTTTTATTGAGAATAGGTTTTTAAAGTCTCGGTAAGCAAAATATTTTCAATTTTTACGGTTGAAATTCATTGAACTTGGTCAAGCTTTGAATTTTTCCCAACCGTCTTGGCAAAGAGATTTTTTCGAATTCCTTAGTAATGGAACATTATAATACTGGAATGAAAACAATGATGCATATGAATACGGCAATTGAGTACGGAAAATTGTGTTCTGTTGCAAACCCTGAATCAAGCGTACATTAAAACTTTTATATCGAAGAGAATTTTAATTATACGCACGTCATATATGCCTGCAAATCCTAAAAATATGGTGATTTTTTTTTATTTTCAGCAACACTCATCATGTAAAGTTTTAAGGAAATTAAAGTCGTATATTTTTAGCAAAGAATTCGAGAAAAAAAGGGAGGAGAATTTTTGTGGCTCATGTGATTTTCTTTGGTTTCTGAAAATTTCAAATAAATCCATTTGATAGCTTATGCTGAATGTTTTGTATTCACTCTTCCCTCGAGGATTTTCTGTGTACAAATAGACACACTCATGATTACTCTCAAGTATTTAGCAAATTTATGTTAATATATATGGGCAAGTATTTGATCTTTTAAAATATGTTGCATTATTATTTTAATATATTCTCAGTCAGAATTCGTCGTAATAATGACGGCGAATGAATCTCAAGCATCAGAAGTTACCGGGTAAATACTCAGGGAAATTAAACCCCAATATTTTATTTGAATCGTAGTCTTTAATTAATTGAATTCGTATAGTGTGTGATGCTCTTCTCTTTGCCGGGGTGATTTTGAATTAATTTTGTCCCACAGTCAATGAAATGGGTCACTGCATGCGACTTCTCTATTTGCTCATGTTACTTGGGGAAGTAAGCCGTTAAAATTTGTTTCCTTGATTTAAGAGAGAAATAATTACATTACGTATCAATTATTTGTGAAAATAGGAAGATATCTCCCGGGGATTGTGTACTTCATTATAATCTCTCACTGCCGACTGGACTGTTGGAAAATATTTCGAAACATCTCGACGCATATCTGTAATGCACCCGCCGCGTGTTGGGGTGGAAAGATGGGGGAATGGGAAGAGGCACTCGACTACCTGCCGAGCGTCCTGGGGGAGAAGGAGGCGGGGGGATCCGTTTTGTTAGAGATGAAAAGGGAATGGAGGGTGAGCGCCGTATCGACTGTACTTGTTCCCGCTGAAATGGGGTCTTGTTAATTTATGCCCCAGTTGCCCATATACCGGTGGACGCTTTGGAAGGGGTAATTGAAACAATTAGGCTCCACGGAAATTTATTAAAGGACAGGAAAGTCTCCACGAGGAAAACATCCAATGGCCGTGAGTCGTGTCAGTGAAACAAATGCCTTCTGGTCGAACGCCTCCCTCCCAAAACAATCCTCCGATGCGTGGTAAATGAATCCGGTGTACGTTTCACTTTACCATTCCTCTCGATGCACCAGTCCTTTTCATTGATTCATTCATTCGCTTCTACTTTTTTCCCTTTGCTCTTACTTTATGCCACAGTTAGATTCGTCTGACATAAAAGCATGCACAGCGATTGAGTTATTCCGGAGAAATTCTTTAATTTAATTGTAATTCCACCTAAATGGATATCTACCTGTATTTATACACAAGTGTGTCCAAAAAGTATCCGACCTTCGTTTTTTGTACAATGTTTCTCATTGTGAGGGTGCTAAGCGCTACGAATTTTCTCCAAGAGTTCAGACGATCAACAAAGAATATTACGTTAAAGTTCTGAAAAGATTGCCGACGATGCCGTGAGCAGAAAACGACCGCGTCTCTGGTCAAGCGGTGACTGGCCGGTTTCTTCACCACGATAACGTGTCAGCGCATTCTTCGAACGTTGTGCAACAATCTTAGGCGAAACACAAGATTGTGCAGCTTCACCAGCCTCCGTTAAGTCCTCCCGACATAGCTCCCTGCGACTTTTGTATGTTCTTAAAAAATTGTAAATGGCGCTCAAAGGAAAGCGATTCGACGACATGTGTAGAGCAATGCGATGCGCCAGCTGATAGGCCATTCCAAAATCTGCGTTTGAGGACTACTTTAAGATGAGGAAGCACCGCTGGGAAAGCGTGTGGTTCAATCAAATGGGGACTACTTGGAAGGAAGGATGCCACACGGTCCGGGAAGACCATGAAGGTTAGCATCTATGCCGAGAGATGAACACAGGTCGGATAGCTTTCGGACACACCTCGTGCAAAGCCACGCGCCATATATTTACACACAAACACCGTATCACTAGCGTTATCACTTTCAATTATTCAAGTTATTATATTACAAATTATTTCTTGAACTGTACGTGAATTTTTTAATTTCATAAAATAATGAATATTACAGTATCAATGTATAGCCATTGCAGTTAGTGGATGTTCTAATTGCGCTCCTTCTCCTGCGCGCCAAATGCTGTTACCATTCTTTCCCCACCTCCTCACTTTGTCCAAGTTCGTTGATTCTCATCCTCTCTTGTTTTCCCAAACAATCTCCTACCCCTAATACCGCCCCGCCCTCATACCCCTCATACCCCTCCTCACCTCCCGGACTTCGTCTCAACCCCCCTTCCCATTCTTTCCGTATCGAATTTCAGTAACTCCTCATCAAGGCCACTCGTTGTTTTTCTCGTCCTTCATTAGCTTCGGAATAATTCTCTTTTTCTCGGTGTTACCCAAAAACTTTTCAAAATGTTTAAGTCAACATTGATTCCTTATTTTCCTCCGAGAATATTATTGAGCGCCGTTCGACTAAGCCAATTAGTAACTCCTCCATGAAGGCCATCTTTATTTCATGAACCTATATTTTCTTGACTTTTGAGTATGTCTTATCAATGAAAACTCTACATTAGAACCGGGAAACATATTTTTCGATGTGACTTCGACCTTCAATGCGTTTCCCTCTCCCGTAATTTCATCAGGCTAATTCCGTTACCAAGTCGTGCCACGAATTTTAATTGGAATCCTATTATGCCATGGGTTTTTTCCTTAATTTTCACACCGAAAATGATGAGCAACGATTTTGTCAATGCTGGTGGCTATCTGCCGTATGGTACTTATTTACGATTCGGCAAACATTTTGGCGGGGCAAAAATATGAGTGAAGCCATCTTTGTTAGGATTTGTCAAATTCAAGGATAGCCCTTTGTTGGGCATATTTGTTGCGCCACTCATGCCTCCTAATGGCCTGAGGGTGACTGATGAAATCGGTAATTATGAAACTTAATATTTACTTCTTATTTGCTATTATTTTGTGCTGACGCTATGTAACATATATGACTCATCGGCAAAGAATTTAAAAACCTGCAGTTCTCTCAAGTGCTAAAGGACATCAAATGAAAATTTGTGGGTAGAAAACATAAATCCTTATTAGCATGAGAAACAAATTGAATACAGATATTCAAACATACATGAGAACTTGGGATCGTTAATGAATAAATAGGAGAATTTGAAATATGATGCTGGAGGAGAATACTGAAGGTTAAATGGAGAGACAAAGTGAGGAACGATAAAGTGTATAAAAGAGCGGAAGAGGAAAGGACAACTGTGGAGAACACGCGACGGCAAAGAAGAACTAGATGCATTGGACATATACTATGAGGCACAATGGATTAGTTAGAAACATGATAGAAGGAAAAATTGAAGGAAAGATCCCGCGAGGAAGGCCAAGAGACAAGCACCTGGGGCAAATTAAGAAAGACATAAAACAGGGAACCTATCGCGGGGTGAGGGAATTGACACTGAATAGGGAAGCATGGAGGGCTGCAGTAAACCAATCTTATGATATAAAATACTGATAATGATGATGAAATACACAAACTAAATTATTATCATTGAACTTAAATTAGAGTCTAATTCAGAGGCAGCATGGCATTGGCGTAGAAGAGCGCGTTGATCTAACAAAGAGGACACTTCCAAGGAGAAAGCTGCTATGCACAAAAAAGAAGTCGTGGTTTCGAACAAAAAAGCATTGTGTGAAAACGTTTGTGTGGGCTTTGGCAATCTGCGGATGAGTGGCATAGAAGATCAGACGAGGGAAGAACAGAAGCCTTCGAGACACGTAACTGGAGGCAGAAGCTCCAGATCAAATGGACAGACGAAGTGAGGAACGAGAGAGTTTCCAGAAGAGGAGGAGATATGGAAGCAGTAGGGAGCCTTTACGGAAAAGAAGAATCAGATAAACTGGGCACACCTCGAAACACAATGGATAAGAAACATGTAAGGAAAGACCTCGTGAAGAAGACACAAGGAAAGAACAAACAAACAGGTGAAGTAATGAAGGATATAAGGCGCAGTAGCTCGTATCAGGGAATTAGATTCACAGGTAACTCGTTAGCAATATTTCAAAAGAGAGCATTAGGTTTCAAATAGACCAACACGGTTGAATATTATCGCAAGCCTAATCACAGAGCATACTTAGTATTCATGACTGAATAAATTTATGGTAATTATTAAATAATTCTCACTTTTATGGAAACAGAAATATTCTAAATTTATCCGTCCATTCAAAATTGATGAATTTAATTTTTCATGCCATATATGTTCGCATTAACTTTGTTTTCCTTGAAAATGTATATTTTAGGGCATTAATTACCATTTAAAAACCTGCATGTGCTTTAGCACCCGCCTGCTTAACAGGAAATGTTACACTGTTGTTATCTGATGGTGTCTTGTGGGAAACTAATAATAGCCCAAGAATCAGAAATAATCATTCAAAATGTAATTTTTTGTAATTAGTGTAACGTGGAAAGCAGGTTTTAATCCTTATTCTTGTATTACCGTAAGTTTTAATATTTCTGCATCTTGTTATGCGGTTTTTGATTTAAAATGAATCCACTTTAACAATAATTACGAGGCGTATGCGCACATGAAAATGTTTTGGACTAGAAGAGGCACCAAGGCACAAGTCTTTCCCTATGGCATTAAATTTCAAGTATGTCAAAAGTTCTTCCTTAATAATTCCCTGAGACCTCAGTTCGTCTCATCACAAATCTCCGAAACCGGAATTCTTGGAGCGGAATTATACATGGAATCGCTATGTAGTACTTGTATGGAGGTTTCAAGGAAGGCACTGTTTACGAACCACCAAGTTTATTCAGTAAAGAAAAATAGAGATTTTTTGTGGTAAAGGATTTTTATATTTTCATGCTTTCCTGCATCAAAGCACAGCTATTATTGCAGATAACTTGGCATATAAATGAATGAGTTCAAAACTTAATATGGAAACACCAGGGAAATATCCGTGCGTAGTATGATCAAAACTTTCTCGTAAAATAGTATGTCATTTGATCAGATCTGGGTATGAATCTTGATATTCAAATTGCCGTTCAAGTACACATGGAATCTCTTATAATTTTAATGGCACCACTTTTAATTTAAGTCGGTTTGGTACAAAATGATGTCAAATACATGTACATTCATATTAGTTTCTTGAATTGTAATATCGATATTTCATCATTACTTTAAAAACAACCAAATAACCATAAAATAAAAAGATGCTATATCTGTTAAAATTTTGAATGCAGATATTTGAAATAATAATAATTATATCACTGATCACACAATCTTCAGCTGATTGCAAATCAATCAGTTCGATTGAGGACTGACTGACAACATTATCATTTATGCTCGAGGCAATGATGGCTTCCCACCCTGAGGGCGCGGGTTCAAATCCCGGCGGTGTTGAATATTTTTCAGAGGTATCTCGATCCCTACTTGAGGTGCTTTGTGGAGGGCACTTTGAGTGAGTACGCCGTCCGTCGGATGGGACGTTAAGCCGCGGACCCCTTGGCGCCTTTCGTAAAGAGTAGGCTAATGCCGACGCCGGGTTTCTCTCCACCCTTCATCCTTTCCTGTCCATCCCCTATGGCGCAAATGACCTTAGCTGTCGGTCGCCTCCCCTAAAAACTACTACTACTACTCGAGGCAATGAAAGCTACTCTTCTTTAGGAATATATATGATTTCACTTAATTAATATTTTCTAATTCTCTTTGCTGAACTCTTTGAATCTTAGCACGGGCGATACAATTAAGTACACTTAATTAATTTGACAACCAGTTATATCCGATCTTTGACGCCATATACAGATAGGTAATGGGAGCAATGAAGGATAGACGGTGAGTTAATACGTTCAACGTTTTTTAGCAGCAAAACTTTCACTGTCACTTTTCATCGGCGTAAATCTCTCCCTATCTTTTCGTAATATTTGGACTGTCGCGGAGCAGTGATAGTCTTTTCCTGCCCTCGTATTTCAGGATTTAAGGCTATTTAGACTTTCGAGATGAGAGCTGGCCACCATTCCTGCCTCTATAACCTATTCCTTTCTTCACATCCCACCCTCACCCTCGTTTACCCTTTTCCATCACCCCAGCGCAACCCCCTTACTCGGATGCCCTTTCTCCCGAGCCCTTGAAACAGTCCTACTCCCTTACGCACTCCCTCCCCATCCTATCCAACCACATCCTTATCTCGCTTGAAACGAAACTCAATTTCCATCAGAAAACTCATCCAGGGGTCGATGTCACACTTTTGGCCGGGCACTCTCACCCCTCTTTCCCTGCCGTGAGTCGTGTCGTGCCCTCAGAAACCTTTACAACTTGCCACCCTTGCCACCCTAATCTTCCGTCGCCTTCACCGCTCTCCATGGCAACCCTTTGGGACTAGAAAATATCAAATGTGCCACCTAAATCAGGCTGTCAACACACTCCATCTCCACGCCTTTTGTTTACCCGTTCCCTCCCTCCTATCGCATAAGAAGAAGATACTCAGGATAATATTCCACACGCTTTCGTTGATTGCCTACAGATTTGCCCGCGCTCCATTCCCATTATTATTACTCGAGGTAAATCCTCATTGGTAAATAGTTCTACCTTAAACAAATTACAGTTCTCTCCCCAGCAAAGAAGTTCAGCGAAACACTTGTCGTACAATTCTGTCAGCACGTATTTTGGCGTGCCACAACGTGCCGCATTTCCTTCATTTGACGTGCCACACTTCCTTCTAAGCTAATTTCGACGAGGGTTTCCCATTGTGCATCCTCATAGCATTTTTCAAGCATCTCCATTGCGTACCACAGTCCTAATTTTTGGTATTTTTCTTAACGATGTGCATTTTGATATGTTTCCTCAGGAGATTATATTTATAGCACCAAAATATCTGCCCAAAAATTGTCAGTGTCGATGAACCAAAGACCTTGGATCCGGGTGATCTCGCCCCAACTCCTCTTTCATTTCCTTGAGACTTTAATAAAGAGAGCTATGTTGCTTCGCGAAAATGTGCAAGAAAAGCATTATAATGTTTTGATGCATTTTGCGTGCCAAAGGAAAAATTCTGATATTAGTCGTATGTAATTAAAATTTTATTTTAATGAATAATGCTGATCTATTCGTTAAAAGTTAATAATTGTGTTGATTTGTATTACCTCTGTGCACATAACCACTGTTACAGTTTTATTCCTGAAGTCATTTTGATAGTTGAATCCAGAATTCACCTGCTGATGGGTCGTGTTAAGTCACGCGGGCCACGATCCGGAGTGGGGAAATTTCAGACCCTTAGCAGTATGTGGTTTTTCATGAAGATATACTAGTATCCAAAACATCGTATTGCTCGATACAGGCTGTGCAGTACCCGACTTCATCACCAGGGTTGGAGTCTGGAACACCCGGATCTGCACTCAAGCACACTGACCACTTTACTTATACTCCGACTCTTTTATTTTTTTGTATATTTAAACCAAGTCCTAATTACGCACCATATTTTGATACAATCATTCCACTAAGTGAAGCATACTTGTGTACGAAAGTACTTAGCGTCTTATCCTACGGTTTATTGAGTTAATAGAAAAATTATATCAAGTTTTAGAACCAAAATTTAGCCCTGTAGCATGCTTCATGAAGTGTATAAAAAAAATGTTTGCAATTTTTTTCATTTTAATATTTACTAATTATGCACGAGTGAGGTAAAAAAAGTAAACAACGATGGTGAAAGCTACTGCCACGGATATTTCGCGAAACGTTTTTTTCGTTGGATGAATTACTCGTGACAGATGAATTTCATTAAAGTTTGAATAGGCCAGATGTTTGTTCTTGCATTCGTATCAAAATAGTTGCATTTCGCGTTAGCTTATTTCAGAGTTTCACCAGATTTGCCCAGCGCTACGAAGCACTTTAATGTTATTTAAGTCACATGACAAAATGTTTCCACGTTTTAAAGAAGAAAAATAAATTGTATTCGAAAGTGAATTTTTGTTACCCTGATTTTATAGCAAACTTTTAGTAAATGAAATGAGGTATCTTAAAATATGAACATAAAATCTCAATATCAATATGAATTGCAATATATAAGTTGACTTTTAAGTCGAGTGAAATACCAATGATTACCATAAAAAATGTTTGTAAATTATAACAACATTAAATGTAAATTGGTTGGCTCGATTTCATCTCTGAAAGTACGTAATTTGATATGGATTTTAACCAAAGCAAAAAGTTTTGTTTATTTAATGAGTGTTGGTATTAAGCATATTTCCAACACCTCGGCGTATATCTTGATTGTATTTGATCTCTTTTTCTGCAACGGATATTATTGCTGTTGTAATTAATTTTAAATGTAAATCATGATTGAGTAATTTCAATTGGTTTTTGTAATGTCGTAATAATTCAATGCGTTCTTAGAAGGTTATACTTTGAAATCCACACCTCAACCTTCCATGCAATGAGATCCTAAAAATGGATGAATAAAGGTTTGTAAATGCTCTGAGCCAAACTTAATTAAAAACGCTTTTAGCGATGAAGGGCTTTCACTGAGAACATTATAATAACATTTGAACTTTCGCCCATCAAATATTGATTAATGCATTTTTTTACGGATGTTCATGTATGACGAACACCAGCTACCAACCATGAAGCAGAGCTCCTGGATGGGGATAAAATGAACACATTTTCAAAAAGACCGAAATATGACTTCATTGGGAAGAACATCCGACCATGGGTGACCTATTCTATTTAGGAATGGACTCCTTTTTCATCCCTCTTCTTTCGTTATCACTCTTTAAACGGTAAAATCATTTTATGCCTCGATTTACCTACCATTCTTATTCTACCTTCAATTTTAAAACCAATAATTGTGCAAATATACCAAGGAAGTAGTAGTCCTAAGAAGCGAGAAATGCTATGTTTATTCCGAAATTTAAATGCCTAGCCGTTTGTGAAAGTCCCATTTTTAATTTCGAAATAAATGTTTTACAATAGCATGATATCAAAATTATCAGGCACTCATGTTCAATTCAAATTGTTCTCGGGATGTCTCCTTCGAATTAAACTTTTTGGGGGTAATGTGCAAAAATTTCATTTCCTAGCGCTTTATTTTGCCATAATTGCCGCGTGGCCAGTACTACCCTGTATCGCTTATGAAAAACAACGCAATTGGATAAGGAAAATATAATTTTGAATTGAAACGCCTACTTTTAAAGCATTCATAAAATTTGAGGCTTTAAATTGATTTTTAATGTGACTGAAATTTCTATTGAATCATTCCCATTTGCTTATTTTCTCAGGCGAAATCCATGCTTACCGAAAAATTGTGTTTTAATCTTTCCGCGTCTTTTTAAATTATAAGAAGCATTTTCCTGGCTCCTGTAAGTAATATTTAGATTTACAATTAGATTCATTGCGATAAAAACAGCCACATATAAATATCGCGCCGGCTAATAACCATTTTTTATGCGCGAAAATTGGTCTCAACATGAAATGGCCACGGCGAAAAGATTGACTGGCTCCCAAGGGCTCGCACCTATGGTGCAGTATTCGTAGTAGTAGTATTTAGGGGAGGCGACCGACTGCTGAGACTATTTTGAAGAGAAAGCGAATGGTTATACCACAATAATTCAAGTGTAATACTTGCATATTTTATGTGCCACAAATCTGTCTAAAAGCAGCAGGAATCTCCGTGACTATTTTTTTCGCTTGGTGAAGAACTAAACAAATAAGATCGTAATTAGAAATGTATGAGATTTTTTATTCAACTTCAACGTTAAAAATTATTTAAAACTTATTTTTGTCGCATTCAAATTTTTCAAAATAATCATATATTTTGTTTACAAGTCATATAGAGTTACTAACCTCTGGACATGTGCGCGCGGTCCGCCATGATGGTCCGGCAGAGATTATCTCCCGATAGGCCGAAGAATGCGACAGGATGTATGACATACACAGATGTTCTGCAAACGGAGGGCACGACAATGGCCTCGCCACCAATATCTTTGATGAAAGAGGAAGCATTCAGTGAGCAGAGATAAGATCCTCGACCCTGGTCATGTAATTCCGACAGCTTCCCGATTTACCGCCTCTTTTTCTCATTTCGCAAACTGATGCCCTCGATTTGGAGTCGTGCCAGCTACGGCCCGAAAGCTTTGGGAAGAAGAGGGAGTCCAAGCCCCACTCCGCCTCGCACACACACACCCACCCAACCACCTCCTCCTCCACCCTCTATCGCCCCATTCGAGCTCCCCTTCCCTCCCACTTCCTCGTCACTCCCTTCGCTCACCTGAAAAACCAAACGAATTGATTCCTGGGGAAGTCTTAAGGGCACAGACGGGGGAGGAAATAAAGCCCAGGCCTTCTCCGATCCACCTCCGCCACCTCACTCTAGTCCTGGCTTCCACCCGGGGGAAGAAGAATAAAAAGGATTCGCCTCTCTTTCTTTCTCTCTCTGTCTCAGCTTAGAAAAACTACCTCGGATCTAAAGTAAAAGAAAGCCAGGGCAAGAGGAAAGCCCCACCAGATTCTTCCAAAAGATTCCAATTGCATGAATTCACTTGCTCCAAATGCTCGTTTGGATCATGCCTTGTGACACATCCATTAAAGTATTCCCCTTATTCCGAGATGCGTCAGCGAACGTTTAAATTTCAGATATACTCGCTGAATTGAAATGTCCCGATTGAAACCGTGTGTGAAATTTCTGGAGCAGATGTGATTTCCGCCGCTGAGTGCATCCAAGGTGTTGCAATTTGCACCAGGAAATTACCCCGTTGTGTGTACCCCGTATTGTTTAAAATAATGAAGGCGGATTGCAGTTCACTCGGAGTGCAATCAGGACAAAGAGGAAATACTTGTCCATTTTAACTGTTTATTGCTAGTATTCAATTGTAAAAAACTGGACAAAAGCTGTTTTTTCAACACACATATGCTTTCGTTTCGTCAAAAAACAATCATTATAGTATTCTGTAGAAATCTAGCGAAAAAACATTTTTATTTTAGTTTTCGTGCGACGTACGAATAACCAGTGCACTCGGAGGAGATCTAAGAGCGAAAAGGTCATCGTATCGAAAGGTCGTATTTATAGCGTTACAAATAAATAATCCATATTGATAAATGGAGCTTTGTTACGCGGATGAAAGTTTATGAGTGCCAATTCCTCATTGTCAATTGCCAATATATATCAGACTGATCCCTTTATGCAGGGGCTTCCGACCGATGGAATTTGTCTCGCGAAACTTACTCAAACGTCCTATCAATGCTCTGTACTAATTAAAATATACCACGTGTGCATATGATCCAATAATGAAATTGAAAGACCTCATAAAATCATTTGTAATAAGGATGCCACCGGAAGCTGTTCTCAAGCGACACTTCTAGGTGAATAACAGAACGTAAACCCATGATTCTAAGTGCTTTAAAATGATGCACCCCGTCTTCATTTATTATCTTGTTTATCCTCTCAGATAAACGGCCCTGCCCTATAATTAACCCTTTAGGCCTAGGCATTAATCCCATCTTAAATTTTCCACTTGGAGCAAACGCGCCCGCAATTAATTCCGAGGTTAGCGGCCAGCTCCCTTCCATGGCCCCCACCTCCAGCGTCCGTGACTGTAAACTGTCAACCTCTTACTTATACTCTCCTTCCTCGTCCTACCGAAGGGCGTTTTCATCCCTTTGACCCCTGCCGCCACATACAAGGGCGTCCGTCCCTCCCCCAGCCTCGAACCCAACCCACTACCGCCAGGCCCCCGCCTTTTCCCCGCCTCCCCCCCCCCTTCGACTCTCTTAATAAGCACCACGGCTCTCGTCCCCGCCCAGCCCTCCTGACCCTGTTCGCTACCCCTCTCCCGTGACCCCACCCTATTCTTACCCTCCCCCCTCCTCACTTCTCTCCCTCCATCCCCTACACGATTTCCCTCGCGCCTCCAGTAGTTGTAGCCCCGTCCTGGTGGATTCGTGTATTCCTGGGGTCATTTTCACTATTAAGGGCGTCGAATATTAGGGCAAGGTGGATCATTGTGGCAGAGGATGAAGAGTGGAGATAAATCATGCGTCTCGATATTATCATTCTCCGAACGGCTGATCTCCGAGTGGTTGTCTGGGGGATTTCAGGGGACTGTTGAACTCAGTACGTCCAGTCCGACGAACTCTTGACTTAACCATTACTTTCCGTCACATTATATCCTCGATGGTAGTGGACATTGATTTAATATGGGGTGCTAATGATGAAACTGCGGAAAGGAAAATCATTAAACATCATGAATGAATGAATAGACCTGGGGATGACATTTAATATCATCATCCTCAGGTCAAACCCAACTGAGAAGGGTACTTTTTGTAAGAACATATCCATTATTAATCCAATAGGTCTAGTACGCACAGTTTTGTAACTTTGGCAAGTGGTGATGCTGAGTAAATTTACGACCCCTTTTTTTATATTCACCATTCACTATCACTCTGCGGTATCTTTCGGTGCTTAGAGCGGGTAGTACTAACCATTTTATAAGAATGATGACACATTTTTCCCTTAAGCAGTACGTGTCGAATCAGATAGGTACGTCAACACAAAAACATGCCCGTGACGAGATAATGCCTATAATAGATATCTCGTTTTTAACTAATATTTTCAATATGATATAGGCGACCAATTCATGTCACACTTATGCTTTGTGAAAGATGGCTTGGGCAAAGTGAAACACTAAGCCAAATAAATATCGGCGGAACCCTTCACAATATCTATTGGTCAACGACTATTGATTTCAATTGCATCAAAAGTTAAGAAATTGATTTATGTGAAAGTCTAAATATGTACCATTTGAAATATAATCAGACAGCCGAAATGTACGTGAGCTTGGTTGTTTCAACTGATACTGTAAATACGTCGGAATTATGGCAGCATTTCATCCAATTAAAAATTATTAGCGTAAAAAAAACTTCAGAGATATAAATCACAAGATATTTAGAAAATAGGCCACTCATCTTTAAAGGAATCGTTCCGCAGTCAAATAAGATGAAATTTTAGAAATAAAAAAGTATACCTTAACTACGTACATTGAGGTTCGATCAGAATTTTTATTCAACTCCTCTTTTAAAATGAAACAATATATAACTTTTTCGTAAAATTATACTTCAGTTTATCTGAAGCCTAGGATGGGACCTTATCTTTTGAATTAATGATAAAATTATTTGATGATATATTTATGATGATAAAAAATTAAAACTTTCAATTAATAACTAACTAACCTTTTCTAATTTTTGGGAATATGATTCTCATACTTTGACCCTGGAGTAGTATGCATTAAATTCAATTTTAGGAAACTCTTTTGCCTCGTATGACAATTATTTTCCATGATTCGGTGATTCTTATGTTTGAAAAACTGCACATTTACGTGTTAAATTCAATTTTATTCATTTCTTTAATATCTTATGGTCACATCACTGGCTTTTAAAACCGCAGAGATAACACGAACAGTGATATTGCCATTGAATATCAATCCTTTGTACGCCCAGGTGGTTTTCAATATGAAATGATTTAGTACATGTTCAAAGGAGAGTGAACTACTTACTAGGAGAAGATTATAGCCAAACGCTTCGTCTTAACCGTTAGGTACAGTGATTTTTGGTCATTTACCCCTACACCTTTGCTTCAAGGTAACATAAGTTATGAATCCGCATTTGACGTGGATTTCTTCAGTTCATCGAGAAAGGATGTGAGAATAATTGTGAGCAGTCCAGTCGTCTTGCAGCTAAAAAACTTTGTTTTTTATTTGAAAAAGCAGTCGAAAGCAACTACGACTTTGGGGTACCTTCGTATGTCTCATATCATCCCATTTCTCATATGTAAGACTATTTCCTTGCCACCAGAAAGATTTCAGAATTTTTCGACGCTCACTGGATTAAGTAAATTCTCCAGCGGCCATTTGCACAGCGATTGCATTCAACATTTTTCCAGCTAATGCACTGCTCAAAGGGTTTTCAGTGTGAACAGAAGAAACTCGATCCAATGCCATTGCAAATTTTAAAAATCTGAATCACCGAAACGAATGAGAAACTCCCATTTCCGTCCCCATTTCGAAATCTATTTGTCGTGTTCACCTGAAACGTCTTTTCGGAACATTATTTTTTTTTGACAAAGGGTCACGTTGCGGTATCCTTCAGAGAATTCCTGGTTGCTCCAGAGTCTTTTGAGGGCGTCCGCTCTAGTTCTCCTTGCTCCCACCACCCCCAACCCACCTCTGCCCCCCACCCATCAACCCCGCCGTCCCGACCGCGCGCCGTTTCCCTGGTCCACAGAGCGCGACTTTCAAGATTACTTGCGGCGAAGCGTCTTGCGAAGTACTTTCTAATTCAAACTCTCAAGGCCCAGATCTCCATTGAAATGGGTTTTTGGCTCCATGGCTCACCTTCTTGATCATTGGTCTAGCAAAGTACACGAAGCGATTCTAGTTCGAAGGTGGAAGGAGAATCCCCGGCTAACTTGTTAAGGAAGACGAACTTTGAGATAATTTTGCCCTCATTCCATTACATTTTCGCTTTTTATCATTATTATCAAGTAAGTACTCGGTAAATTGCTCATTACTTACTCATCATTCTGGAATGATAAACTGTTTTTTTCAGTATGATTGCATTATTTAAATACTTTCACTATCTATCTTACTAATCATATATAAATTCAGATATTTGTTTTAACTGTTCCTCGCAATAATTTTCAACTTCGGCTCATCATTGAAAATGGTTTTATTAATAAATATTCGTAAAATATTGTTTTTTGAAAGAAAAACATCGACCAAAATACTTACTGTTTTTGTATTTTGGAAATAACTGGTCTGTCTGTGTTTTTTTTACCTTTGCGACCCGAAAAAGTTGAAAGTGAATCTTCAGTTGATCACTATTTTCATTCGTCGACATTTTTTCCGTGAACTTTTTCGGTGCACCGTTCCACTCATATTATTAATTTTTAGTTAATTTTAAGTTCAAATGTATGTTCTGTCCACTGACTCAGAAAATCACCGAGTTATGGTATCTAAACCCCGTTATTTATTTTTTTATTTTTTATTTTATTTTAAAACATTGTTCACATACAGCAGTGGCGCCAATTTACAGTGACAAATATAACAAACATAAAAGAGGACAAAGACAATAACAGTATAACAATAACAACGAGAACCAAGCATGGACAGGGGAAAATTTTAATTTACTGAAAGGTGGGATAAAGCTTGGGTGGTGAAGTTTTTGCATGATAGGTTAAAGGGGTCGACAGTGTGAGGGAGTGAATTTAGAAGGGAGGAGAGGCGAAATAACAGTGAGCGCTTGGTGAGAGATATTCTAGGAATAGGCAGATGGAGTAGGGAGTGGGTGCGGGTGGATCGGGTTGGTATTCTGAAGTTAAAGAAAGATAGCAGTTCAGGGCAATCAATAGCCGAGTTTAGGGTCTTGTAGAGGAGTTTTAAGTCAGCTTTAAGTCTGCAGCTTTGGGGACTAGAAATGGATAGGGAAGACAGAACAGCATTTGAGGACATATTGCGGTAATGTGGGACTCGGTGTTGGACTATTTTGGTAAAGAAGTGAGAGATGGAATCAAGGGATTTAAGGTTAGTTGGGGATGATGTGGACCAAATGGGGGAGCAATATGATATGATGGGAAGGACAATTAATGAGAAGTACGAGTGGAGTGCAATTGGATCTTTAATTTCTGTGAAGCGGTAAAGAAGGCCTAGTAGGGACATTGCTTTATTTTTTAAAGTCTGAATGTGGCCGGAGTAATTTAGTTTCTGGTCAATTAGAACGCCGAGGTCTTTAATTGCTGTTACTCGATTTAAGGGAGTTGAATTAATTGAGTAGTTAAACATCAAGGGGTTTCCGTTCGTAACAGTAAACTTAAAACATTTTCTGTCCCCATATCCTGAGGAGTAATGAAAAATCTTACGGATCTTCAATGGATTTGATCCGAGCCTTTATTGATGAACATCAACGAATGTTTTCAAATATTTTGAGTATAATGTTTGGCTAAACAAATCGAAAAAACTAAAGTTATTTCTACGTACTCTTGTCAGAATTGAATTGAATTTCAAGTAATGGCAATCCCGTTGTAATAAGAGCCCTGTTTTGTCCTTACGAATTCAGTAAATTGAAGTAACATGAGTCAATTGGAAATTTTGGTAGGAACTTTGTTTTTACTTCATTCCCTTGCTATCAAGAATCATTTCATATTATTTGAGCATAGGCTTGATCATCCCGTGGAAAAATATTCCAACTCTTTAGATATCGAAATCTTCAATTATTCGGATGAAATACAACTCTTTGCCGTGTTTCAAACCAAGTCTCTAACCTTTTTAGTATTTAAGATGTTCCTATTTCCAGGTGTTAATTTGATGGCGTTTGAAACGTGCTACAACAGACTAAACAAATTTTATCATAGTCTGAATTAAAATTAGTGTCTGAGGCCATAAGCTGTTCGGCAATAAAAAAAGGCCCCTAACTGCAATCAACCTGTGACCTGCATCCCTCTGCTTGCCTTCTCTCTCACCAAATGAGAAGCCACCACCCCTTGGCTAGCTCACTTGCACGGTCCTCGACACGGGCGATCAAGACGTCGTCGTGCGAGAGGTGTTGAAGGCGGTCAGCGGGCACGAGGCCCGCATCACGCCGCCGACCCCACCACCTTCCCTCGCTCCCCAATCACCAAAGGGGAGATCTCCCACCACATCAGTCATGGCCGCAGGTGCCCTTGATTGTCTTGCGGACCCCGTCTCAATGCGGTGAGGGAAGGGGTGCGTGCCCCACGCACACTCCCCCTCCAACTCGCTTTGACTCACACTGAGTCGATGGGGTCCTCGACACCTGGTGGCCGTAAACTAACCCCCCCCTCCTCCCCCAAACACTCCCCGTCGTGCTCAGCTCAGCCTGACAATGTGGGGAGCCTCGAGAGAGTAAAACATGCACTCTTGGAACTTTTATCAGGTTTTATATAATAAGACAAAAGATACATAATGAGGTTCTCTTCGCGGACGATCCTCTTCCCTTAATGGCTCCACCAGTAGCATATGCATGTATGTATGTATATATATATATATATATATATATATATATATATATATATATATATATATATAGATGCGTGTGTTTGTATGTACGTATATACTGTCAGCAAACATATATTAGACAGTAATAAACCCTAAGGTCGGTTTTGTAGGTGTCGGTAGAGTTCACCCAATACCAATGGCGTGTGGAATTCACACATCTGAATAATGGGGCCAGATTCTTTGTCCTGGAATACCACACAGCTCGGGTGAAGCTGCGGGTGCCCAGGGAGGCGTGCCTGGGGAATCCGGTTAGTAGTCAAACGCTCTACCCCTGGCCTACCACTAACTTTTTTTCGTGCTGAAATTTTATGCGCGAACGTTTTAATTGCTAGAGTGGCATTAAAAATATATTATTAGGTTTATTAATTATTAAAAATATATACTCATAATATTACTTTTAAAAAGGATTGTTACCATTTTATTGATCGACACCGGAGGAGTGAGGAATTGAGATGTCTAATAAATGTCAACCTATCATAATGGATACCGGCTCGAACCGACTCTGAAAAGCTTCGTCATATTCCATCGATTAATGATGACTTTAAATATGAGCCTGTCTTGCATGAGTGAATTTAATCAAGTAGGATTTCAGCTATCCATAATCAACCTAGAGTAATTAAAATGGCTTTCTCGAGGTCAAAATCAGCGGATTTTGCTGATTTTTATCTCTGAAATAAATATATTTTGTATATATTTATGTGAAAGCAAAAATGTCTGAAATGAGAAAAAAATTCAAAAGACTGACTTATGACCCGCTTATGACTCAGTACACGCTGGTAGTAATTTCATATAGAATTATTCTTTCCCATCTGCTGTAAATCAATATGGGGTGTGACGGAAAATGCATGTAGGTCACAGCGAACACAGTACATTGAAAATGTGCATACATTTCACCATCAGAAATTATTTTTGCGCCAACAAAGAGCTGTCAAAAAATGCACAGTAGTTATACATTGCTCCAATAACAACGGAATTCTTCGGAATATAGCATCATTTTTAGCACTTAAGGGTATTAGATGGGCGAACACAAAATAACAAGTACATTTTAATAGTATGTATTTAGGGGAATAATAATAATCAGATTCTTTGGATATTAACAAAATTCAAAAGTACTGACAACTTCAAGAAAATTGTGCATCAATAAATGAATGAAGACCGGTAAAGGTGATACTTCACTCGCCGGGACGGTTTATACTTGACCGTTCTGGCAGTCAATGAACATTATGAGATAATAAACATTACATTATTCCCCCAATCAAATTTATGAGCATACAACGTTTTGACCATTTGATTGAGGCCATGTCCAAAAGAAAATTTTAAAATCGAAGAAACTAAACCTAGTTACACGTAAATCCGCTATTCGTATTATGAAATTTCTGGCATATCAATGTAACTATGGTATGATATGAAGTAAAAAAATAATTACTCAAGGTGGATAATAAATTTCTCGCCTTCATTACATTCCCTTCGCTAAGACTGGAACTTAAATATTATTTGTCGCCACTTTTCATGAACGTGCGAACGGGTATTCTTGTACATCAGTGGTTACCCCACTTCCAAAACACAAGAGGCCTGAGGTTGACAGCGCCACCCTCCTAGTAGCGTCGTCAAAGGGACTCCTATTTCAGTCATCATCAAATGAATTATTTATCTCGAGTTTGAATCTTATCTCTGAATGGTGACCTTAAAATCTCATATTTCCTACTTCCGAGGGTCAATACTTGGAAATTGATGGTAATCATATTCCTTCATCCATTAGAGAGACAATGGACGCGCCCTCAATTTAATACGCCGAATGTTAAGAGTGGAAAAATGTATGTGCAAAACGCTTCCATTAAAGTTCAAACTCATTTCATTAAAAAAGGAGGAAGCATTGAATTTATAAATGGCAAGTACATACATTTGTTCTCTAATACTTATCATTTTGTGGTATTCATACATGAATTCCAAATATCGGTCCGTAGAGACTTTCCTCTACAATTGTATTCACGAAACTATCGTAGCATCTAGGTTTGTTGACTGAGAAACAAATCAATCGAAAAAGCTTCTCATATTTTCGACTTGTGTCTTAATTTTTAAAATGTTATTTAATTTGTTTATCACATGTTGCATTCATATAGTATCTAATTATCCAATCTCATTTTCTCCACCTGAAATTTCTCTAAAACACAGTACGTAAATGGGAAACGATGGGCGGGGGTGAGGCAATCTTAGTGTCTGCTGGCTAACCTCAAAATGGCTAAAGCATCATGATTTATCATGTAAAATGTATGTGTTAGTTACCTGCTGAATAAGAAAGGACGCCCGGACGAGTGTTCGGATGGTAGAGCGACCGGAATGCCTTGGTTCAAATCCCGGTGGCACCTTTCGGCACCGCCGTATCATCATATTGCGTGATTTTTTGAGCACGCGATATTAACGGGAAAACACAATTGAGAACAAATAAAAGAAGCCCTCCGCCCCGAATGACTGACCTTATCCACAAAGCCAATCTTCGGGTTGAAAACCGCTGATTTTGGGATCATCATATGAAAAATACATCGCTTTCCTCCACACTGTGACATTTTTCTATTTTTTTGGTATATCAAGATTAGTCGTCGTAAATAAACAAGATGGGATTTATTTTAAATGTATGCAGTTCATGGAACTGATTCCCCACAACTCTTTACTGCCATTACCTTACCTAATTATTGCTAAGTTTGAGTAATTCCTCATGTTACTATGACAGTAATATGATTGATATATTTCTCTAAGGTTTACTACCGCATGAAATGATTTGCATTGAGATGTTTGTTGCAATGAAGGTGTAATGCCTTTTATTAGTTCAATTGGCCAGTTGCTCTAAGCTCTCCGTTTGATTCAACCATCTGTCTTTATCTACAGTGCACTCGAAAGGCTGCAGAGCTCTTCGATGTGTTTTTTTAACTAATGAGGATTCGCATATTGCGGTAAATTTTTTCATCGGCGTGCATCCACATCTGGTCAAACCATATTTCTCTGCACTGCAGAAAATGCGGAGAATTTCCTTTCCAAACGTGAACTCTTTTATATTTATTGAAAATACTCTTATATTTCCACCACTTCTATCCTGAAATACTCTTTCGGCTGAGTTTTCATAGCCTATCATTCCCACAAAGAGTATTAAGTAAAATAAGTTTGGTGGGAGCATTCAAGGTTCAAGTGGATTTCGCTCATATGTTGGCAGTTATTCTCGGATAGAGTGATCAAATCGATGATATGAATTTAGAGGGAATGAATATATTACTATTTCATCCACAATTTAATTAGTTAATAGGAAAAACGGATAAAATCCAGTTGTATCACCCATGGAGTATTGCTTTGAGAGAAATAGCTGTTAATATAATTCCTCTGCTTTATATTTAAATTATGCTTAATGAAGTTTTAAAAGAAATTTAAAAAATCTCTTGTAAATCCTTTCCATTTAATTGGAATTGAAATAATTTACCACGTAATCAACTATGAATCCTCTTCTAGTTTATCTTTACGGTCTGCTATTAATTGATTATTTTATTTTACTAAAGAGTTGATTAGTTTCTAGTACCCATTCTCTCTTGTTCAAACTCCTATTTAAATTCACCTTCAATGGATTAGCATGAATTGGTTTTCCCATTTATCCGGTCATCAATTCAATTCAGCCTCTTCAATAATTATATTAAACTTAAACGATTAATGATATCTTTAAACTCTGTGGTCGTTCTATAATAATAACCTTCTTGAGAATAATATCGTGTTTAAATCAATTTAGGCATTCCTATTTCAGCTAAATGAATTCGCTAAGCTGAGCCCATTTTACCTACAGGTAGAATGAGATTGAATTTATAGCCCAAGCTTTGATAAATTCGGAGTTTAATAGATGGTGGGATAGCCATCGTAAGACAAATGCATCCAATATTATCTGAGGTTTTAACGGATTTGAACTTATTTCCGATCACATTTTCCTTCAAATGGCTCTTAATAATGAAGTGATTTGAAGTGAGCGAATGAAAAAAGAACATAAACGGATTATATATATACATATATAATATATATATACATATATAATATATATACGTATATAATATATATATACACATATATATATATACGTATATAATATATATATATATATATATATCTGTGTGTGTGTGTATCTTTTTCCCCGAGACGAGCGAGCGATAGCAACGAGGAGAGAAAGAAAATAACTCCATGCCCATACTCCATCTCGCAACCCGTCGCTAATTTAGATAAGTGTTGGCCGGGAAGACGGTGTGGGAGGGGGGAGGAAGGGGGGGGAGAGAAGCGGGTTGAAGAGGAGGTATGGGTGTGGGGGAGGAGGAGGACCCCGCACGCTCAGCAAATTCCGGAGGCAAACGATTTCCAAAACGGAATCCACAGGATTGAAAAGGGAATTAGGAGGAGATAGCAAGCCGTTAAATAAAAATGAAGCGAGTAATCCGTGGAACTCTTGCTCATTCTTGCGGGGTCCGCATTTCTTTTGTTTTATTTTATGGACTTCTTGGGGAAGGAAGGCCGGAGTTGAGAAATGACGCGTTGGTAAGACGAAGGAATTGGGGTGAATGAAAGAGAGCGAGGAGAGAGCGTTTATATGGGATGAGAATGGAATGCAAGGGGGGGGGGCTACTGTTGGAGGAGAGTGGGGAAAGTAGAGAGGGAGGCGTCTGGAAGAGTCGGAGAAGAATGATAGGAGAAGGGTGAGGGGGGGGAGGGAGGAGGATGCGATGTGTGGATCCGAGATTGATTGTTGTTGAAGAGGATATCGCCGAGGATTGGAAGGGTCGAAATTTGTGCACACATAAATTCAATTACTCTTGATGGCACGTCTGTACGAGAGCTACACCTCGTATGTTATTAGTTGTCATGCGCGACGGGTCGGTTCGGAAAATATTTTGCCTGAAAAATGAAATTCCAAAAATAATGTCAAAGTTTTTGCCACGACACGTATCTCTCGTCCAACAATCGCGAGGTCGACCGTTCTTAAGGATTCCCTCGCAGATCTTAATCCTTATGGGAACCCGCGTTTAATCAGGGAACGGTTCGACTTGACGGTGCCATTGATCATAAACTTGAAATCACAAAGTCAAACATTTCTTTCGTATACTCCAATTCGAAAACATTTCCGAGGTCCGATTTCCGAGCAGTGATGTTTCGCAAAGTGTCAAAAGGACATATCACTGTAGTCACAAATGAAAAAGGTGATATGTACGGCCTTTTGACTCTATCTAAACCCCCTTTTTGGCTAAAATTCCAATGCTGTGTGAGCAACTTCTCTCTGTACCCAATGTTCTTGAAATATAAAAGTCATCTTCCTTATTTTCCTTACTTTTCCAAGAAATACACCAGTCATATGCCATTGGGTGCAGTAATATTTGCATCAGTGTTCCATCTCGTTCATTCGAGCACTCTAATTTTTCAAAAATTTTCTGCAGAGTGACAGCGTTACTCAGTCATATCAGCTAACAAATTTCTAATGAATCAATATTAGCCAAATGCATAAACACTTCCGATTTCTATAAAAAAATGCCCTAACTTCCAAAGCTTCAAAGCGTGGTGGAATTATTGGTACATACATAGATAAACGATCATTTTACTTTAATTCTTGCGCTTCATTTTTAAAATTAACAAATTACCAAAGCAGTCCCATTGCACGAGGAATTTCCTGAAAAAAAGAACGAAATCTGGACTCAGGGTTGTTGAATGCCTTCGGAAAACCGTTGATCCATATTTGTCTGAAATCATCATGCGTCAATATATCTGCTCCCACTCGAACACTCCTACCCAAAAATCGAGTTGATACTGCGCATGTATGTTACGAAATGCCCATTCATTCCTCTCCGGCTCTTTGAAAATTCCGAGAATGCGAATCCACATTTTGCTGGAATGTGAAATACGGTTACAGCGCTCTTAATCAGCCGGGGTCGAGCAGAGATGATGTCAGTGTAATCAAACGGAAACGTTGTTGTCATCGCTGGAGATTAAGTGGCCCTGCTGCTGCTGCTACTCATCTGAACACTGAGAATTTTCCCGAACGTTACACGTGGACCATTCCCACTCCACGGATGAAACCTTTTTTTTTCGAGCAGCGCGCGATGCATAGGAAAGGGATGTGAGAGTCAGTGCTTGGGGGCGCTCTAAGGGGGAGTGGAAAGCGATGTCGAAAGCAAGAATGAGGGGGTTGGAAAGGGAGGGGAGGAATGCGAGGGACGAGTCAAATCGTCCGTGTAGATGGGGAGGGGATTAGCGCGGGGGGGGGATGCCGCCCTACTAATGAGTGGGTGAGAGGGGAGAGGCGGGAACAGCGCGCTTTTAAGGTTCTATGCCGTTTCCTCTTCATTTCCCTCGCATTGTCGGCCCAACCCACCCTTCCCGTTCCCCTTCAACGCTCCCCTTCGGAGGATCCACTACTTCCTTCGCAGAATTCATCATCCCATTCTCCTCCTCTCCTCCTTCCCAGCGCGTCACGCGTTCGCGCAAGGAGACGAGGGCAGGGCGAGGGGGGTGAGGGAGGGTCAGAGGGGGCGCGGGCGAGGAAAGGATAGACGTTAGTGGGGGGGGGGCTGCATTTATGTGCCTCCTTCCTTTTTTTTCATCCCCTCCCTCACTCCCCCTCGCCGCCCGCCCGTCGGAGCCGGACCATCGCCAACGCCCGCCCGCCCTTTGTCTTCCTCCACCCGGCTCACTTCCTCCCTCTCCTCCGGGGAAAGTATTCAAGGAATAAAAGTGTGAGGGGGTAGAGGCGTGCGGAGGCTCCGAGAAAGATGAGGTGGGTGTAAAAATAAAAAAAAAATACGGAGCGGAAAGCGTTAATGCCCTTTTTCCTCCAGGATTCGCTAAGCCGCGAAGGGATTTAATCCAGGATAGTAAGTCGAAGGGATATATAATGAAGTTTTTACCGATATTGATCGTGTTTTAAGGCGTGGAAATTAATGGATCTGTTTTCGTTTTCCTTCGTTTCCGTAAAAATGCGGAGTTAATTACTTGAAAACAGTTTGCGTTGGCCCGAGAAAAGTTATCCCGCTTCACCCTCTTCTCCTCCGAGACATTTCCACCTTCATCCCTCCCGTCTTCCTCTCTCTCTCTCTCTCTTTCCCTCTCTTCCCCTCTCTCCGGACGCCAAGGGGGAATTGGAGTGGGAGTGACAGGGGTAGTGCCAGGACCTCGGGCGAGCTATCATGTGTGTGGCCATGACCACCGCAGGAGAAAGGGTAGAGAGGGGCAAGTAGATGGGGTTGGAAACGAAGCGACTGAAGGCATGATGAGCGACTCCTCCCTTTCCGTCGGAGCGTGGGGCGGAGCAGAAGCGGCCATCGCCCGCGCGTGAACGTGCGATCTGAATCTAAGTCACGCCGCTGTGATAACGGGAGCTTTAAAAACGTACTCTTTCCTCCATTCAAGATAACTGGAGATTGAAACTGAGTCCATCTTAACTTCATCGCGATGGCATTTTTTTTAAATTCTATTTACGCTAAGTTGTCGTAGTCAATAACATTTTTCTGGCTTAACTAGAAAATATTTTGAGACTGACTAGGGATGATTTAGATGTTATTCAAATTGTGTGTTTTTCAGAATTTAAATTTGGATGATCGGATACCGAAACGCAATCAATTAAACAGGAAGAAAAGTAGAGAGAGAAAAAGTTTGAAGATTTGAAAGATTTATGTGGTGGACCCATAAGGCGTATTTTGGGAGGCACACAAACTTGCTTTGACGGAGATAAAATTGATAAGTTGAGTAATTATTCATTTCACTTTGAATGAACGCCAGAAAAGTAAAAAAAAAAAACAGTAAAATACAGTTTGTGAAAATGGATGTGATACGGAGTAGAAAAGCCCGGATATCCAGAAAGGAAAACATGAATGCATTAGACAAGTAATTGACATGAAAGAATCAGCGGTGCAGAGACTACAGAGGCGCGCCCTTTAAATGTAATGGTGATGCTCAAAGAATGGACGAGGAAAGATGGCCCAGAACTCTATTAGAAAGGTCATCAGAAAGAAGAAGGAAAAGTGAATGGCCTAGGATAACATGGAGAGTGTACCTAGCCTTAATGATGAGGGATCGAGGCATGGAGAAAAAAGATCGTGTCCACCGAGAATAATTGAATGATAACAACAAAGAAAAAACACCTGCCATGAAAGGTTAAATGAACAAAGACGTTATGCATTTACAAAAACTAAAAATTAAGTTGAGTGAGAAAAAATCTTTTGATTAAATTGACTTACTATCTTCTAGTAAAATTTATCTCTAAACTTGAATAGCCAAATTGTGAAAAATGAAGCTGTTCTCAAAAATTAATGTATTTCACAGAAAACTATTCTTTTTTACGATTTAAACCGCAAATGCGTCTAAAAAACTTGTAAGTATTTAGCTTCGATGGTCCAAGTTTATAAGGTTTGTTTTAGAAGCACCAAAGCAAAGTGATTTTTTTATAGTTTTCAAATTCTTTATTATTATGTTGTTTAAGAAATGAAATCCGCACTTAATTAAATATGAGAACAAAGCTTACATCCCCGTTAATTTCAGTAGCACTCTAATGAACAGAGCGGCGTGTTTTTCGATGGGAGGCCTCTTGTTCCTGTGCATCGAATTTCTTTGTTAACCTGTCTGGTGATTGGAACTTCATTTGCATGGCAAAACGCAACGACCGCCCTCATATGCGTAATTCCACATTTTGCAGGGCTTCCAGGGACGTGAGATTAAGTGGTCAAGTGAGATCCAGTCTCTGACCCATCATTACGCTCCCTAATTAGGGATCGGATGCAGATAAAATTACTTGAAAATTAAAAATTACGGTAGAATCATATACGCACCACTTGAATATGTTTTTAGATCGTTTCGGTTCAATTTAACTTTCTGAAAGGTTTCAGAAAGTTTGTGCTTCATATATTATTTCCTCTTCTGTTTTAGAAGTTCTTTTGCATGAGGTAAAATAAATCTTGTCCAAATAAATTAAGCCATAAGTGCTTCGTAAGCATTTGGTTCCTCGACAGGGCATTTTAAGTTAAGTTGTCTTGTATTTTATACCAAAATCAACGTTTTTTATATGTAAGCCTTATTGCGACCCACTCAATCTATTTTTGACGATGTTTTGGAGGTTACATCTATTTTAGGAGAATATTAGGCAGATTAATGCAAGGAATTTTGATTTTGCCAATATTGTTTTGATAATATATGTATCTCAAGCAACTCAACGCAGTATTTTCCAGAAGGATTTTTGGGAAGAGTTACTCTTATATTTTTAACATGAAATGAAAATCTCTGTTTCCACTATTTAGGCATGGTTTACCTGCTCGGACAATAAAGGAAAGAGATGGAAACGTAGTCGGAGAATATTCTACGCCTTATCCATTAATTCATCAGCTAAAATGGGAATTACCTTTCACAAAGGTGTCTGAATGCATGTATCCGATATGAATTTAGTAATCCAAAAATTCCCTTATATTCTCATTCGCTTGTTGCTTGGAGAAATAAATAGTTGAGTAAAATATATGTTTATTCAACTTTTACCAGTCAATATGTGAGAGTTAAGTCATCATAAAAAATATTAATGTCTCTCTTACTGGCGCCCTTAAATTTTATATTTTTCTCTCTAATTCCTAATAAAACCACAGCATGATTTCCGTTTATACAAGAATACAAGTTTACACATTCTCGCATATGAAAACTAATTAATTCAATTCTAACTATTAGCACAAAAGTCCTATTTTTTTAAATCTTAAGGACTCCATCCCCTACTGTTTGTATGAAATTTAACTGTCATCAGTGTATAAACACAATGTCAATTTTACCCACGTCTTTGATCATTCATTATTAAAAGAGGTGTCATTACATTTACGATAGATTGGAACGTAACCCGAAATCTAGATACTGCAACAAATGATTATTTTCCTGCATTAAGCTTATAATAAGTTTAAATCAATTTTAGCCCTTTTTAATATCATTTACTTATTTTCTTATTATTATTAATTTCATCTGTAAATTAAAGAATTGTTAGCCTAATAAATGGTATAACGTTAAGTGATGAATTTAAAAACTTTGTTTTAATTAAAATTACGTCTAATTGAAAGAGATTGATTTTTTAAATACTCATTACAAATGTCCGTAAGAATTTTAATACAAGGAAATCAACGATGAAATGCAACGTGGAACATGAAAACCTTATTTACTTCAATATATTTTTTTAAGCTCTACTTCCGTGAATATATATCTTTGTTTTTTATTTAGTTCTTTTGGTTTCTCTTTGCGTTCTTTCATTCCAATGCCTTACTCATACATCGGTTAATTTGCCAGTATGATTCAGTTAAGTATTTACCATTGGCCTTGCTGTGATGTGAAGTTCCGTCAGTGCTAAACTGGTTCGAGTTGCAAATTCTGTATGCTATGGTTACACATAGAGGGACTTCCAGTCTAGGATTCCAAATGGCCAGCTGCTATCTGACTGTTGTGATTTCTTTGCGTTTATATAGCAACAACTACTGTTTCATTAAATATTTCATATTAAATCTCCCCATTTTTGATTACCAATGATGATGTTGTTTTCAGAGCGTGGTATTAATAATAGGGAAGTCGCACTTTTTCTTCATGATTTCCAAATTATTCCCAAGTATTACTTTGCTGAAAGTGAGATTTTCAAAGCAACTGCGTAGTTATTTCAAATGTGTTTTCCCAAATTTCTGCCCAAATATAACTTTATGATTACAGGGACATAAGTTTACGACCATATGGACGTTAAAGCAACGAGTTTCATTAAAATCACAAAAAATTCATGAATGCAAATTTGATTTGTACCAAATGCTTTTATGTACATCTTGGCTGCTCAACGTCCCCAGTTTATGGCATAAGGGATAAACTTCTCAATAAACCATTGAAGCCGAAAAAAAGAGATTTTTTTCTCGAAACTTCTTAACGCAGTATTGGAGATTATATTGCAATAAACGTCGGAAGTTCCTCGTCATTGTCCCGCATAACTTTCGAAGATCAGACGTCATGAATTGAGATATATTGCTTTCTGTGTTATCCTTGAATGAAGCTTTATCTAATGCCGTTCTTCACAGCAAAACCTGTTACAACATCCTCATTTTCAACCCGTTTAATCTCTACATCATATTTAATAAACTCCGGTCACCTGCTTTCGCCGAAGTTTTCGTGTTTTGTCATTAATAAGTCACCTGACATAATTGATAGCTTCTGCATTGTCATGGAAGAAAACTATATTAATGCTTCAAAAGAATATTTTTACTCAGTTCTCTTGGAGATTCAATACCTTACAAGGCAGTGTATTAGTTGCTTTCGTTTTTTTCTAAGTGGAAGGTATAATATTTGGCTCATTTACTGTTTTTTTTCATTTATTTCCAAGGATAAATTGAGTGGCTTCAGGCGTGATGTGGTGGAAGTCGAACATAATGAATAACTGATCGTAGCACTTTTCCACTTGATAAAAATATTTTTATTTACGACCGGGTTTCGATGTATTACATCATCATCAGGTTCACCTGATGATGATGTAATACATCGAAACCCGGTCGTAAATAAAAATATTTTTATCAAGTGGAAAAGTGCTACGATCAGTTATTCATTATTTCCAAGGAGTTGCATGGAAAATACCTAAAAGTAAAAACTATATTTTTATTGAATGTCACATAACGGTCATAAAATAAAAAAATCAATAGCATTGTATAATTGGATCTTCTTTTCCAATGTAATTACTTGGTCGTATCTAGTTTGTATAATAATATAAAGTTCTAAAGAATATATTCATCATCAGTGATTATTTTGAAATATTAATAAAAATTTTAATATTAAACACTTATAAAATCCAAACAAATATCGTCTTTAATAAATGAAAATGAAATTATTTAATGAAATGGATTGCTCTACATTCCAAATATTTTAGATACCTGAATATTCTGTATTGATGTAGAATAATTTATTATTACATATTTTATCCATCGCTCAATTGGACAAAAATATATCTTATCCAAAATAAAACCGTAAGCACTGAAAATAAGGATTTCTCCTAGTTATTATAGAAGCTATTTGGACACTTTTCTAAAAAAACTCTAGTCATATAAACTTCCTCTCAAATTTCGTTTGATCTTAATTGGAAAGCAGCATGCGGTGATTCAATCGTATTGACACTTTTTTTAGTTAATCGAATTTCCCAGTGCGATCTCTAAACGGCAATAAATGAAATTCTACTAAAGAGCTAATTGGATCAAGTTTTTTTAATTAAAAAAGTTACAAATAGTGACTGCTCTTCTTAAGGACCTTTTGGGATGGATTTCAAAATTTGAGAATTTATTTTTTCTAGCTGAAACATTTTAAAAAGGCCCAAATTGCATGTCTTACGACCGTAATGTTTTTGTATTTCTTATGTGGATCATATTTTTGATCATAGATGCACACAGATATGTACATAATCAGAGCATAGTCTAAAATATAATGTCTAAAGTGGAACGGCTTGAGTTGCAAAATGGTTTTTTTTTAAACTCAGAATGTCACAGTAGAACACCACTTTAATTTAAGGTGCCGTAATTTTATGTCTTCATTATCATGCTAAAGTGAACATTTTGCACCATTATAAAGGTTTAGTTGAATTTTGTATGTACTAATTCAAATAGGTCAATGAAGGCATTTTAATACGGGCCGTAAATATTATAACGTTCCCAGGGAATTGACGAGGAACCTTTCACTTCATTAGTATGAAAGAATTTGTGGAAATAATAGCCCTCATCCCTCTCGCGTTTTTCATTATTACATGCGCCAACGTCCCTTAAAAAAACAGATCTGAGTATAAATTGACATACAGGGTTGCACCCAAAAGTGGTAGGACTGATTTTTTTACAAGAATTTTATTGACGATATACTTACATCGACTTAATAATCTTCAAAGTATGCTCCTTGAGCTGCTACACACTTAGTATAGCGTTGCTCCCATTCCCCGTACGCCCGCTAGAAATTTTCTTTTGGGATGGCGTTGATGACCCTCGTCGAAGCCTCTTGAACGGCCTTTATTGAGTCAAAATGTCATCCCTTGAGCTGTCTTTTCATCAGGGGAAGAAGAAGAAGTCCGGTGGTGCCAGATCGGGAGAATAGGGCGGGTGCGGCACGGTGGCAACGCCGTATTTGGCTAGGAGCTGTTGGTCGACACTCAAAATTTTCGGAACCATCCTGGCGCACACCTTGCGCATGGCCAAATCCTGTGAAATAATGCGTTGGACGTTGGATGCAGACAGACCCAACTTGTCTGCAATTTCTTCACTGGTTAAGCGTCGGTCTGTGATCAGCAGTGTCCTCACTCTGTCCACATTCGTGTCGGTTCTTGCCGTCGACGGCCGTCCGGAGCGATGGCCGTCTTCAACGAGCTCCCTACCCTCTTTAAACAACTTGTGCCACTCAAATACTGTGGAACGGCTTAAGGCAGTGTCCCCATAAGCCTGCTTGATCATATCGAGGGTCTCAGTAGCCGTCTTCCCGAGTTTCGCACAAAACTTCACGGAATAACGTTGGTCTAAATTCAGATTCATTTTGTTTTTCGACGCGGACAAAAAACTTGCTTCACTAAAAACGGTGTCCTCACTCAACGACAGCCCGCAGGTGACTGAGGTTGGTTTCGGTCTGTTGCTAAGAGCCCCCTCCACCTTACCCTGCCAGGGAGACCCCCCTCCACCGCTCCGTTCTCGCCAGAGAAAATCAGTCCTACCACTTTTGGGTGCGACTCTGTATGCGATAATTTGTCCAATATTTTTCTTTCATGTACCAATAAAAGTATTCCTTTTCAAGATCGTTAGTATTTTTTGTAATAAAATTAACTAGAATTTCAATTTTTTTCCATTTCTTTCTATAAAGGCATCATTCATCTCTCGATAAACGGTTTCACCCACTTCAGCACGAGCATCGTGAGCATGTCAAGCGAATTAATATAAAGCGAATCTGAAAAATAAATCCACGCAACCGCAAATAATCAACTCCCTGTGATTTTATCGCGGCCTCTCCTGCTGCAATTCCACGTCCGAATCGATCAATTTCGAGAATAAGCGTCGTGATTGTTTCTTTAAGCTGTTGATGCCTGGGGGGTTTCAGCCAATTATCCCCCACGCCTTTTATCGCTCGACGATACCCGAGCAATCAGCACCAACACGGGGGAGGGTGGAGGAGCACGCCTGCATCAATCCGCGTAGTCTGTTCCTCCCCCCTTTCCCTCAACCCACCCCCGGGGCCGCCACCCTCACTCACCACCACCCCCTTTCACCGCCTTCCTTCCCCCGTTCTTCGTGCCGTACTATTCTACGCTCCCTGATCTCCATGCAAGAGAGACGGCGAAGCGCGCACATCGTCACGCCACGGTGGGCGGCCGGAAGCTCTCGGCGCCCGCATCAGAGCGAGTGCCCGCATCCCTGGTCCCCCGGACTCCCCTCTCTCGCCCCCTCCCGCGACACCCTCCACCTTCCGCGCGGGGAAGCTCCTAGCCACCCGGCGTCCACTGTGCCCAAGCGCCGCTTCGGTGTGCCCGACTCTTTGAGCCGACAGCCGAGAGAGTTCCGACAAAGTTCAGCCCGGTCCCTGCTTGCTCCGACCATCTCCGGGTCCTTAAGGGATAGGCGTTGAACAAGCACCGTAGTGGGCACGGATGTGAGCTCAAAGAAATCTAAACTTCAGGGATCAGTACTTGACCGAGCAGACAGATATCTTATTTCTGACCCAAAACGGTGATTTTCCAGTTTCAATTCTACCAATAAATATCGTTGCAAATAGAGATATGGCAAAATAGACCTGAACTCGACTATAGTTCAAAATATTTTGCGGCATTTTTGTAAATATCTTAAGCTTTGTTTCTTCGTACAGGTGGTTTTTTACAAAGCCGTATCATTATGCTACGGAAGAAAGTAATCTGCTCACTTTAGGTGCGAAAGCTAAGTAGTTACAGTTTTGCGTAAATTTATTGATCACTTTCTCGATTGTTGGACTGATATATAAGCCTCTTCGGAAAATCGGAGGATTTATTATCAGTTAACACATGAGTGTGAATTATTCATAAATTTAATGCCACCAAAAACTGTAAATATTGATGTAACTTTCTTTTAACAATAGCGTTCCGAGGGAAATATTCCTACATACTACTGTTTGAATAATGACCATTATAGAAAATATTACACTCCTAATTCTAGGATGGAAAATTTAAGAGTTGCAACATATTTCCGTAAAAAGTTTGTATTTTTCAAATTTCAGAGTACGAAGTAATAAATTTATAATGAAATAACTAGCTAAATTATAAAGATATACATGGATAATTTCTCAATTATCCAACTTAAAATCCAAATTATTGAGGTAATACAGGATGTATGTTGGATGAAATACTGGGTACCTGTAAGTTGGATAAATTTTACAGCTTTATCAATCCGTATTTTTCGTAAATCTACCCAAAGTTACAATTGAGAGGCATATGTTAGCTCACAGCCCTTTGGTCTATGCAGATGAGAGGTAATTTCATATTAATGATAATCTCGGATGCATGTCATCTGCTTGGGAAAGATTCCTAATACCTAACGCAGTGAAGCATATTTATAAATATTCTTTTTCGGAAAAGCGTGCCCCGCGGATGAAGAGCCTCCCCCTTGCCCGGGACGGCCGCCCTGAGTCGCCCCTCGACCGAAATTCAACCTGTCCCCAAGATGCTGCCACTACCACCCCGTTCCTCCGCCCCCTCCCTTACCAATGCCTCAACCCCACGTCCTCCGCCCTTTCTCCTCCCCGAAGGTTCACTTTTCTGCGGAAGGGTGACACGAGGGTGTCCTCCTGATTAATGGCCGCCCGAGCTTATAGCGCATGCGAGTGACGAATCGCCGAGGAGAAGGAATATTTGGCGGAAAACGTTTGCAACGACCCACTTGTCACGCGAGCCTCGATTAGTAAGTCGATGCGGTATTATTCATATTCTTCACAGTTGAGTGCTCATACATTAGGTGAGTTATTCCCAATGAAAATTTTCTCGACATCTCCCTAGTTTCAACTCCCTGCACTTTCAGTGCAAGTTATCGCCTGCTTAGTAGACTTAAAATGACTTTTCAAGAAAGGTTTTCCTGAAAGAACGAAAAGAATAATTACGGTGAAAAATACACCCGTCCAAAAAAAAAGGAAAAAAATAAATTGAACGCACATATTTTTTTATGTTCAATGAAGCACCCATCCAAATTTCTACAGCTACAACAAGGTTGGGCTAATCGCTAATAGGGGAATAAGAATAAAGGGTCCAGTCAAAAGTTCACGTCAGAATGGAAAGAATAAGCACTCCTTATGAAAAAATCAATTATTAGTTCATGTGGCATTAAATCCTTTTTCGATGAATGTGAACCAATCACAGCGGAGAGAAGAAATTTGCGGTGCATCACCTCTGACGCGGCGTGGGCGCGACGCCATGAAGGGATCCACAGCAACCAAAGGGAAACTTGGACGCGGAGCCAGGTGACTCGATTATTCCTCTGGCCGGGGGCACTCGGAGTAAAAAATGCATGCCTGGCCTGTTAAGTGTTTAAAGAAACAACTCCGCCATGATCTCGTCGAGCCGCGCGAGTTACGCTCCCGCTTTGCTGCCGGAGCCAATCCCTAAGTTAATAATATTGTTTTGTATGCAGTCGTATTATGCGGCGGGTGTAAGGGAAGGGAGGGCGGGTAGTTGGCGTAATTGCGTGCAGCAACTGACCCACCTTTGCAGCGAACCGAAAATGCCACCATAAAAGGGGGCGTCAGGGGGTGTATGGGGGCGCGGGAGGGCGTTGGGAAGGCGCCACGAAGGGGGGGAAGGGTTAGTGTGTGTGCGCGGACCCCCGTCGCCAGCCACCGCGACCGCGACTCTCCGCCGCAGCGCCACTCTCGCACTACACCCCTAAACAAAAGAAGTCGCCATGAAATAAACAGGGTGCGCGGGTGGGGGCGGCCGTAAAGAGAAAGAAAAACAAGAAGAGAGAAAAAAATAATAAAAGAACGCCCACGCGAAACCTTATTGCATCCAACAGACAATCCATCTCTCGCGTAATTAATCGCCGTTCGCCATCCGGGACGGAATGCGTACAAATTAAGGGGCGTGTCTCCCGGCTGCGAGGGCCGTGCGGACAGCGGAGGTGGTGTGGAGAGGGAGGAGGTTGTTAACCGCCCCTGTTTTGGTGGTGGGGCAAAAAACGAAGTCGCGGGACACCAACTCCACCTCTTTCCCATCGCCCCCATCCACCCAACCACCGCAACTGCAGTCCTCCCCTTTAAAACACGCTGCCCCGTGCCGCTATCGCCCCGTCAACCTCCCTCACACTCGCCCCGACCCCCTTTCTTCCCCCGCCCTCATCCTCCTCATTCCCCCACGCATGTCCGACCCCCCCTCCCGCCAATGGACGGAGATCGGGCTCCCGGCTCCAGTGCTACACATGTAAATGTTCTCATGCATATGTGCCGAAGGAATCTATAATCGCCGGGTCGTCCCGGTCCACTCTCCGACGACCCCTACCCGTGCCTGCCGGCCAGGTATCAAATTAGCTCTCGATCTCGCCGGGGGAGGCAATCGGGGTTCGAAACCCAACGATCCGGCGTGGGAGGACCGGTAATCTTCCCCGGTGTGCGAACCGCCCGGTGCGTCTTCCCTCTGCCCTAGTGCCAGCTCGGTCAGAGTATGTTGTCTGAGGCAAAATTACAATGCCTGGATGTTTAATCATAACTTTGGAACACTTGGCCGTAGCTGGAACTTTGTTTCCGTGCGTCGATCAGGATCAAAGCATGTGCCGGCGAGGGTTGTGGCCTCGTGAAAAAAGGATTCTCGCATCTGGCATCATCAAAATATTTTAAAACCCATTTTATTTTTTTTAATTCTCGAGGTTTCGGTAATTGTGACCGTAACAGCGTTGATTCTATAAACAATTAACAGGAAAGTTGAGATTAGAGATTTTGAATTGAGTCAAAATTTCTTATTAAATTAAATTTAATCATGCCCCGCATTTTTTCGATATGTTTTGTAAATATATTTACAAAAAACCCCATGTAGACGCTAAAAACTATGCGTATTTTTAGGCAGTGCTTTTCTTTGCAAAATGTATGTTTTGAAGCGAAAAATTAATAATTTGTGCCGACAGTAGGGGCTATATCGTGGGAATCTCGTTTAAGTGTAACCCTAAACGATAGGTCCAGATACTTTTGGCTTAAAGTGTTAGCTGATGGTGCCTTCGAATACGGATTTATTGGTTTACGAAATAGGAAATTTCACTTTTCACGGTTTAGAGTACTTATAACATCCCATAATTTGTTTGCCATGAAACATAAGAAACTTTTTGCCTCCAGCGTTACTCTATGAAATGTACTCAACATATGGAAATGAAATAAGTAAATTTGTAATTCCACGCCTTCTTTATTTAGAACAAGACCTAGGTTTCGACGTCGGACGTCGTCATCAGGTAATCATAAAAGTTTTTATCTGGATTAAATTAAACTCATTATTTCAAATATGTGTAAAATAATATGCGGAATGCGTTTTAAGGAAGTTGCTGCAGATCCTAAAATATCATCTTTACTGGGTCGCGGTAGTCCAGGAGGTAGAGCGTTGGACTACTGCCAAGAGGGTCCCGGGTTCAAATTCCCGGGACAGGCACTCTGGGAATCTGCAGCTCCACCCAAGCTATGTGATTTTTCGGTTCTTCCTGGGAAACCATAACCGGCACAGGGAAAGGAACTGGCCCCCCTACCCTGATGTGTGAATTTCACACGCCGTATAGGGCTTAGTACTGGGTGAACTCTGCCATCACCTAGCAAACCGACCTTCTGGTTGATTATTGTGTTTATGGTTTTTCTTATACATTTCTTCATCGAATATTATTCTGTATGTAGGTGCAAGTTTCACACTCTCTTAGAATCTCGGAAATTTCTATTAGGTACGAGAGTATATCGTCGATTCCTGGTGCTTTGTTCACCCTTAAGCCATTTATTACGGCAGGAAAACTACCGAATTTACTGCAGCGTCAAATTTAGACCCAAGGATATAAGTCTCCGTTCACTTTATCTCCGCCAGCATCCCGTTCCAATAGTAATGCTGGACCTTTTTTTCGGAAATTAAGATATAGGTGCCATATTCATGATTCAAATTTTAATGATTACAAATTGAAAACAGAAAATTTGAATGAAAATATGTCACGCGTACTTTGAGATTCGTTCGAGGAACTCCTTACCTTCACAGATCACTTCCACCGCTCCCCACCTTATCCCCCCTCGCGCCTTCTTCATCACCCCCGCCGCGGAGCACGGTTCGTCCCTTTCGGATCACTCGCAGGAAACTGCCAGTTTTCGTCTGAATATATTTAACGAAGAGATCTTACTAATAGCTTCATGAGCGAACGCTAATAGAGAAATTTAGTTCGCATCCCATTCTATTGCCATCAATTTACCAGACCTCAAATTCACAACCAATGCTCACCGGCCCAAATAATGGTCCTAGAAGGAAGGCCGCTTTCACTTCTGCTGAATCCGACGCCTCGAAGCCGAAGGAGCCCCATGTAAACACTACCATTTCAAACTATAACACACGTATAGAGGGGAGTATTGTTTTAACGGCCTCGGAGTATGTTGGTAGGCTTTTGACCATATCCTGAACCGCCTCTTTGTTAAAAAAAACGTATTTAATCAATTGGTTTTTTGTGCCGCGGTGTTTATCTTAGAACCTGCCAATGTTGAACAATGTTCATAGATATTGTGAACTAAAAAATAAATCACTAATTCTAAACTCAGTTGATTAAGGCAACGAGATTTCCGATATAACAATAGTAGGTGTACTGAGTAATTTTTAGTTATCCGCAAATAAAGTAATTATTTTAAAAAATCGTCACAAGAAATCATAAAATTTTAAATTAGAAAAGTTATTTAAGAATTTATTGGAACTAGGCATATTATCAAAAGTGGCAGACTCAGCGAATGTCTCGAAAGATGGTGGCTGAACAAAGTTATATTACCCAGGATTTCTAGTTTTAAAACAATGAATAGTGGATAATGAACTATTCAATGCACCGATGATTTAAAAAAAATCTTTTCTCCTTTTAATAAATAGTATTTCACAGAGCTATTATGCTGTAATAAATGTCTATAGCGATTTGAAGACAACGTAAATTCTGCAGATACAGCTCAAAAAGAATCAATCTCCATTGCTTAGATTTCAGGTCTGCTATTTCACTAAGCCATCGTTTAGAAAATATATAAAAACGATAGTAAAATAGCTCTTTTTATGTTTGCAGTGCATTTTTTTAGTTTTATCAATATTTCCTACATATTCCGTTATGGGGATTGATGTGATACTACGAATTCAATGAATCCCGTCAAGAAACTTTGTGGTCGCTGTCTTTGGAGTTTCCATGGAGAAGTTAAGGGCCGAGGCCCACCCGCAGATCGTACTTCCCATTCCCCGCCGTCACCATCGCGCACGCCCGACTTCCCCCTTCTCCCGTCGCCGCCTCGCAGTTCGACACCCTCTTCTCTTCGGGCCGCCAGCTTCCACGGTTGATCGCAGCCCCATGGATATACGACTCCGTGGTGACGAAGTTGATCTCATCGCCTCACTCTCCAACTCGACTCCATGTAATCGCTCCCCGCCCGCCCGCCCCAAAACCCCTTTCGCACATTTGACCCTCCTCATGTTTCTCTTCTTTCTTCTACCCTCCCTCTCTTTCTCTCTTCATACTACCTGTATGTCCGCGGCCCTGCTTGCTGCTCGGGTTAAATTTCCCGAAGCACGTCGGACATTTGTTTTAAAAAGATAACGGAAAAAGAAACTTTTCACCGGGCATTCGGTCAATGGCCATTGTCTATTTCAATTACACATGGGCCAATGTCTTACTCATACATTAATTTTGACATTATTGAAAGAACGTGGGGATCGACAGTAGTCTAATTCCCTGATGAAGCATGAGTTGGATGACTTTGACGGAGAAATCGGATAGATATAATCACGATACAAATAGATTTGAAGCGATAAGCATTTGTGACTTTACGACAAGAGGGTGAGCGTATTGCGAATTCTAAATGGTAAAACGAAAATTTTCACTTCCGTGCAGAAGTACGTGCATTTTGTACTTGTTTTGTTCGCATTCTAGTCTCCTTACTACATAGCTCCTATTTATTTATAAAATTTCTATCAATATTTCATCAAGTTCCTTTTTTATCTCCAATTAAATTCTTGTTTTCTTCCAACTGTTGCATAATCGTCCACAAACCCAATGTCCATTAAGGGCCTGTCCCAAAAATAGGTGGAATAATGTTTTTGTCACAAATGCAGATGGCTAGAGTGGGGTGATTGTGGGTGGGAAAGGTAATGGGAGATATTGGCAAAGCACCGCGACCCACTTCAGTTAACTGTGGAAATGCAAAGTGTGCGGATTGCTGCTAGACTGGACCCCTGTTCGACGGTCACGTCACCAACTCACGATGCCACTTTCCATGGAGCTATGATATGCACTAAAATTGTGCATTATGCTTGGAAAATTGGGCTTGGAGACAATACCCATGGTTAAGGATTCTTACTGAGATGGAGAAAGGTCCCAAATGATTTGCTCTGGGAGAGTTGAGGTTGTTGACGATTAGGAATACCTTGAGCATCCATCAACAACACAGTGTGATGAAAACGTGCAAAAACTGAGACACGTCCTCAATGCTGATTGACTTCCAGGTATCAAGTTGTTAGCAGAAGATTACAATATTGAGGAAATCATATGCATTCACATTGCATTGGATTCTCACAGAATATTTATCCGTAAGAAAGGAGTGCCAAGATGCTCCCCAAGATGCTGTCTGAAGACTGCTAGTGTGGAAATCTTGCCTTGAACATCTTGGACCACTGTGAAAGTGCCCGAATTGTTTAGAATAAGTAGTTACTGATGACATGATATGGGCCTTTGAGTTCGACCCAATTACAATTTCTTTGAGTGCCGTTTTGGGCCGCTGGATTATGCCAGAAGAGGCCATGACGAGGTGCCTGAACGAGGGTCCTGTGGATGCCATACAGGAAGCATACCACAACTGGTGGAGACACTGACATCGGTGTGTTGATGCGCAAGGGTGCTCTTCTGAAGAGTAATCCAATTTGTACTTTGATCTGCAATAACTTATTTTCCCCAGATTAATTTTTTGGACAGACCTTTCTTTCTGGTATCGAATCCCGCCCGGGTGGGTTTTTCTTCATCTAGGGTTTGGGTGTTTGTCATTGTTTCTATTGTTGCATATCATTTTCAAAAGTCCGATATATAAGCCAAGTGCTGTATTCGGATCAATAATGTGAAATAAATAATTACATAAATATGATGGCCTGCGTGACACCTCTTGAAGCTATTGCCACTTCTTGAAGCAATCACCATTCGATCCCATTCCCATAAATATGTACAACCATTGGCTATCATTTTCATTTTTTGATTGTTCTGTTTCTTCTTATTTAAAACATTTTAAAACTGTCAAAGAAATTTTCAAATGTCTGTTTTTGAATTGAAATCGAATGATTTATTATTTATTCATTCAATTCTGAAACACTGAATGAGTTATGCTTTCTTCAACTTTCAATCGATGTCACGATCTCCATCGTATTATATATACTGCTTTATTGCTGAAACGATAGCGTTATAAAAATCATAATTTAAGGCTGTGCTCCAATAGACTTTCATAATTTTGAAGTGCATGCTGATGAAATGTTTACATGAGCGTGTCGATGCAGTAATTATTGGTTATGTGATGCATACCCGTACTTTTACGGTTGGCAGAACTCCAAACTCAACCACATAGCCCTTAATGCAGAATTGTTTTGACAAATGCCACTTCCTTCCGACGGCGCTGTTAGCGATGGCCTCTCTCTTTAATTCATAAACAGTGGGCATTTACCGCATCCGGGCCCATCTCTTTTCTTTCCATGGCTGTAAATGCAAATGGATGGAACAGCGGCGGCTAAATGTTACTATCGGCGTAATCCGAGTAAAAGGCCGCTGAAGTTCTCATAGAGTTTACGAAACAGAGCGTGCATATACTTTCGCAGGATAACGAGAACGTATTCCGAAAAATCCGAGATACGCGCAGAAGACTACAGTAAAACGGGGGCCAATGAATAAATACTCCACGTGAATTGATTCAGTTTTACGGAGATTCGACGAGATATTAATTCGTTCAAAATGAAGTACTCAGCGCAGATATTTTGAACCAATACTGCGGAGGACGAGAAAGGTTTGTCAACTTTGCTTCTCGCCCTACTCTCTGAAGGAAATTTTATCTTTTTTTTTAATATTATTGCTGGAAAGAGAATATATAAAAGCAGCTAGTAATCCTTCTTGATTCCGATTCGGGATAGCATTCATAACAAAGATGACGCAGGGTCATGGAACCTTACTTTTATATCTGGAGCGCATCTCTTTTGCATTTAAAGCGATGAAAATTACTTTTTCTTCATTGAAATGGAATGGCTATTTCTAGCGTTCGTTAACCGCGTGAATACACGATTAATGAACGCAATAACCGAGTTAATCAATAATCTATTCTTTCCGATATGATTTCTTTTCCTGAAATATTTCAGGAAGGAGACTTAAACATCCATTTTATTTCACTCCATATAACATTATTTTTGAGTGTTTAAAAAATGATTTTATTTTGAAAATCTTAGTCGTAAATTCATCTAGGATTAAATTTCGAGGTATTTAAATACGATTTCAATATATCTTTGATGATGAATAGTAATAATCTCCTAGAAGTCCTCCACAGTCTAAAGGCGTCTCTGTCGTTCCTCTCCTCTTCCCCCGGCGCCTCCCCTCGCCCACACCCCGCCCCTGCCGTTCTTTCGGTGACTGCCCGTTCCACAGGCGCTCACGACCGCATAAATGGATAATGCGTTTCGCCTGGAAACGTTTAATTTCCGCGGCGAGTGGGAACGCACGTGTGTACGTTTGGATACATGCCCCACATAACTGGAAGAGACTCTTCCTCAGTCAGGTACTACGGTCCGCCGCGCATGCATACACTCTAAAAAGGGCAATCTCTTTCAACAATCCTTCCTGTCCGGCGCTAATTAGGATTGTCGAATGGACATGAAAAGGGAGCAGAAGAAGTCTCCGCTGAAGTCATTTGCATCGAATTTCCTTATTTTGCGCTTCCAATTTGTCTGCGGTATTTTGAAACAGATTTTGCATGCATGAGTTACGTTTTTCTCACCAAGTATTCTGATTTTCTTTCAACATTTCATACATTAAAATATTACAATTCTACGACCCGTCAGCTGGAACGGTTGATAAGTACAAATAGTAAGCGCCCCTGCGTTTAATTTTGAAATTACTTCTCCAAAACTGAGTCGATCATTTGAAATTACTACCTTAATTAATGGCTATATTGTTATGCTACTTTGGCATAAAAATAAACTTGAAATTATGCATTAGAGCTAAACTTTAACTGTATTTCCTGATTATTTAAGATAAATCATGTATATTTTTATACACGTGAAGATATTTATTGGTAGGCAACTGTGTAACTTAGAGAGATGCTAAAAACAAGCCCTTGGGTTTATAATCCCTGCCAATGATATTATAGGAATATTCAATGCATACAAGTTGTATATGTTTGTATTTTGGGGAATCGGGTATTACTTCCAGAAAAAATTTAAACTCGATACATTGATTTTTCTGGTGACATTATAACATGATTTACAAATTGTGAAATGATATGACAAATTGTACTTACTGAATGAATTTTACCATTAACAATTACTCTAATAACTGCTGACTTAACACCCTCCGCCACACACTTTCGTGGCGTCTTGATATAAGGTTTAGATGTCGTATAATAAAACAATCGCCAATATTAAATCGGTGCTCGTAAATAACCGACATTTGTTTCTCGATAAAGTATGATTATCATTTAAACAATTTCGATTCTTCTTTCGAATCCATCGACTTTTATGAATAATTGTTCTCGCTCAAGCCAAAGTAATAATGACATTAAAAATTTGAAATTCTTATGGTAATTTACAGATATTTGTATTTTGTACATCTATGTTTAATAAAAAATATTATGCCCGTGGTCGGTTGATTGATTTCTACTCAAAGTTACATTTCAATTTCAATGAGTGTAACGTCATGGCTCCAAAAGATAAAATCTACACAATTTAAAAATTTAATTTTCGATTTGCATTAAAGTCGGCAAATTTTAACAGTCGGTTCATGAATGTCATTATTTTAATGAATGAGAAATATTTTAATCATTGCAGCGCCATTCTATTAGTTGAGCAGAATAACATATTCACCGAAGGAGATCGAATTGATGATGTGAATATGTTCCTATTTTGCTATGGCGAAGGATAGCGTTCAAAATGTGACGGGCCCTGGTGCCATGTGGTGTCAACTGTAATGTTTAGTCCTTCATGGGGGGAAGTTAAGCCGTGGACTCATGGCGGGTGAAGTGTCGGCTAATGCCAGCGCTGGGATGGTAATTCACTCCTCTTCTCCAGCACTCGCTAAAACCCTGGCAAACACCTAATTACCCAAATGTCGTTAATGGCGCAAATAGCCTAGCCTAGTTGCCCCCTAATCACTAAAAATAGGAATTTGAGTCTTTAAGAGCACTTGGTGTAATTTTAATTAATAGCCTATGTCAGAAAATGTGCACAGGCATTAGGGACATCACTATATATAAAATAAGAATATTGTGATGAGAGTCTGTGGTTCAACGAAAATAAGATTAAACGTAAAATTTCGAATATTTGACTTGAGGAAATGCTTAAATATCCCCTTTATAACACAACGATATTTAATAAAAGAGACGATTTAAGCGTGAAATGGTGGAATATACTGATTAATTAAAAATTGGCAATTTTCCACAAAATGAGATGTATTACGACCGGTTTCAATGTAACTACATCATCATCATCATCATCAGGTAGACCTGACCTAAGGTAAGACTCAGGTAGTCAGATCTGATGATCGTATAGTTACATTGCAACCGGGTCGTAACATATCTCTCGTGGAAAATTGCCAATTTTGAATAAATATTAGATCCAAAGTAAATCATAATAGATTAAACGACCGCAGGGAAAGCTACTTGAGCGTCGCTTTTCTGTATGATTCTGAATGAAATCCATATCGATTACCATAGAACACACTTTTCGTAAGGTATAAGTTCTCTGGGAAATAATGCTGGAAGAATAATATCATCCTAATTGATTCATCTATGTTGCGCGCCCAGGGGAGCGTTCCATTGAAAATAGGTTTCTTGGGGAGCAGCGGAGCGCGATGCTCTCTTATTCATGGCTCCCGCGGCTTTGGGTCCTTCCTCGAGCGCTCTTCGCCGTCTCGAGAGCGCTCCAATGCAGCCGTCGAAGAAGAGCGCGGGCGGGGTGGAGCAAGGGGAAGAAGAAGTGAGGTTGGTACTTACTTCCGCTCCCCTTTTCCCTCGAGAGAAGAAGTCCCATTTCCATTATGCTCCGCCTCGGAATCGATAATTGAAAGACCCAATTGAGAAGCAGGAAGGGCGGGGGGGGCAGGGGGGAGGGGGCGGATGGGGGGCAGTTGGCGCGGAAGTAAGAGGAGAACCCTCCACACCCCCCCCTCTTTCTCCATCTCTCTTTTCCACTCGTCCCCTTTCTTCCCCCCCCGCTCCCTCCTCCCTTTCGTTTCTCCCGGTTCAGGGGTGTTCGGTGTCCCGCGAGGTGGAGGAGGAGGAATGCCCCTGGATGGTCGATCCAATTCACTCCGCGGGACCGCTTTTAAAGACGAGGAGTTGCACCCTCCTCCCTTCACCCCCTTCCCCTACGTGATTAATGCCTCACGCCATTCCGGACCGTGATTTACGCCCCAGGTGCGGGGGAGAGGAACTGCGGTTATGGTTGGGAGCATGTGAGTGGGTTCAATTCCGTGACGGAATGTTCGGATATGGGGGAGTTAGCGGCAGATTTTAAAAGCGAATTTAAAAAAAATTTCACGAATTAATTGCGATTCAGCAATATTGGGCCCACTTTATGGGGGGTGGGGGTGGGAGGATTTTAAGGATCACCTGGTGATATTTTTTTCACTGAATCCAATTAGTTTTAATTTTGAAACTATAAAAAAATGATCATGCGGATTTAAAATATATATTTCAATGAAAAATAAATGTTTGTAAATAATTCTCTTTTGACATGCTTTATCCTTCATCCTTTACGTTGAATCAAGTGCTTTGTCCGCACGTTTTGTCTTCCGTGTCGTTGCAATCGCTGTAAGTGGTTACGTGGATACGCTCGGTAAATGTGAAATCAGTCAGATTATAAAAAACAATCGATAGGTATACCTTTTCTCGTGGTGCGTTGTTGGCATGCGATATATTAGGGAAGTGGAGGTCATGGGATGTTTTATTTCTTGATTTTTATCGATAAAATTAGGAGTTGTTTCATTAACAATAAGTCCGTTACAAGTACGTTAATATTTAAAAACATCTTTGATAATATTCTTCTGAATGTTATTGACATCGCCTTCAGTAAACACTTCATCCAAACAGTGTATTAGGGAGTGTAAAAAATTAAATAAGTTTTTCATCAATTTAATCAATTTTAATCAGTATTCTATCCTTTTCCCAGTCACCTTTCATATTTTAGCTTTGATGGATTGTCAAATGTGCCCCCGGTGATAGATAATTTTTTTTTGCAATTTAATCTCGACTCATCTGCAAAAATTTCATTTATTGATATAAAGGCTTCAGTAATTATTCTCCAACTGTTTTGACGTTCCAGAATGTCCGTGCCATCATTGAAGGCATTTGCCATCAAATTATTCAGTTTTTATGAGTCAAAAATCACCCAGTTCCAATTAGGCATTCTGCTCAATTTATTTACTCATTCCATTGGAAACTCCGTTCGGGATAGGGAAAGGAAAACAATCAAAAAGGGAGAAAATCCAACTCTTTCCAATTATAAATCAATGATGGTCATTGATAATAAATACTCTACGCGTCCGCTCGCTCTGGCTCAGCACCCGAAAAATCGCCCGACCAAAAAGAGGCCATTTTCATTCTGCACGACGGCAGAAGCGACTCTCGGTGGGGCAGAGGTGGGGGCGGAGGGTGGGAGGCATGGGGAAGTGGAGGGGGGGGGATAAATTCGAATTCCGAAAAAAATGAAAAAGAGAGAAAGAAGAAAAAGGAACAAAAACTAGGCGCAATTCACGGGGACCCAATCAATTGCCGTTTCTTTCTGTTGGGGGATGAGAGTTGTTGGGGCGGGCGTGAAGGGAGAGAGAGCTGTGGGGGTGGAAGGGATAAGAGGAGGGGCGAGCCGTGGGGGCCGGAGTGGTAGGAGCGAGGCAGTGGTTAGTCATGTACGAACCTCAATTAAGAGGAGAGGAGGTCCAGGACTGAGTTTCCTCACGGATCGTGTGCAGGGTCCTGAAACGGAAAGGCGAAGACGAGGAGGTGAAGGGAAGGAACGGGGGAAGAAGAATGGGTGACGGGGACAGAGAGGGAGAGTTTGATGGGGAGGAGTATGAGGGGGGGAGTAGGGGGAGGAACGGGGAAGTGGAAGATAAATTAGGGGTGAAAATAACAAGAGGGAAAAGGGAAGACGGGAGGGGACGAGTGGGCTGGAAATGTCGGCGGAGGCCGAAGGGAGGATGCGGTGAGGCAGTCCGGAGTGTCTCGAGGGTCGAGAAATAATTACATAAAAATAATAAAATATAACGTTTCCCCGGAGAGGATTCTTTCACGATTAGATGTGTGGAATATTCGAAGTAAACTTTGGGGGGAGAAAAAATTCTAACAAATATAATGGATCTTAATAACTTCAAAAGGCGAATGCGTTAATATCTCACGACAGAAAAAAGTTATATCCTTCCAATATATCAAGGGATTTCAAAAGAAATAATACTGATTATATAATAGCTTGAATCGCATAACTACCGCATTATTTTGTGCAACTACCGTCGCCAGTAAGCGAAAGTTATGCTTTGTGCTGTGTGTGTGGATCGCTTAAAGAAAGCGAGAATGGTGTGTGTATGCTTTCCTACGATGATGACCCTGTATTTTTTAAAGCATTAGTCCATATTTATTATGTGTGCTGATAATTCTTATTATTAAGTAAATGAACTTGCAAAAAAACACCGGTTTCCTGCAAAAAAGAAATTCCAACGGGAATCCCGTTAATAATGTGTCATTCTGGACTAAAGAGATGGTGTGTGGAATATCAGACTTCGATCTCTTAGGACGATTTTGATGGCACTGTTCAAATGAAATAATAATAATAATATGGAAAGATGATGAAGGAGTTTCCCCTATCGTACCTTTCCTTTTTTTATTGCGGAAGCAAATACAAAATACAAAAAAATAGCAATATTGAGGGGGTTCCTACTCTCGCTTAATCCCCCTTTGGTATTCTGATATAATTAACATCAATAAAACAACATGAGAAAAAGAAATATCAAACAAGATGACCTAATAAGTATTAAATTACAAAAGTAATGTAGGACCCAATTTTAGTACAATTAGAGACAATATTTAGCATAAAAATTAATATATATTATTTTATGAAAACACTCCATTTTGCAAAGTCATGCAAAGATTTTTGATCGTGCACTAGGAAAAATAATACACATTAACTTAAAATAACAATTACATACAATTTTATGTATACAATAGACAAACAATACAATTACTAATTTTATCAATCTTTACGAGGGCGGTTCAATAAGTACCCGTGTTTGACGACAAAGGGCGTTCCTGAGGGAATTTTATGTTATCATCGTGAGCTGTCATCTATCAAACGACGGTGAAACAAATTTCAGACTGATTTAAAGGTTAGTTTGGATTTGGCAGCCATTCGAGTAAGACGTGTTTCGTGATTTTCGCTAAGATGGAAAAAGAGCAGTATCGTTCGGTTATTCGCTTTTTTTTTATTGGATGGGAAGAAATGCGAGGAGATAAAAGCAAAGTTGGATGCTGTTTATGGGGACACTTTGCCGTATATGACCACAGTTAGATATTGGTTCAAAAATTTTAAACGTGGGCGAACATCTGTTTTTGATGAGGAGCGACCAGGACGCCCGGCAGACGTGGTTACCGAGGAAATCATTCAAGAAGTCCACGCCATGATTCTCGCTGATCGACGAACGAAAGTGCGCCAAGTAGCAGAGGTCGTGGATGTGTCGACCGGAACGGCAATTAATATTTTACATGATGATGAAAAAATTGTCGGTCCGATGGGTGCCGCGATTGCTCACGGTGGACAACACATTCATCCGGAGTTGTCGCCGCCAAACTGCATGAACTACGAACGTTATGAATTGCTGCCGCACCCCCCGTATTCACCCGATCTGGCTCCCTGCGACTTTTTCTTATTCCCTAACATGAAAAAATGGCTCGCGGGAAAAAAATGTAGCTCAAACGAGGAAGTTATCGCCGAGACAGAGGCGTATTTTGGAGATTTCGACAAATCCTATTTTTTGGAGGGGTTAAAAAAATGGCCGGAACGTTGGGAGAAGGGTATATTTCTAAAACGGAACTATGTTGAAAAATAATAAAAAATGTTTTTGAAAAAATGGTTTCTTCATTTCTAACATGGGTACTTATGGAATCGCCCTCGCATTTTACCATTATCAAATTTTACTTTAAATGCTGGGAAAATTGTAGCCAGTTCTCATGAAAATCCACTCATGTCTGCACAGAAATATTTAGCGTAAATTAGGTGTGAAAGGTCGTTCTCATTAGTGGCTTCATACCTCCTCCAACAGTACGAAATTCCTCGAATTTGTAGGCTCTGCTAACCCCCAGTTACGTCCCGCGTTAGATGGATTTATATATGTGAGAGGAAGGGACAGAGCGAGGGAATGGGGCGAGGGAAGAGATCCCTCGAGAACGTGAGGGAAGACACACCCGGCCCTCGGCCTTCTTGTTCCTTAGGTCCTTCTCCCCCCACCCTCCTCGCCCCGCTATGAGACGCGGATCCCGACACCCATGGCGCTCCGAGAGTGAGTGGGACGGGGAATGAGAGGTCTTAAATCGAGGGCAGTGAAAAATGGAGAGGAAGTTGAAGGGGAAGAGGCAACAAGCGGAGGGAAATAAGCTCGGAGGAGAATGAGCCGCGTGTTTTGACGGGGCGGCCATGAGATGGAGGGGAGGGGAGGGAATGGTGTCGCTTGGCTGCGTCGTCAAGGGGGAGATTGGGCGGGAGTGGCGGGGTGGAAGAGTGGGAGCGTGCGTGTCGCTGCATGTGAGTAAGCGGCGAACAGGGAGCTAATGGAAGGGGCGAATGGAGAGATGGACCGAGGAGAAATTGGGTTCCCTCCCTTAAGGACTTAAGAAGCCGGAGATTTCGTGGAGGAAAAGATTTCGGGGAGGAAGGTGGGGTGGGCGGGGGAAGAGGGCATGCCCGGAGGGTGAGTGGGAGGGCGGCTCGTCAATTAACTCGGGGAGGTCTTCTCCCCATTCGAGGCCTTGTGACACTGCGTTGCGGTTCGTGTCCCTCGAGCACATGGACTCGGAGCTTTCACCCGAGCTTTTCCCCGGGACTGCCTCTCGAAGCATCCTACCTGTATCCCAACCATCGATCTCTCCGTGAAGCGTACAATAGTCCGAGCTTTAAACACTCGCCTCGGAAAACGAAACATTTATCTCCGAACCAAGCACATCGTGAATCTGAAGCCGTAGGGCTCTCCAAATGTTGGTCCCTCCTCTCCGGGGGAGGGACCTGTTTCGTTCCAACTGCCTCTCGGATCGTGACTCATTCAATAAATGTTCCCTTCGCTGAGGAATAAATGAATTTGGCTTGAATTAATTCCCCTCAATGACAGTTGCTGTAGCACCTCGGAGGATAGTAGAGACGGCAATTCGACTCTTTGTGCACGTTTCTCAGAACCATGAGCCCACGTGCACGATTTGTACTGGAATATTACATTATTCTCTGGGATAGAAATACGATAAAAGCGATCGCCATTTCATCCGAAACGTTCCGAATGATAAGTTCCAAATCAGGCACTCCATTCAATGAAAAGTTAAGTAAATATGAACTTCAACCTCTTTGCCGAAAACAATTATACGATAAATGATAACGTTTTCATGCAAACTTCAGTCACTCTGGTTTCCTCTTTTTCCACTCTGTCATTGATTGTTGAATTTAAAATGCTGAGTGAAAAGGATCGAGTCATTAATCATTATTCATTGATTTCATTTGATCCGGCGGTTCTCCCCGCTTCTTCACGCATTGTGGAATTCTCCCATCTACAATGATCGGGGTAAATGGATGACATCACTACAATGCACCTTTAAATTTCGGGTAATGTTACTTCCGGAGAAAGGATATAGCGGTGTGTTCCGTAAAATTTGCGTAGTGTTTCACTCGTATTTTATTTTATTTATTAAATTACACACAAAAATGGGAAAAACACTCGGTGGAAATTCAGAGAACAAGGGAGAAGCTCTTAAAATGAATTATATATGTTGTCGAAAGTAAATATTTAATTAGGCACGACTGTGCTGAAAAATATATTAGTCGGCTAACTCATGAATCTCATTAAAAACAAAACAATGTTAGGAATACTATCGGTTATATTATTTATTAATATTTATTACTATAAAATACATCTTCGTCCTAGAAGGTATCTTAACTTATACTCCATCATAATGGTTTGTGATTAAAGCAAAATTTTTCTGTGGTAACTAAACGAATTGTTGAGACCTTGTTTTGCAACAACTTCTCATTACTCGGCATATATGATCAACGGGTACACCAACTTGTATTTCAGTCCTTCGGCCCATGTTCTTCTGTAGCTCAATCCTCTACGTTCTATTTTGTTTATTTTGATTTTCATGTCCATTATTTGCCTGAAATATCAAAAAATAGTTAAACTAATTATATTCCCTTTTTCCTCATTCTTTACTCGTTTCCTAAAAGGTTTTTTTCGGTCCTTAGAAACTATTATTAGTGGAGCACCAAATGCTTCTAATTAATAAATGATATGTTATTTAGTTGATCAAAAATGTTATCCATATTTAACATTGAATGATCGAAGTAAAATGTTCATCTATTTAATGATTTCAATACAATTATACTATTCTTCATTGTAAAACTGAGGAGTAGTACGCAAAATAATTCTGAATAATATTTGGCGATCGTATTATTTGGTAAATCTACTAAATAGAACGAAGAAAGGGCGATTATCGAGACATTTAATTAAAATTTTGCTCACTTGAGCACAAAGTAGTTCCCCTTGGATTATAATTCCGGAAGAGTATCAGTCTTAAGGAGGGCAAGTGGGTAAGAAAGGGCAATGAGAGGGCGGGAGTGCGAAAATTTCAGATAAATAAGAAGAGAGTGGAAGATGCATGGATGGTAAACTCCAGGAAGTGGTCGAATAAGGCCTGAGAAAAGGAGGGATAATAAGGAGCGCTCCCAGAGGTGAGTAATTCGTGTACTGAGGACCGAGGGATGTTGCCGGGAAGGAGGAAGGAGGGAGCATGGGATGATGGCCGTCGAGGAACGCAGACGATTCGGGTAGAGGGGGAGCGGAGTCGAGGGAACAAGAAGATATATTTTACACATTTAAACTAGTCTATATTCACACATGTTATATCAATATATATGTGTGTATATATGCACACACGTTGGATTGCCTAATAATCTATATATATATATATATATATATATATATATATATATATATATATATATATATATATATATATATATATATATATATATATATACTCATATATACAGAAACAGATATAAGGAAAAGGGATAGGAACACATATAAAGGACGAACACAATAATGGTGGGGAAGGCGGAATCAAACGGATCACAAGAGTAAAAATATTTCCTTGACCGGGACTCGAACCTCGGATCTTTCCACTTGCCGGGCGGATGCTCTTAACCACTTGAGCTATCGAGGAAACGTAAGGGTAAATTACGTTTCCTCGATAGCTCAAGTGGTTAAGAGCATCCGCCCGGCAAGTGGAAAGATCCGAGGTTCGAGTCCCGGTCAAGGAAATATTTTTACTCTTGTGATCCGTTTGATTCCGCCTTCCCCACCATTATTGTGTTCGTCCTTTATATGTGTTCCTATCCCTTTTCCTTATATCTGTTTCTGTATATATGAGTATTTATTCGCCGTTTGGCGGGATTTCGTGTTTGAATGTGTATATATAGTATATATATATATATACACACATTATATATATATATATATATATATATATATATATATATATATATATATATATATATATATATATATATATATATATATATATATATTTTTATATATATATTTATATATATATATGTATATATATAAATATATATATATATAGATGATTTCGTCGACGTAACACGGAAGTGTTGAAAAATAAATTGGACAGCAACAAACAATATATATATATATACAATGTATGTATACATTGTACAAACACGAAATCCCACCAAACGGCGAACAAATACTCATTTATATAGAAACATATATAAGGAAAATGGATAGGAACACACATAAAGGAAGAACACAGGAGAGGTGGGGAAGGCGGAAACAAGCAGATCACGACAGTAAAAATATTTCCTAGACCGGTATTTGAACTCCGGATCTTTCCACATGCCGGGCGGAGGCTCTTAACCACTTTAGCTATCCAGGAAACGTAATTCAACCCGAGATCTGCGATGCTTTATGCAATCAAGTGCCCCAATTCTTTGGCCAAGAGATGGCGTTAGGAAGCTGTTTCACCCACCAAAGGAGAAATAGAAAACACACAAGGAGAAAGGATATTAGTAGAGCAATCATATAACATCATAAACGATAGGAACAGTGCGTTTAGTGGCACGCATAGCCAGAAGAAGAGACGAGCCACATTGGCCTAATACACATTCAAACACGAAATCACGCCAAACGGCGAACAAATACTCATTTATATAAAATCACTTAGTTGCATAAATCATCATAGATCTCAGTGTAAATTACGTTTCCTGGATAGCTCAAGTGTTTAAGAGCCTCCGCCCGACATGTGGAAAGATCCGCATTTCAAAGCCGGAAATAGGAAATATTTTTACTCATTTGATCTGCTTGATTCCGCCTTCTCCACCTCTCCTGTGTTCGTCCTTTGCGTGTATTCCTATCCATTTTCCTTATATATTTTTCTATATAAATGAGTATATATATATACTAGTATATATATATTTTTTTTTTTAAGGTAATCTACCGTTTAAGGTAGGTTTTTGGATGGACACAACTACCAAACAAATATATTTTATTACTCCTAACAAAACACAAAATCCATCATCCTACTCTATATCAGGTCACTCTTCATCTCTGAGTACTTTCTTCCTCCCTTCATCCCGTCCAACATCCCTATTCTGTTCCTTCCCTTTCCTCTTTTGCCCAACATTCTACCCTCTATCACAGTCTTCAACATCCCACTGCCGGTCAATACCCCCTTCATCCACTTTTCCTGCCTCCACAGGATTTCTCCCAACAAACCCCTCTCTTCACCCACCATACCAAGTACTTCCTCATTTGTTTTCTTCTCTGTCCATTTCACCTTCTCCATTCTTCTCCACACCCACATTTCAAAAGCCTCCAATCTACGTCTATCCTCCTGCTTCAATGACCACGTTTCCGCACCGTACATAGCTACACTCCATATCAAAGTTTATACGGGTCTTTTCTTAACATCCTTACTCAGAGTCCCCGTCATCAACTCCCTCCTCCTTGTGAAAGCCTCTTTGCCTAGCGCAATTCTTCTCCTTACGTCCCTACTACTTTGACCGTGTTGGTCCAAAACACTACCGAGATACTTAAACTGCTCTACCTGCTCTAGTTTTTGCCCTCATATTTTAATGTTAAGCTTGGACTTTTTCTTCCTAGAAAATCGCATAACCTTTGTTTTATTAATATTGATTCTCATCCCATACCTGTCGCACTGAATTTCCAATTCACTCAGCAATGCTTGCAGACCCTTGGCTGACTGACAAACTAAGGCTTGGTCATCAGCAAACCTAACTGATTTTCCGAATTCCCCGCCCACTTTCATTCCTACCTCGAGTTCTTCCCATGCCTCTTTAATCATTTCCTCTGCATACAGGTTGAACAGCAACGGTGATAATGGGCAACCCTGCCTTACACCCCTTCCTAACACCGCCCATCCTGACTCCCCGTTTCCCACCCGCACCTGAGCAGTCTGAGACATGTACAGGTTGCGGATTAGCCTCCTTTCCCTCCAATCTATTCCTATTTTCTGCAATATACTCATTAGTTTTTCCCAATTCACCCTATCAAACGCTTTTTCGAAATCTACGAAACAGGCAAATACCTCCTGGTTGTGTTCTATATTCCTCTCGATTAATAATCTCATTACTGCAATGGCATCACGCGTACCTCTCCCCTTCCTAAACCCAAACTGATCATCCCCTAAGTAATCATTTGCCCTACTCTCTATCCTTTTGTTTATGATCCTGAGAACAACTTTAGCTGCGTGGGATATCAAACTAATTGTCCTATAGTCCTCACATGACGTGGCCTTTACCTTTTTCGGAATAGGAACTAAAACTGATCTCACAAAGTCTTCCGGCCAGATTCCCTCCTCATAAATACTACGGATCAGCCCATATAGCCTCTTCCTCCCACATTTTCATAAGCATTTTAAAAGTTCCACGGGAATGTTATCTACCCCCACGGCCTTATTTAGTTTCATCTCCCTTAATGCCCTTTCTATCTCATGATCTAGTATGCCTGGACCTAAGCTGTCCTCCTCTACGTCATTTTCTTTTTCAATGTCTAACTTTGTTGGTCTGAGTTCTTTACCATACAGTTCTTCTATATACTCCTTCCATCTCTCTTGGATCTTTCCTGCGTCAACTATTACCTTACCCGCCTTATCTCTAACTGTTAGCATAGCTCTTCCTTTCTTACTTCCCGATAACGATTTAACTTTGCTGTACAGCGCACCGATTTCACCCTTCCTCTGCAGACTTTCCATATCCTCGCACTGCGTCTTCCACCATGCTTCTTTTGCTTTATTTGTTGCCCGCCTCAATTTATTGTTCAATTCTTTGTACTTCATTTTGCCTAATTCTGTATTCATATTCTTCCATTTTCTCCGCTCATCCATCTTTGTAATCATCTCATCCGTGATCCATGGTTTCCTAGTCCTTTTAGCGTTAACGGTTCCAATAGTGTCTTTTGCGGCTTTAGACAACCCCTTCTTGATCATTTCCCATTTTTCTTCGATAGTACTAAGCCCTTTACCATCCTCCATGATTTTCTCGACCGCCTGTTTGTATTCCTTCCTTTTTAACCCATTTAACGCTTCTACATTCCATTTTCTAACTCGCCGCCCCTGCCTTATCTTTTTGAAACGTACGCTACATTTCATAACAACTAAATTGTGGTCTGAGTCCGCATCCGCTCCCGGAAAGCTGTGGGAATTTATCACACTATTCCTAAACCTGTGTCTAACCAGGATATAATCTAGCTGATATCTTCCTGAGTCACCTGGCATTTTCCATGTATACCTGCGTCTTTTGTGGTGTCTAAACCAAGTGTTGGTGATGACTAACCCCTGTCTCCTGCAGAACTCAACTGCTTTCTCCCCGCGGTCATTCCTCGTGCCTAAACCGTAGTCCCCCACCTCTTCACCATCTCTTCCTTCGCCTACCGTCGCATTCCAATCCCCCATCGCTATCAAATGTTTCCCTGCAGGAACACACGCGATCATGTCCTCTAACTGATCGTATATCTTATCGACCTCTTCTTCCTTATGGTTGCTCGGTGGCATGTATACCTGAATAATAACTAAGTTCGTCGGTTCTGATATATATATATATATATATATATATATATATATATATATATATATATATATATATACAGGTTAGGTGCTGATGCCTACTCCCTGAAAGAGGTTCAGGTCTCGTTCTAATCAAACTTATTTCATATTTAAGTCAATTTTTTTTCCATAATCCTAACCGGAAAATATGTCTGTCAATTTTTTATTTCCTATCGCATTCCCTCCTGACATTGTCTTCTCAAAATTCGCTTTCATATTACTTCAACTATTTACTCTTCTGAGGAAGACATGGCTGTCAAAACGTCAAGAAATGTGTTTCTTTATTGGAGTTCTACATGTAATGTTAGCCTCTTTTTATTGCATAAAGATGCATGCGTGTATGTATTCATCCACATACATACCATATATAAAATAAGCTAATATATTATATATGTATATATATAAGATATATATATATAATATGAAAACATATAGATTATATATGTATACAAATAGATTATTTCTATATAGTATATATATATATAGTATACTCGTATTAGCTTATATATATACACGTACATGCTCACACACTGGCGAGGGAGGATGGGACCAATCGAGGGAGGAGGAGGCATATGCCGAAGGGGATGGGGATGAAGGGAGAAAGGATGCGGGGCGTAGGGAAAATGTTCCCTCGGTCGTAAAGGAGGTATGGGGGGGGACGGGCGTCGTCGAAGAAGAAATTTCGAAAATGAAATCATCCCGTGTGGGGGAGGCGTGGGCGGGTGGGAGGGAGAGTGGGTGGGTGGGGAAGGGTAAGGAGATGACTGCTCGTTTTTTTCCGTGCCTGGGGACGAAGAGTAGGGGGGTGTTGAGGGGAGAGCCGGGAATCGAGGGTGAAGAGTTGGAGGAGTAAAAGAGGTGGCTCCTGAGGGAAAGGAAGATGGCGAGGTGATTGGGGAGGGGATGAAAAAGAGGGCGGAGGATAGCGGGGGTTGTAGGTGGCTGGTGGGAGAGGAAGGCTTTTTGAGTGGTATTACGGATACCCTCGGTTAGGGGGCCGATCTCCCTCCCTCCCCCCTCTCTCGCCCGCCCGCGTGTTCCGGGGTCTTAATGAAATCACTGCGGGGGAGGGAGAAGATGAGACGGCGGCCGTGGTGAGGACGGAGCAAGGGGAGCCAAGAGACCCGCCGCCCACCTTTTGTGTCGCCCGGGGTGGAGGGACTTCGTTTGGGCACCTTGGGTGGACCCGCCCCCCGATCCTCCTATCCGTTGCAATCCCTCGCCAAACCTCACATATTTCCGCAGAGCGTGTCTTTTTGCACCCTTGGCCGGGCCCGGCCCGCCTTCCCGGGCGAGGGTGAGAGCGGTTAAGCCTCGGCGGAGAGTGGGCGGGAAAAGCACTCAGCCGGGCGATATTGTTTCCACCCAGCGATCATCAAATCTTCCTCACGGGTTCGCTCTTCGATTGCTGCTACTGCTACCAGTCGTGGTAATCATCCACCGCGCCATGTCAGACGATTCCACTGCACTCAAAATGCAATGGAATGCCCAGGGCGGGTCGAATTCGTTCATACTTTGCTCCTTGGGAAATTTCGGGTGGTTAGACGTATTGCAGATGTAGTACTTGCCATCTTTTTATTACCGTGGAATAAATTGCATGCAGACATTTGTATTTGTAATTGTTACTCGAAATATACCTGCGGTAATCATGATGAATTATTTCATCCGCAAAAAAAAAGGATAGCAATTTTTCATAGCTGTATGCTCGTTCTCTTGAACGTTACTGTGTCTCTAATTGTCGATGCTTTAGCTTGAATGATAAATATTTAATAAAATGTCCTCTTAATCGCTAGAAAACGGGCCGAACCGTTTAACATATTATTTTTCTCCTCCGTCGATTATCACGCTTCACTTCACACTGTCTTCTACGGGTTTTCACCGCGCTACTAGCGCCTACCATGGGACGTTGGCAGCTTTCGGAACTAGTTACAGTGATAAGAAGACGTCGTTCCCACGGCGCTTCCCGTCGTCTTTTGATGCTACGCACAGCGGCTGACACGTTGGAGACGGAGCACCGTCGCTGCTCTTTACATTTCCACGGAACCCCGATGCGGAAGTCGACGTGGAAGTCCAGAGGAACCCGCGGCCTGGATTTTGGCGCGGGTTCGGTGCCACTGCACCGCGCGGGGAGTACGATCGCATCCCCCCCCCCTTTGGTTTGTACCATATGACTGAGCGCATTGTTCGCGTGATTCCGCATTTTGTGGATAGCGTGGACTGATTTATGATCGTGAAATTGATTAATTTCGCTTTTCTTTTTATTCTGCATACTTGATCCGTAAAATAACAAAGTACTTAGTTCGAATTTTGCGTGCCTAAATTTATGTTCCTTGCGTTCATTCGTTAACCCGATTAGTCGTGTCGAGATCCTCTTAACTGCACCGATCTCTTCCCAATTTACATTAATGTGTATTTTCACTAATTTATTACCAAATTTTAAAGTTAGAAAACATTTTTGTTTGAAATTCAATTAGGCTGGGATATTAAAACAACTGATAAAGGCATTGAGGGGAAAATAGATTTCACGAAACTATCACTCGGGTCAATATTTACAATTCCATCTACGAGGTCTGTAAATTAAGAATGAAATGGATTTTTTTTCAATTAAATAGAATTACAATTTTATATATTGTCACCCTCGAAATAACTTCCTTCTGAAGCCACACAGCGCTGTAGACGGTTCTTCCACTCCTCATAGCAGTGCTGAAACCCCGATACTACTGGAATAGCCTTCAGCTGGTCGGTGACGGCCGTTTGAACGTTTTCGACTGTCCCGAAATGAGTTCCCTTGAGGTGATTTTTCAACTTCGAGATGAGCAAAAAGTCACAAGGACTCACGTCGGGCGAATAAGGAGGCTGAGGAACCAAAGGAATGTTTTTACTGGCCAAAAAATATAGGTCCTTTAGCTCTTGCCAAAGGTTTTTTGGAACCATTTTTGCGCTGATTTTTCACATCCTCAATTCATCGGTCAAAATCTGTTGAACGGTGGTGTGAGTCAAATTCAACTCTTCCTCGATCGTTCTGACTGTCAGCCGACGATCTGAACGCACAAGATCCCGGATTATGTCGACATGTTCATCAGTTCTTGAAGATGAAGGTCTTTCGCTTCGTGGTTCATCTTCAATTTACTCTCTTCCTTCTGAAAATACCTCAAACAACCGAAAAACGTGAACTCTTGACAAAACACTATCTCCGTAGGCCTGCTGAAGTTTATCAAGAGTTTCCGTTACACTGTGCCCGAGTCTGAAGCAAAAAAAAACTGACAGCACACAGTTGCTCGAAATTGAAGTCACTCATTTTTAGAACACAAGAGAAAAAAATGTTTCACAATAAATATCGCTACGGGCAACCAAATGACTCGAGCGAGTTCAAACCCAAACTGAAGGCAGATCACATGCTCCCCCGCCGCCCCTCCAATCCCAGCGCCTCCAGTGTTGCCAGATCGAACACTTCGTTGCGAGTCCCATTACTTAATTTACTGACCTCATACAAGATTATAATTTGATGCGTGGTCGTATGGTCAACGTATAAAGTGTATTGTGACGAATAGAGAGTTAACCATTCGATATAAGTTTAATAGGAAGTTGTAGATTACCTTAAAACAAAAATATATATTTTCTCGCCACGGTTGTAAATGCTTGGAATGGTGGGACTATATTAGTTTAGGGAGAAGTCTATTCTATAAGAGTTATTCAAAGGAAAATCTACAATATATGGAAAGGGAAGTCTGAGCTTCTTATTAAAAGAACTATCTGTTATCACACATTTCTGAAGAGGAAGAGAATTTCATTATGTAACATTTCTTGCATGTTCATGCAGTCAGGACTGAAAAGTCAATGTTTTTTCACTTTTCGCTACATCATTTCTAACTGTAGACATGTTAGCAAAGCGTGGAGGACGGCTACGTAACACAATGTGTGCAAATCATAGTGAGTGGCGCTGTTTTACGCTGGTGAAGTTTAATGTTAACATCCACTTCATTGAAATTGCGAGAGAAGAGACGAAAAAGCAATGCCAGTCTTCCAGGAGTTGTGTAGAAGTATTTATTTTCCAACATGCCCTGCCAAATAACATTGAGAGATACAAAATTTTCTCCAAGTGAAATGTTATAAATATTGGTAGACGGCAAGTTTTCTGCTTAAGTATGGTGCTAACATAAAAAACTTTCAAAATTTAGTTGGCAAAGGCATATCTTACTGCTGCTTAGCTTTTAAGACAAGATAACCACTGTTTTAAAACGATACGGAGTCGGTCCCAGAAGTACCAGGCCAGACATAGAGATGGCGGTAGTTGTTTGAAAAATATCACAGCATTAGAAATTATGCTACCTATAAAGCACATGTTTCAAGTTTTAAGATTCTACGTTGATTAGTATTTGTTTGGCAGCCATCAATAGTGACGTCTTCAGTGAATTTTTGAAAATAGAGAAAATTGGTCATCGTTATGTGATACAAAAAGCAAGGGTCGCGGTAGTCCAGGTGGTGGAGCGTTGGGCTACTGAACGGAGGGTCCCGGGTCCGATTCCTGGGCAAGGCACTCTGGAAACCTGCAGCTCCACCCAGGCCATGTGATTCTTCGGGTACCAGACTTTACTGGGAAACCATAACCGGCCCAGGGAAAGGAACTACCCTGCCCCCCCTACCCTGATGTGTGAATTTTCACACGCCGTATAGGGCTTAGTACTGGGTGAAATCTACCATCACCTACCAAACCGACCTTGGGATTGATTACTGTGTTTATGTTTTTATGTTTAAAAATGTTATCACCAAAAGAGATAGAAGCGGAGTTGGATGAAGTTAATGGCATCTCTGCTCCTGTGTTTTCCTCCGTTTACAATTAGTTAAATGATGAGCTTGTATTTCGGGACGTCCAATGGAAGTGACTTCCTTCAAAACGATTGTCAAAACCACGATAGGGATTTAAGTCATCGACAAATCAAAGTTGGTGGTATAATAGGGTCCACGGGTACCCAAGGTACTGTGTTTCCAAATTTGCACGAAAATTTGGTAATGAAAAAATTTTGGTAAGGAGGGTGCAGCATTTGCTTCCGGTGGATAATAAACGAAATTGCTCGTAGGATATTTGATAAGGATTTTCTATGCTGAATATCCTAATCTTCCTTAAATAATGACTCGAGAAAATAGTTTGAAGCCGTAGAGCTTTTCTAGCACCTAAATCACGGGATGGGACCAATTTACTCAAGTTGTGACATGTGATTTGGCATTATTATTTGGGTGTTCTCTATCTAAGGAGTAGTATATATTGAATTTTCAATCCACAGGTTTTACATTGTAGTTTTACTGTATTGAGCTCATAATCACTTATTTTTTCCTCCGTTTTTACGTAAAGGTTTTGTGTATGCATAGTACAAACTTTACATAATCTTTCGGCGTGACTTCAAATCTAATTTCGTTTATCATTGTCCTCTATCCTCAGATTTTCGCTAGCATAGAGCTCAAGAGATCTCCGAGAGCAACACATCGCCCTGTTTACACATTACCCCCTTAGCTTAGCATGTAAGTCTGCACAAGATCTGCGTCCAAGTAGTTTGATAGGAAACAGTCTCCCGGGGCATAATCCTTCGCTACAAATGAGTTTGCGTACGTCTTGAGAAGAGCTATGAATGCATCAGCATTTGTAATTCCTAAAAGGCAATATTATTAAGGGTGCATAAATTTCGGGAACAATCTGCAATGTATCCGTGCAAATTTCCCGTATACTTTACGTCATGAATCCTTAATGCCGTCAGGAGTCCCTTTCCCTAATGCAAAACTACTCGAAACAAGTCACGTATTTGGGCTAATTGAAAATCCCCGTCTCATCCTCCCTCTCCTCTCGCTTCTCCTCGAAAGGAAATCTTAAGGGTTTCTCACCGCCCCCTGAAACATTTCGCTGCTCTCTTCCAGCCGTCCCCTTAGGATATGCCCCCTTTCCCACCCACCTCCCCGTGGCCTTTGTGATGGTCCTTCTCCAAATGAAACATTAACAAGTCATTAAGGCTGGCTAATTAGCATCAAAAGAGAAGAGACAGGCTGACTCTAAGCCACTCACCGCTGCTCCCCCCCCCCCGCTGTTGTTGTTGTCCTGCTGGTCTCCCCCCTGCCTCACTTGAAAAAGAGACACCAGCTAACCACCCATTCCCTTTCCCAACGTCTTTCCTCACGCCCCCCCCCCTCTCGCCCCTGCCGAGTAATACCCCGGCTGCACCCTCCTGCTCCCTTATTTACGGCCTATTTATTCATCGGATGGCGGGGTTAACTTCCCATTCCAACAAAGGCAGGGTTAACGGCGGAGGGCCGGCCCCGTTTGTCTGTTTCCTTGGCGGACGTTTCCTCCCCCCCCCCCGCTCCCGTCCCTTCCTTGGGCCCCCTCCCACCCGACACACACGCACCCCCCTCGCCCCACCTTCCGCTAAGCTTGTGCGCTCTCGGCGCGTCTCTCTCTCCGCCCCCGTCGCCTTCGGGCTCTTCGCAGTTATTTACAAACCGATGCCGTGGACACAGTCGGCCGCTTTGGACGTTCCTCTCGATGAAAATGAGGAGGGGTACGTGCGACCAGTTTGAAAGGCGGCTTCCCAGCGTGGGGAGCGAGCCGCACTTGAAGCAATTCAATTCGCCGGGGAAGGAAATGAAGTTAGGTGTGTATCGCGTTGCCCATGTCTTTTGACGTCAACTCTATTTCTCACGAGTAGCAAAGTTCAGCCTTGACTGTTCGTAACTAGTTTTTAAGTTCTTGTTTCATCTCGTGTCAAAAATCATTAACATACAACTCTTAAAATCTGCCGAAATATTCGTTCAATTTTGCAGGAATTAATCTTGGCACACATACGGGTTCATTGACATCATCCAATAAATCAATTGTACTCATAGGCGGGAGATTTCATCATGGTCAGTGAGAAGATTTGAACCCAGGGCTGAAACTTTTAGATTCGGAAGTTTTAAGAGTCGAAGGAAGCAGCGGGGCTGAACGCATTTTTTCAAATGGGAGTGCCACGTGCCGTGAAGGAGGTCCTCTTTCGGATCTCTGTACCTTAGTTTTTGCATGTTTCTCTGTAATGATCTCGTTTTTGGCATCGCTCATTTCAATCCCTCATCCCCTTTCATGCTTGCCTAACAAAATTCTCCTGACAGCATAGCCTTTCAATTTATAAAGTAGCAGTGCTCACGTTTGCAGCAGTTTGTATGTCTTCCCACGCGTTCCTTGATTGCTTTTTTCAAAGAACTACATTTTAAGAGACGCACTAAAAAAGGCAGATTCTAATAACCGGATGGCTTTTCTCAATCGGAAACTTTGAGGTACATTTGGGTCAGCTAATTGATAGATCAAAAGCTAAAACACTGTTTAGCAGAGAAAAGATTACATTATCAAATTAGTATTGCATTTTTTGGTGTTTTCCGTGCAAGAACTCTACGCCTTGTTGGCGTTGCGTTTAACGCTTTGGTAAAAAGCTGATTAAATATTTACTACGCCGTTGAATTAGTATGGGCAGTGATTAATTATTCTACAATATAAGAATAAACCATGTCAATGGATTTTAAATAATTCGTAATGAACTATTTCATCCAAATGACAAATTAAACATCTTAATTATTTAAGTTATTTATTGAGATTCACAGGTGCCCATAAGGTTTAAAGATCGCAAAGTTGATTGATTACCTGCTAGGCGCATTAAAGATGTGAGATCCTAAGTCACCGGGGTGATCTTAGCAGTCGTATCGTGGAATCCGAAGTAGAATACCGCGAAGAGTGATGGCACAGGAAAATGTTGGAATAAAATATTGTGATCTCTGCAAAATTAATTTGTCAAATTAAAAAAATATATTTCAGATTATTTAATTATTATGACTAAGGGCAAAACGAGAGGGAATCGAGATATCAAAACTGAAAGTGTTAGGACTACCACAAATCTCATAAATACGCGAATCACAACGTTACATAGTTACATATAAGGGTTGCATAAAAATACCGGGAAATGTTTCGGGAAAAATAGCCATATTTCAGATATTGCTACAATCCTTCAAAATTCTTCAATCAGTAAATCCCTTGAGCGTCGACACACATTTGCCAGAGCGGTTTCTCCTAGACTCGAAGCCACCCTGGTCGGTGTACTCCGGAAGATCCTTAAGGGTCCGCGTGCAAGCTTCTTTGACGGCTGTTGGGGTCAAATCATGGTGGTGTCCATTGAGGGAGGATTTCTCTTTCATAGGGAATTGGAAATATTCTGCCGGTGACAAGTCGGGAGTGTAAGGGAGTTGGAGAACCATAGCAATGCCGTTTTTCGTCAGTCAGTTACCATGGAGCAGGTGTGGCTAGTTGTCTTCGGGACGAGTTTAGCGCATATCTTTCGCATTGACAAATATTCAGTGATAATGGTGTGCACTATCATCTTATCAATACCAATATAAGATCTTTGATCATGCGCACACTCAATCGACTGCCTGAATTAAGCACTTCACGCACACGCTATGCGTTGTCGTCGGTTCTTGACGCCGACGGCCGTCCAGCGCGGGGCTCGTCCTCCACACCCTCTGGGCCATCTTTGAAGAGCTTCTACCGCTTTAAAATCGCAGTTGGTGACATGTTCACATCCTTGAACATTTGGCAAATCATTCCCAATTTTTCCATACCCGGGACGTATGTGGAAGAACAAAGTATTTTCTTTTCCAGTGTGAATCACTTTCACAAAGCCTCCAACCATCTCAGTCTACCTACCCGATTTCCTCAGTCCAACAGAAAATTTGATGGCGCACCGCTGTTTAATCGTTCGCTGCATTTTGCGCTTGCACCGAGTCACTCGACAGGGGTAAACTAGCATCACAATCTAGCCTGAACGAATACTCGCAGGCGATTGGCACTTCGCGCATGTTGAAGGTCAAAAGATTCCCAACAATCAAATCTGTGCGTTGCGAGGACGATGCAAGGTTGAAATGAAAAATTGTTTCCTTAGTTTTTTTAGAAATGTTGTACATGGGTTTGCGAGACGACAATAACATGAAAATATATCATAATAGCCGTATTTACCAATGAAATTAATGCATTTCCCATAGCAAATTTCATGATCACGAGAGCAGAACACAACCTGTACATTATTCGATAAATTTGAAAAGGAGTTGATGCATAAAACTATCGCATGTTAATATCGTAATGAACCCTCGTTGTTTATGATCTTTCGGCTCTTGTAGCACATGTCCCAGTGGTTTGATTGCATGGGAGAGGGATGTTGATATCTGATGGCAAATTTCCTTTCGCCCGCAGGCCTCTCCCTCGGTTGCGGCCTCGTGGTGTTCGCCTCCGTCCTCAGCGACGCCTACATGGAGCGCCCCAGGGTCAGCGGCGAGAGCGGGGGCGTCGCATACCAGTACGGATGGTCCTTCTTCGCGGCCGCATCGGCGTTCATCGCCGCACAGCTGGCCGCCCTCCTCTCGGTCACCGCCTACGTCCGCCGCTTCCCCACGCCGGAGGCCCTTCTCCTCAAGGTCATCCCCGGGGGCGTGGAGGCCGCGGGGCTGACCGCTGAGGGCGGCGGAGGCCCCGCCGAGGGGGGGGACCGCCGCAAGTGGCGCTGGCGGCGCCGGGCTCCCGCAACCCTCGCCGGCGAACCACTCTTCTCCCGCCGCCCGCCGCAGTACATCCTTCGGCGCGGCCGGCGCCTCGTGGACATGGTCGGCGCCTACGAGGACGTGTCCACCACCACGGCCACGGCGGCCTCACAGCCCGGCTCCGTCGTCGGCGTGTCCGGCACCCGCGTGGGGGAAGTGTCCGTGCCGGGGGCGGAGGCTTCGGAGTCGGCGCAGGGAGGCCCGGGAGGAGCGGAGGTCGGCGGGGCGGGGACGGAGCCGCCCCCAGGTGGGACCCTGCCTTCAAAGGCGCGGCCTTGCAGCGTCCCCACGCCCCCGGACGTGTGCCACTCGGGAGCGGCGGTGGGAGGCGGGGCTTCGGAGCAGGTGGTGGTGGTGGTTGGGGGCGTGGGGGCGGGCGCCGCCTCGCTGGGTGCCAAGGAACCGGGTGTGGGGGGCAGCAGCACCCTGCTCTACCCGCACCACAGGCACCGCGCGCACCCCGCGCACCCCTCCCACCACTCGCATGCCACCCTGCCGCTGCACCACTCGCACCACCACTCGCACCACCTGCAGGCGGGAGGCCCTCCGCCGCCCCCTCCCCGCGGCTCCTCCTCCTCCACCGCCTCCTCCTCGGCTTCCTCCTCCACCTGCTCCTCCACGGCGGTGCACCGGACGCCGGCGCCCGCCTCGTCCTTCGCGGAGCTTCGGGTGACGCGGGGCGGGCTGGCGCCCAACCGGGCGGGCCGGGGGCGCGGCGGGGACGGGGGGCCGGTTCAGGGCCCGGGCGCCCCCGGTGGCAAGCGGAAGAGTGTCACCATCGGCACGTTCACCACGATGGAGACGGTCGAGTGCTCCCCCGGGGGCGGATCGACCCCCGGTCCCCCCGGGGTCCACCACTTCTCCAGCGCCGTATGACAGCACGTCGGGACGCGGCTCTAAGAGTTGGGCGGGAAGGACAGACGTCTGAATGCCTCCCTTTTTCTCTCGAATCAAGCTCCAACTCCCGATCGCAATGGTCGCCTGTCCGCAACGCGTCCTAATATTGTGATTGTCTCTAGAGACAAAAAATAATTACTGTTTTTTAAATCCAGGGAATTCTATAACCCTGAGTCGAGTACTTGTGTGCGTTTTGCAGGGTGACATGAAAGTTTGTCGAGTGCATTTGTTTGTTTGGGGGAATATTCATAGGTGGGATTTTTTTCTTTTTTAACGTCGGAATCCCTGAAAGAATTGTAAAATGAGTTTGAATGAGAAGACTAGCATTCAAACAATTGGACGACTGGTGAGCGTGTCGCCGTTCGATATTCTAAATGATGTTAGAAAAAAGAAAATGGTTTCCTTAATTGCTGTGAAAGTAATATTTGTCCGAAGATTTTGTAAATGTTAATGTACATAAAACAGGGGTCACTTTTGAAGACTCAGCCCTCACCTCTGCTGAGGATGTTGGGTGTCCTTAGGTAAACGAATTATTTCGGCGAGGCAGGAACAACCAGTCCCCTCTCTCTCACATGGAAATTAATGTCGCTATTTCTTGCACAAGAAAGTGTTCCCAAGATAACGCGGAAGGGGAAAGTTTTAATGGAAAGGGAATGTCAGATTGTAAAAAATGACGCGTGACGACGATGAATTTTGATTGGCTCTGTCTGTATCTCTTGTGTAAAAACGAGTATGAGAAGGAGGAGGGGGGGGGACAAGTAATTTGGCTGTTATTAATAAGAATTGGGAAATATTTGAACAGAGTGAAATTTCAACATTCTTCTCTATCTGTTATTTCGATGTCTCTTACAATGCCCGTCGTTGAATTGACGCATTAACACACACACACACACACACACACACACACATATAATATATACCTATGTAAAATAAAAAATATATGCATATATTTATGAAAAATAAAAACGGCAATTTTACGTACGTGCGAGTGTGACCAATGTCGTTCTGCGGGAGTCTAATGAAAGCCTTGTGTCACAAAGTGTGTGACGTTGACGTCTGGATGACGATGGGAAATATAGTGAAACTTTGTGACGTCAACTCCAGAGAGTCTCAGTGAAAGGGGTCGCACACACTAATGAACGAACGGCTGACTGAAATGAGGGTCATGATTCAACACTGCCTCATACCCTGTGAGATGGATAAATAGATTTCTTTATAACTGCTGTGGGTATATATATATATATATATATATATATATATATATATATATACTTAAATATATATTGTTTTGTTATTCAGTCTAATGACTTTGATCGTTGTTCCAGTTTATACCGATGCGCCCAGGATGTTCTGTTGTAATGAAGCATCGTTTGACCACAAATGGAGGGACCTTTCACCGCGATCCTCCGAGACATGATTTGAATTCAAAGTGAACACTATTAATGATTTAAATCAGGACAAATTTTCCTCTCTCAAGTTGTTAAATAACATCAAATCTAATGATATGTGATCCAATATAAAAATGCCCATTGATAACTTGGGGTACTCTCATTAAAACAATTCATGAATGGATTTTCTCTGTATGGTCAAATGAAGAAGAAAATATCACTGAGAACAATGAGTAATCGCCATCCTACATTTCAAGGTGTCAGAATGTTTGTTTTTATACGGTTGTTTATAGTGAGGTTGTTTTTTATCTGCTAAGAGCGCAAGAAAAACTTTTGATGTGAGACATTTTTTTATTTAAACTTTTGATGTATTAAATAAATGAAAAACCCCAATAGCAGTTAACAGTTTACCTTTCTAAACAAAGTACAAATAATATTAGTTGGCTAACGCCACAAGTCAAGGATGGGGTAAAAGGTAACAAGGAATGGGATAAGAACGTATCGGCCACAAAGCCCTCTTCAGTACCCTGAAGGGGGCTACTTTGTGGCCGATATACGCGCATTCCTATTCACCTTTTCCTATCCCTTCCCTTTTTTACCCTTTAACCCATCCTTGAATTGTGGCGTTAGCCAATTAATCTCATTTGTACTTTGATTTGAAAGGTAAACTGTTTACGGCTATTGGAGTTTTTCATTTATTTAATATACTAGCCTTAAGAGCTCAATTCTATCAATAAACTTATGATGGTTTTCGAAGAAGAAATTGATCCAGCAATCCAGCCCCTCCTAGAAGAATTGATATGTTTTCTGTAAATCATTCCTGAAATTGTGTTCCGTCTTGAAATTAATCCTGGATTCGATTGTGGAAATTCAATATGACGGATTGTTTTCTCATGCATTATGCTCATATACCACATATCAAAATGAAAAATGGTGTGACGTAAAGGGCGGTAAAAATTGAATAACCTACTTGTTTGAGGATACTTCGCATTTATAAGATTAAACTGTTGACAATGCGATATGAATTCGGAAGGTAGCAAGTGAGAGAGTAAAAAGGGGCGTTGAGACCTCGTTTCACTCGGGATGCTCGTTTAAAGAATCGAAGAAAAAGGGAGTGTTATATTTGTTGTAAAGATGGATGAAAGAATTTATGGAAATTTGTGTTTTCTTTACGTAATTGAGTTCATTTTCCTGTGGCATGTTGAAAAAATCTAACTGGTTACTCAATAAAATGAATTTATAATAAAATGGCTGTTTTTGTAATTTTAATCCAAATTTAGATCTTCAGTGTTAAAAATATTACCTGAATGTACTCTATGTCGTCGAACCGCTTTCCTTTGAGCCCCATTTCCAATTTTGGGGACATCCAAAGGTCCCAGGGAACTATTTCGAGACTATACGGAGGCTGGTGAAGCTATGCAATCGAATGCAGGTCGAATATTTTCGGGCACTCCTCGTAAATAAAATTTATAGGAAACTACAATTGAAAGGACAATATTAAGTAATTCCTTCATTCCCTTTAGGTTTTATATGTCTCAATGAGCAGTTTATGTCTTTATTTGATGATTAGTCCAGTCTCAGTTTTCTACAATAAAATCCAATTTTACAACGAATGATCACTCGGATTACGTTATTCTTGAGCTTCAGTGTAAGGAACCCTTATCGATTGCATTTGATTAAATCAATTGGATGTCATTTCATTGAAAATCTTTCCGAATAAAAGAGGGTGAGGGAATGTTATTAATGAATAACTGATCGCATCACTTTTCCACTCGGTTAAGTGCCTCGATCAGTCATTCATTATGTTCGACTTCCACCACATCACACCTGAAGCTACTCACTTTGTTTGTAATGCTATTATTTCCACGTTAGCATAAACTTTGTTGCCACCCTAAAAATCAGTAATAAGACCGTGGTAATCAACCCGATGGTTTGATGCGCTAGGGTAGATTCGCCTTATACTAAGCCCCATATGATGTACTCGCATGAAAATCACGCGCCCCGCGAGAGGGGAGCCAATTCCTTTCTGGGTGTCACCTGTGGTTTCCCAGGAAGAATCAGCACCCGAAAAATCACTCGGATTGGCTTTAAACTGTTTGCGCCCAGAGCTGTCACCGGGAATCAAACCCGAGTCTTCCCCTCAGTATCCTAGTGTTCTAACCACTGGCACTATCACGCACACAAATGAGTAATAATGTCATTTCAATTTGAAGGAATTTCACCCAAAGGTGCCCTTTTTACAGAGGTGCAATCGCTCTTTTTCATCATTCGGGTTTAATTAAAGTATCCCCAGCTCCAATGACGGCACTTTTCTATGAATGACATTTGTTCCTTTTGAAAGCGAGCGAAATTTTGATAAATGTGGTCCTTCGCGGAAATATGCGCTCCCTAATAACTCGAGTGAAAAATGAGGAAAGCTATTTGCGCTCTAGTCACATATTCCTGCTCTCGATTTAAAAGATAAACAGCGGAGAGCAAATACTCTGTGAATGGTAAGCGATCCTTTCCCCATCCCACTCGTCCACGCTTTAATTAACTACGAAGAACAACAAAATGTGGCAGTGTTTCCTCGGCCTCCATCTCTCTTCCCTCCCCTGCTCCCCCACCCGGCTCGTGGGGGAGCAGGGGGGAAACATCGGTCGAATGCCCCGCGTCGGCGGCTGCTGCTGCTGGCCCCCAATCCCCCGGAAAATGGAAACAAAAAGAACGCGGGCTCGCTCGCGCTAAACCCGGACTCCCCGATTCGATTTCTTTTATTATTCTTTCTTATCCACACATGTACTCTCAAACACACACTCTCACGAGGGCATAAGGACCTGCACTTTACCTCCTTAGGGCCTCTGATCAACTCGGCCCCTCAATCCTCCTCTCCCCCACTCTCTCTCGCCAAACTGTTCGCTCTTTGATTCTATCCCAGTAAACGACGCCCACGTACGCCATAACTCGTCCCGCGCAACCCTCCCTCCGTTCCCCCCTCCCCGACCCCCAACCCCACTCCCCCTCTCCTCACCTGTGTTGTATTTAGTTTAACCCTTAAAATCGCCGAAATTGAGAGAAAGGAGAGTTCCCTGGAATTTTATTTTCCTCTCTTTTGTAGTTTGCTGGAGAAGTCAAGGGCCCCTCGAGCGTTCGTGAGTTTGTCCTTTCCCAAGTTTGCGGCATTTCCTCTGCTGATTCCGTTGAGTTGAGGAGGGGGGGGGAATTCTCTCGGAGCCGTTGAGAGAGGAAAAAGAAACGGGAAGAATGAGAAACCCTTTCTTCCGATTCCAGCGTCTCTCTCTCTCTCTCTCTAGTGGTCCCCTTAACGTTGGGATTCTCGTCACCACTTCACGATAGAACATATATTTGATATTTGTACAGAATTCAGAGCCTGAAGTCGTTGCCTTTTAGCACCGGTTTGTCATGTAATTGTTCAACCAATCAAGTAGCATATTCAATAGTCACAAGGTAACGTTTTTATATAGAAAAATGATGCCCTCTTAGTTTACAATATTTGCTGTGATGCATTTCTTTAAAAATTCGCAATAATAAACATTTTTAATTAATTCATATCGGATGACTTTTTAATTACCAAGGTACATACTCGTAAATCGTCATTAGGGAATGTTTTGAATTGTGAGAGCCCCATTTGACACAATTACCCGCGGGGCACGAATGTGTAAGAATTGAGTACTAACAAAATTAATCTTCTGAGTGCATTAACTAAGTTAATACTACTGCGACAACCGAAAATGTTCAAGATCGCAAGTCTGCTGGATATTTTAGGATGATTACATGCGTCTTAAGTGGAAAAGGTTTATTTTTGTCCGTGTTTTAAGTAGGGAAATGTAGGACCCTAAAGTTTTCGAAAATATTTCCCACCAAATGAATTTAAACAAATAAAATTTATTTTCCTGCAAAATATTGTTTGCCTTAAAACTCCTGCACTACATTTCATTATATAATTCTCATATTTAACTTAGTCAAAAATACTTATGCCGATATTCACTGAAAGAACATTCATAGATAACAGCTAATCTACCGGTTAGCGAAACGTTTTGCCACATCGTTACACTACTAAGACCCAGCTAAAATGCCATTAGATATGTGATATGAATCCGTGTATTACGATAAGCTCTTATTTTTCCCACGTAATTTCTGCCTCCCTTCATCCCATTTCACATACCTATTCAATTCTCTATCTAGCTCATCCAAATTGTTCCCTACAACCACATTTCAATCCTCAATCGCTATGACACGTTTCCAATCGCATTATTTAACTCACCGTTTTAGTACTCACCATCCTTCTCCCAAGTTATGCACTAGCCACTAATCTACTCCATGTTGGCTCTCCACCACTCCGTTATGAATTTCTCTGTTACTATCACATCTTTTTCTCCATGTCACCTCATTCAAAATTAACGTACATGTAACTACTATTCCTTACCACATTACTTTCTAAATGTTGTTTACCTTCCACGTCCTTTATTTCTCCCTAACATTCTAAATCCATATTCTTTCAGGTGTTGTGTCCTCACATATCTTGTTTTCTACCCCTGCCAATTTAGTTGTCCATGGGTTTTTTATCAAAGAACAATTGCAGAAGATATACTCTCCCAATGGTGGCTACGACATCCTCTCCATTGGATTCAGTCTTGAAGTTCCCAGTATTAATATTAAGATTTGTTTATCATATTTCGTGGAATTGGTAATTGATGTTGTTTTCTGTTGCCTTCCTCAATACTAGACTTTAGCGTGACAATATTAATTTCATTGGCTAACAGGGTTGAATTAGATACCTTCGCAACCATCTCTCTGAGGAAAGGATGCTGTATGTACCATCTTCCGTCTGGCAATCACCCGTCGATCTACACGACAGAAGCGACCCTGCTGGGATCAATTATCATTAAGCCCGCCAGCAGAGCTCAAGGGGCCATTGGAACGTTCATATGGTTCTAACATCTCAGCGATGCAGTCATGGGAAAGGCTTCTGGTAACATTAATAACAAGACCAACAATGATTTTAAAGATTAATAAGTATGTAGTCGGGCTCTTTTTCTAAAAGCTTTCGAGGGCTCTTTAAAATTGGAAAGTGACGATTGAACGAAACTAAAAATGAAGGCTAACTGCTGTGAGGGAAAACATTTTGCTTGATTGAAACCACTAAGAAGATAAAACAAGTGGGTAATTTTATGGTACTGAGATAATGGGTAATTTGAGGAATCGGGGAAAATTTCACGGGAAATCTGTTATGACTTTTAGAAATATCTATTCCAACGAATAAAGTTTTCGGTCACATTAGAGAAATTGGAAATAGAGGCATAAAAAAATAATTCAATTTCCATTGCCATTAGTAAGAATGAGAACTGGCGTAAATAATGTTATTCACAGTTCCAAAACGGAAGTCGCAAAAATATTGCAATGGATGAATAATGTAAATAATGACAGATTATAAGAGAAACAACCAAGAAGTCTATAAAATAAATAAGATTTATTTTCGTTCAATTGATATGTAATAAGTCACGTATTAAAAGAATAATAATGACACCCGTCAGTCGAACAATTGCTTTGATAAGATGGGCGTGCACTGGAATCGCGATGATACCCTTCCTCCTTAATCATTATCATCCCTTTCCCTTTGATTATTGTGGATGTAATTTAACTCCAACCAAGCATTCTTTTGGATTTTAAATTACTGGATCAAACAATCTCAACAGTTTTGAGAGATATTCGAGGCCGCCGATACTTAGTGGAAATCCATTTGTTAAGCACGAGGGAAGAATCGAAAAAACTGCGTCTCCACTGGAGAGAATTTATTATTGTCGACTAGTTTCGCTGCAGAATCATCAGGTGATGTTCCAGGGCAGCGAAACTAGAAAGAGAGTAAGAAATTCTTCCCAGTGTAAACGCAGAGTCTTTTTGATTCTTTCTTCGTACTTTAATAGCAACATGTTCGAAATTGATAGAGAGTACCTAAGATAACGGAAAGGGTGATCACGGCACTACCTCAAAGGATTCAATGAGAAATCAATCAATTAGCCTAATCCGTGGTGCTTGAGCGTAGTAAATTTTACGATAGACACTGGCGATTGATAAAATTGAAGATTTCGCGAGGAATAGTGGAGAGAGCGGTTAAAATTGGACCAAGAAGAGCGTCAACCGCTCAATTATAGCAAGAGCTTCTATACCCAGTATAACCCCGAAGGCAGGGAAGACTTCCCCCGCGGCCTTCGTACTCCTCACACTCGGCCGAGATAACGGAAACCTTAGCCCTCTGAGGCGAGGCCATGCGACCTTCGCGCCCGTGGGGGCGTATGGGAAGGGGGGGGGCAAGGGTGCAAGGGGGTGGAGAAGGGAAAGTCGAAAACTTGGCCTCGGGGTCTGTGAGTCTTGCGGGCGGAGTGTGGCATTCCTTGCGGGTCCGAGGAGGAGGCGGTGGCCGGCGGGAGGCTGCTGCGGTCGCCTTGGAATCCTCGCGTTGTTTCCCTTCCCGACCACCCCTGCGGCGCCCGGACACCCCGAAAGGGAGGAGGCGGAGTGGGGAAGGATGACCGAGGAGGAGGCGATGTCATCAGAACGCGCGCTGCCGTTGCATGCGGGGCGATTAATGAAGGCGCCGGGTGAGTGGACAATTTGTTCTTCCTATTAGTCCGGTTTCTTGTTAAGGGTCGGCTGCCCAAGCAGCCCCAGCGGTCAGAGGGTCGCAGTTCTTCAGAGGAACTCAAAACGACCTTAGAAGACCTCTTCCCTGAAGTTTCCAAAGGCATCATTCGAGTCGGGAATCGTCCTAGTTTCCCTCATCCTCAGGGGATTGAGAGAGATAAAAATTCACGCAACTTCAGTTTTGTGGCGAACTCGGCCGAGAATCTCCGGAAGTTCCAAGGAAAGCTGCATCCCCCCCTACTCCCCCCTCTCAACCGCCCCTCCCCAAGCATTGCGCATCAATCCAGTAGCGTGAGGCCATTTTTGACAAGGGGGTGGGGAGAGAAGCAGACAACGAAATGCATTTTCGAATCATAAACCCAACGGGAATAGTTAACAATTTTTCGTTTGATTATTCGCAGTCACAATTTTGAACTTGAAATCGTCAAATTAACCTCCGTAGTATGCGATGCGGGTAATAAATGAGTTTTAATTAGTTTTCCTTTGGTATTAGTCCCGGTATTTCCATTTGAAATAAGGCAGTCAATCCCTGCGATTAAATTTAGGCATTCCATTGAAATTTAATAATTTAAATAAACTTTTACAAAAGTCTAAAGATAAAATAATTTTTCACACATTCCGGCTTCATTGTTTAAACGTCGTCATCAGATGCAGTAAAATAGAAAACTAAACTTCCTCTCTCTCTCTCTATATATATATATATATATATATATATATATATATATATATATATATATATATATATATATATATATATATAGGTTATGCGATTTTCTAGAAAGAAAAAGACTAAGCTTAACATTAGATTAGGAGGGCAAAAACTAGAGCAGGTAGAATAGTTTACGTATCTCGGAAGTGTTTTGGACCAACACGGTCAAAGTAGTAAGGACGTAAGGAGAAGAATTGCGCTAGGCAAAGAGGCTTTCACAAGGAGGAGGGAGTTGATGACAGGGACGTTGAGTAAGGATGTTAAGAAAAGACTCGTAAAAACTTTGATATGGAGCGTAGCTATGTACGGCGCGGAAATGTGGTCGTTGAAGCAGAAGGACAGACTGGAGGCTTTTGAAATGTGGGTTTGGAGAAGAATGGAGAAGGTGAAATGGACAGAGAAGAAAACAAACGAGGAAGTACTTGGTATAGTGGGCGAAGAGAGGGGTTTGTTGTGAGAAATCCTAAGGAGGCAGGAAAAGTGAATGAAGGGGGTATTTACCGGCAGTGGATGTTGAAGACTGTGGTAGAGGGGAGAATGTTGGGCAAACGAGGAAAGAGAAGGAACAGGATAGGGATGTTGGACGGGATTAAGGGAGTAAGAAAGTACTCAGAGATCAAGAGGGACCTGATGTAGAGTAGGATGTTGTGTTTTGCTAGGAGTCACAAAATATTTATTTAGGAGCTGCGTCCATCCAAAAACCTACCTTAACCGGTAGATTACCTAATAATAATAATTATATATATATATATATATATATATATATATATATATATATATATATATATGGGTCGCGGTATTCCAGGGGTTAGAGCGTTGGCTGGAGGGTCCCGGGTTCGATTCCCGGGCAAGGCACTCCGGGCACCTGCAGCTCCACCCAAGCTATGTGATTTTTCGGGTACCAGGTCTTCTTGGGAAACCATAACCGACACAGGGAAAGGAACTGGCCCCCCTACCCGTGTGAATGATGTGTGAATTTCACACGCTGTCGGACTTAGTACTGGGTAAACTCTGCCATCACCTACCACACCGACTTTCGGGTTGATTACTGTGTTTATGGTTATATATATATATATATATATATATATATATATATATATATATATGGATGAATTCATCGAAGTAACATGGAAGAGTTGAATAACAAACTTTGACAGCAACAAACAATATAAGAACACATAAAAAGATCACTCTCACGTTATTTCTTTATCATTTCGACGGAAGTCAACTCCGTCTTCATCGGAAGTCTTTTTATGTGTTCTTATATTTTTTGTGTCTGTCAAAGTTTGCTTTATATATATAAAAATATATATTCACACACACAGAGGGAGGGAGAGAGAGACTCGGTAATGTGGAAGGCGGGAGAAGAGAAAAAGGGAAGAAAGGATATGAAAGCTGGAGAGGAGGAACGTGGTTAGACAAGTAGATGGTCTCAGTTAAAATTATGGGGAAACGTGCAGGAAACAGACATTCATTGTTAAGAGTTATTTCAAGGTCACGGCTTCTCTTTGAAATTTCAAGCTGATCTTAAGAGTTAGTCTAACGTCGGTTATTTTGAAAACTGCAATGGTTTCATGCAAAAATTACTTTGTAGGCCATCGGATAAAATTTGTTAAGCAAAGTTATTTGTATCTGCGTGGTTATTTTTTTAAACCATTTACACTTTATTTTGCACTACTTTTGATATTTGTAACTGCTTGTCTTACATACACACCGTCACTGTTATTAAAATCAAGTTCGTAAATATTACTTTTCGTAAAGGGTGTCTCTCAAAGTAGAAAACTGTTCTAGGGAACAAAGTTCGGCTTTTGGGTATTTATTTTCCAAAACTTGGTAAGTAACATGGTCCAATCAATAAATAGAGCAACACTCTTTCATTAGGGCAATGTATGCAATTTCGAACGCTTTTTGAATCAGCTGGTATGGCATAGTCAGGATAGGTAGGCTCACGCGGTTTATAGAACACAAATACTCAATTAACCTTGAATATCTGGTCCGCCATTGGTTTATGCGACTTCGTCAAAGCTCTCAAAAGATTGAAGGATGAATAACTCTATTCTTCTATATAGATGTACATACGTAGATAGATACGAGGGCTGATATTTATATTTAAATCCTTAACAACACTAAGTGCTATCTGACGTTTCCATCTGAAAGTTTCACCGTTTTAACGCTAACGCTTTCTTCTGAACATTTTTTGGTTTGATCATAACTTGTGTTGTTCACGGTGACTCGAAAATTTTGTTTCGGCGATAAAATGGAGTCAACTCGAGAACAATTTCGCACGATGATTTTTACGACTTTCGTCGAGGATTATCAAGACAGGAGTTCATCGATCAACATACTTCCAATTTTGGCGATGAAGCCCCATCCTTTGCCGCTGTGAAACGCTAGTATAACGAATTCCATCATGGCCTCCGTTCGATCAGCGACGAAAGTCGTGAAGGTCGTAACGGGTGAGATATTTCCCAAAATTATATGTTAATCGAAGATAAAGCTGGGTACATAGTGTTGCATTTTTCTGCTCCACTATTATGATAAACGTTTGAAAAATTAGAGTTGGTTTCAACGGTGTGTGTATTATAAAATCTTATGTTGCAATTGAGACTGATGTGGAGAGTAGCGCTTTGTGAATCCGAAATCTGAGCTTTGAAGTAAAGGAATAAGCACCAAATTTGGAACTTATGAGAATCGTGAATGGAGAAGAGTTGAGGAAACAATGGTTAGTATGACTGACAATGAAATCATCGCCATGGTGAGAGAGACTAGATGGAGCTGCTATTTGAGATGCAAAGAAGGCAGTAAAAGAGGAAATAGTGAATATTGATCGATGGTGAGGTTTCAAAGGTCGTTAGGAAGGTAAATTTGGGGATTGAAATGAAGAAAGAAACAAGACTTTTCGAGGACACGAAGGGAGATGGAGGTTATTAGGAACCAAAGAAAGACAAAAAATGAGGAAGTGCAGATAAAATTTGATAGTAGAAAGGGGTAATCCAAAATCTACTTTTATCAAGTACATGACTTATTACACTAATGATGATTTTAAAGATCTAAGCGAAATTATTAATGGAATTTTCAGTTTTAAAAGAGGCACATATCAAGTAAGCTCCACCGAAACCCCCATGGTTATTACAAAATTTTAATTCATGCTTGACGTGATCACTATGTTCTTAAAATATAACCTACTCCTGTATTCTCCTGTTTTTCGTTCTTAATTTGAATGTATGATATTCTAAGCTGCTTTTTCCTCGAATATATTCAAAGAATATCATTATTATTATCCCCATTTCTCGTTTAAAATGAATTAGAAGTGTTCAACTAGCAGCCGATGTTCCGGCTGCAAGAATCTTATTCGGTTGCATACAAGCAAGAATGCTCAATCCCAATAACTTCGATTTTTAAATTCCTATAGTCAACATCGAAGGCTTCTTAATAACCAAGACGTATTTCCACTTCATTCTCTGATAAAATATCTACGAATATCACAATGGTTTGATGGATTTTAATGGTGGTAGGAACAGTCGAGAGTCCTTTTAGTCTCTCGAAATACTCCCATTCCCAAGGGCCTTGGTTGCTAGGAGATGGAGCACCCGAGTCGAACTCATTCAAAACTCCTTTAACCCCCCCCCCCACTTCTTAACAAAGGGCATTGGACGGGCGCTCCTCTTACTACAACACTCAGCGCGAGAATTCCTCATTCAACTCCGGATACCAACAAACCAATATGGTTTATGCGAGTGGAACGACACGGGGAGTTTGTATTGGTTGTTAACCAAAGATAAATTGGTGATTCTGAAAATTTAAATGCGCTGTTTCACTTGGAGGATTATCCGATGGCTGTGACGGCTTGTAATAGCGAGTTTTTTAGTTAGTTTGCGAGGAAAAATATAAAGCCATAGTAAAAATGCTATTTCCCGTGCATTTATTTTTCTATTAATTTTTTAAAAGGTTTAGATCCAGGTAATTTCGTTACAAATGATGTGGTGGTAACCCCTCATTTAATTTATTTTTAATTTCTTCATCACAATTGGAAGAATGATAAATTTAATTTTGTTCGCCATTGAGTCCACCACACGATGGAGCTGCGTGGCGGTTCATTGAACATTAACACCGCTGCGTGACACCACTGCGCTTTACGTATTCAGGTCATTCTCTCTTTTCAGGTGGCCATTGAAAATGTTTTGCTTCAGAGCCTTTTTCAAAAACTTATTACCATTTTGGTATATGAAAAAGGTGTGCGTATTTAAATGCATTTCTTCTTTTTTACATTTTCAGAGATGAATTTACTCAATTACTTCATAAATATGGGTGTGTGTGTGCATATATATATATATATATATATATATATATATATATATATATATATATATATATATATATATATATATATATATATATTTATAAAAATATTTAAAAATATATATACATATTTATAGTTTTTAGGTAATCCACCGGTTAAGGTAGGTTTTTGGATGGACCCAGCTACTAAATAAATATTTTGTGATTCCAAACAAAATACAAAATCCAGTATCCTACTCTAAATCAGGTCCCTCTTCATCTCTGAGTACTTCCTTCCTCCCTTCATCCCGTCCAACATCCCTATCCTGTTCCTTCGCTTTCCTCTTTTGCCAAACATTCTACCCTCTATCACAGTCTTCAACATTCCACTGCCGGTCAACACCCCCTTCATCCACTTTTCCTGCCTCCATAGGATTGCTCCCAACAAACCCCTCTCTTCGCCCACCATATCAAGTACTTCCTCATTTGTTTTCTTCTCTGTCCATTTCACCTTCTCCATTCTTCTCCACACCCACATTTCAAAAGCCTCCAATCTACGTCTATCCTCCTGCTTCAATGACCACGTTTCCGCATCGTACGCTACGCTCCATATCAAAGTTTTTACGAGTCTTTTCTTAACATCCTTACTCAACGTCCCCGTCATCAACTCCCTCCTCCTTGTGAAAGCCTATTTGCCTAGCGCAATTCTTCTCCTTACGTCCCTACTACTTTGACCGTGTTGGTCCAAAACACTACCGAGATACGTAAACTGTTCTACCTGCTCTAGTTTTTGCCCTCCTAATTTAATGCTTAACTTAGCGTTCTTCTCTCTAGAAAATCGAATGACCTTTGTTTTATTAATATTGATTTTCATCCCATACCTGTCGCACTGAATTTCCGATTCACTAAGCAATGCTTCCATCCCCTTGGCTGACCAACAAACTAAAGCTTGGTCATCAGCAAACCTAACTGATTTTCCGAATTCCCCGTCCACCTTCATTCCTACCTCCAGGTCTTCCCATGCCTCTTTGATCATTTCCTCTGCATACAGGTTGAACAGCAACGGTGATATTGGGCAACACTGCCTTACACCTCTTCCTAACACTGCCCAACCGGACTCCCCGTTTCCCACCCACACCTGAGCAGTCTGAGACATGTACAGGTTGCGGATTAGCCTCCTTTCCCTCCAATATATTCCTATTTTCTGCAGAATACTCATTGGTTTTTCCCAGTTCACCCTATCAAAAGCTTTTTCGAAATATACGAAACAGGCAAATACCTCCTGGTTGTGTTCTATATTCTTCTCGATTGATAATCTCATTACTGCAAAGGCATCACGCGTACCTCTCCCCTTCCTAAACCCAAACTGATCATCCCCTAAGTAATCATTTGCCCTACTCTCTATCTTTTTGTTTATGATCCTAAGAACTACTTTAGCTGCGTGGGATATCAAACTTATTGTCCTATAGTCCTCACATGATGTAGCCTTTACTTTTTTCGGAGTAGGAAATAAAACCGATCTCACAAAGTCTTCCGGCCAGATTCCTTCCTCATAAATACTACGAATCAGCTCATATAGCCTCTTCCTCCCACATTTTCCTAAACATTTCAATAGTTCCGCGGGAATTTTATCCACCCCCACGGTCTTATTTAGTTTAATCTCCCTTAATGCCCTTTCTATCTCATCGTCTAGTATGCCTGGACCTAAGCTATCTTCCTCTACGTCATGTTACTTTTCTATGTCTAACTTTGCTGGTCTAAGCTCTTTACTATACAGTTCTTCTATATATTCCTTCCATCTCTCTTGGATCTTTCCTGTGTCAACTATTACCTTACTCGCCTTATCTCTAACTGTTAGCATAGATCTTCCTATCTTACTTCCCGATAACTATTTAACTTTGCTATACAGCGGACCGATTTCACCCTTCCTCTGCAGACTTTCCATATCCTCGCACTGCGTCTTCCACCATGCTTATTTTGCTTTATTTGTTGCCCGCCTCAATTTATTGTTTAATTCTTTGTACTTCATTTTGCCTAATTCTGTATGTACATTCTTCCATTTTTGCCGCTCATCCGTCTTTGTAATCATCTCATCCGTGATCCATGGTTTCCTAGTCCTTTTAGCGTTAACGTTTGAAATAGTGTCTTTTGCGGTTTTAGACAACCCTTTCTTGATACTTTCCCATTTTTCTTCGGTAGTACTTAGCTCTTTACCATCCTCCATGATTTCCTCTACCGCATGTTTGTATTCCTTCCTTTTCAAACCATTTAATGCTTCTACATTCCATTTTCTAACTCGCCGCTCCTGCCTTATATTTTTGAAACGGACGCTACATTTCATAACAACTAAATTGTGGTCAGAGTCCGCATCCGCTCCCGGGAAGCTGTGCGAATCTATCACACTGTTCCTAAACCAGTGTCTAACCAAGATATAATCTATTCAGGAAGTTCTCTCGGGTTTCCCACCGGGTCAGCGTGGTGTGCACCGCTGACCCGGTGGGAAACCCGAGAGAACTTCCTGAATACAATACGCCGGGAAAAACTGAGATCCTTCAAGATATAATCTAGCTGATACCTTTCTGAGTCACCTGGAATTTTCCATGTATACCTGCGTCTTTTGTGGTGTCTAAACCAAGTGTTGGTGATGACTAGCCCCTGTCTCCTGCAGAACTCAACTGCTTTCTCCCCGCGGTCATTCCTCGTGCCTAAACCCTAGTCCCCGACCTCGTCACCATCCCTTCCTTCGCCTACCGTCGCATTCCAAACCCCCATCACTATCAAATTTTTCCCTGCAGGAGCACACGCGATTATGTCCTCTAACTGACCGTATATCCTATCGACCTCTTCTTCTTTATGGTTGCTCGGTGGCATGTATACCTGAACAATAACCAAGTTCGTCGATTCTGCTTTTATCTCTACTTTTAATAATCTATCCATTACCTGCTCTATGTTGACTACGCTTCTTCCGGCCTCTTCATTTAATAATGGCAACCCCTCGTTGGCTCTCGTCCCCGCCGCTGTATATTATTCTATACTTAACACTCCAGTACTCCCCGCTATCTTTCCATCTTACCTCGCATAGACTTAAAATATCTATATTACCCCTTTCCATCTCTCACTTAACAATCTCCAATTTCCCCGTCATTATCATTACCCTAACATTCCACGTTCTTATTCTAACTAATGTGGTCTTCTTCTCCTGCGTCTTCTACCCTGCTGCTGCTGGTACTCCCTTGCAAGGGTTTTTTGGAATGAAATTATGTAACTTATATTTTACTCGATTTACAGAGATTACCCGCAAGAAGAAGAACCTTTTAAATGAAGTTAATCCGTGCTGTAGTGATGAGTAATAGAATTAGGAGTATTATTTTGGTACCTACAATTATTTTTGCTTAAAAAGGTAATTTATTCGTGCTGGTTAATTTTTTGAATCAAAATAGACCATTACTAAGAATATTCATTCGTACACCGTGAAACATTTCGTATTTGTACGGGCAACAGAAATTATTGTTCTCTTTGTTCCTCTCCTTGGTTCAATCAGAGCTATCCGAGAGCACTCGCGGCACGTAACTCCCCCCACATATCTCTCTCATGCCCATGTTTTTGCTCACCAGTCAATGAACATCACTTTTAGGGATGCCAAGTTCATTAGAAACCATACAAGCAATCTACCATCCCTGTCCTTCAAAGCCCTGACTAGTTTTTCGTCACTTGTTGGTCGAAGGGCGCCCTGAACATTCGGCGTCTTCAACATCATTTTCGCCATAAACTGCCTTGAGCATGTCTTCAGTCTCTTTTCCGGTTTTGCCCAATTGAAAAATTTGATGGCGTAGCGCTGTTCCGAAAACTGATTCATAAAAGAGTGCTACGAGGTAATATTACACAGGTTTCTTAAACGAACGATCCGCACTCCGCCAAGGCAGGGAGCCAATTGCCACCGGCCTGCAGTCTTTCCGGAGACTCCCCTCCCTCGAACCCGGCGAGAGAAACCACCGCCCGTCCGTCCGTCTATCCGGGGAAAAATAAGGACTAATATTTTGGTACAATTGAGAAAAACGTGATTACACTTGTAAAAAAACAAAATGAAGTTATTTGGTTGGTTATATATAAGCAGATATATCTTCTAAATATAATAATTATTTGTGTTAAATTGTCTGAATAATTACAAAAATAACGTAATAATGATTCATTCATTCAAAAGAAGCTTCAAACACGTCCCATGAAGACCAAGCAAAAACTGCATTTTATCCAGTAACCCCAATATTTATAATTCTAATGGATTTTTTATCCTCTTAACAAAGATTTTTTGATTATTTTCCATACAAAAATCTTTTAAACTGACAACAAAAACTCTATTGTAATCAGGGCGTCGTTAACCTATAATTTTTATGCTCAATTTGCTTTCTCTAAATACTATGTATTTATATCATATATATATATATATATATATATATATATATATATATATATATATATATATATATATATATATATATATATATACATGATTTCGTCGAAGAAACTCGGAAGTGTTGAATAACAAACTTTGACAGCAACAAAAAGTATAAGAACACATAAAAAGATCACTCACACGTTATTTCTTGATCATTTCTTGATCAGCAACCTGTACATGTCTCAGACTACTAAGGTGCGGGTGGGAAACGGGGAGTCCGGTTGGGCAGTGTTAGGAAGAGGTGTAAGGCAGGGTTGCCCATTCTCACCGTTGCTGTTCAACCTGTACGCAGAGGAAATTTTTAAAGAGGCATGGGAAGAACTGGAGGTAAGAATGAAAGTGGGCGGGGAATTCGTAAAATCAGTTACGTTTGCTGATGACCAAGCTTTAGTTTGTCAGTCTGCCAAGGGGCTGCAAGCATTGCTTAGTGAATTGGAAATTCAGTGCGACAGGTATGGGATGAGAATCAATATTAATAAAACAAAGGTTATGCGATTTTCTAGGAAGAAAAAGGCTAAGTTAAGCATTAAATTAGGAGGGCAAAAACTAGAGCAGGTAGAACAGTTTACGTATCTCGGTAGTGTTTTGGACCAACACGGTCAAAGTAGTAGGGACGTAAGGAGAAGAATTGCGCTAGGCAAATAGGCTTTCACAAGGAGGAGGGAGTTGATGACGGGGACGTTGAGTAAGGATGTTAAGAAAAGACTCGTAAAAACTTTGATATGGAGCGTAGCTATGTACGGCGCGGAAACGTGGTCATTGAAGCAGGAGGATAGACGTAGACTGGAGGCTTTTGAAATGTGGGTGTGGAGAAGAATGGAGAAGGTGAAATGGACAGAGAAGAAAATAAATGAGGAAGTACTTGGAATAGTGGGCGAAGAGAGGGGTTTGTTAGGAGAAATCCTATGGAGGCAGGAAAAGTGGTTGAAGGGGGTATTGACCAGCAGTGGGATGTTGAAGACTTTAATTGAGGGGAGAATTTTAGGCAAACGAGGAAAGGGAAGGAACAGGATAGGGATGTTGGACGGGATGAAGGGAGGAAGAAAGTACTCAGAGGTGAAGAGGGACCTGATGTAAAGTAGGATGTAGTGTTTTGCTGGTGGTCACAAATTATTTAATTAGTAATTCTGTCCATCCAAAAACCTACCTTAACCGATAGCTTACCTAATAATAATAATAATAATTTCCATTTCATTGTATCGCTCAGCAGCAGATTTTTTGAGGCCAAGATTAAAAGTGAGGTGGGGGCGGGAGAAATATCCCAGTTGCAATATGCCGCACAGACAATTATTGCCTAAAATAGACCTCAGCCGGAAAACTTGCGCGTTCTTCCACGCTCTGGAGCGTTCATTTTTTCCCCTTTAATTATCACCACTCCTATTTGCACTAACTAGGAAAAAAGAAAAGACCAAGGCGCACAGTCCCTCGGCGTCGATTGGTGTGATAAATTAAAATCTAAAGCGTTTGACCTCGGAGCAAACTTGGGCTTGCGAGGGTGGATTCATGGAGAAGAGGGGAAAGATGGGAAATGGTGTTCTTCGTAGGTGGAATGTTGATTGGGAGAAGTTCGTAGCCAAGAAAGGGAAATGAATTTGCATTCAAAATGAAAATGAAGGATTGATAAGCAATTACTGGTGGGCGAGAGTGAGTAATTGTTTAGGAAAATAGTAGACAGATTTTATGGCTGCCAATTTAATTACTGAGTATTTACCAAGGTTACATGCCAATTGGTACTCAAGTTTTCAGAATGGAACAAGAAATTCTTTACGCAGTCTGAGATACGAGGTCTGTCTAATAAATACGCGAACTGAGGCCATAGAAACTTCATTTTGCCAAATTTAGTCTACATCTATATTGTCCCCTTCAAACTACTCTCCATTCGTTACTATGCACTTGTTCAATCTTCTTTTCCACTGTTTAGTAAAGCACCCTTGGAAGTCCTCCCCGGCAGTTAAGCTCTTTAGCTATCTCGTCGTTTCTTGCATTAATGTATCTTCCACATCTTTGGGAATAGGAAAAAGTCGCCGGGGGCGAGATCTGGCGAAGAAGGAGAATGATCAAGGTGATTGAATTTTTTGAATGTACAGGTGCATTGTCATGGTGAAAGATCCATCCATCATATTCAGTTTAAATATTATGCTCATTTGATTTTCCTAAATATAGTTCATTGGCTATCATTCGGACAGTTTTTCAGCGATCGTTAAGGACAAGGGACCGCACACGATCAATGTTGTCGTCAACACAGGTGATTGAAGGTTGTCCCGGCCTTGCATCATCCGTGCCATCATGTCGGCCATCTTTAGAGCCCCTGAAAACGGATGTTTTCTTAAGTGCATTATCACCGTAAACAGCCGTCAACATTTCATTAATTTCTTGATAACGTTTAGCGCACATGACCAAACAACCTTATTTTGATTCGTTACTCCGTGATTTCGTCAATTTCCACTTTCGACATGCAGTAAAAACAAGGACAACAGAAACTAACATAAAGGGCACCATGCGCACAGCTCGACGATCCCCCATACATAGATGCCTAATTGGGTTAAAAGGCAACTAGCGTCGCTAGTGGGCGAGGCTATAGTCCGCGTCATGGCCGCCAGATTGCACCAGTGCGCGCACTTATTACACAGACTACGTATAAACATGGAATATGTTAGAAATTTAAAAAAATGTTGAATGGATCAAATCCAAACGGAAATCCTTTCCAGTATTTCCTCATTAGAAAGGAAGATATTGCAGAATTCGAATTGCATCGGCGTCTTTAATTAATAAGATTCAATAACTCGCTCGCTGATAAAAATAAAATACAGAACGCCATTATTTTAATAAGCCACCATTTCGGACGATATTTTCAACCAAATTTTACGACTTCAACGGACCGCAAAGTCCCTTTCTTTGCATAAATGCTCTCCAGATTGGTTCACGCTAACGAGGGATGGAAGGGAGAAAGGAAAACGAAGATGAGAAGAGGATGTAAAAGAGGGGAGAAACTTTCAGCCTTCAGTGAGAGAAAAGCATCTGTTTCTCTTTGAATTGTTTGCGCATTTCCACGATTTATTATCGCTGACAATCTTATAATTCCGCGCTACGTCTGGGAAGGAGGAAGGAGGGGCCCTCGGTTGGTTCCTCCCTCCCGGCTTCCTCCTCTTCCCAGTCGCCTCCGCATTCCTCCCGGCGGCCCCTAACGACCACCCTTCCGCCCCCACATACACACTTCCTCCCTCCCGCCCTTCACCGATTCCTTCCTTCCAACCCCGCCCCCGCTGGACTTGCCCTCGCCGCCGCAATGCCTCTCCCCTCGTAAACCGCCCACCCCACCCCACTCCCTCGCATTCCCCTCATCCCCAACCCCCTTTCCAGACCCTTTCTTTTTCCACTGCCTTCCGCCACACACAAGAGAGGGGAAGAGATTCAAGGGCGTAAGAGTTTTGAGGGTGCATGAGGCTCCCGAAATAAGCAAGAGGTGAGTGGTTCCGGGGTTGGGGGAGGCTGGAAGTTTAGCGAAAGAACGACTGTTCCAAAGGAATCGACGAGAGAGAGAGAGAGTGTCGTGGAGGGGCGGGAGGGAGAGGGGGCGTAAGTGGGCCCTCCCCCCTTTGGCGGTGAACTTGAGCGAGAGATGTTGGTGGTGGTCTTCGGGGTAGGGAGAGGGTAGGGGTCGTAGGGCATATCTGGGGGAGGGAGTAGGAATGCGTGCCGTGGGACCCTTCTCGAGGGAGGAGGAGCCGTGGCGACCCACGGGAGCGAGGTGGGGGTGGAGTTGTCGGAACTAGCGCCCTGCTGCGGAGTCCATCGGTACAGTTGACACGATCGGGATGTGGGGGCGGATGCGGCCCGCGGGGGCTTAGGAGAGGGAGGGGGATGGTGGAGGGGGAGGAGGTTAAGCCTGGAATGATTTGCTCGAAACTGCGTGGCTTCTGCGGGCAGTGGCAGGAGGTGGATGGCGTGGCTACAAGAACAATTGATGTCACTTATATATCTTATTAATTTAATTTTCTTGGGGATAAAATTTAATCCTATAATTTTTACGAGATCGGAAATGTTGGTTGGATTGGAAAATTAAAATCTGACAACTTACACAATACACAATTTCCATACAAGACACTGTCTCGGGAAAAACTTCGTGGAAATCCTTCATGGTAGGAATAAATGAACTAACTTTGCAGTTTCCACATGAGTTGGAATTTATGTGGATAATCACCAGGAAACTACACATTTACTCATACTTTAATTTCCTAATCACTGTTTTGTACAGATTTTCCCTCCTGTTTGCCAATCACACCCGTGGAGACCGAGTCCAGCGTACTAGGGCAACCAATTTGAGCTCTCCTGTCTTAGGTTGGAATCCACCACCTGCAGTATGTTTGAGAGCTTTCTATCATTTTCTGATACGTTTTTCAATTACCCCTTCCTTTGATATATTGTTCCCCAGGCTCCCTTTAAATGCTTTCAGGTGTATTTTCTTTGTTTTTGACGGCATAGCCTCTGCAAACACGTTCGTCGCTTGGACTATTTTGTATCTCGATGTCCGTCATTCTCTTTCCATGTCCACTCTTCCTAGTTTCTCTTCTGTCAGTGCAAATATACAAAGGCTAAACATGAACTCTTATGGCAATTTCAGTTTCAATATTTCTTTTTATCCTCTGGATCTTTATTCTTACATATATGCCGGCCCCAGTTGCGGTGGGGTAACGTTCGCATCTACCAATCCAGAGGTCGCGGGTTCGATTGCCGCCTAGGTGGTTTTTCCTTCAACAAGGGCTTGGGTGTACGTAATTATCAAATGGCTATCTTATGTCAATGTTCAAAGTCCGATGTGAAGGTCGAAGTACTGTTTTCGGACTAATACAAAATTAATCAATAAATATGTTGTACGAATGGGGCGCTGCCGGAGTCCGCAGCTATCTTTGAATATTCCAGAAAAGGCTACACTTGGCGATACACACAATTATTTTGCAAAATATTCTCATATTTTTCAGATTCCGCGAGTGTTCTATTCGAGCATTTCTCAGAATTTTTAACTCTTTCTTCTCAGTATATCTAAGTTCCGGTCATCTTCGTCCACCCCTACGGTAATCCTTCATTGAACCGTCATTCCACAAGTTGAGATACTTCAAACAGTTCTCGGATGTATCCCTACCATCTGGTCCTATGCTTTCATCTTCTATTACCCTTCCCTTTTTGATATTCTTGCGAGTCTATTCTCTTCCCCGAACGTAACTTTACACTAAGCTTCCTTTATTCCGTATTTCATATTTTCTTTTTATCGCTGATTTAATCTCAGCATCTTTCCATACACCCCTCTTTTTACTTTATATGAGATTTGAATTGAGATCATCCTATTTTCTACGTTAATTTCCCTTATGTCATGTAAGTGTCGTCATCAATGCCCACCTGGTGTTCATCATCTAACTCACGAGTCACTATTTCCTCTTCCCCCTGAAACTTCTAATTTATCTTCCACTCATTCCTTCTTTCCTTCGTCCTGGTCTTCCCAACAATTTTCCTACGATAGTCTTGGTGAATATTTAACGTACATGCTTTTTTCAAGTGTTCCATCATAGATTGTGGCTTTCTTTATTCTCTAATCGCTGCTGGCTGGCTCTTCATAACCACTGGGGCCACTATTTACACGTATTTTCGCACAGGGATTTCTCTCAGTTTCACTTTTTCGGAGGATATTTATGACTTGATAAATGCTTCTGTCCCCTGGTTTCTTTCATACGTCCATTTACTGTCGACGTTACTCAAATTTTGTTTCACATGACTATATTCTTGCATTGCAAAACTCCAATGCCTTCTCACTTGGTCATTTCCTCACCCTGGCCCAAACTGCTCCTTACGTCATCAGTCTTTGTCCCCTCCAACCTCTGCGCTCGTCACCGATGGTGATTAGGTTTTCCTATTCTTTTACTGCCTTGAGAAATTCTGTAATTTATAAATGTATTCTATATCCTCTTTTCTTCTGTGTGTTTGGAGTCAGGCATATAAACTTTGCACTAACATCGTGTCCGTAAAAATTCACGTAATTAGTTATGATTTGTAAACATGATATTCTATGGTAGATACTCAGATAGGAAATATCTTCATCTTTATTGGTCTCCTTGGAATGAATGTGTAACTCTCCTCGACCTCGAAGATGAATCGAACTGTTGGTGTTGTGATAATGAGATCCTAAAATCCTTGTCGATAAAAACAGGATCACAACGCCTGTACTTGCTAATAGTATGATCCTATCGAAGGCCGACGCTTACTAGTTCAAGTGTCAGTTCAACACGGTGTATTCCGTTTATGACTTATTGTTAACCTTTAAATATACCCTATGTGATCTAAGGAAACTGTTAATCGACAAACCTTTACGGTGCATTAAGTTTTCAAAAATCTGATCTAAGTCATCGCCTCGCTGTGAAAGAGGGGGAAGCTGAAAATTATTGTGTGTTGAAACTGAGTGGCCAAACTGCAGTTGGTTGATTGGGGTATTCTTAAGCCTTTCAGAGAGAATGTATTAATTTAATGAATGGCAGGATGACTTGAAGGAAGTCAAATGTAGGTGAAAGAGAAGTACCTGTGTTGAAATAAATTGCGGAAGAGTCGGTTAAAATATTGTTTCCAATAACCCCATTTTACCATTGGCAAACGTGTTTCGTGTTCTCTGATGCGGTACCGGGATCCTCGCGGCTCTAACCGCTCTTATCTCGTAGCTGCAATGAAAATACTTTGTGGCCCAGGTGGTTTCAGTGGTCCTTTCAGTTCAAATGAATGCGATGTCAGGGAATTTTGTAGAATAACTCCTCTCGTATTCTTTGTATTATTGGATAATACTGAGAAGTTATCAAAAATCTCTCTCTGGATAAAGGGAAGCAGCAGAGTTTCCATCGCAATTTTCTACGTGTTTTACGAGCAGCAATACCGTTTTTGCAGATTATTATTATTAACAGATTATAATTCAATATTTAACCATTTAAAGGAAACTTTTTCCTATACTTTGCATGCATCTGAGTATATATTACCAGTTAAAGCATAATCAAGAAAATGACTTTTTGTGATTAAGCAATTATCGCTCTCGTATGCATTTCTGCGGGAGACTAAAATGACAAAAACTGAACAAAATAATAATATGAAACGAATGCAGTTTTGTATATTTATTCAGCTGACGTGATGGTTGCGTATTTCTTAGAAAATCGAATTCCAGGCATTTGTTATGTTGTCATATGTATTTAGCTTGACATGAGCTACGATGTAATTCATTTTCAAATCTACAAAAAATATTTTTAGGTGCGGATAGTTATTAATTTATCATCTTTCAAGATTCAAGTGAAATTGTTCTAGAAATAATACATACGGGAAATGTAGAGCAATGTCTAGATTTAAACTTCATATATTTTCAGCCATAATTTGATTTACAGCTTAAATTATAGCGCATATTCTGTAACTGAAACTTTCTAATCAAGTTGTAAGCATAAACTTCACTGTAGTTGGCACGAAACAAGTAAAGTAATATAATATCGGTAGAGAAATGTCCAGGTTGCACAAAACAGTGGTTTATATGTGCTTTTTTCCCAAAGCACACTTCAGGAAATTTGATTTGAAATCTTGAAAAAAGAAATAATCACTCTGATAAATTTCCACATATCCTTCTCCCATCAAATTTCGCATCTAATTCCATATTAAACTTAAAAACAAACAACCGTATCATCACTTCAAAAAGTGTCATACTCTGCAAACTAAACAATTTCTCCCCTATTATTTTTCTATCCGCGGTCACTTCATCTGCAAAAACCCCGATTCCCTAAACAAATTTCCTTCAAGGCATCCCATCTGCCTACTCAAACGTAGTAATCCAGACTCCCTCATAACGAAAATCTCGCAAATACTCTTGAAATATTATCCAATAGCAAACACGATGCACTTACAATTTGCAGAACATTCCTTCCTGGTGTGCAGACCCTAAAATTTATCCTAAAAATATATTTTCCTCCTCCTTTCAAGCAGCAAAACTGCCGTCAACATGTTTTCAAATGTCCCCTCTATCAATTTAACTTTCCACGAACCTTTTGCATATTCCAAAGATCACCAGGCCCCTTTTCAATACTACCATAACACTACAAATTCCAAAAAAGTGCTTCTTACATCGACTAATGATTGCACTCCTCAATACGGTGCCTACTGCGGACGCAGTACTGAAGGGAAATCGATAAATCTTGTACAATATATCTTTTAAAAATGTAGCTAGCAAATATAATATAATATTAAAGTTCCGTTCAAATAATTTACGTGAATAAAAAAATTCATGATCAATCTTAAGTGGACATTATTAGTGCGTATGAGACGGCACAGGTGTAGGAGGCTGTGGTGGGAGAATCCGGAAGACAGAGGAGGGGTTGGCGTGAGACAGGGTTGGGGCTCCCGCCACTATTTTTTAATGTACATGCCCAGGAGACATTATGGATGGCCAGGGTATTGATACTTGAGCGAAAACTCAAGGTGTATGATGAGGGAGAGCGCCACTCATAATCGTAGCTGATGAAGTAATAATGCCAGACAGTAAAGTGATTACATTTTTTATTGACTGCTTTACAAAATAAATGCGAGAAGTATGACATAATGTTCAATGGCTTTGAAAATCAAATTTATAATATTTTCATGAATTTCAAACCCTAAGTTAATGAAAGAAGAGAATTTTATGAGGGGAAATTTTAAGTGATGAATAAAAGAAAATCGTAAAAACTTTAATTTTGGAGTGAAGCACTGTTAGGCATCGATATTTCTTCTTTGATACAAGTGGATGAGTGTAGAATTAATATTTTTGAAATGTTAAGAGAGAAAGAGAATTGAGAAAACGGAGTTGTCAGATAGGAATGTTATGAATGACGATAAGAATATGTTGAGGGGAGAGAGGAACCTGGTGGGTGAAATTGAAAGGAGGCAGCCGTTTGGGCGGATGAGAGATATTTAAGGTAATATTGGTACGCCGTGATAGAAGACGGAATGCCAGCCATTCGGGGAGGAGAAAAAGCTTGTTAGACTACATGAAAGAAAGCAGAAAATGTGGAGAACTGAAGGAGAAAGTAATAATGGGAAAACAGTGAGGAGCGCACAAGAATGAGGTGTGACACTTGTTGGGAACCGCCGGAAGCCTTCCCTCGATGGGTAGTTTGCCAAAGACATTTACATTGGGAAATATCCGCGAATCTACCATTTCCAGGAGGAAGAATCCGCTTTGACTTATTTATTTATTTATTTATTTATTTATTTACACAATTACGTTGCAATTAGGCAAATTTCCTGGTGGCAACGGTCAGGTTCGGTCAAAGATAACTACTAACAACGAAAATTACATACGAACACATAAAAACAGATAAGAGACAAAATATTTTTACATAATGACACTTCCACATCACATACAAACAAACTTCCACACCACATACAAAATGCCGTCCACATCACATACAAACAATATTTTCAAAACTACAGTGAAGTTTACTACCCAGTGGCTGCTTTACATTTCAACTTAAAACTTCTAAAATTGGATGGAAAGGGCTCAAACAAACCTCCAGGCAGCTGGTTCCAATCAATTATAGTTTTTTTTAAAAAAGAGTATTTTTTCTTATTGGTTTTTTGAGTCCTTATTTTTATTTTGTGGCTATGGTCGTTTTTTCCCTTAAAGTTAGGCTTTTCTATCCCTTGCCATAAATCTTCCCACGCTTCGTCCTTTTTAACAATTCTATACATCGCGCCTAACCTACTCCTTTTTCTTCTATTTTTCAAACTCTCCCATTTCAGTACATCTAACATATCCGTGACACTATCTGTTCTTTTGTACCTTCCAAGTACATATCTTGCTGCCTTTCTTTGAACTTTTTCTATCTTTTTAATATGTCCCACCTCATATGGATCCCATACTATGGAGGAGTACTCTAGGATAGGGATAACCAGTGCCTTATATGCTTTTTCTCCTTGAGGTCACCTGTTCCCTTGAAGCCCGCTGTAACTCGATTAGAGTCGTTATGGACCATCGAAGCACTTAAAAAGGAAATTTCGACGAGCGAAATGGAATGAGCAGGCGATTTATTCCAGATTTTTTCGCCAACTGTTAAAGTAGTAAACAAGGTGTAGACCCCCCGCTTCAAATGGAGGAAGTTATGAGTCGTAGCTGCAGCTTCGAGGCGATGTGCGAGGATAAGTCAAAGGAACGCCTTTAAAATTAAATATTTTTTTATCTCTTAATTTTTCGAATGCTCAAGTTTCTCACATTTGAAGTTTTCATATGTAGTCCTCATGGCGTACAATGGAAGTATTTTAGCGCTTTAAAGCTCAAGGTTACCTAAAAAAAATGCTCTGGGACCCTTTTGCCGTCGAAACACGTTATGTGCCCGACCTGGTCAAGGGGAGTTTGATACGGATATGACATTGTTTATGAACTTTTAGTTGATCCGTCATTGCCAAAGTGAAACGAGTGAATCACTGAATCCTGAAATTTTATTCGTGGATGATGTTAGATATGTTTCTCCCCCATTACTACTGAATAAACGAATGAGAGATGGCCGTTTCTATTAAAATATTTTTGTGCCGTATTGTTGCGTTCTGGTATCATTCTGCAAGTTGTAGGTCACTCATAAAGACATGGCTCTTGCTGTTTGAAAAGGAAATTGGCACAAAAAAGTTTACCCAAAGTTGTAAATATTTCAAAGTGCAAACTGAGTTTCTCTCGATCTATTTCCTGGTTAGAATCCCAGAATTTTGGAAGAATTTGGTGGTCCAAGCCACCTTCTCGAGAGAAGTAAGTGAGGAGGAGATTAGGGAAGAAGAAGAGGTTATTGGGGGAGAGGTATTATTGAGAAAGGGGTAGAGATGTACAAAGGGGCGAGTGTTACACATGGATGATTAGTTGTTGAGGGATCAGATGAGGACTCTTAACTGATGTACTGTCAGATGTTAACTAGTTGGAGGGGATTAACTCTAGAGTTTTGAGTTATTTAAATAGCCAAATACGAGCAAATTCTGCTGTCGTTTAATAGATTGGTATGGATATTGATTGGAGTGAGGATATATATGATTATTACATTGTTTAAATGTAGGGCAGTGCTCATATGTTAGTATTTATTGAAGGTTATGTTGATGTTAGCTGTTTATCGGCGAAGTTTGAAGAAGGCGGACGAGATAGGCGGAAAGTTAACGGGATGCTCAGTGGTTGCTTACTTTTATATCGAGGAGTGTGGTGTTTTGGCCGATATAAAAAGCTAGGCAGGGTTTACCTTGTTTGGAGGTATTCGAAATTTTTGGAGGCACAGAAAGAATCCTAAAGAAACGGGAGATATTTGAGAAGGTACTGCTGCGGAAGAGAATTCGCGTTGGGTATGGAACACGTTTTGCATCTGGGGTGGTTGCGTGGTATCGGAGGGATTATGGGGATTGGAGTGGATTTAGAAAGGGGCCTGGTGGTCTTGAGCGTATTTGAAAGATTCGCAGGACGTTTAAATGTTAGAGGGAGGCATTTTAACAGTGGGTTAACGGTGGTTTTGTTGTGGAGGAGGATCAGGAAAAGGTCTCCAAGTATAAATGTTAGGGAATGCACGCAAAGTGAGTAATTTTTGCAAATGGAGAGAGCAATGTTTTGCGACTTTTGGGAATTTTAAGAATGCATTTGTGCTTGAGTTTTTATATATGCGGGACGAAGAAAGAATAACCAAGCCGGTAAGATAGAAGATAGCCGTAGAGTATCAAAAGGGATTCATTTAGGGAATCAGGGCTTTTGGAGCTGAAATAACCTCGAACACTAAATCCTCAGGTTTCGGAAGGGAAAGACAATACGGGATTGATTGATTAGTGAGTAGAGTGATGACACCTAATAAAACAAAGATGTAATTTTTTTGTTTCAAGGTTTAATCATGGACTCCAGTGTTGAACTTGTTTTCCAGGAAGGAGGTTTGGACATTTAGAAATGTGATTTAAGAGGAGGAAATGGCGGAGTTGAAGAAAGCTAAGGGATTTTTTTATTCAGAAAAGAGATAATTGCTTCAAGGGACCCTGTATCATGTCACCAAAAGAGACAAATATCATCTATATAGCTTAGTCAAATTGAAGTTTTCAGGGTGTAGTGGGAGAAAACATTTTGCCCTGGGAGGCCAAGTCAATGATTTAAATATCATTGACTTGACCTCCCAGTCCCATCATAGTCAATATGTATATATATACACATATACTTATATATATATATATATATATATATATAAGTATATATGGATATATATATACATACATAACTACAAAAATAAGTATTACAATGGCTTATCAGAGAGACATTTTCTTTATTCAACGTATACATATATACATTCGGCTTTATACTCTTGAGTCAAGCATTTTCAGGTATCCAAAAATATTTATTTTGTTATCAGGTGAAAAACAAATGAAGCGGATGGTTTACCAACACGCGAACATGCCACATATAATTGGCCATGAGAAAAACATGGGTTTTCTAGATTCAGAGCACAAACACTCAATGATTGGCCTTGTGACTTGTTAATCGTCATCGGGAATGCAACGCGAATAGGAAATTGTATTCTTTTAAACTCAAAGGCCATATCGGTTGGGATCATAGGAATCCTCGGAATGAGAACTTTTTCATCTTTGTATTTTCCTTTGAGTAAAGTAGCGTGAATGACATTGATCATCAGTTTTTATCACCAAACGCGTTCCATTGCATAGTTTTGGTTTGTTTAGGTTTCGAAGCATCATAACCACCTAGCCAATATTAAGCTGTAAATTGAGCATTGGTAAGCCAAGCACATTCAAGGAGTTTACAAATTCAGATGGATACTTAGTGGCTTCGTATTCGTTTGTTACAAAGTCAATAGACTTGCTTGAATGCAGTGTACCAACGATTTGATTCTGAATTATGAATATCAATGCAAAAATCTCAGGGTGTACGAAAATCATTTGCCTTGATCAAGTCGAATGATTTTTACACTCTGAAATTGTTGCATTGAAATCCATATTAGCAGATGTCACCGTTAAAAGTTACTGCTGCGGCATCTCCCACAGTTTCTTTCGAATATGAATTATGAAGTTTAAGTCATCTACATCTTTATTCTTAGCCGCCTAAATTGCTCGCTCACTCAATCATTTGTGATTTTTGTAGTTATCAATGATGTTATTTTGTAGTTATCGCCCTGCTTCCGATGATGAAATTTCTTCAATGAAACGATTTGATACGATATTTTACGATTCGAATTTTAATGTGTCCATAACCCAGGTATCCTTAACGGAGTCCCTGTAACCCTGTGAAGGATTGGACTTTGGGTTTGGGTGTCTGTGCCTGTAGTTGGTCACTGGCGAGGAGGTAATATTCCCGCAAACTAATACAAAATGTTAATCTGGTTGAGAGGTTGTGGTCAGTCGTGTAATTTCTTTTCCCACAAACCATCGCAACAAATTTAGTTTTCATTCCGAGAGGAATGACGCAAAAGAAGAGCATCAGTAGAACGCACATCGGGATCACCAGGAACCGCGTCACCTGCCTCCGACGTTGGAATTTCTTCAATGGAGCGATACGATTAGATATATTACGATACGATATTACACGATACGATATTACACGATATTTTACAATATCATATTACGATACGATACTTTAAATGGTCATTCTGCTATTCTGGGTTAAGACGAATCCAAAAAAAAACAAATATCATTGAAATGGACGATACGATACGATAATTTTACGAGATTTTAATGGTTATTCTGCTATTCTGGAATGAGTCGTATCGAAAAAACCAAACATCATGAAAATTGTTTCAGCCGTTCTCGAGTTAATAATGGCGTAAGTAACACGATTTACGACTTCCTCATAAATATATAGGTAGATATAAATACATACATATATATATATATATATTTATATATATAGTATATATATATACACATGTATACATATATATACATATACACATATATATATATATATATATATATATATATATATATATATATATATATATTTTATATATATATATATATATATATATATATATATATATATATATATATAAACACATACAAACCATAAACACAGTAATCAACCCGAAGGTCGGTTTAGTAGGGATAGTAGAGTTCACCCAGTACTAAGCCCTATACGGCGTGTGAAATTCACACATCAGGGTAGGGGGGCCAGTTCCTTTCCCTGTTCCGGTTATGGTTTCCCAGGAAGACCTGGTACCCGAAAAATCACATAACTTGGGTGAAGCTGTCTGGGAATCGAACCCGGGCCCTCCATATATCTATGTAAATAATAAATAAGGAAAAGGGATGGGAACACACATAGAAGACAGATTTCAGTGTAATTTATGTTTCCTCGAAAGTTCAATTGGTTAAGACCATCCGCCCGGCAAGTCGATGATCCGTGCTTTGAGTCCCGGTCGAGGAAATTTGTGCTCGCTTTTGATCTGCTCGATTCATGTGTTTGTCTTTTCATGCGCTACTTTTCCTAATATCTCTATCCATGTGAATGAATTTCCTCGCCAGTTGGTGGGTTTTCGTGTTTGAATATAGATGTCTCCTTTTGATTTCTCCCGACAATTGATTCTCTCTTCTCCCCCGCCATGCCTCCTAGCACTTCCTCATTCTTTTTATTCCAGACATTTTAACCTTTCTTATCCTTTTCCATACCCTTCAATCGATGACTATCATCTTCCTTCGACGATCATGTCACCACTGTGACACACCCTCTAGGTTATGAAAACCTAATTAATATTAAATTAGTATTCCTCTGTCTCTAAAGCAACATAACATTTGTTTTTGTTAACATTTACTCTCATTATAATCCTATTGCACTGACCTTCAATGCGCCCATCAATGCCCGCTATGCATATAAATGGTACCTTACAAGCCGCCGCTAGGGTGTGTGGCAGACTATGCATCAGACTACTTACGACAAAACATACTTCTGCCCCCTAGCATGATCGAATGAAGTTATTTTGATCCCTTATCGTCCGTCCGGAAAAATTTAATTTTAAATCTATCTGTTCTACCCTTAACACCTTTTAAATTCTATCTCTTCTATCCCTTATTCTCACTAATTTTATTGACATGACCCTCCCACCGTAGTACGATGAAGCTATTAATACCTTTTGAATATTAACGCTAAAGAGAGCTCCTTTCAATTTGCGCAAGAGATTCAATCTGTTTTTTAACCTTCGCTCTTTGAGTAATATCAAAAGTCATGAGAACCTTTTACAAATCTAGCACCCTCCACGCTTCACGAGATCTAATTCGGCAATCAATGCAAATTCATGAGGATCCCATATTCTAGCAGCATAGTCCAAATTAGATTTATATAGCAATTAAATAACATTATTCTTTTACCACATTTTGTCACATTTCCCGATTCTCTTCCAATAAATCCTGATTTTACGATAGCTTGTGCGCATATTCCCCGTAAGTGTTTCATCCAAGAGAAGTCGTGAGTATGTGGTAACGCGTAAGTGTTTCATCGAGTCCCCAGTTTCTGTTTTTCCATGCAGTAGGAGTTCGAGATGGAACTATTCACACCGTCATCACTGCACACATTTTTATTTAAATTCCAATTGCCAAGGGTCACACGAACGTTGAATAGCATTAAGGTCATCTGCAAAGCTTTTTTTATTCTCAGGATTACGGATATCTCTGTAAACCACTTCGTTATCGGTAAATAAACATACTACCTTGATCAAAAAGTTCCCGGAAAACCACCGTGTGGCGCTCCCATCGTTCCGATTTGAGTTCTGTTTTTTTTGTTAAATTGGTACATCTGTTGTTGATATTCCCTTTAAATCTTAGTGTCATAACTTGACATTTGTAAAAGTTACGTAGCCAAGAGTACATCTATCTCTGTGTGTGTTGGCGATTTTTTACAATTTCAAAAATGGATTTAAATTTGCAACAACGAACTTGTATTAAATTTTGCGTAAAAAACGGATTTAGTGGCGCACGGACGTTGGAAATGTTGGAAAAATGTTTCGGCAACGATTCTCTAAAAAAATCGGTCGTTTACCAGTGGCACGAGCGGTTCAGAAGTGGTCGTGAGTCAATCGAAGATGATGAACGCAGTGGCAGACCATCGACATCGAAAGTCGGTGAAAAAATTGATAAAGTAAAAGAAATGTTGGTCAATAACCGCAAATTAACCATCAGAGAAATAGCGGAGGACTTGAACATTGCCTATGGATCCGCCCAAGACATTGTGGTTAATGATTTGGGTTTCCGTCGTGTAGCAGCAAAGTACCTCAATTTCATGCAAAAAAGAGACCGTGTTGACGTCGCAAAAGACATGATTTGCGAGGCTGAATCCGATCCCACATTCATCAAAAGGATCATTACTGGAGACGAGACGTGGGTTTATGAGTACGACACGCAATCCAGACATCAGGCAAGTGAATGGCGTTCACCAAATGAGCCGAGACCAAAAAAACCACGTCGTTTTCAGTCAAAAAAGAAGGCAATGCTGACGGTTTTCATGGATTACAACGGTGTAGTGCATCATAAATTTTTGCCAGAAGGCCAGACAGTAAACAAAGAGTATTATTTGGGCGTTATGAGACGTTTGCGTGAAGCAATTCGCCGAAAGAGACCAGAAATGTGGGCAGAAAACTCGTGGATTTTGCACCATGATAACGCACCGTCGCACAGTGCTATCATTATTCGTAATTTTTTGACGAAAAATGCAACAAATACCATCCAACAGCCACCGAATTCACCTGATTTGGCTCCCTGTGACTTCTTTCTGTTCAATCGAGTTAAAAAACCATTACGGGGAACGCGTTTTAGCAGCCGAGAGGAAGTAATGGAAAAATCGCAGGAAGCACTGATGGACATACCGAAAACCGACCGTAACTTTTGCAAATGTCAAGTTATGACACTAAGATTTAAAGGGAATATCAACAACAGATGTACCAATTTAACAAAAAAAACAGAACTCAAATCGGAACGATGGGAGCGCCACACGGTGGTTATTCCGGGAACTTTTTGATCAAGGTAGTATCTTACTAGCGACTACGGAGTCAATTTCAGTGATGTAAATGAAGAATAAATAAGTCCAATAAAACTTCCCAGGGGATAACCTGATGTGACTTTTGCAACATTTGAGCTTATACTTGAATTTTAGTGCAGTAAATATACTTGATTTTCACAGCATTTGAGCATATCTGGCCATTCTTTGAATGTGACCATTAAAAAAAGGTATTTAATCCAGTCCAGGATATGTTTATCTTTTTGCCATAGGCTTTCGACTTTGTGAGTAGTTTACTGTGAGGCACTTTGTCGAAAAATATTTTCCACTGAAACATACCTCTCTCTCCCGAAACAAATTAATGATGAACGAAAAGAGCATTTTGTCTCTCGCAAGATTTACTCTTTCGGAAACCATGCTCGGCTTTCATCAATAACTCTCGACCATCGAGTTATCTTATCATCAAACTAACAGTTTTACATTCCACGGCCTTGCATGACATTGGAAGGGAGGGAAATACTAATGATGTTATTTTTACACGTATGATCTGCTTGATTCCGCCTTCCCCATTTCTCCTGTGTTCGTCAATTCTATGTGTTCCTACCCCTTTCCCTTACATCTATTTCCATGTTAATATGTATGAATATATATATATATTATATTATATATATTATATTATATATATAATATATATATTATATATATATATATATATATATATGATTTCGCCGACGTAACACGGGAGATTCTGCTCCGTCTTTATCGGAAGATATAGAAGTAATGACTGGAGGTCATTACTTCTATATCTTCCGATGAAGACGGAGCAGAATTCCGTCGAAATGATTAAGAAATAACGTGTGAGTGATCTTTTTATGTGTTTCTATATTGTTTGTTGCTGTCCAATGTATTATATATATATATATATATATATATATATATATACACACACACGAGGGTCATCCGGAAAGTAGTACCCGTTCGTGCCGCATGAAGTGCTGACGACGCGAGTAGCCGCTGGACGAGGTCAGATAGCTTCAGTGGCTTGTCTGCCTTCTCTGAGCCAAGTTGCGTGACGCTAGCATTGCCTGTGTTGTTTCTGTGATTGTTTACAATGTTTAAAAAAATTGAGAACGCCGCCAGTTGTGAAGTGAGGGCAGTGATTAAATTCCTCAATGCAAGAAACGTTCGCCCATGTGATATTCATCGCCAATTAAAGGAGGTGTATGGAGACAATGTAATGGACGAGTCGTCTGTTCGGCGGTGGTGTCGCAACTTCAACATAGGGAGGGGGAACACACACGACGATGAGCGTTCGGGGAGACCGTCTGTCATTACAGACCAACTGGTGAGCTCAGTTGACGAATTCGTGAGGAACGATCGGCGCGTCACAATTGATGACATCTGTGAGCATTTTCCCAATGTTTCTCGAACAATTGTTCATGAAATTGTTAAACACCATCTGCATTATGCAAAAATTTGTGCAAGATGGGTCCCTCGCGTATCTCAATGAGCTGGCGGCGAAGGACTATGCAGCAGGAATACAGAAACTTGTCACACGTTATGACAAATGCCTTAATTTGCTTGGAGATTATGTTGAGAAGTAGTTTAAAGTATCCTCTTTCAAATAAAATTTTTTATGTTTGTTAATATTTACTTTTGTGTCTTTATTTCACGAACGGGTACTACTTTCCGGATGACCCTCGTGTGTGTGTGTGTGTGTGTGTGTGTGTGTGTGTGTGTGTGTGTGTGTGTGTGTGTGTGTGTGTGTGTGTGTGTGTGTGTGTGTGTGTGTGTGTATATATAATATAACCGGAGGGTCCCGGGTTCGATTCCCGGGCGAGGCACTCTGGGCACCTGCAGCTCCACCCAAGCTAAAGTGATTATTCGGGTACCAGATCTTCCTGGGAAACCATAACCGGCACAGGGAAAGGAACTGGCCCCCCTACCCTGATGTGTGAATTTCACACGCCGTATAGGGCTTAGTACTGGGTGAACTCTACCAACACCTACTAAACCGACCTTCGGGTTGATTACTGTGTTTATGGTTTTTATATAAATATGTACATACGATATTGAAAACACACTCGTGGATGAGCGTGGAAACACATGTCATATAATCGCTGAAGCACCGCTTACTTGTAGATCATACGACAACAAAGATCGTACATATGAAGGGCAATCTGATGAATGTTTTTTTACACTTAAGCAGTAATCTCGCCTTCGTCAGACGTACATAATGCAAGCCCACACGTACGTACGCATGGGTGACATTTTATTGGATAATAAATATGAAAGCCCCCTTCGAGAGATGAATTGCGGCCTTCGTTTTATCCTCGAGGGAGCGTCACCGTGATTGGAAGCTTTTGAGGGTGGTGAGGGCAAGGGCCGAGGAGGCGGCGGGCGGTGGTGGAGATGCCGGGCACCAAGGAAGCACAAATTGGGAGTTGGTTCCCGGTGGGGTGGGCGGGAGAGTTTTTACGAATGTTGGGTCGGATGTGCCTTGATTGGATAGACGACGAGGCGTGTGAATTTGAGCGGAAACATTGAATCTCTTATTCCTCAAATGGGATGCGCGTCGCAATAGTTGAAAGGATTTGATCGTTGTAATGAAGCAGATGAGTTCGCAGACGACAATCAAGGATGGGAAGAGCAAGGAAGACGAAATGTAAGAGGTAGGGGATGAAGAGGGCGCTCGAGGAATACGCTGGGAGATAAAAAAAAATATGACCTCTCCTTTTATGGAATGAAGTTTTACAAATGTAGTTCAATATTTTCAAATCAGAATTTTCGCTAGTGCTCCCAAATGGAAATCCTTCCGATACCTTCTTAATTAATGGCGAAGAATTCATGAATGCAAGATTTAAAAAAAATATGGGGAAAGAATGTTAAAATGGGAAGTAGACTGAACTTTTGCATTGCGATGGATATGGAAAACCGTAATTCCGACTTCTTAAAAATGCACCATGCCATTACACGGCCCAAAGATTATAAGGAAGTGGAAGTTAGGAAGATTGGGACGATCTGATCCTTGGGAGTACTCAAATGAAGAAGTGGGAAGAGATGATTTGGGAAATGTGGAACCGAGAGATGGGAATATTGCATGTATTTGAGAGGCTAAGTTACTAGGCTGGTAGCATGAGCGCGGAGTGGATGCCATATTGGCGCAGTGATGGAAGCAGGGATGGTTTTTGTGGAATTGTACAATGCCCTTGAGGTTAAAAGGTCTCGCCTTAAAATCTAATCGTCTAATCTAATCAAATGTATTCATTTTTACTAAGCACTAAAAAGGGCGTATTTACAATAGACGTAAAAGTGTAAATAATAAATATGAATGTAAAAGTATACAATTCATTGAAAAGATTATTTATTTCTGGTATGAAAATTACAGCAGAAAGTAAAATCTTGGATTAGAAAATAATGATTTTAAAGAATACTCTGCATCCGATCATTCATTGCTCTAATTGCATTTTTACTAAGGAGTGATGCACGATCTTTGTCGTGAGAAAATGGCAAAAAATAGCAAAAGTAAATTCAATGCAAAGATTTATATTAACGCAGGGACTAAAGTAATTTCTAAAGTAAAGCCTTCATGGAAGCTTATTTGAAAGGAGGCTTAATAAATACAGAAAATTAAGAGAAAAGAAATTACTGAAAGTATTCTAAGAAAGATTTCAATCACAATCAATGGACATGCTCTTTGTGAATGGGGAATTCCGATATTGTGATTGGGGACTTGCAAGACATTTTATTAGAGAACTTAGGGGGCAAATTTTTTTTGTCATCCAGTTCAATTTTCATTTAAGTAAATAAGTGAAGTTCAACTGAAGTGATTAATTCAAGTGGAAAAGACAGATACGGCGCCGCGGCAGTAATCGCACCGAGACAAGAGCTTCAATCGACCAGGATAAGGAGAAGCGGCATGTGGGTTGCAAATCAACAGAATAATGGAATTAGTGCGCCGCGATGCAATCTATGCTGCATGCCGCCATCTTGCTCACTCTTATCTCGGCTTTGTGAAGTGAATCGTTTAATCTCGACTCTGTAACGTCCGGGAATTTCTCTGTAAATCAATTTGATAACAGCCAAAGGCGTGAGAATGGGAAGAGAGGAAAAACAAAACTCTGCTTTGCTGGGTAATGTGACGGATAACATGAGTGAATCTATAAAAGAGATTATGCAGAAGCAGTAAGAGGTTAAGCGCGGTGAGCATTCCGTGCATTGGGAAAACAGAGTTATTAAGAAATCACCAAAACCTGGAGTGCTTGTCTAGCTAGGAGGCTAAAAGAATTTTGACGAAGTCAATGAGAAATTTAAGATGACTGTTGTTTTATTAGATTTTTGACTATTTTATTTTATTCACAATTTCTTAATCTGGCAAGTAAATATTCCATTACGATTCCATGAATAATAAAGTGTCATGTACCATCCTAGAATATCATATATATATATATATATATATATATATATATATATATATATATATATATACACATATAATTGCGAGATAAATTACAACCTCGGATCGGATTGATATCCATTATTCATTTTCATGACGTGTGAAAACCCCTCGTTTACGCGTTAACTGGCCCATTTCTTTAGACATAATTTACTGAAATCCTTAAACCTGAAACGCAAGATAGGGATAAGATAATGTCTTTCTTCCGAGGAACAATACTTACGACTCACTCTATTTATGGGGACGTTAACCATCTCTTAAAAAAACCCTTAGATTGTTTAAAAGTTGGGATGAATTTTATAGCCGGAAGAGCCGGGGGGATATTGGATAGAGGAAAAGTGCTAATGTCGCCGAAAGAAATCATCGGAGCAAACCAAGTATATGAGTTGAGAAAGATGCACAGAGTGATAAAAGTGTTGGCGGAGGGTGGTAAAAGGATAGGGTGGGAAGGGTTCCGAAGAAAGCATGAGCGGGAGAGCAGAGTACGTTCGGCCGTTGTAGATCGGTGAAAGTGAGCCCCGGCGGAGGCAAATAAGAATGGAGGAGGGAGGTGGTATGTCAGGGAGGGGGGGGGGGCGTGAAGGATGGAGGAGGCTGTTGGTGGGGACAAGGGAGTGATCGGAACCAATAGGGCATAGAAATCAGTGTAACGGCTCTCACGCAAATTGGAATGGAGGAGTTTTGCCGGTTCCGACCCCTCGGAGACTCCCAATGGGGGGGGGGGAAAGCCCCCACTCCGAACCTTTTGCACAAGTTCCCATCCCCAAAATCTCCCTCCTCCCCCTTCTTCCCCCCGCCTCTCGCACAGGCGAACACATGCCTAACCCCCCGCCCCCACGCCGCGCGGGCCGACCCCTTCCCTCCCCCACCCCCACCGCCCGGCCCTTCTCCGACGCAATTACGTTGACCCATAAATCACTCTCCTCCCCTGATCGATAAACACCCTCGCTTTATTCTAATGCCTCCTTTTTTCGTCATTTTGCTATCAGTATCTCCATCTTCCGAATTCATCCCTCCTTTTTCCATCCCCCTCGCCCACCTCTAACCCCGAGTGTATCCAAGTTTCGAAAGAGAGAGAATAAATGTTCCTACATTAATATATAAATGTGTAAGTATATTTCATTCGTCTTGAAATGAATTGAAGGGTGCAGAATTTAATAAATGGAGCTGAGGGCGTAATTAAAATGTTTATCTCTTTCTCCTCTCTCTCTCTCGTGTTCTCCAGATATAGTGCAAGGGGTGGACCTGCGGAGCTTCATGCACTGTTCCCAGACTCTGATCTGAATAACCCTTTTCCTTCTTTTTTACGTTCTTATTCCCATTAAGTTGCATGCCGCCATCTCCTCCCCCCCCCCGCCCCGACCCGGTATCTTATTGTGCGCTCCTTCCCCAACCCTCCCCCGGAGTCGCATAAGCTCTTCGGGGCAATCTTGTTCCTCCCCGTAACCCCTGATCCCCCGAGGGAGGGAACCCACCCGCCGCTGAATATCTTTTTATTCGTCCTCATGAAAATTTCATGACGGATTTACGTCCCTCCCTTCCGTAATACAGTTGGGTACGAATGAGCGAGAAAAAGAACACTCGTGACGAGCGAGGGATGCGTGCTGCCTCGGCGGGGATTAGTTTTTGGCATGCTCAGCGAAGAAGCTCTCTCATCTTGAGAAAAGATTACCGCCTAGGAAAAGCTTTTCAATTTTAATTGCAATGTTTAAAGTGGAGATGTTTTGATGTGGAATGTTTTGAATGATGTCCTGAAATTCTTGGACGACGTATTTACACTTCTTAAGTACAAATCACATTTATCATCACAAAATCTGATTACAATGTTGAGCAGATAACAGGAAACATTTTCGAAGCTCCTCTTCACCTATTTATCTGTCTAAAATAGCCTTTGCTTAAAGCAAAATGCTTTTCCCCTTATCTCATTTAATATTTCTTCAAATAACATTTAACATAATTTTCTACCCTAAGATTTGGTGCATTTTCTCTCCATTATATAAGTTGCTAAAAATAATTTAGCTGGAATAATCTCTTTACCATGTTTTGCGTGTCTCCATCGCGAGTGTTAAAATCTTTCAATCTAATCACCTGAAATTAACCCTGCAGTACCGTTATTCTCACAAAGTGATTCTGACTCTGATTTGATATCACCCTACACTTGGTTTAAATGATTTAATGAGAAGGTGTGGTGGAAAATAAAATGTATGGAGGTTAAGTATGCAACATTCGATTATTACCTTCCTATTAAAATCAACAAAATGTTTTACCCTACAGTAGATGTTTATTTATTTACATGATTAAATGATACCATAATTCTGGATCATAACATCATTCGGCCTTACTTGGCATACCATGTGCCATCTTTTAGCATATTAAAATTGATTGCCGTATATTCTGACAACTTTAATATGGAGCGTAGCTATATACAGCGCGGAAACGTGGTCATTGAAGCAGGAGGATAGACGTAGACTGGAGGCTTTTGAAATGTGGGTGTGGAGAAGAATGGAGAAGGTGAAATGGACAGAGAAGAAAACAAATGAGGAAGTACTTGGTATGGTGGGCGAAGAGAGGGGTTTGTTGGGAGAAATCCTACGGAGGCAGGAAAAGTGGATGAAGGGGGTATTGACCGGCAGCGGGATTTTGAAGACTGTAATTGAGGGGAGAATGTTAGGCAAACGAGGAAAGGGAAGGAACAGGATAGGGATGTTGGACTGGATGAAGGGAGGAAGAAAGTACTCAGAGATGAAGAGGGACCTGATATAGAGTAGGATGATAGATTTTGTGTTTTGTTCGGAGTCACAAAATATTTATTTGGCAGTTGTGTCCATCCAAAACCTACCTTAACCGGTAGATTACTTTTAAAAAATATTCTAACATTCGATCAAAAGTACTCAATTTATATATAGACGCATTCAAATAAAACTACCATGGTGAAATAGATTAAATAATAATGGTTGTAATTATTCTGAAGAAAAGAAAAAATTGTTTGCTTTTAAATACGAGTCACTTTTTATTTTATACGTATTTTCATATGGTCTACGTATAAGCCTCATAAAAGTTCAGTTTGTTTCCTGGCGAAATTTGCAATTTCCTTATTTTCCGCCTCTATATTGGAAACTGTTTTTGTAGTATGTTAAGAATCCTCTTAAACTTTCCAAAATAGTTTATGGTCTTAATGCATCATGAAAGGAGAAAAACTGAGTAGCTAAGGCATTAAACCCTCTTTATAACATTTCACTTGCTTAAGGTTTATAGGTTGCGAATAAATGTTTGCTGAGGCTCTGTGATACATAAATTATACATTTATTTTCTAATATCTTCGGCGTAGTTGACCTGCAGGGTATGCAAGCATAGTAATATTTCCTTTGAAAAGGAGTAGCAAATCAAATTTTAAAGAAACGATAGTCTAATATAAATTCATTTGCATGCAAACATTTCTTTGAATTTCTCCGAAATATGTAATTCCAATTTATTTCTTTTTATGGTCTATATTTTCTCTATGTACTTAAAAACTAAAATATCTACCATCGAGAATCTAAAATAATATATAGGTTTGTCGATTATACGGTGTATGAAGTGGTTTCAGAAATGTACATATCGACTTTAGCCTTGTAGCTCATCGCCTGATAGCTTCATTCACATAGGGTACCGTAACCTATGGTAAAAGCACGATGTTTTTTCATTTAAATATCTTTGGTGTTGCATTGAATGTTTTTCATTTGAACTCATTTTGCTCTCTTCCGCCATCCATAATTTTAACATTTCACCGTTTGTATTGACAAATATGGGCTACTATCCATATAATTTAATCTTTCGCAAATAATTCGTTGGTCACATCCAACAAATCCAACCTAAAGAAAATAGCCCTCTGTTAATAAAATCAATAAATTCGACCAGGAATATGAAGAAAATTTCGTAGTGAAGAATTTTTGAAGGAAAATCAACAATAGTTGAGGTAGAAAAACTGTTTTACGGAAATGTAAGAATGCATATGGCTGCGTAGATTTTCGCGGCGGTGGCTTGAAGAATTCTGCATGTCCGGGTTTTCACCGCATTGTTGTTTGAAGCCGACAACAGTTTCGCCGAAGTTTCATCCGGCGTCTTCAGGTCGAAGATAGCCAGAATCCTTAAAAAGCACGACGTGGTGACAAGATTCAACTGCACCAAGAAAATAGCGGACGCGCTCCCCGGACCGAAGGACAAAATCTCGAAAGACCTATACGAAGGGGTCTATCAAGTACCGTGTTCATGTGGGAAAGCCTACATCGGGGAAACATGCCGAGCTATGAAAGTTCGGATGAAAGAACACCTCCGGGCTACTACGAACAAACAGTTTCACCTCTCGGCCATCTCCGAGCATAAATGGAGTGAACCCGGCCATGATATTCTATTCCATGACGCTACAATCATAAGTAAAGAAAGTAGATATTACCCACGCCTAATCAGAGAAGCTATTGAGATAGCCAAAAACCCGGCGAATTTCAATAGAGATGAAGGCTACCATCTCCACAACGCGTGGAAGAGAGTCCTCCGAAAAAGGACCAATCAGAGAGCAGCACCTGGACGGGACCACCTATATTCGACCTGAAGACGCTGGATGAAACTTCGGCGAAACTGTTGTTGGCTTCAAACAACAACGCGGTGAAAACCCGGACATGCAGAATTCTTCATGTAAGAATGCAGTTTGCAATCAGGTTTGGAAAAAGATGGGATTGATAAGTATGCGATTGAGAACGCAGGTTTGAATGATGCTTAGGAAAGCTGAAAAGGAGTGATAGGTGAACACGTCGACAGTGAATGAGGATGGGGCGTGGTTGTTGAAAATAAATGCCCGTTGAAATGAGCAATTGAAAGATTCTGTAGTGCTAGAAAAAAAGAGATATGTTTAAAGATAGTTTAAGATAAATATAAAGCATGGAAGATGTCGTCCGAAAATTAAAAGAGATAAGAATGAATGCAAAAACTTCAATAAAGAGGGATAATAAACATAATACGAATGGAAGAAGCTGAGAAAAAAAGAATGAAGGAAATAGGAACCTGTTTGGAAAGGGGTAAGCATCGCGTGAAGCAAGTAAATGACAGAGCGATGAATGCAATAAATGATAAAGTAGTCATATTATTTGAGATTAAAAGGGAGTTACAGACTGATGGAGGGAGTTTTTTAAAGCTATATTTAATATATATATATATATATATATATACTCATATATACAGAAACAGATATAAGGAAAAGGGATAGGAACACATATAAAGGACGAACACAATAGAGGTGGGGAAGGCGGAATCGAACGGATCACAAGAGTAAAAATATTTCCTCAACCGGGACTCGAACACCGGATCTTTCCACTTGCCGGGCGGATGCTCTTAACCACTTGAGCTATCGAGGATAGTCAATTTACCCTGAGATCCGTGGGTCTAATATGTCGGTCGCCAAGCGCCCCGATTCTTTCAGCCAAGAGATGGCGTCAGGGGGCAGTTTCACCCACCAAAGGGTGGGTGAAACTCGCTGTCGAGTCCCGGTTGAGGAAATATTTTTACTCTTGTTATCCGTTCGATTCCGCCTTCCCCACCTCTATTGTGTTCGTCCTTTATATGTGTTCCTATCCCTTTTCCTTATATCTGTTTCTGTATATATGAGTATTTATTCGCCGTTTGGCGGGATTTCGTGTTTGAATGTGTATTTGGCCAATGTGGCTCATCTCTTTCTTCTGGCTATGCGTGCCACGAAACGCACTGTTCCTTTCCTGTATGATGTTGTATGAATTCTAACCCACTGTCCTTTCCTTTCCTTGTGTATTGTCTATTTCTCCTTTGGTGGGTGAAACTGCCCCCTGACGCCATCTCTTGGCTGAAAGAATCGGGGCGCTTGGCGACCGACATATTAGACCCACGGATCTCAGGGTAAATTGACTATCCTCGATAGCTCAAGTGGTTAAGAGCATCCGCCCGGCAAGTGGAAAGATCCGGTGTTCGAGTCCCGGTTGAGGAAATATTTTTACTCTTGTGATCCGTTCGATTCCGCCTTCCCCACCTCTATTGTGTTCGTCCTTTATATGTGTTCCTATCCCTTTTCCTTATATCTGTTTCTGTATATATGAGTATTTATTCGCCGTTTGGCGGGATTTCGTGTTTGAATGTATATATATATATATATATAGTATATATATATATATATATATATATATATATATATATATATATATATATATATGGGTCGCGGTAGTCCAGGGGGTAGAGCGTTGGACTGCTGACCGGAGGGTCCCGGGTTCGATTTCCGGGCAAGGCACTTTGGGCGCCTGCAGCTCCACCCAAGCTAAAGTGATTTTTCGGGTACCAGGTCTTCCTGGGAAACCATAACCACCGGCACAGGGATAGGAGCTGGCCCCCCTACCCTGATGTGTGAATTTTCACACGCCGTATAGGGCTTAGTACTGGGTGAACTCTACCATTACCTACTTAAACCGACCTTCGGGTTGATAACTGTGTATATATATATATACAGTAATACATACATATACACATATATATATAGATATATATATATATATATATATATATATATATATATATATATATATATATATAGATATATATATATATATATATATATATATATATATATATACCTGCCCCTTCATCCACTTATTATAAATAAAAGGAAATTGTTCAAGTCTAAGTGACATTTTGAACTTTGAAGGAAATCTTTTGCTCTATGAATGGAACCAAACTATTTGATAAATGTACAAATATGTTGTACCTTTGCATAAAGGTAGTATGAATGAAATGTAATCAAAGAAATAAAAAGCAATAAATTTTTTTACTATTCTGGGGGAAGAGTTTCTTAAATTGTCGAGTCAAAGAATGTGGAAAGAGGAAACTCTACATTGAATCTGGGATGAGAAGTGCTTTTTTGTGGCTTTTAGGAAATACGAGTGGTCCGTGTCACTGTTTGTACCCAACGAAGTACTTGAGAATTGCATTGATATGCGCAACGATTAAATCAGTCGTTCTTTATTGGAAGACTAGGAAGAATTACTCGATAAACATCATAAAAAATGAAATTAGTTGGCAAGTAAATTATTTGTTATATTTTGATAGAATTCCTGTAAAAGATATACAAATAATTTAAGAGATTTAAAATTGAGTGAATCTTGGTAGGAATGTTGCTGCCCTCATGTGGGGCATATAGAAAAAGATCGTCAAAAGAATCAACAATGGCAGGGTACGACGTACTTGTAATAGTAATATTCATTAGTAATAAATTCATCTCCCCGCATTGTTGGGGGAGATGAATTGGTGTTTCCAGAATAAGCTTTAATCTGAATTAATGCGGCGGTTGTAAGGTACATGAAAGCGGTTTTTGATAAATAATGGAGATATTTAGTTTAGAATGAATGTAATAGGAGAGGAAACGGTTTGGATATATAGCTAAGGACTAAATATGAAGGAAGTTTGCCCCGCCGTTTTGGCCATGTTGAGAGAGCGGGTGAGAATCTAAACAGATTTATAATGGGAGCGAAGTAAATGGTTTAACGGAATGCTTAGGCCGAGTTAACAATAGATGCATATTAACAGGGATTTGCAGATTGGTAGCGTGCCACGAAACGCACTGTTCCTATCCTTTATGATTTTGTATGATTGCAATACTACTATCCTTTCCTCTTGAGTGTCTTGTCTATCTCTCCTTTGGTGGGTGAAACAGCTACCTAACGCCATCTCTTGGCCAAAGAATCGGGGCACTTGGTTGAAATAAAGCATCGTAGATCTCACGTTTCCTGGATATCTCAAGTGGTCAAGAGCCTCCGCCCGACATGTGGAAAGATCCGGGGTTCAAGTCCCGGTCTAGGAAATATTTTTACACTCGTGATCTGCCTGATTCTGCCTTCCCCACTTCTCCTGTGTTCGTCCTTTACATGTGTTCCTTTTCCTTATATCTATTTCCATGTAAATGAGCGTCTTTTGGCGGGATTTCGTGTTGACCCCAAAATGGAACAGCTGGAATGGTATTTATGTAAATGTAACTTGTGACAAGATGTTTTGCATTTCCTCCCAAGGATCCCAAATAATTGCGGCATATTTCAAATGAGGTCTAACTAGAGCAAGAGAACACCTCTCTTTAACTTTCTCATTACACATCCCCACCACCCGCTTGATGAAGCTGAGTTTCTTTAAAGCGGATCCACATATTGCTCTGATACGGTATTTGCTCCCCACGAGAGGCATGGTGTCAGAACTACCCTCAAATATTGAACTTGATCGGCCGTAGTTATCACTGAATCCTCTATTTAATAATTTATGTCCTGTTTGTGTGAAATCCTACGTTGCCTTCCTGATTATGCGGCGATAATAGGGCACGAAGCGTTGGAGAAAAAAAATTAATGAAACAATTCAAGGAGGCCAAAAAACAAACAATTTATAATATTTATGCGTTGCACTATGGAACAAGGACCTCCTTCAAATAAAATAATTTCAGGTCGATTCAAATGCGTTTTGTGACCGCGACATCCTTTCCTTTTGAAATAATTTGCCCATGTCTCCGGATACTAAATCTACATCGCAAACTGCAGCGGGCCCTGATGTCGGTATTTTTTCCTCCGCGCAACTGCATCATGAGCCATTCCCTGGACCGGTTCGTCTTTAAAGCGGCCATCAGCAGCATTTCCGCACTCACGGCGCCTTCGCGACCGAGAGATAGGCCGAATATTACAACCCGGGCCTTGAGGAAAGATTATTTCGTCCGGTTTGAGTATATCTCTCTCTCTTGGTTTCGTTTAAAACAAGAAAGACCCCAGAGATGGCGCTGTCGTGATGATTCACCGCGGATCCACGCGAAGATATGACTCGACCGATAAATCAAGCCACCAGGCCTTACGTGCGCCCCAGATGCCCTCCGGTTTAGCGGACACCATCCCCCTCCCACCCTCATCCCCATCCTCCCTCTCCACACACAACCACCCCTCTCCCACCCCCGCATCCAACACTTATATCACGACGGATTGGAATTTACTGCTGCAAACGTTTGTGCTCGGGAATGTTTTCGCTTCGAATTACCTCCTAAAACACAGCCACGGCTCCATTATTTCTGCGCCCCGGTGCGTCTGCTTCGGATCTCCTCTCCCGCGACCTGCCCTCCCCCCTTGCAAGTCCAAAGGAACAACAACTGGCTCTCGTCCTTATGCCTCGGTCCGGGGGCCCAAATTAGCGCCGTATAAAGGGCCCTGCACCTTTTAGATTCGGACGAAACAGTAAAGCCAGCTTCGGTCCACCCCTTCCTCCCCAAAGAGGCCGCCCCACATGACTTCAGCCCCAATTCCTCAACGCCGCAACCCGGAAATTGTCCACTTAATCACCGGAAGAGCGGCGTTTTTCACAAAGCCGCCTTTCTTGTCCCCCCCGTTCGCCCTTTACCCCCCTCCTGCTCCCCTCCTCACCCTGCGACTCATCCCTCCCCCGCCGGGAGCCAGGCGGCCTCCGGGACCCTCTCGACCCCTCCCTGCCCTGTCCCCCCCGCCCTAACTCGGCCCCCAGCAAAGCCACGGGGACCCCTCCCACGCCACGGTCAACGGCGGCCAACCCTCCGGAGATGGGTCCACGCTTCCATTCCGCGCTGATTAAAGCCGAGGGTGCACACCGAAAACGGAAAACTCCATAATTGTGACGGATCGAGCAGAAATTCATCAACCTCGGAAGATTAACAGCCGTTGCTACGCGTTGAGCGCTCTGGGGAAATGAGGAGAGTCGAGGAGAGAGGATGGATCGGCCATCCAATATGCTCCGATTCCAACGGATGACCACGCTTCACTTACGTTTTGCATGATTCATTATTAAATGGTGTCATTTTGTGGAAATCTTTTTCGCAGTCCTCAGTGCATGGTGCATTTTATCCTTATGGTTGGAGTTGCTCTAATTAAATATGAAACAATTTAATCACAAAAAATTATCCACTTTTATCTTGTCATTTGAGTTTGGCGCGTGGCCATTCTGAATAAAAATACATTGTAAAAATACTCACTCCAACTTTAGAAATTTTTGTGTGCATTGATGCATTTACGAAGACTTTGGCTTTAATGTATCATTTCGGAATGAGATTGAATTCGTAAGGTCCGAGGCATTTGTTAAAAATTTCCATTTCGGTAAAGAACCGAAAAGAATCACTTGTTGTTTCTACTGACATTTTATTTTCGATTCCCGGGGATTAGACTCATTGAAAAATCTTCTGATTACGATATACAATCCATTTAGCATAAAATATATCCACGCAAAACTGGTCAGCAAACTGGTATTTTGTCGCCTGAAACTGATTCAGGAATTCGAACACCGGTTAGCGAAAATAAAATATTAATGGATACCGCAATCATTCCTTTCTGTTCTTGTTTCTCTAATTCGACATTTTTGTTTTGAACTATATGGTTAATAAACGGTACTTCTCATTCCCTATCCCTTTAGAACACATTATAAATTTGTATCATGCATGATAATGTAATTTTGATTGCCTAATCTCTTCCTTCCCCTTCTTCTCTTGCGAGGAAGAGGGGGATCGCTCCGTCTGCATCCAGTTATCTCTAAACATCTTCACTCAGTTTTTCTCCTATCTCAATTACCCCCAAGACCTCCACCTCTTCCTTCGTCCTCTGTGACACTGATTCCTTTGTCTTCCTACCGCCACGGTTTTATTTTCCTTTCTTCCCCATACAAGCATTCCAAAAAACTTTCACCTAATAACAATTTCTATCCTCGGTGCCCAGGTTTCCGAGGCATTATACCAATTCCTCCATGCCTAAATATTAAAAAGTGCACATTTTCTAATTCCCGTTCATCTCATACTTTTTAAACACTACCGTTGGCTAACGGATTCCGCGCTTTACATACCGCTTATTCTCCCTCTCGAATAAGCTACTTCTTTAATACGTGAATAGTTCCCTCTACATATATTTCTGCCACACTAACCTTTATATTTCCGTAATCCTGCTGGAGGTTTTTGCGAGTCTCATGGCATAGTAATGCATTACCTCAACCAAATATATATATCTCGTGATATTCATCAAAAATACGCAATAAACACATGCATTCAATTCGGAACATAGCATGAGGTCGAAAGGTCGCTGGAAATATTTTTCTGCCATCAATAGATTCTAAGTACAAGACTCGTGTATATATGTGCATAGAGATCCGGGACCTCTCACTTTACCAGGCGAGTGTTCCTACCCACTGGGCTGATGTACCAAGTAATCCACAGCTTTGCATGGATTACGTGAGGTAATGATCGCCCAATCCTATTCTATTCTTTTCTCTACCACCGCAGAGCACGACACAAGAACTAATCTACTATGCTATACATGTATGTATACATTACTTTGTTATAGTATGACTATGCATGTCCGTGAATATACGCACAGAAGTCACTTCCATATCTTCCGATGAAGACGGAGTGATTCCGTCGAAATATCAAGAAATAACGTGTGAGTGTAATTTAAAATCGACAGTAATGATAGAACATTTGAAATGATTCATAAAAATACCATGGACATAACGACAAAAATATTACTTGAAGATTTTCACTGACATTCCCAATAATATAACAAAATGTTAATGCAAATTGTTGAAAAATGCCACCAATATAGTGTAAAAAAATTCAAAATGACCGATAGTTTCAATTAAAACAATTTTCATTTATTTTTTACGGTAAAAATAAATAAAGATTCCCGATATCAATGCATGATGACTTGTGTTTAATGCATCTGACGATCAGTTTAAAGAAGGTATTCCAATCAAGACAATCAAAGACATGTGTGTGTATATATACATATATATATATATATATATATATATATGTATATATATATATATACATATATATACATATATATATATATATATATATATATATATATATATATATATATATATATATATATATATATATATATATATATATATATATATATATATACATATATATGCTTCCGTAGGCGCAACACGGAAGTGCCGAATAGTACAATACACAGTAACACACAATATAGGAACACAAAAAAAGAAGAACACTCACACGTTATTTCTTGATATTTCGACGGAATCACTCCGTCTTCATCGGAAGATACAGAATTCACTTCCATATCTTCCGATAAAGACGGAGTGATTCCGTCGAAATACAGGGTTCGTCCGGAAAATAAGTGTACTGACTCCTGGGCTGGGCGCGCCGCTCCAGGCGCGCCCAGCACCGCTCTGACGGGCTGCGATTGGAGGGGGGCATGTTGGCAAGCGACGCTGAAAAAGGCAGTCGGCTCTGAGCTGTGGTGTAGTGAGGAGCTCTGTTAACGCGAACCTCCACGCTCGACCCACGTCACGGAACGCGATGCCGAAGTTTTTGGAGCAGCGTTATTCCATCAAATTTGCGGTAAAGCTTGGGAAATCGTCTACCGAAACTGTCGGTATAATTAACCAGGCTTACGGGGAGTCAGCCATGTCCAGAAACATGATCTTTCGGTGGCACAAGATGTTCGTGGAGGGCAGAGAAGAGGTCGACGACGAACCACGGCCTGGACGCCCATCAACGACACTCACCGACGAAAATGTGCGAAAAGTTCGCGATGTACTGAACTCTGATCGTCGTCTTAGTGTTCGGATGATAGCAGAGCAGTGTAATGTGCCAAAAACAATAGTGCACGAGATTATTAGGGAGAATTTACAGATGCGAAAAATTTGTGCAAAGTTGGTGCCGAAAGTGCTCAGTGATGATCAAAGACTCAATCGTTTGGAAATCGCGACACAACTTGCGGATCACTGCAAAAATGATCCACATTTTTTAGAGAACGTTGTTTCGGGTGACGAGACGTGGATCTTTGAGTACGACCCGGAGTCGAAGAGACAAAGTGCGGAGTGGCACACCCCATCATCACCCCGTCAAAAGAAAGCTCGCATGAGCAAATCTCGGATCAAGGCGATGCTCATTGTCTTTTTTGACAAAAGGGGAGTCGTCCACTACGAATTTGTACCTGAACGATAAACTGTAAATGCTGCATTTTACGTCCAAGTGCTCGACAGGCTTCGAAAACGAGTCGCCCGCGTCCGGCCAGCGATCAAAAACATCTGGCGGCTGCGTCACGACAATGCGCCGTCTCACACCGCGCTTGTCGTGTCGGACTTCTTGGCCAAGCACGGCGTGGTAACGCTGCCGCACCCGCCCTACAGCCCGGACTTGGCACCACCGGACTTCTTCCTGTTCCCGAAGATAAAGAGGAGTTTGAAAGGAACGCGATACGGGACTTTGGACGCCGTCAAAGAGGCCGTGACGACGTGTCTTCGAGAGGTTCCCGATGATGCCTTCGTGGGAGCGTTCCAGGAATGGGAACGCCGCTGGAACAAGTGTATCGACTCACAAGGGTCCTATTTTGAGGAATATTAGCTTAAGATATGTAAAAGTGTAATAATTTTTTTTCCTGAGCTCGGTACACTTATTTTCCGGACGAACCCTGTATATATACACACACATATGTGAGGACTTATTTCGGACATGATCGCGAATAATTTCAAAGATCACCTCAAGCCTGCGTCTGGATGTTTTAGTCAGTACCCAATTAGTGGATAGTCCAGGAGACTTAAGGTTCAAAACTTGTATTATGCTTGTATTAAGATAGCTCGTTTGCGCCGCACGTACATTGCTATCCGATAATTTTTTTTCTTTTCGCCACAAATGATAAGGCAAATATTTTATTTTTTGATTCCACAGTTATGATATCATAGAAAAAGTGAATCTAGCACCAGTTTTTCAAATGAATTTAAAACTTTAAAGCATTAATTTGGTTTCTAAACAAGATACATGTATGTTAATGCGTATCTCATTGAGAAAGACCCGCAGCAAATTAGCAGACACAGCAGGAGGATAAAGCATGTTTTTGACGCTAACAGATTTATTTATAACTTTTTAGACTACTTTAAAAGTTACACAGCAACTTTTTCTTTACTATTGAATCAATCTCCTTTATTGGATAATCGATTTCGTTATCTGTGTGATTGAATTCATGCCACCTTAACGTTTAATGGCATATATCACATATTTTCATTATGAAACATTTCTTGCTGGATTCCAAATGTTAGAGTAATTGCAGGAACAAGCAGTGGAATATGAAAAGTTCCTCCTTTAGAATGTATGAACTCAATGATTTAGAATACGAGGTGGAAACTAAAAAAATGGATTGAACAGGGATTAATTCTCACAAAAATTATAATTTATAATCTGAAAAATTGGTATTTCCAGTCAATCAAAGTGTGCATCTAAGAGTCGATATTATTAAAATAAAATATTTTATATTATCTTTGATTTACATGGTTTTTATTTGATTTGTATTTTTTATGAATTTAGATTTATCATACAGAAAGTATTTCATTCGCAAAAAATATTTCAGCTAAGTGGTGTGTCCAAAAGAAACAGAAATTCACTGAAATGCCATTTGCAAAAAGGTTTTTGCAATGCCTATCAAATAAATCTCGCGGATGTCAAGGGAAAAAGGCACGCCACTCGTCCACATTCTAGTACATTTCCAAGGACAAATGCCAATTCTTTAAAATTTCAATGATGTTTACCTTGAAAAACTAACCCCTGATTTATCATTCCACATGAATTAGACCTTTTTCATTGTAATAACCGCTGCCTGTTTACAACTTACTTGCATTCATTGAATCACTCGATATAATCTAAAAAGAATTCCAGTAATTCATTATGGGAGAGGCAACTACGTATGCACCTAATTTTCGATATGTCTCATAAAATTAATATTTTGATTAAGTCTTAGAATCTATTGGCCTGATATATACAGTCTTCATAATTATCATATAATATGCACCTGAAAGCAACGTTTTATTCGAGATATACTTGAAAATATCGACATTCTAAACTGCAACGCTATGTCGTGTTATACTTGGAAAATCCAGCTTCTTGTGCGCATAGAATTTTGGCGGAGGAGTCCAAATTTCGTCCCCATTGAGACTCAACAATTTTGAGTCTTCCTTGAGGATTATTCAGGAAGGACTCGGATATTGTCTTCTCTCAATGACACCAAAACTTCGACGCCACAGCCGCCGCTATAATTACCAATTCTTGTACACAAAATTCTGGATTTGTCGAGGCCATGACGTCAAATTTTCGTCATTGTCGAAACTGAATGTTCCGAGACCTTGCTGAATAACCCCACATCCCTGAATAAGCCAAATGAATCCCTTAATTTCGGGACCACGGTTTTGACACAGCATCATGATCAGACGTTTTAATTGACCTGAGGACACAACCTTATAATGCAAAGAACAGCGAGAGAGATAGAGTTGGTTCGAGGATTTTTGTAAGGGCAAATTACAAGCAGATTAGCAATTTTAAATAGATTGCTCAAATATAATTAATTACATAGTGACATTAAAAACAAAATGTGCACTTTAAAGCTTAAAGAGGAAATGTGGAATGAAGAGGAAAAGGAACTGGTGTAGGGCACCGTTGGTCACAAACAAGGTATTACGTTTGCAAGAGGAAAATCAAAGAAAGAGAGGGCACTTGGAGGAGAGGATAAGATGAGAGGGATGGAGGGAAGAAAACAGGCGTGGGGGATGGAATATGGTTTCAAGCGGATTTACGTTGCGATCGTCAAAAAAGAATCTCTTGGGAGATAATATCTTTAAGGGATTTATTCGATAAGTTTCCCAGGAAACATTTCTCATAAAATGAAATTGCACTACTCTCCGATTACGCGTATCTACTAACGTCATATGTGACAGTACCTTCTGGTGCCTGCGTAATTCGAGCATTGTATCCGCCTCTAGAATACTGGTATCATTAATACTCGTATTCTTAATATTGATAGCAATATTAAGCTCGCAAATGTGTTATTACAATGGCCAATATTCATTAAATTAAAGTTTCAATTGCTATCGCACGCACCCTATTCGCCAGATTTAGCTCCCTCGGATTATTTTCTGTTCGCAAACTTGAAAAAATGGCTCGGTGCTCAAAGATTTTCCAACCGTGAAGAATTGATGTCAGCAGTTAATGGCTATTTTGAAGAGCAAGACAGTTCTTATTGTAAAAAGGGTATCTAACTTATTGAACATCGCTCGTTAAAGTGTATGGAGATGAAAGGAGGTTATGTTCAAAATTAAATAATTTTTTCCAAAATATTTGCGTTTTATTTGTTGGGTCGGGTACTTCTGGGATTACCCTCGTAGCTTATATGTCAATTCATAATAGTAGCAGGTGTGAGAGCTGCACATATTTTTTACTCATTGATAATGAGTTTTTTACCCGTGTAGGTAACGGTGAAATAATAAAATGTGCTTCTTGGTTGTGTTCTATAAAATATAATAAAAATTCTGTTTAGGAATTCATAGGCATGAGATGATATGATTCATGAGCGGTATGATTCAGCTATGCAAAAATGTTTGTAATAAACAAAATGGATATAAACAAGCTATGACAGCTATTTGGATGTTTTATTTCTCAAGATTAGTTTTAGTTTGTATTTCGCAGATCAGTTTTGTGAATGGAGGGGATTCATGTTCGTCGAGAAATATTTTGGAGAAAATGTGTTTCGGGAATAAAATGGAATGTCCGCTCTCAAGATTCAATTACGATATGAATGTAGATAGATAAAGGTCTTCATTTCGGCGAAATTGAGACCTGATGGTCCCTTCTTCCATTTGACCCATCGTCGTATACATATTATTAGGCAAAAAAATTTATAATTACATTAATATATTTATAAATAAATACATCCATATAGACAAACGGACATTCACTATGCACAGATTTGCACATCGAAAAGAAAAGGAAAAAAAATAAACATACAAACATATGCATTTATAACTTAAGGATACACCTACACACATACTTAAAGTAAATGGCAGTGAATAAAGAGAACAATAAAATAATGAAAGTCTAAGCAAAGAATGAGGTTTGTGGGAAAAGCTAGAGAGAGCATCTAATCAATGGCAATGGGTAAAAGAAATTAAGCTATTTAGGTGTTGTTTATATACTGGAATCACATAACTCCCGATGGTAGAACCTAATCATGAAAACGTAAAAACCGTAATTTCATAGATTCCATGATTTCAGATACCTTTCTAAATATATCCAATATATGTATTCGCATCAAAGAAGTAATTGCGGCACCGAACACCGAATTTGCGTCGTTGCCCCCTCGTGGGAACGATACCTCAGACGGGAATGTTGCTGGAAATTATTTCCCCGAGTGACATCGGGCGTTCGCGTACGAACAAGGCCGTAGTAGAGATAGATGTATCTGCGGCCCAGCGAACAAACTACTTCATTTGGCGACATCTGTTGATCGGATTCTAAAATGCGTGGAGACACCATCTCGACTTGTGCTGCTATCTTTGCAGCGGATGCTGGAACCATGAAACCCGAGACTGCTACTGGGATTTTTTTCCTTTGATTGTTCCCTTCCCTTGGGGAAATTTATTTTAATCGGATCTGGACCCCATCTCATTTCCCCATCCTCTCGCATATTAGATTGAAGAGTGAACATCCTGCCACAGCTTCCCTGCAGAATTACGATGAGGAAAATCTATGCGTCAAAAATCATGAAGTGACACGTGCGTAAATTGGATGTGAGTCCTCTTGATTTAAATGAGTATTATGTATGCAGAATCCAAAATCCTTTCCCTAATGCAAAGCAAATATCCTTTCTTGGTAAATTAAATGGATCATCGCAACAGGGAAGATGACCACTTCTCCTGATTAGGCGAATTTCTTCATGGTACGTCATCTGATTTTTCTCTGCAATACTCCGTATCGATTAAATCAAAATGCCTTATCTATCTATATCTAATGCAAGCAATTTAATTCGTTGCACTTATACGAGAATTTAAATTAATTTTATCCTTTAAGCTTTGTAATGTTTTGTGAAAACAAAAAAACGGAGATCTTTTAGAGGAGTGGTTAGGGAACATTTTTTCAATGGATTTATTAGTTATTAATATACCTTTATTGAACCTTTGATTATAACTTACCGAGGTGAAGCCGGAATATTCATTGAAATTGCTTTAAATGTCTTTACGTTCCTTTAATGCATAAAAATGATTCGCATACTTATGTCTTAAACAAGTTAACATATGCACAAGTATATCCAAATGTTGGAAAGGAGAACCAAATTGTATGTCCGAATCTAATTTTCCAGGCTTCCTTGAAATTCCAGGTTCTATACAATATTCGAAAAGGAGGATTTTTGTGTTAGGTGTTGAATAATTATTATCAGGAATGCTTTCCATCATGGGGCTAGTGTAAATGCAAGTTATAGGCTAACCAGTTGAGTCCAACAGCAACTCATAGAGATAACATTTCTGTCGGGTGCCTTTTATATTAATTATAACAGTCATGACGCTTAAGTATCAAAATAACCTAAGCATATTTCATGACTTCATATTATTAAGTAACTCATTCATTGCATTGCTGTTCTTTTTTAAGTGATTTTTTGTGAAAAATCCCATTGCTAAAAATATAATTATAATAGTCTAACGAAGATTTAATTTTTTTAATCGTTATTGGCATATACAAAGAGTATGTCTTTTCTAGACCGGGAATCGAAATGACCGCACGCCTCATGATAAATTGCAGCCTAATAAATTAATCAAGAAAAATGAGGGATGATTTTAAAAAAATGATTGATAAAACTTTGTCTCCTCTTTGCGGGGAAGGGCCTAGTTCTGTTCTGCGATGTTTAACTCCTAGTCGTTCTTTGATATATAATGTGCACAATTGGCGTGACATAGACTATTGCTCACGGGTCATAGAATTTGTAAAATAATATATTTATGTATAGAGTAAAAACAATAAATATATATAACATGGAGTCGCGTTAGTTCAGGGGTATAGCGCTGGACTACTGACCAAAGGGCCCGGGTACAATTCCCGGGCGAGCCTCTCTGGGCACCTGCAGCTCCGCCCAAGCTATGTGATTTTTCGGGTACCAGATCTTCCTGGGAAGCCATCACCGGCACAGGGAAAGGAACTGGCCCCCCTACCCTGATGTGTGAATTGCACACGCCGTATAGGGCTTAGCACTGGGTGAACTCTACCATCACCTACCAAACCGACCTTCGGGTTGATTACTGTGTTTATGGTTTTATATATGCTAAACGTGTCACTTTAAGCCATTACTAGGTATTTTGTAAAAAATCACCGTTCACAGGCTATTATATTCGGCACGCCTTTCTTCAAACACAATTACACTCGTAAATTAATCCCTGTCAATTCAAATTTACTTTTCTCTCAACTGTGCACTAAAATGTCAAACGACAGCAGTTCTAAGTAAAATGAGATATTTTGGTAATTTCTACATAGAGTTTTCCTTGTAAACAACCCCTATTAACTTTTATGCTGGTTAAATCATCAGTTTTAAAGTTGAGGACATCTACGTAGTTAGTTTCTACGTTTAAAACGGGCGTCTATGTATTACTTTCATGTTTGAATTTTTAAAAAGGAAAAGAAAAACCGCCCTTTGGGTCAAAATTTGAGGCGCATTATGAGAAAGTACAGCACGTTTGTTTGAATGTCTTTGTGGATAATCGCTATACATATTCTCAATGAGTGAAAGTATTATCCTACTGTAACAATTGAAATCATAAAAGATTATCGTTGATTAAAAAGGAGTAACTCTAATAAATATTCCTTGGTATGGAAGAGAACAATTAAATTAAAATTGGGAATGTATTTTTCCAAAATAAGTGGTATAAAGAGTTATGTTAAATATGCAAGAGTTCGCTTTTAAGGAGATGCTTAAAACAACCCACGGTACTCCAAAATTTAAAAATCTTTGGCTTTTTGGAATTTGGATGATCAAATAAAAATTGTTCCGCGGTTGCCACGGTGTTCCTTATAGCCACCATATACTATGTATCCATTCAGGTCTGAATTGGAAAATTGACATTATCTAGGTGCGACACATTTCCTCTCTCATTTTTCTCTTTTGATGCATGAACTCTTGCTATTCATCCGCTAAACTATAAGCATTATTTACATGCAGTTCTCATATTAATACACAAATTTTGACCGTTTGTGAGTGGCAGTTACAAATTTGCAAATCTCAGTTCCGCGGAGTACAGAACCAAATATTTTACAATTAATTCGGGTAACTAGCTCAAAAACCAAATAAAGTTATTTAAAAATCCCTGGAACTTTGCCAATTTTTTATTCCAGATGCGATTTCCTGTCATCTTGAGAATGCGTCTTATTAGACGTGTTCTTACATTTTTTTTTTTGATTGAGTCACTCTTGAGCGCTCAAGGTCACCTGTGGTCACAATCGCCATTGCAATTCTCCGGTTTTATATCCCGATTGGTAACATTAAATAATTTGATTTGGAAGAAACACTGGTACTACGAATTAATGCACATTGATGCCTACTGCATCCATTTAGGTCGGTATTTGAAAACCCATCTACCTCAGCTGCATTTCTCAACTTGCGGAGCGGTAGATTGCTGTGCATTGATGTCTGGCTGTATATTGATGAAAAATGTAGAAAACACATACGAGGTCTGTTCAAAAAGTATCGCGAATTTTGAATTTTTGCGGGTTACGTATTTTGGATTGTCGATTTTTTGTGGCGTTTTGTTGGTACTTAGGTCTCTCATATTTAATGTTCAGCTAATTTTTGACGGCTCTTTTTCTTGAACGTGTTTTGGTTTGTATTCGATTTTTGCCTGTTCCAAAAAAATGGATCAAACAATCTGTATCAAATTTTGTATTAAAAACGAAATTAAGTGCGCGACCGCATTCCGAATGTTGGCTGTGGCATATGGAGAAGCTAACTTTGGACCGAAGCAACGTTTATCGGTGGCACAAAATGTTCTCAGAGGGCCGAGAAGATGTGAACGACGAAGAGCATGCCGGACGCTCGAGCACGTCAACAACAGAGGAAAACATTGATGAAGTGAAGAAAATAGTATTGACCAATCGTCAATTCACCGTTAGAGATGTTACTGAGGATCTAAATATATCGATTAGCTCGTGCCATTCGATTTTTACCAATGATTTAGGCATGACACGGGTCGCCGCGAAATTCGTACCAAAATTGCTCAATTTCGACTAAAAAAAGGAACGCATTAAAATTACTAATAAGGTGTTGGACTCCGCCCGCGATGACCCAAATTTGCTCCAGAGGGTCATAATAGGTGGAAAATTATGGGTTTATGGTTATGACGTGGAAACTAAAGCTCAATCAACCCAATGGAAGCTGGAAGAGTGGAAGCCAAGACCGAAAAAAGCGCACCAAGTCTGGTCGAATGTGAAAGTTTTGCTTACAGTTTTCTTCGATTGCAGGGGTTAGGTGCATCATGAGTTCTTGCAACAGGGTATAACGGTAAATAAGAATATTACCTGCAAGTTATGCATAATTTGCGTGAAAATTATACGCCACAAACGCCCAGATTTTTGGAGCAACAAAAATTGGTTTTTGCACCATGGCAACGCCCCTGCTCACACATCGTTACTTGTGCGCACATTTTTAGCCAAAAACAACACACCAATGATGCCGCAGCCACCGTATTCCCCCAATCTGGCCCCCAGTGACTTTTTCTTGTTCCCGAAACTGAATAGGCCCATGAAAGGACGACGCTACGCTACGATAAACCAGATAAAGACTACATCCGAGGAGCTGAACAAGATCACAAAAAACGATTTTTTGAAGTGCTTTAAGGTTTGGAAAAATCGTTGGCACAAGTGTATAATATCTAATGGGGATTACTTTGAAGGGGACAAAATAGATACTCAAGAATAAATAAATAATTTTTGAAAAAAATGCAAAAGTCGTAATACTTTTTGAATAGACCTCGTACATTCCTTCGAAAATGGGAGAGTCCCATGTATAGATTAATCCTCAACCAAGGATATCATCCCGAAGGTCGGCTTGACAGGTGAGGTTAAAGCCCACCTGGTACTAAGCCCGACGGCGTGTGAAATTCACATATCAGGGTATTAAGGAGGGCCAGTTTCTTTTCCTGTGCAGCCAATGGCTTATCAGGAATTTCCAATACCCAAATAAGACTAATCCTCATCATTCTAAATGAACTGCTCTCTCATTTTCACTCTTTTGGCAAGCTTGACAAACTTCTACTCCCAATATGCAATCTATATTTGATAGTTTTTTTATGAAATGATGTTTGCATGTCTTTTTTCTCTTTCAAAATAATAAACTCAAATGTTAGACAGTCTCTAAGTGCTCTTTGTGTAATCGTTGGAGAAATTCTGGGACTTCTTTTGGAATTATTTTCAAATATTGGTATATTTTTTATCGTTTTGTATACGTATGCATTGAAAACATATGTCATCCACAACATTTAAAATTTAGGCTAGTTACGTAGGAGGTTGATGGTCATAAATATCTCCAAAGAGCAAAAATAGGTGTATGTTATTGAGATTACGAAACTATCAACAAGTACAATTGTTGAAACTTGAAACGATTTCGACAATGTACCCTGGCTAACCACTATGTAAAATTTTCTAGCAATGTCTCCGCACATTTGAGTCAGTCCCTTAATATTAGAAGCTGTCACAGCACCCTATTTTTTGGGTCACTTGACAACCTTACGTCTGGCGTCCACGAAACTGAATTTAGTTTCTCGCTACGATAGCGTTTCCCTTAGGTCCCGTAAGCACGAAAACGACTCGAATGTTTTCTACCTTCCCACCTCCCTCGACGCGAGCCTCAAGCAAGAGCGGAATTTCGTGAGCTTCCTGGCGGAGGCTTCCTTCTTCTGTGTACTGTGCGAAGTCGTGAAGAGGGAAAGCTTGTTGAAAGCCCTCAACTGCTTCAAGGAGAAGAGCGAAGGTGGACTTGACTACTTTTTTCGCAGTAGTTTTGTGTTTGTGTGTGTTTAGTGGGTTGGTGAGCTATTTTGCTCCTCCTCCTTGCTTTGTTTATTCCCCAACTCAAAACAAACAAGATCCCTGAATGCGCTACCGCGCCATAGTGCCTTCATCCCTCAAGGCCACCGATGCCTCTTCCTTCCTTTAAGTTGCCCCTGCCTCGACCCTTCTCCCTTCCTTGCTGCTTCACTCCATTATCAAATACGCTTACCGCAGGCGCATTGCCAAGATTTCAATTTGAGGGTTATCGGGAAGGCTTGGGGAAATTTTGCGGAAGAGTAATGGCTCTGAATATAAACATTACTAACTTCAGGAACTTAAGTTCTGTTGGCGTAATAATAGTATTAATTATTACTGATGTTCTGTGGAGAGCCACATTAGAGGAATACATTCAAGTGTATGAAATTGATTTATCTACATGAAAGCGAGGCCATTAATATTTTTATTATGTTGATCAAATGCGTGCTCGAAAAAATGCCCATTATGCATTTAATGCATGCATATCTTTGGTGAATTGTTTAAATTCGCTGGGGATATTATGATTTCTTTATAGAATATTATAGTCTCTAGAAAATCAAATTTATTCTCAACTTTGCGTACATCGTTGGAGAGGTTGACCATTTAGCTATTGTTCTACATAGTCGCCTTGACGATCAATCACTTTTTGCATCCTTGTAAGCAGATTTTTAATACCGGCGTCGTACATTTCTTCCACCGCGTCACGAAGCCAACTGACGACTGCTTCTCGCACTTCCTCGTCTTACGCCAAGGATGCACGTAAAGTTGAGAATAAAATTGATTTTCCATAAAAAAAACAGGAGACCTTACTTTTGATTACGCCCTCGTGTATAACACGTAACACGAGTCGGCACACACTTAATGTTTGTTTCATGTGATTGAAAACGTTAGTAAGCATAGTAATTGCAGGTGTAGGGTAGGATTTCTTATGTTGTGATTCTATGATAAAAAACATTACAATTACCACTTACTCGTTTTGTGTTTGAGGTTGAGTGAAATTATGGCCGTATTTCCAAATTATGAGCATTTAGCTTTGTGTAAATCAAAAACATAAATAGTATTTTAAATGGACATTTGCTGTTTTTTCTATTTTTTATATATTTCATCCTTATTTCTTCGTATTTCGTTTCAAGTGAAATGTGGAAGGCCCTGAGAGTTCTGTGAACCTAATGGACAATACTTACGTGGCCTAATGGATAAAGCGATCCTGATCCCAGAAGGCTGTCTGGCTTCACTCCCTGACCACTCCCACGTCCCTCCGCGCCGTCGCCCCCATATCTCTCCTGCAATCTGCTTCTTCCTTGCTCCCCGCTCTAGGCCATCTCTCTCTTCCCTCCACCCTTTATCAAGGGGGGGAGAAAATTACTGCCGTCATCCTCCTCTTTTACTTCCAACAGTTGTCACGCCGGATGGCCGGCGGTGAAAGCAGTATTTTCTGGTTTCTAGATATATTCTTGGAATTGTAACCCTCGCCAATGTAATAGCTGGCTAGCTAGCCTTTTCTTTAAAGTTAATAAATTCGAATAAGTACTGTTAATATTGTTCATGCTACTTATCATGTGCATCATTATTAAAGCAAAGAAACAGGTTGATAATATACTCTTGTTCATTTACACATAATAATATGTATTCCAATTAAAATGTGGGCATAGAAGCATTCGGAAAATAAGAAAGATTTGAAACAAAGGTAATCAATGACGTAAATGGTTGCTAGGGTTGGAATTCTTAATTTTGAGTTGGAAAACAGTTTTTTCTTCTTCTTGCTAGAGCCTACAATATCTTTATTACTCATTTCATTCGGCTATAGTAAACGAATCGCTATACTTATCCTAGTCTTGAAGAAAATCACTTCTCTTAATTTTTTATTACTTGTAATTGATCTTCTTTTGCTCTTTACTCACGTACGCAAGGCCCCATCATTTTTAAAATAGATTTGTCCATATTTCAGTAACACCATTTAAAAAACTCTCACGCACAAATTATATAATCGAATAGTTTGCATGTCTGTATATGTATGCATGCATAAATATCTGTAAATATATATATATATATATATATGTATATATATTATAGATATATAATATATATATTTATACATTTATATATTTATTTATATTTATTTATTTATTTATATATATATAAGGGTCACGGTAGAGCGTTGGAATACTGACCGGAGGGCCCAGGTTTGATCACTGCCAACGTCTTTGGGCACCTGCAACCAAGCTTTGCAATATTTCGGGTACCAGATCTTCCTGGGAAACCAAAACCGGAACAGAGAAAGGAACTGGCCCACATACCCTGATGTGTGCATTTCACACGCCGTATAGGGCTTAGCAAAGGGTGTGACTCTACCAAACCGACCTTCGGGTTGATTACTATGCATATATATATTATATATATATATATATATATATATATATATATATTACTATTAGATAATCTACAAGTTAAGGTAGGTTTTTGGATGGACACAGCTCCTAAGTAAGTATTTAGTGATTCCTATGAAAACACAACATCCTACTCTACATCAGGTCCCTCTTCATCTCTGGGTACCTTCTTCCTCCCTTCATTCCGTCCAACATCCCCATCCTGTTCCTTCCCTTTCCTCGTTCGCCCAACATTCTCCCCTCTATCACTGTCTTCAACATCCCACTGCCGGTAAATACCCCCTTCATCAACTTTTCCTGCCTCCATAGGATTTCTCCCAACAAACCCCTCTCTTCGCCCATTATACCTAGTACTTCCTCATTTTTTTTCTTCTCTGTCCATTTCACCTTCTCCATTCTTCTCCACTCCGACATTTCAAAAGCCTCCAATCTACGTCTATCCGTCTGCTTCAATGAACACGTTTCCGCGTCGTACATAGCTACGCTCCATATCAAAGTTTTTATGAGTATTTTCTTAATATCTTTACTCAACGCCCATGTCAACAACTACCTCCTCCTTGTGAAAGCCTCTTTGCCTAGCGCCATTCTTCTCCTTACGTCCCTACCACTTTGACCGGGTTGGTCCAAAACACTTCCGAGATACGTAAACTGTTCTACCTGCTCTAGTTTTTGCCCTCCTATTTTAATGTTTAGCTTAGCCTTTTTCTTCCTAGAAAATCGCATAACCTTTGTTTTATTAATATTTATTCTCATCCCGTACCTGTCACAATGAATTTCCAATTCACTCAGCAATGCTTGCAACCCCTTGGCTGACTGACAAACTAAAGCTTGGTCATCAACGAACCTAACTGATTTTACGAATTCCCCGCCCACCTTCATTCTTAATTCCAGTTCTTCCCATACATCTTTAATCATTTTCTCTGCATTCAGGTTGAACAGTAACGGTGATAATGGGCAACCCGGCCTTACACCTCTTCCTAACGCTGCCCATCCGGACTCCCCGTTCTCCACTCGCACCTGAGCAGCCTGATACATGTACAGGTTGCGAATTTGCCTCCTTTCCCTCCAATCTATTCCTATTTTCTGCAATATACTCATTAGTTTTTCCCAGTTCACCCTATCAAACGCCTTTTCAAAATATACGAAACAGGCAAATACGTCCTGGTTTTATTCTATATTCCACTCGATAATCTAATTACTGCAATGGCATCGCGCGTACCTCTCCCCTTCCTAAACCCAAACTGATCATCCCCTAAGTAATCATTTACCCTACCCTCCATCCTTTTTTTATGACCGTGAGAACAACTTTAGCTGCGTGGGATATCAAACTTTTCGTCCTGTAGTCCTCACATGATGTAACTATCGTAACTAATAGGAATTAAAACTGATCTTACAAAGTCTTCCGGCTAGATTCCTTCCTCATAAATACTGCGAATCAGCCCATATAGCCTCTTCCTCCCACATTTTCGTAAACATTTCAATAGTTCCGCGGGAATGTTATCCACCCCCACTGCCTTATTTAGTTTAATCTCCCTTAATGCCCTTTCTATCTCATCGTCGAGTATGCCTGGACCTAAGCTATCTTCCTCTACTTCATTTTCCTTTTCAATGTCTAACTTTGTTGGTCGAAGTTCTTTACCATACAGTTCTATATATTCCTTCCATCTCTCTTGGATCTTTCCTGTGCCTACTATTATCTTGCCCGCCTTATCTCTAACTGTTAGCATGGATCTCCCTTTCTTATTTCCCGATAAAGATTTAACTTTGCTATACAGCGCACCGATTTCACCCTTCCTCTGCAGACTTTCCATATCCTCGCACTGCGTCTTCCACCATGCTGCTTTTGCTTTATTTGTTGCCCGCCTCAATTTATTGTTTAATTCCTTGTACTTCATTTTGCCTAACTTTGTATTTACATTCTTCCATTTACTCCGCTCATCCATATTTGTAATTATCTCATCCGTGATCCATGGTTTCCTAGTCCTTTTAGCGTTAACGATTGCAATAGTGTCTTTTGCGGGTTTAGACAATCCTTTCTTGATACTTTCCCATTTTTCTTCGATAATACTTAGCTCTTTACCATCCTCCATGATTTTCTCTACCGCCTGTTTGTACTCCTTCCTTTTCAAACCATTTAATGCTTCTACATTCCATTTTCTAACTCGCCGCCCCTGCCTTATCATTTTGAAACGGAGGCTACATTTCATAACAACTAAAATACGGTCAGAGTCCGCATCCGCTCCCGGGAAGCTGTGCGAATTCATCACACTGTTCCTAAACCTGTGTCTAACCAGGATATAATCTAGCTGATAACTCTCTGAGTCACCTGGCATTTTCCATGTATACCTGCGTCTTTTGTGGTGTCTAAACCAAGTGTTGGTGATGACTAACCCCTGTCTCCTGCAGAACTCAACTACTTTCTCCCCGCGGTCATTCCTCGTGCCTAAACCGTAGTCTCCCACCTCATCACCATCTCTTCCTTCGCCTACCGTCGCATTCCAATCCCCCATCGCTATCAAATGTTTCCCTGCAGGAACACACACGATGTCCTCTAACTGATCGTATATCCTATCGACCTCTTCTTCCTTATGGTTGCTCGGTGGCATGTATACCTGAATAATAACTAAGTTCGTCGGTTCTGCTTTGATCTCCACTAGTAGTATTCTATCCGTCACCTGCTCTATGTTGACTACGCTTCTTCCTACCTCTTCATTTAATACTATGGCAACTGCTCTTTGGCCCTCGTTCCCGCCGCTGTATATTTTCTATACTTATCACTCCAGTAATCCCCGCTATCCTTTCATCTCACCTCAAAAAGACCTAAAATATCTATTTTTCCCCTTTCTATCTCTCGCTTAACATTCTCCAATTTCCCTGTCCTCATCATTGTCCTAACATTCCACGTTTCTATTCTAACTAATTTGCTCTTCTTCTCTTGCGTCTTCTGTCCTGCTGCTGCTGGTTGTCCCTTGCAAGGGTTTCGTGGGATGACGACCGCGGAATCCTTGCCTCACCCCCTGCTGGGCACGACACACGGCCGATTGGGCCGAGCCCCTTAGTGACCAGGACTCAAAATCTCCTTATTGTCCATCATGTAAATCTTGGGAATGATAATTGAGGTGGTTTCCCGTTGCAGCCGCCTCACTGAGGAACAGACGCTGCGTGGACTACCTTTTTATTTATTTATTTATATACACACATTTATATATGTAAAATATATAGAAATATATATATATATATAGAGGCATGCATGTATATATACATACATGGATATAACATGAGATGCATTGAACTATTGCAGTCTAATTTTCAACTTGATCCTCTTCCTTTGAGAGTCTTTATGCTGCCTGTAATGTAAGCACACATGACACCGTTTCACTGAGCATATTGAGAGAATAAAGAGTGATGCGTCGTGAACAATGTTTCATACTGAACGGGAAGGATTTCTACACCGATGAAAGACAGCCATTCCAGTAACTCAAACCGAATACCTAATTCCATTTTCCAATTCAACAGAATTAAGCTGCGTTGCTGCCAAGGTTTTGAAATTAGTTGTCCCCTGCCGGTCCATGCCTGCTGTTTTACAAATGCATTCAATGTTTCTTCCAGCCGTCTCCTGCTCCATTTTAATCTTATTTTACCCCAGAGCTCTCCCCCTCCACAATCCCTTCCCCCCTTCCGTAGTTTTTGTTCGCCTCTTATCCCATTATTGTTTCAGCCACGATTTCCAGCCCCGCTCGAGTGCAGTTGATAATTCCCCTCGGCTGACGCATCGCCTCCTCTCACTCCACATCGAGCAGTGTATTCACCCTCAGTGCTTCATTCCATTCATCCCTCACGACCATCCTTTTTCTTCGCCCTAAAAGAAAAATGTAGAGTCTCTCGAAAAAAATATATGTGCTGTTTAAAGGGTTTGTCACGAAAAGGGAAAGCCACCAAGGATTTTGCAAGTCGTCGCCCATTCACACTGGCGCGTTATTTTGCTGCACGAAGGGGAGATGCATGAAGACGCAAAGGAAGAGTAGCACAGCCAAGCAGTTGCATCACGTGCCTCCTTCAGATACATACAGCCACAATTGCCGAATTGCGACATGTCCCGAGAGACGTGCGGGATTATCTTTGTTCTGTCACAATACACAACCCGTCTACTTGCAAAATAACACGGCATAACTAAATAGAACACAATGGAATTTTCAATGTGGAGAAATTTGTCGCAAAATAAATACTAAGTGCTTGCTCGTTCGCGTTTTCGGTCTCGCGGCTGCTGTCTCAATAAAAATCGTGATAAAGGAAATCAGGCCTTTCTTTGTTCAGGGCGACCCTCAAACCTTAAGACAAAGGGTATGTTGCTAGGCATTTAAAATTACTCCTTGGAAAATACCACGAATTCACCTCTTTTCTTTTTGATTGCCTTAGAGGAAAAATTTTCTTTCGCAAGAATCCAAAGTTCATTAAAGAAACCTTTTTATTCTGAATATAAATTTCCCATATGCTTCGCACATTACTGCTCTTAAAGTATTTCTGAACGTTGATTGCATTAACCAAAATATATAAGCCAGAGGAAAGAATTAAGTCTTCCCAATCATTCTTCACGAATGATTGGGAAGACTTAATTCTTGCACGCTTGCACGATACGCCACTGTGGGTATGGGTTTGCATGTATGTGTTGGTTTTGAATGTGGTTTCGTTCTCTTTTACGGGTGGTGGCCTAACAACCCCCGCCACACGCCCTTGCGACGGCTTAGACGGCTAGATGTAGAGATGTAGATGAGCATTCCGAACTCGCAATCGTCTCCTTGGAGCCGTGGAATAGTTAAGTGTCATTCATTTGAATGATTTCGCCCGAAACCGCATTATTTTCTCTCTATTTCGGTAACCATTATTTCTGCATACCTTGACTCATTCACGTCCATGGGATCTACACCACAAATAGGTCAAACGAAAAATATTCCAAACTCCCTCATTGAAGCATAATTCCCTTTGGAACCCTTCCAAGGCCCTCCCGTCCTTCTTTTAGACAAGCCACTGGCCCAAAAATGTTAGTCTTCTTTAAACTCACCCTCTCCTCCCCCTCTTCCCTACCCGAAGTCATTCCGAGTATCTTCCACAAACTAAACACTTAAGGCTCGCCGTGTTGATAGTTCCCGGCGGAGCGAGCAATTCCTTGGAGGAAGCATTCCAGTGCTCCGGACATAAGTGGTCGCCGACTTTTATCCCTTTACCACTTGGCATGCAAACCGAGGTCCAACGTAAATTCCAAACCATGGCATTAGGTGAAATAAAGTTCAGAAAAATGTCTGTATTACTGCTCTCGGAATAGTCCCTTTGGATACCTAACTACTTCCTACCGCGCTGTGTGACAGAACTACTCAACGCATAAATTACCAATTGACACGCGCGGATCCGAGTGAATGCCAAGAGAAGATGAGACCTACTTACTGCGAGGGCGAGCATGAATCTTGTGTTCACTGGTACAATATCCTCGAGTTTTTCGTTTCCAAGCTTTTATATTTATTGCGTTATTTTGGGTATTATTCCTTTATGTTGGAATTTAAAATATGATTCTGTTCATCGAAGAGGAAATATCAATCGAATGCATTATATTTCTGGCGTGAAATACTTTCTTTTTACGAATAAAAATCCTTTTTGAAACATTTTTTTGGACAATAACATGACTATCACGTTCCATATTCTTGTTTCGGTTCTCATTTCTTCTGTTATCTCCCGGAGATAATTCTTTGCAAACAGTATCCGCATGTGTCCACACTTTCCCTTTCATGACGTATTAACCGAAATATCTCTTGTGATTCGAGTTGGTGGAATTGTGTCCAATGCCCAGCATTTATAAATTAATCGCATTTCATGAGATTGTCATCAAGAGCCATTTGGCATTGGTGAAGTTGCGAAAGCATTAATGAACCTTTTCGGTTCATTCTGATACAAAAATATTTTGGAAATATCATTTTATCCGAAATGGCATGGAACGTTTTTATGAGTTCTTTTCGCCAGTGTCTTTTGAGTTTTTTTTTTCATTTATCAGACAACATTGTTCTAAACAATTTTATTTAATCTATCTCCAAATATATTTTAACCTTTCCCAAAACATTTATATTTTCCGACATTAAATATTCTCAACTTGGATAAGTCTCTCCTAATGTTTACGTGTTTTATTATTACAGAGATGTTTTAATTTATTCAACAGGTATTTAATGTAATACTATTTGAGGACACTTAAATTTGACTTTTCAATATCACGGAACGCATTGCATTTCGGGAAAATATCTGTACTCTTCTGCGATTTTTGTGGAAACTCTAGTGAAACTTCGTAATAAACGTAGTCTAATGAGGTTGTAACAATTATAATCATCGTTATTTGGAATAAAATACTTTTCAATAAAGTCAAGAAGTTACATTGAGAGATGAGAAATAAATGGTACAGATATCTGAAACAATGCCGCATTTACTAATTAATTTTCATTTTTTTTTAACTGGCTAATACTTAAGCAACGTATTAATCTTTGGATACTATTGCTTCCGTTGATTTTCATTGAATTTCCAGATTTCCAAAGCGTACCCTCATAAGTATGACATATAGTTGAAGCTTGAAATTACAATTTCACATCATATTTATTATTAAAAGTAGTGAATGTTACGTATCATGTTACGCACTGTACCCCATACATAATTGAGAACGACATTCGAAATCTTCCCGATCAATTTTTATAATGCAATTTTTATAACCACACTTACTAATCATCTATTTGTCTAAAAAATACTTTTTCTGATACTTTTTTCTCAATGCATTCTTTCTAATTTTATTTTTCTCATAAATAAATTTTTCTAATACCTAAATATAGGAACAAATATTTTTACTATTGAAACTAATTTTGTTGTATTAGTTTATAATACACACGCAAATATATAATAAGTAATTTTATTTTTCTAATAAATAAATTAATGTAATTTTTGTAAACTGCAATTTCTAATAATGTATTTTTCTAAAGTGTAGGTATTTTTCGTATGATTGATTCTTGGTATGGTTTTCTTAGTATGGTTTTATAGATTTTAAGGCTATAAACATCCATTTTTTCATGTCGAGAGAATAATTCTGAATTCTATTGCCAAAGAAGTGACGTCATTGACATAAATACTCGGCTTTAGGGGATACGCACATAAAATCACTCAATCAAAGATAATTTTGAAACTTGGTATACTTAGCTGATAAATTAATAGGTGGACATTGATTACGCTCATTAAAGACAGATTTTTAGGTTTTAATTTCTATTTTAATCACACTTTAATAAGTGGGTTGGGTTCTATTGCTTCTGAATATGATATATATAAGATTGGAAATCGAACTGTATAAAACCCTACTCACTAATACCATTACTTTGCATTAATTGCATGCCATAAATAAGTTTTTTTTTAATTTGACTATTTAATAATCTTGGAAATATTTAATTTAGAAATTTCAGTTTAGGAATAATTTTATTGGGAAAAAGATTTTTAGAAAATTACATTAGTAGAACAACCGCAATAGAAATTTTGCTAGGGAACCAATTCGAAGCCTCCCGAGAACCACGCCCTTGATCCAGCTGCGTTAGGATGTGGCAAATACCCACTTAACCAGGTTCCTGCATTTGTTTCATCGCGTTCAAAGCTCTCCTTTGTCGCCTCAATATCCGAATCCGAAATAGGGTTTTATTCGCTCGTTTTTATTGCCTTTGCCTCCGCACCCCCCTCCCGGGAAAGCATGCGGGAGTGGATAGTTCTCCGTTCAATGAAGCCGTGGAAAAATTAAATCGAAAAAATTGAAGATAAATAATAAAACTCGATGCATGAAAATAATATGATTCAGTAAATAATGGGACAACGTATTCATGTCAAGGTGAAAAGTGTCTCCATGCGAGATTCCAAGGAACAACCAACTATTGCGTTTCATCTCTGCATCAATAGTTCTTATAGCTGAGGCCCAATCCAACCTCGGATCAGGATTTCATTCTGGTTGTTTGAGGGGTTACTATTGAAGCCAAAGTTAACAGCTGTGACTCACTATTGGAGAGAAATTAGAGCTAATAGAATATTTACTTATTTACTTATCGACTTGATTGGGCGAGGTTGGGACTTATAGTCCCTTCTTCCACCTGACCCTTAGACATTACAGACATTGCATTGAAGACAATTACATACAACCAAGCCCTATATGGAGGGAAATCCACCTAGGCGGGAATCAAATCCGCGATCTCTGGGTTGGAAGGCGAGGGCGTTATCCCGCCGCCACCAGGGCCGGCTAACCTCATTAATTTGAAAATTAGGGAGAGTTGTAATTTTCATACGATATTCAAGTGACGCAAATATGCAGAAAATACAGATAAAACGTTCACAAATAAAACTAGTGGGATGAAACTACAAGTTACCTGTAAGTCATTGCTCCTATAAACCAAGGCAGAGTACAAATCCAATGGATAATTTTATTCAAACGAAAAATAATTTAGTTTTCTTCGATAATGAGTAAAAACATGTTAAAACACGCTTAAATTTTAAATAGGGCTCGCCACTCCGATCACATAATGCTAACTGAACTCAAATCTAACTTTTTCATAGGGTTGGTTTTTAGTATGGTCGGCTAATGCTCTTTATTTTATAGATTTCAAAACAATAAACATCCATTTTTTCTTATTGAGAGAATAATTCTGAGTTCTGTTGCCAAAAAAGTGACGTCATTGTTATAAATACTCGGCTTTAGGGGATACGCACATAAAATCACTCAATCCAAGACAATTTTGAAACTTGGTATACTTGGCTGATAAATTAATAGGTGGACATTGATTACGCTCATTAAAGACAGGTATTTAGGTTTTAATTTTTATTTTAATCACATTTTAAAATGTCTTATTTTGAATGAACTCCTTGGAGAATCGGTAACAGCACCTGTTTCAATATATTTAAAAAATGAAAGATCTTAGCACCTGTCTGAGTTATTTTATTTTATATGAATACGTTAAATTTAGATATTTCTTATTATACATACATTTATTCTAATAATATTTCTATATATATATAATTCCGGCTATTTCCTGCAAAACCTTAATTAGTGACCATTAACTGTTCCTCTTTAGCTGGATTAAAGTTCAAAAATGTATAATCACTTTTCCAAGATTATTCGGGTCTCCCACCGGGTCCACGTTCGTAGGTTTGCCTACGTTTCGATGGCCGAGTCGTCCATCGAAACGTCGGCAAACCTACGAACGTGGACCCGGTGGGAGACCCGAATAATCTTGGAAAACATTATTCGCCGGGAAAGTACCAGATCATTCATGTATAATCACATTCAGCTGCACTTTATTCAGCATTCGTTCAAATATTCAGTAAGCATTTCCCCTGGGCATATTTTTTCTGCGAACCTCCATTCACTCCTCGGTTTTTCCCTCACACAATCTGTCCATTTTTTCTTTAAAAAGCTAATCACAGGAAAATTTTGAGACTACCTAATGTTACAGCAAAGCCTATTGAACCTATTAAATGGAATATACATATAGAAGTATACATGAGCTTACATAAATCTTATTAATTATAAATTAGCGTGGTAATCAGTTTGCATGTGTCAAAGAAAACAAATCATGCCATCACCAATTACTCACCAAAAAAATAAATAGCTTTTAATTAAAATTATTCAAGAAATATCTCATCTAAAGAAGATCATGAGGTGAGATGCTTCCTCTCATTGCTCCAAAATTCAGGTGACTTTTGGAGTTGAGAGAAAACATCTTACTTCGCTGTAAAAGAGTCATAAACGTTACCGCAGATGAGGCGTGCCATGTTTGGGGAGAAGGCGCAGAGAGGCCTTGCCGTCCTCCCTCCATCTTAATAAAGGAACCGTCTTGCGGCGAAGAGAACGCGCGCCTTGTAGGAGAGCTACCTGTTGTGGCATAAACATCGCTCACCCCTTCACCACCACCTCCCCCCACCCCCAGCCTCATTTGCCGCCTCCCCCAGAAAGGCCTGCGTTGACCTCAACGGCCACGGCGGTCGTTTTGCCCTCGACCGAGAAACCCCTTCCCTTCTTGCCCCTACCCCGCCAAAAAACACCCCATCGCCACACACGCACCAAGGACGGAGTCGCATGGCACCAGCATCTTATCCTTCTTCCCCACAACCCATCTCCCACCCCACGAACAAGCCTTTCTCTCTCTCTCTTGGACGTACACAAACTCCCGATCATCCCCCTAGTACACAGACTCCCTCCTAGGTGGAGGGGCTCTACCCGACACAACAAGAGGGGAAGCTTCCCGCCAAAACACGAGTAGCATCAATCGAATACCGAAAGGGTCTTTCAATACTTAGTTTTATTTTCCCGCGTACTTTTAATCCCTAACATGAACTTCTAGTTTTTTTTGCGAAAAATAAAACTGTTCATTTAAGAACAAATGAGTGATAGGTATATTTTAAAATATTTTCGATGCGTCATCAATGATCAAGATGGGATCAAAATGGTGCGTTTGGTAACGTACTGGCTTCCCACTCAGAGGGCCCGGGTGCAAATCCACGGCAATGCATAATCCACAAATAAAGAGATGTACACGCAGGACGATATGAGAGTATCAATACTTACATTAGCGCCCATTTTGCAAAGTATGAACCTTATTTCGGCGCCTTTCGATAAGAGTACATCTACATCTACATCTACTTAATACCCCGCAAGCCGCCGCAAGGGCGTGTGGCGGGGGGTGCTAGGACACCACCCATAATTTAGAAAAAGAAAAAAAAACCGCATGCAATAACGACAAAATCATATATTAAAAAAAACATGGCATACATTCATGCATGAACACTTACACCCCACACACATGCAAACACTCAATCTACATCTTACATACACATGCACGTGAAAGTATACCTAACATCTCTATAGTGTTTAATTTTGTTCCGACTTGTAAATTCGACGTTTTTAATATTTCTAAAGTGACTTCGGTTTCTTGCTATTATGATTACTGATTGTTCGGGGAAAGAATGAGTATTTGTACCTGTCTGTCTTGGAATCTATCTCCCTTAGTTTATCTTTGTGGTGTTATCTACCTAAGTAGTGTGGGGCCATTATAATTCCTTCAGTGTCATATTTAAACTCGTTTGTTCTGAACCTTTCTAAAAGTCTAAGCCTCGCTTGTTCTCTCCGCACTTCAAGTGGTTCCCAGCCTAAATCCCCTAAGAGACCTGTCACACTTGTGTTTTTATCATAACAATTTTTAACGAATCTAGCGGATTTTCTCTGGACTTTATCTAATTCTTTTTGCCAAATTTTCTCCCACGGATCCCAAATACTTGCGGCATATTCCAAATGAGGTCTAACTAGAGCAAAATAACACCTCTCTTTAACTTTTTCATTACATTTCCCCACCACCCGTTTTATGAAGCCAAGTTTCTTTAAAGCTGATCCGCATATTGTCCTGATATGTGCTCCCCATGAAAGGCGTGGTGTTAGAACAACCCCCAAATATTTAACTTGATTTGCCGTAGTCAATACTGAACCCTCTATTTTGTAGTTTATATCCTGTTCCTCGCTTCCTTTATTCCAAAATTTCAAAACTGCGCATTTATCTATATTAAGTGTTAATCCCCATTTATTGCACCATTCCGAGATATTGTCTAAGTCTCTAGAGAGTAGCTCGCGATCTAGTTGGCTCCTTATTTCCCTGTATATCACCGTGTCGTCAGCAAATAACCTCAGATTGCTACTAACGTGTGTGCTTAAGTCATTTATGTATATTAAGAACAGAAGAGGCCCTATTACACTTCCCTGGGGGACGCCCGAAGTAACATCTCTCTCCGTTGAGCACAACCCATCTATGACTACTATTTGTTTGCGGTTTGACAAGAAGTCTCTAATCCAATTAATTATTTTCTCATTGATCCCATAGTATTTAAGTTTATGTAACAATTTATTGTGTGGGACTTTGTCGAAGGCTTTTTTGAAATCCAGGAATACTACATCGACTTGGGTGTTGTTTTCTCCCGATCTAAGTATATCGTGAATGAAGAGACCAAGTTGTGTTTCGCAAGATCTGCTTTTCCTAAATCCGTGCTGGTTGTGGATTAGTATTTTCCTACTATCAAGAAATTTCATAATGTTAGTGACAATAACGTGTTCCAATATTTTACAAGAGATCGATGTTAAAGAAATGGGTCGGTAATTGGTTGGTTTATCCCTATCGCCGCCTTTATAGATGGGAGTTATATGGGCTAGCTTCCAGTCGCGAGGCACTGAGCCTTCTTCTATCGATTTTAGAAAAACAATATGTAAAAACGGGGAAATGTCTTCAGCTAATTCCTTTAATATTCTAGCAGGTATTTCTTCCGGACCAGGTGCCTTGTGTGCTTTGATACTACGGAGCAGATGTACTATTCCCTGCTTGGTCAGTGTAAGATCGCTCATGTGTTCCCCGGGTGGGTGTGGAGGATCGTTTGGTGCTTTTGTGTTTTTGTTGTAGACGCTCTGGAAAAAATGGTTTAAAATATTTGCCTTTTCCACGCTTTCTGTAATGATTTCTCCATTTTCCGTCTTCAAAGAGTGAACAGTGGGACGTTTACCCTGTATTTCCCTAACATAGGACCAGAATGACTTTGGATTTTCCTCAAGATATTCGCTTAGCATTTTAGATTTAAAAGAGTGTAGTGCTGTGCGCATAATACTTTTCGTCTTACTACGACATTCTTTTAGTAGCTGTTTGGTTGTATTCACATAAATTATATCGTCACTTTTTAAACTCTTTTTGAAATTTGACTGTAGCTTTCTTTGCCTTCTTAATGCCGATCTGACTTCCCCGTTGTACCATCTAGGTTCCTTACTGTCGCATTTGAGTTTGGACGGGATGTACGTCTTCATTCCTTCGCGTAAAATATTTAAGAAATAATTCCAAGTGTTCTCTGTATTTGTTGTCAGTGTTTTTATCTTGTATTCTGGTAATTTTATCTTTAAATAGTTCGCGCACGGCCAAGGACGCGGGAAAGGAATGACGAAACTGTCCCGAGTAGATTAATGCCGACGCCAGGTTTCTCTCAACCCTTCATCCTTACCTGTCAATCCCTAATGGCGCAAATGACCTCAGCTGTCGGTCGCCTCCCCTAAAACTAAACTAAACTAAACTAAAATTCAAGATTCCATAAAGCATATCTAAGTCGTATGATCCATTCCGGATATCAATCAGTAATTGTAAAGGTAACATTAATTGTTGTAAAATTTTATGCATTAAATTTTGCGTTTCATCAATGCAAACATTTTCAATTAGCCTCTGGTATTACGTATGAAAATACCATCGAGATTCGACACTCTTAATTAATTCCGCGAGATATTCGTAAGATTGCGATGTCATCCTGTCGGCAGTCGATGGGGTTTCACGTTGCTTGCTGCTTTGCCACCTTCAAACACCTGCACGGATTGGTCAAGGGATTTGTGAGGCACGAGGCTCGAGTCAACACCAAGTCAACACTTAAAATTGAGGCTCGAAAAAACATTCGGTTTATGAAAGATACGCCTTTTCACAATGCTTAAAATATCTCATGTTTAGTAAGTTTTTTCTGATATTCGAGTTCAAGAGACTCTTTTATGAAAAATTCGGCTTGTTCGGATTTTGATGGAGGAAAAGATTTCCGACTTTATTTTATTGAAGTTATTCATAAAGGATAGACGAAAAAAAAGCAAAATTTGTGAAATCCACTGAGTGATTTTTTTCATAAATACCTGGAATATTTCGACGTTTAACTCTGACATTCTTTCTTTTGACCTGAGGTGACCTTAAGTGTCGAAACTCGGGTCGCATTAATAACACACTGAATTTCACGGTGTATTTTTTTCGCTATTTCCATGATGCGGATTTTGTTACTTTGCCAATGTCTCAAATTTTTCAGTTCTTTCGAATCGCTTGTACTTGTAACGCAACATTACTAAGTCCCGTTAGCAAATTTAACATTCCGTTATGTCGGTCGGGAGAGGATTAATCCGCAGAGATAATAATATGGACAAATACGCATTTTTTTAAATTTTGGATTAAAGGAAGTGGCTGACGGGAAATGAACCATGAAATAAATGCTAACTTTGGCCAATTGGCCATTTTTAGCTCTTATTTCATATTTTATTATTGTATTATTGGCCAATTGGCTATTCAGTGCCAACTACGCCCAATCAAGTTAAGTGTTTGGAGGTAGTTCTAACACCACGCCTTTCATGGGGAACACATATCAGGACGATATGCTGATTTTCTTTAAAGGAAATCAGCTTCATTAAACGGGTGGTGGGGAAATGTGATGAAAAAGTTAAGAGAGGTGTTATTTTGCTGTAGTTAGACCTCATTTGGAATATACCGCAAGTATTTGGGATCCTTGGGAGAAAATTCGGTAAAAAGGAATTAAATAAAGCCCAGAGAAAATCCGCCAGATTCGTTAAAAATTGTTATGATAAGAATACAAGTGTGACAGATCTCTTAAGAGATTTAGGCTGGGAACCACTTGAAGTGCGGAGAGAACAAGCGACGCTTAGACTTTTAGAAAGGTTCAGAACAAACGAGTTTAACGATGAGACTAAAGGAATTATAATGGCCCCACACTACTTGGGTAGATCAGACCACAAAGATAAAACAAGGGAGATAGATTCCAGTACAGATAGATAATACAAATACTCATTCTTTCCCCGGAACAATCCGGAGTCATAATAGTAAGCAACCGAAGTCCCTTTAGAAATATTAAAAACATTTATTTTACAAGTCGGAACAAAATTAAGCATTGCAAATATATCAGGTATATTTGTAGGTGCATGAGTATGTTAGTTGGTAGCTTGTGTATTTGCATGTGCGGGGGTTGTAAGGGTTTTTGCATGAATGCATACCATGTTTTGCTTGTGGATCTTACTCTTATACATTTTGGGCTTTCGCATGCGGTTTTTTTTCTTAATTAAGAGTGGTGCCCTAACTCCCCCCGTCACACGCCCTTGCAGCAGCTTGCGAGGTATTAAGTAGATGTAGATGTAAATGAGAGGGTGAAAAATTTCGACTGGGCAAATGTTAGAAAGTTAAGATATTTCGCAGTTATGAAAGTCGCTGTTAATGCAGCCTTGCCGCTGAAATCTGCACCATTGAATGAAAACTCGGGAGTAGAGCGAGCAGCGAAAATTTGACACACTCCTCAAGAGAACAGAGGCAATTCTGTAACCGATCTCTGGTTTTGATGAATCCATTTAATTTTCAAAATCCAATTTTTTTGCTTGAAAATAATGCCCTGCAACTGCAAATCTCCGAAATCCGGATTATGAAACCAGGATATTGTAAATTTGAGGGCGGAGCGGATTGCCGTTTCGGATATATATATACCGTGGCTTAATACATTTAAATTCTCGCCCGTATCATCATTCTAATATTCAGCTGCTGTGATATCTGTTTCGTTCAAATTAAAAGCTTTCTGAAAGCTGCTTATTTCTGATCAAAATCAATAATTACTTCGCGGATTTCAAGTTAATCAATGGCTGCAAGAGTAGGATCCAGACACTGCAAACTTACTCTCAATTGTTATAGCCATATGGTATGAGGCAAAAGGAGGCTGCCATATGCATACAGAGGGATCAGGATGGTGCGGTGGCTAGCGTACAGGCTTCCTACCGAAATGGCCCAGAATCAAATCCTGGAAACAACATTCAGTGGTGTCCCGATCCCTACTTGAGGTGTTTGTGGAGAACACTTTGAATGAGTACGACGTCCGTCGGTTAAACTGTGGACCTCTTGGTGCCTTTCGTTAAGGTTAGGCTAATGCCGACTCCGGGTTTCCCTCCACCCTTTCTTTCCCATCCATCCTTAATGGCGGAATTGACCTCAGCTGTCGATCGCCTCCCCTAAATACTACAATATACATGAAATATTTGTTATCGGTCGGTCACAAACATTTCTTGATAAAAAGATACCTAACTGCGTTCTCGAGTTGCCGACTTAATTCCATTACCACTGACCGATTTCATTCTCACAAACTTCATTTCATCTTGTCACTTAACGGGGATCGAGATGGTGCGGGGGCTAATGTACTGGCTTCCCACCCTGAGGGCGCGGGTTCATATCCCGGCGGTGTTGAATATTTTTCAGAGGTATCTCGATCCCTACTTGAGGTGCTTTGTGGAGGGCACTTTGAGTGAGTACGCCGTCCGTCGGATGGGACGTTAAACTGTGGACCCCTTGGCGCCATTCGTAAAGAGTAGGCTAATGCCGACGCCGGGTTTCTCTCCACCCTTCATCCTTTCCTGCCATGGCGCAAATGACCTTAGCTGTCGGTCGCCTCCCCTCAAAACTACTAATACTTGTCACTTAACGATATATATAGTTCATGAAATTTCAAGGTCTTTATTTTATATTTTTATTTTACTCTCTATTTCGCAGTTTGGAGGCATGCCTTTCACTACCGTGAAAGGTTTGATGTAGATTTTTCCAATTTATGATGAACGTGGGTTTACATGGATTCGGAAGTTCTAGACGTGACATCCCGCGGGCAGACGACCAAGTCTCGGAAAAAGTTTCTCTTGAAGCATGGTCACATTTCCACGAGGGGCGTAGGTCGACGGAAACTCAAAGTTTGCTGTGTGTAAGTGGCATAGGAAACACGAATTAAACTCAAGACAGAGTATTTCAAGGGCATCTACAATAACTCCAGCCTCGCAGGCTTATCGCTCGCCCTGAAAATCCTTGAACAAGTAGGTTTTTATAATAACTTTGAAATCAAATACTCTCAGCTTACACAATATCTCATACGCTCTCCGTAAAGCATCCTGATATGATTTGGCATTAAATGGCGCGCGATTCCAATTCATAGCATTCCTGCCGCACGCGTCGCCAAAGCGGGGTGGGAGAATATGAGGTCCGTCAACTCCATCCAAGGGAGTTAGTTGTCTGCATCGGAACCTCAAGGAATTTGTTTGGCCTCCTCGAAGGCGCCCGAAAACCACGTGGTGTGTCAACCTGCATTTCGTCCGAAGGCGCGCCAGTGTGAAGTTGTTACTGAGAAGAAAGTGTTTGTAAAATGAAAGGCTGCGTATGACCATAAGTGGAATATTTCCCAAAGGTCATGGAGAAGATTGTGACGATTACAAACGAAAAATAGAGTGTCGAGAGTCATGAGGCACAATGGCCGTTTAGCCATATAAAGGCATATCAGTTCGAAACACTAAAATGCTTAATCATCCGAAAGATAAAAGAAAAAATTGAAGTAAAACGCGGGGGAATCATATTTGATTGAGGCAGGATAGAGAGAGGAATGAGAGAGAAAACACCCCAAGGATAAATACTGCTGCATTAAAGTTAGGCATCAATAACAGATTTCTCATAGCATATTTGAACTTGAAGAAGGCCTAACTAATGTCGATAAGGAATAAGATACCTGGAGCATGCAAAATGAATGGCGACAGAAAATTCATCATCCATTATAAACTATTCAAGAAAAATAACCAAAAATACAAGTCACGGCAATTCGAATGAATGGTAGAATAAAATTAGTAGGGAATATAAAAAAGTATTTGGAAATGGTTCGAATCTCTAAAAAAATATTCAACATGTACATTTTATTCGTTAATTGGTAATTCGAGCACTTGAGGGCTCTCTTAGATTAAACTGTAGGTCAAATAGTTGGCAGCTTTAGACTTCTTCACCAAATTATTTAGCTCTAAATGAAATGAGGGTCAGTGGTAGCAAAATTGAATGTATGTAGAATGGCTGGTGACCAATCACCCCCTGCCACACGTAGTTGTGACGGTTTGCGGGGTATTGTGTGGATGTAAATGTACTTGAAAGTGCCAATAATAGGTATATATGAAATGGACATGAAAGGAGTCGAGATGAATGAGGTAGAAATCAGCATCTTTCATCTTGTGAATGGCGCAGGAGTAATAGCAAGGAATCCGAAAGACATCGTGCAGCACAATTCGCCGAGTACTGTAGACATATGACAATACAATAAAAATGAATAAAACTGAAATCTTGGGGCGTGGGAGGAAGAAGGTACGGGGAATTATGGGATGACAGGGAAATAATTCAAGCTAGGGGAACCTTTCAACAACTCAGAAGTAGAACGACATGAGATGAAAGGATCTCAATAGGTATCAAGTAGAGATTAACTCAATTTAAATGTATAAGTTTATCACGAAGAGAAAAACTGCTTCGCTCAAGGAAGATAAGCTTACGAACAAGGAAGATTTACGTGAATGAGTGGAATTGTGGGTTGAAGTCAACCAATTTCTTTGTCGTAACATTTATCATATTATCATGAGTATTTTTAAGGGTGGCTCTGAACACGCTGGCATTTCATAATCTTTCCAGGATGGAGGATTAACCCAGAATCCTAGTCAAAAACACAGGAGCCCACTCTGATCTCGAGAATACTTGCGCAGGGTGATACCCCGCGACAGTATTCGTGCATTTCATGTTTTGCTTTATTTTCATTTAATTTATTTTTATTATTACATCATAGCATTAGCATCATCTATCCGTAAGTTTTCGCGGGTTGTTAACACTCAACTTCATGTGTGGGTGTTTTCCTGCAAGGGTTTTTTTTTCATCGAGGATATAAACCTTATTCCTTACGTTTTCCCCATAATTTTGCATTACTTTCTAAATTATTTGAGCCCATGCATATTCATCGTTCCCCGATTCTTATTATCCAGTTCGTTTTTGTATTATTTAGCACTCAAATATGATTATTATATTTTCATTGAAAGCATTTTACGATGAATCAGATAGAAGAAGGGACACCGTCACATTCTCAATCTCTCCCGAATAAAGCCGAATTATTATTATATTCCCTTCGAAAGACTATCGTTACCGTCATCAAACAAAAAAATAACGAGAATAATATTTCAATTCCGTCTGTGACTTGTCTTTTGATTTAAAGCTTCCATATACAGAGTCTACCGCCCACACTACATTACATGGGGATGATAGATGTGAAATCTTGTGGCGTGGATAAACTTTTAGCTTGATGAAGTTTCACGACACCGTTTGAGTAACAGACGCAGTAACTGTGAATTTGGTCACCCACGGGAGCACCTGCAGCGAAAATCGTGGCGAACATTTCAAAACTCGTCGGAACATCACGTGAACCTGGGGAATTTCGTCATTTGCTATGACGCGCATTTCAAAGGGGGACCGCGGCCGTGTCTCCCCCTCTCCCCCCCCCACCTAACTCCACGAGAGCACACTGGGACCCTCCCATCGACGGAATCCAAACGAGCGAACCCTTGGCGCCACCCCTTTTTTGTCGCAGTGTGCCTCGTTAACGGCTGCACGTGCCTCGGCTGGGAATGCTATGGCAGCCCACGGGGAATGCTCAGCGGTGGGAATTAAATGTAATTGCTCTCGTTTGCCCTCTCTCTCTCTCCTCCTTACCATCTTAGAATCGACCTATATTTATGGGGCGATGTTTCTGGAACGTAGACTATCACATTGTTGAAAATGGTTTCATTTTTCCTCCTTTGCTCTAATTTTTTGGCATTTTCCATCATATTAAAAATGCTAATCATTTACTATGATGTATGCACAGATGATTTGAAAATTAAACAAATCTTGAGGGTAATGTCACCCAAGTATGACGATGAGTCACCTCTCAACTTCGAAGAAATGCACTGTGAGTATTTGGAACAATTATAAAGCTTTGACATTAGTCTATTTGGGTCATAAGCGATTAAAGTGATTTGGTAGCAAACTATTTGATGTGCGTAAAATAGTAAAAATGAAATATCCGTGCCCGAAGTAAGACGGTAACTCGTGACCTGCGCGTTGTCCGAAGTGATTGTCAACAACCGGAATGGCGCGATCGGAAAATTAGAAATCAGCGTGACCGCATTCAGCAAAGAGATGCATAAATATCTTGATATTTAAGTTTAGACGTAAAAATATAATTATTTCGTTAATTTTCATTCATATTATTTTTTTTAATTTTTGTCCCGTGCCCATAACAATTTCAAAACAAAGAAAAAGTGACTTTTCTTCAAAATGTATTTTTTTAAATTAAGGCAGCATAGAGTTTTTCTCTTTTTTAACCCATATTCAATTTTTACTAATGTTTTATCAAATTTACCACAATATTCTTCCAATTTGTTTCTAGTTCTTAAGTACTCCCAGTTAACTTTTAAGTATGCAGTCTACAAAATTAATCTAGTTTCATAATTTCGAGGCAGCATATATGAAGTGTTAAATTTAAATGAATGGCAAATTTTTGTAACGGATTTCGTATTTGTTTTAATGTTGAACAAAACAAATAATTCGATAAAAGTGAACACTTTCCGGCAAAAATTATAGGCCGGATAAGCCATCAAAATTATAAAGTGTTTTATTTCTGCTTGTGAAATACAGGGGATAAAATCCCTGCATGGGGATGAAATCCAAGGGAGACCCTTGGCTATCCCTCGCAAACCCCATCAGATTGCTAGGGGGCCACATATTTTGGAGAGTCACAGATAGCAGCACAGATTATACTTCACCTGGCCCATAATATATACCTGACTTTTGTTTAAGCGCTTAATGCAGGGTTTTCACGCGCGATCTACAGAGAATTTGCTGCTGCCTAGCGGTGATTTTTCAAAATAATTCAATCCCTATTCCCTCTTTAATTATTTTTACAGGGAATTATTCCGTAAATAGTGACTTTAACTTACAATTTGATCGTATGGGAATGGCCGCCAATTTCTTTACATTTGTTACAGCTAAGTATACGTAGAATTTCGGTGGGGCGTTTTGAAAAATAAACAACCCCATTATTTTTTCTAATTATTTGTGAGTAACACGACCATATGATGAATCCGGGTGTTTGAAGCTCTTACTGAATTCACTAATTTCAGATTTTAATGTTCCTTACTCCCCTTTCTCCCTTCACCGATGAACAATGACGTATTTTATTCACGTACAGGGTTCGTCCGGAAAATAAGTGTACTGACTCCTGGGCTGGGTGCGCCGCTCCAGGCGCGCCCAGCACCGCTCTGATGGGCTGCGATTGGAAGGGGGTATGTTGGCAAGCGACGCTGAAAAAGGCAGTCGGCTCTGAGCTGTGGTGTAGTGAGGAGCTCTGTTAACGCGAACCTCCACGCTTCGACCCACGTCACGGAACGCGATGCCGAAGTTTTGGGAGCAGCGTTATTCCATCAAATTTGCGGTAAAGCTTGGGAAATCGTCTACCGAAACTGTCGGTATGATTAACCAGGCTTACGGGGAGTCAGTCATGTCCAGAAACATGATCTTTCGGTGGCACAAGATGTTCGTGGAGGGCAGAGAAGAGGCCGGGACGACGTGTCTTCGAGAGGTTCCCGATGATGCCTTCGCGGGAGCGTTCCAGGAATGGGAACGCCGCTGGAACAAGTGTATCGACTCACAAGGGTCCTATTTTGAGGAATATTAGCTTAAGATATGTAAAAGTGTAATAAATTTTTTTTCCTGAGCTCAGTACACTTATTTTCCGGACGAACCCTGTATTTCATTTCCCCAATGTCACGTGTCGTAATGCGGCCCTTCCCCTCATATGTACTCGTGGGCTTCCTCTCTCTATCGGTGCAGATATATACTATATATTTATTTATCCCCTAATACTCCTCCCCGCCACCCCCTCAAGCCTATATTTTCTCTTCTCATGCCCCATTTTGATTACTTTGATGTTGTACACCATGATCTCTCATGGGAACTGAAGACCAAACTCCAGTGGATCCATAATTCGTATGTGCGGTTCATATCCTCGTAAAATAGGAGAAAGAAGAGAGCTCAAAGGTTACATTGGAAAGTGAGAGAGGATTGAATGGAGGAGGCCTCAGCGGATTAATTAAGAAAAAAGAGAGTAACAAATGATAATAAGAATAATTTAAATCAAGATAAAATCTATATAAAACATGGGATAGCAAGGAAACGACGGTAACCAATAGTTAGGAATCAAAGAAATTAAAATATTCATTGAAAATTTTGAAAAAAACAGGGAAGAAAAAGATAAAAGCAGACAGTTAAAGATGGAATTATTATGTGTTAGAGTTGTGTGTAAAGTGAAAATAAACCTAATATTAGGGAAAGTAAAGAAGGAATAGCAAGTGAGTAATAGAAGATCGAAGCAATATTTCACTAGAGTTGTCAAGGTGCCAAAAGAAAGAAGAGTTATCATCATTATATAATTACATGTACTGGAATAAGACAGTTTCAATATTTAATAAAACCAAAATGATATCTTAACCAAAACGTATGAATGAAAGCAGTGAGGAGCTCACCAAACATGCAGGTGAAAAAAGTGGGAATTGCAGGAATATGGCATACCATGTAGAGTACTTTTAAGTATTGAGGAAAGGAAAGAGATCAAACTTAGTAAGGTTGAAAGAAGCATAAAGAAATAAGTTTAAGGCTCTTGCCTCATGAATGTGGGGATACCCTGCGGATGTAGTGGAAGGTCTCGTGCGTTCCGATGGCCCCTAGAGCTGTGGGAGCAATGATAGTTGCTCCTGGTAGGGTTACCCTTGACAGATGAGCCAGTTGAAAGATAGTCCGCGCAGCGTATGTTCATCAGTGAAACGGCTGCAAAGGTGTCCGACCCCAGTGGGGCGGTCATTTGAGTGATGGTATAACATTAAAAATATTAATAAGGAATACAACGGGAAAACACCTCAATCAATTATCCCACGAAATAATGATGGACGTACATTTGTGTCAGAGTGTGAGTCTTTGCAACTACAGGACTCACCCCACTAAAGCCCTGAAGAAAAGAAGGCACGAAAGAGGATATAAATAATGAAAAATTAAAGGAAAATTAGAGAATTTAAAGCAGGAAATGAAGTTAGGAAATGCACACATTTTAGGGCTGTGCAATGTCAGATGAAGGGATGGTCGGGTGATTACTGGAGCGATTGTCATAGAGGAATATAAAGCGGAGGGTGGAGAGGCAGCAAGAGTCGCTAATAATATTGAGCAAAAGTCAGAAAGAATCATAAAATGCATAGATGAGATGAAAAATAGAACAATATTGGTAAAAGTAAAAGATGACCCAACGAACTTGGTCATTATCAGGCGTAAATGTCGACAAGTAATCATGGGGCGTGACAATATTATTTATTACACAGACGCCGGAATTTCGTATATGTTTTCGTAATTTTCGAAGTACCTTGCAAGCCACCGCTAGGGTGTGTGGCAGGGGGCGAATAAACGCCAGACTAATTTTGACCCCAATATTTTTTCCTACCGCGATCGGACAATTTTCTTCTAATCCCTTATCGTTCGTGGAAAAAATGACATCTTAAATATATCTGTTCTACACTTAATCATTCTAATTTTACAATCTTGATCCCCTCAACCGTGGTACGATGGGGGTAATAATATATTTTAAATATCACTGCTAAAGAGGCGTCCTTCCAATTCATGCAAGAGATTTCTTCTCTCAAGACCTTCGTTCCATTAAACGATTCCCAGATTAGCTCCTCTAATGTTTTGGATAAGCTGCTAAGTTTATCGTAACAACGTTTTACAAATTTATCTCCTCAACGCTGCACGTGATTCAATTCGGCAATCAATTCAAATTCGTGAGGATTTGGATGTAAATATAAGCATTATAAACTAAACAAAGGTAATAAGGTTTTCGAGAAAGGGTAAGGCAAATTTGAACGCTAAAATTGGAAGAAATATAATTGAACACTTTGAATGCTTTTCTTCTCTTAGAAGTAGATCCAAATGGTCGATATGCTTAGTGGGAACACAAAAGCAAGATTGCTTTGGACAAAGAAGCTTCAGACAAGGGTGAGGGAGTCGATGACAGGGACGGGGAGTGAGGATTTTAAGATTATACTCATGGATTTGAGGCTTTTGAGACGTGAGTGCTAAGGAGAATGGAACGAGTCAAACGTATGGAAAGGAAAAAGAACGAAGAATTAATAGACATGGTCGGAGTGGAGGGAGAGGATTTGTCGTTGGGAGGATTTCCAAGGAGAAAGGTTGGAGAGAGTATTATGTGATAAAATGTTAGAGACTATATAGGGAAGAATTTTGGGAAAGCAAGGAAGGGGGAATGGGAAGAGGATAAGTCTCCATCGGGATGAAGAGAAGCAGGGAGTACGCGGGCTGAAGACGAGTTCATTGTAATGAGGAATGTCATTTTGTCTTATGAGATGAAGATAAGGATTGTAGCGCTGTCCAAGTCTTTTGCCCTTCCAAAATCTATCTTTAATAGTCGACTGCCATAATTGCATGATCTGGCATAGGGTTTCCAAAATATTGAGAGACAATACAGTTAAATAGATGAGAGGAAAGCTCATACGGTGTATACCGTGTCTACTATACAATTAATGCACATTCTCTGGAAAAAATAGATTTATTGATCGTACTTGTACAAATGCTGAAAATTATTCTGCCACGCCTGGAAGGTGCCCTGAAACTCCTCTCCACGGGAATGTCTCTCTCAGGAACGTGGAGTGAAATGCTTTTGGATGTTATCCACAGTTTCCCAATGCTTTTCCTGCAGCTCTCTCTTCAGTCGGGGAAACAAAGAAAAGCCCCGCGGAGCCAAGTCGGGACTGTAAGGGGGCTGGGGGACCACGGTGCTCCCGGCCAACACGTTAGTAACGATGAAGGAAGTGTGGCACTGTCATGGTGGAGCTTGACCGTGTCTTTGATACAGCCCTCACGCGCACCACCCGGCGTTTCAATCTCTTGAGTACCTTCAGGTAAAAGGCTCAGCTGACAGTTTCTCTTTGCAGTACAGACTCAAAATGGACGAATCCTCGGACGTCAAAGAAGGCAATGAGCATCGTTTTGGTGCGAGACTTGCTCATTCGCGCTATCTTATGGCGGGGGGATGATTTTGTGTGCCACTCGCAGCTCTGTCTTTTTGATTCTGGGTCATACTCGAACATTCGGTGATTCAACTCCGGTCACGTAAGAGTTAAGAAAGTCTGGATAATTTTGAATGAAATCTAACAAACCTGGACACCGCGAAACTCAAAGTTCTTTCTGGTCGTCCGTCAACACTTTCGGCATAAGCTCCACTCACACCTCGCGTATTTCCAGATCCTCGGTCACTATCCCATCCACCGCAAATGGCGACATGTGTAGGGTGTCAGCAATTTGCTGGATTTGCTCAATCGACGGTCGGAACGCAAAACCTCAGGCACACAATTCACGTTTTTGTCTGTTCTGGCCGTTGTTGGTCGTCAGCGACCTCCTCCCGGGCCCTGGCCTAGTGCCACCTCCCGGACTGTGGCCTTGAAATGCAGTCGTCCTTGGAGGCCTCTTGAATGATCTGGAATGTTTCGGTTGCCATCTTTCAAGCTGCACGCTAAACGGTGCATCGCTGTTCAAGCGAACGCTCCATCCCACGGCGTTACAACGTCGAAAAACACTTTTCACCAGGAGACACGTCTTTCCACTCAAACTGCTCGGAGCTAACTGGCAATCGGCCGAGTTGAAAGGGCAGACCCCCCGCCAAATTTTTCGACCGGTAGTACCGTGATGCCATGGATAGTCGTGTCACAATAAAATCATGCACATTAATTTCATAATGAACCATATATGATTGGTACGGAAGGTAGAAAAAAAGTAAGAGAGGAGCACATTGAAGTAAGGAAGGTGACTGAAATATGCGTGCATTTTATCTTTAACACTTTTTTAAATATCTGCATGTTTTCTGGCGAAAGTCTGGGGAGGAGGCGAGGGCGTGAGTCTAAGTTAGGGAGAACTAAAATGGGTTTAGTTTAATGTTCACAGCGTCTAATTTACTCATACCGAAAGAGATTATCTAGGCAGAGGCAGTATCGAGTACAGGCGTGTAAATTAAATAAACTCAAGCATTGTCTATACGAAAGATTTTATCAACTAATGCGTCACATGAAGTGCAAATATGAGATTGAAACAAGAAGAGACTTGCAGAATGCTTGCTTTTGAGTCTTTTTATATGTTATTTTAAGATGGAAGTTGCAAAACGAGGCGAGAAAAATAAGAATTGGGAATGTGGATGTTCAGAATAATCTATTTATTCCTTATTTCGTGAATTTCAAATACTGTTTAAGCCAAATAGTTTACATCGATATTGAAAGCATATTGTAATATATTTTGCATACTTTATAGAAAGATGATATAACATTATTCAATTTTTTAAAGGAAAGCGTCTCCTCTCCTGATTGACCCCAACGTTTCCGTGTACATTTGCACTTCTGAAAGTCGCGTATGTTTCAATGAGAACAGTAATAATAATTGACGAATGATCCTAGTCGCTCATCGATTCCAAACAAATCTATTTAAACCACAAGCAAAATGAAAGAAACATTTGACCCAAAAATTCGTCAATTTTTCAAAAAAAATTCCGCTTTACGAAAATATTATTGGTCTTAACAGTACTTGTAGGTTCAAGTCACATTTTCAAAAAAATGAAGGCCCAACCATGCTTAATTTGGCTGAAAAGCCATTAACCTTTGTTCTCGTGCTAAATGTTACTTATTAAAAAGCTTTTAATCTTAAATATAGGAATATTTCTCTTTATATGAATTTAAAATAGAATAAAGTAGGCCATACAGCAAATTCCGATTACTGTAGCTAATTAGGTGGAATTGAACACTCCGAATCCAATGGAATTAAGCGAATACTGTATGCGTGGAAAATATCACATCGAAGTATGGCCATGTAGTCCATGAAGTGAACTTCAGCTGAAATTACTAATGAAATTTTAAATGAAAATATTGATCGAATGGCCGTAGAAAATCATCAATTATCTGCCCGGAATATAAAGTAATTCACCATTCAAATTTTAAAAATTACTGCGATATTATTTAAAAACTCAAAAGTAATGGTGTCTGCATGTTTCTATATGTTATGAAACCGTGAATTAATGTTATCAAAAAATTTTGTCGGGTTTAAAAAAACATATGCTTAATCTGATAATATAACTTACATTTGACGACATTATTGAAATCAAAATTTAAAAATTATAAATGGCACTCCCAAATTTGTAAGATATTCGAATTACTCTAAATTTTCCTTTGTTGTATTAATTTCGCCACTGATTGAAATTTTACACCAGAAAAAGTAGTGCAGTTAATTGCGATAGAATGTTTTGCAAAAGCTGCCAATATTAAATGTTCATATGTACACACGAGTACTCGTATGGCTACACCCTTGTCAGCATGTGCTTTTTATTTAACCAGGAGTTTGCCAGACACATTTAACGCCTCTTTTACATTATTATTTTAAAATTTTTATTACATTCTTTATTTCACAAACGTCGTTAGGTATTCACAAAAATTTACAATTCATGCAAGAAATGGCTCGTAGAATAAACGACATTTTTCCCAACATTCCCAACATTTTTCTGATTATATTACATCGCAAGGACCAAAGTAAAATTAACACTACTATCAAATTAACCTATCAGAGAACAATAAAGAACGTAATTTTCGAAGATTCGATATCTACTTTAAATAAGTACCTAGTACATTCCATGCAAGATATTATGAAAAAACTATGTAATAATGAATATAATTACTATCAAAGAAAATTCCTCAATTAATCGTGGAATAAATTCTTTAGTATCTTATAATAATTTTAGCCGGCTGTCCGCTGGAAGTTTCCTACAAAACGGGGTAGAGCCTACCTATTTATGATATTTTATTGTGTATATATTTTTAATTCTTCATTTAAGCCATTAGGGTGTGCCTACATTTTAGTTTTTTAAGGAACAATGGAAGGATGAAGTAGCCAACGGGAAACCTCCACGTTATTCTCCATAGAATGCATTCAAACACAGCAGAATGGAAAGATATGTGCTGCAGTAAACCAATCCTAGGATTGAAATACTTAACAAAAAAAGGTTAATTATAACCATACAAATGTATAACTGAAAGGGTTGTTTTCTAACTGGAAACAACATTTATTTATTTTTTTAAATAATGAAACTCATTTACATTCTTTAGAATTAAAGAGGGAGGGCCGTGTTATCAAATCAAAAAACAGCCGAAATCACCACCCCGAGTACAAAATACCATTCTGCGCCATTAAAAAATTAACCCTAGCGCGAGCCTCCATCTCACAGACATAAACAGTCTGCTTCCCTTCCGTTAGTTTTGCCTCTCTCTCTCTCTCTCGAGTCGTTGGTCCCATTTCAGCCTGGCATTATCCAAGCTCTGTTTGTGTCTGCTTTCTCGGCGAGAGAAGCAAACGGGACGGACGCACGGGGAGCATTTGTGCGGATTAGACGACGAGGAAGGGGGTGTGAATGCGACAACAGGTGTTCGGGCTGTTTGTACGGCAATACACGGGCGGCAATCAACAAAAGAGAGGCCCGGAGGCTAGGTTTCGAACGGGGCGGGCTCAAAATTAAATTTCTCCACCCGGAAAACATTTGCGCCCGGCCCGCCGAGCAAACGCCCTAGGTCCGGGCGGTCTCATCTATTTCCAATTGCACTTTGTCGGCTGGCATAAATGTAACCAGGGAGGAGGAGCTAGAAGCCACACTCGACGCGTATCAGGGTCAATCAGGAGCTGTCCTTCCGACGAAGGCGAACCGTAGAGCACACTATATATCTTCCGTGGCCCAGAATTGTCACTATTATGCGTCGGACGACCGATTGAAATCAGTAACCCTCCTCCATGGATATTCCTCCCCGGGGGATCAGCTAGCTACTTGTTGGGAGATTAATGCCGCAATAGGATCGCATCTCTTCTCATTGACTACTTTGCATTGCGTTCGCTGGAAACTCACCGAGAGAAACGTTCTCATGGCGTGATTTCAGGTATTCCGATGACTAAACAGGATTGCGAACGCATTTCTCCTCGATATCACTTTCAATTAAATATTTTAAAAAAATCGCATCATTAGAGGGAATTATGGCTGTGGTGTCCCATTCAGAAAACGTCCAATGCCGGGGGATTTTCTTCGAGATGGCAAAATGATAAGCGTCGTCTTATTGTCCGGAACCTTCTTTGGACGAAATTTCGTCAACGATTCTGCGATGGCTCGATGAGTGTAAACGATTGATTGATGAAAATTTAACAAACAAATCACAAACTGTTTGAAGAATATCACAGCAAGTCGTATTCATGCATTTCGTGCAGAGAAATCACATATGGTTTTTCTTATCTCAAAGGAACTTTGTTTGAAAAGATACAGAATTCCCTTAATTTTTAACATTGATTCTACAAAGTCCAATGGTTCGGTCATACTTGAAACATTTTGTATCAAACTTTTTAAATTTTTTCTAATGGGTCAGCATCGAGTGTTTCTGGTCCTTTCACGAAAAAGAAATGTCCATCCGCAGTGTGAAGAATTAGAATGGAGGAATGAAACGGCTCCAAAACCTCATTTTTGAGAAGGGGCAAAATTACGTAATAAGTGTTGCAAAACATTTTGTTAAAAGGAAACTTAAACAAAATATCTTGAGCATTGTGATTCATATGGAACGTGACAGAATTATTTGCTGCTATTTAACTTAATTTCTTTTAACTTATTAATTATATCTGCAAATTGTCCACTTTTGATTTAATATTTTTTTCAATACTTATCACACTTTCTCACTCATTTTATTTATATTTTTTAACAATGTTCCTTTGATCGCTCTAAATAAATAGTTAGCTATGTTTTAAATAATAGATTGCTTTAGATCATCAGCTGAGTTTTAGAGGCTGAGACTACGATTAAAAATGTTTTAGTTAAATGGGGGCTAACTTCGTCATCGTGGGCTAACTTCGATGGTGAATTGCGAGTTCCTACCACAGAATATTTTCCACCATTCAACGCTTTGCCTTACAGAAGTTATACCGCAATCGAGCCATTCAGCTCGTCAGAGCTAGCTGGATTGTTCAGGAGAGCAATGAATTCATCAGGTAGCCAAAGAAGGAGGAAAAGTTTTTGATCAATCAATAAGTCCCACATGGTGTTTAATTAGTATATCAATTAACCCACTTTCACGCTGGAAAATACAGTATACCGGTTAAAAAGTAATTACTAGGGTAAGTATTCAATCTTCAGTTGAAAAAATCTTTAATATGCACCAAGGAAACAATAAGGCATCCCTATTATATCTGATGCGCAGTTCTGACCCCATTGTAAAAGCACCACCACGATCCAAATGCAGCGTTGCGTTATGCGCCGATCATAAGGCCGTCTGTCTGGGGTAACCTGGCTAGAGCATTAAACCAGCGCTCCAATCGGATCTCACTTCCAGTCCGCGAATGAATTCTGGGTCAGTGACGGCCAGGCGAACATAATGGAAATGGTGTCACCGCCGAGAATCGGCTCCTTTATCAATCTAAAATGTATCTTTGCCGTGAATAGCGAACTAAGCGGTCGGTCGAAAGAGCGGAGCGTGAGTCAGAGGAGGGATTTTGGAGGAGATTGACGATTCGGATAGGGGAGAGAGAGAGAGAGAGGAATGCTTATAGGCGCCGGGAACGCTTGGGAAAGCGTGGAAATTAAACGGGAGGAGTGGGGTGGGCGGTGCGGGGGCGTTTTTAAAAAAGGGGAGTGTGTATGCGTGTGTATGTATGCGTGAGAGTCGGAAGGTGAGTTTGGAGGGAGGGCGAAAAAAGGAACGAGGAGGGAGTTCGCTGCAGGGGCGAGGGGGGCCGGCCAGTGCACGAAAATACTCTTCAGCCGGACGGACCGCCCGGTGCTCCCTCCCTCCCCCCCTTCCTCCCCTCCCCTCACCGTTTCCTCCCCTCCTCTCACCTCCTCTTCCCCCTTCAGAGCGAAGGCGTGCATGCGAACGGTGTGCCTCTTCCTACATCTCCGCTCTCGCGATGCTATTTATCGCTCTGGTCCTAGTACGCGGATTCTCCTCGCCCTCGATCGAGATTACGCGAGAGTGACACTTAAAAGACGGCAATATGCTAAAGCGAATACGAGGGTAATCCCGGAAGTACCCGACCCAACGAAGAAAACGCAAAACCTTTCGAAAAGGACATATTTATTTTTCAACATAATCTCCTTTGAGTTCTATACACTTTTCCCAGCGATACTCAATAAGTTCGATACCCTTTTTATGATAAGAACTGTCTTGGTCCTCAAAATAGCCATTTACTGCCGATATCACTTCTTCACGGTTGGAAAATCTTTGACCACCGAGACATTTCTTCAAGTTTGCGAACAGAAAATAATCCGTGGGGGGCTAAATCTGGTGAATAGGATGCATGAGGTAGCAATTCAAACTTTAATTCATGAATTTTGGACATTGCAATGATGGATTTGCGATCTGGTGTGTTGTCTTGATGGAACAACACTTTATTCTTACCCAAATGCGGGCGGCCGCTTTCGCTTGATTTCTTCGCTCAAATGTTTCAATAAGTTCGAATAATACTCACCGTTGATAGTTTTTCCTTTTTTAAGAGGGTAAATGAAAATTACCCCACGCGCACCCCAAAAAACCGACGCCATGGCCTAGCCTGCGGATGGACCGATCTTCGCCTTCTTTGGTGGCGGTTCTCCCTTTTGAATCCATTGTTTTTGATTGTTCTTTTGATTCGGGTGTGGAGTAATGGACCCATCTTTCATCCATGGTTATGAAACGGGCCGAACATGCAGCTTAGTTGCTGTGAAACTTTGCTAAAAACTCAATTTAAACATCTTCACGACACTGCTTTTGCTCAAGTGTGAGCAAATGCGGCATCCATCTTTCACACGGCTTTCTCATGTCCAAATTCCCAGTTAATATGCGAGGTACCATACGTTTGGAAATGCCTACTATATCTGCTAGCTCGCGCACTTCCAGTCGACGGTCATCCAGCATCACTTTCTGGATTTTCTTCACCGTTTCAGGACTAATCAGCGATATCCGCCAAACAAATGCTAAACAACGTAGCGTCTTCAAACATGAAACATATGCTTTGTAGATTGCGTACTCTTTAATGCAGTGATATTTTTCGAACAATTACTTCCAGCTCTTGGTCCGGCCGGGTACTTTTGGGACCACCCTCGTACTGCAGTTGAAATGCAATCCTGTAGTTAAATTAATGGTTTGGTGAGAACACTTGGAAGTGGCTTAAAAAGAAGTAGTTACTTAGGAAATATCGATAAAAATGTTGCTGAGCTTTTTCATATGCACTCCGCTTAAAATGAACATGCAAGTATTTGTCTAGTCGTTTCTACTGCGTGATCATGCCTCAGGAAAAGAAACATGCAAGAGGAGTTTGTTGATAATTTTTTTCTTAATGGTAACCATTATGGCGACTTTCACTTATTTATTTATTTTTCATTTTTGTAATCTTTAGAGTTTCGGAAATAAAGAATGGAAAGATGAAAAATCCACTGAAATTACTACAAGGGTACGCTGAAAACTAATGCACACATATTTATTTATTTATTTATTTATTCAGTATAAGTCCGAAAACAGCACATTTTGGCCTTTACATCGAACTATTAACAACGATAACAATGGACACATTTACAAACACCCAAGCCCTAGATGAAGGGAAACTCACCCAGGCGGGAATCGAACCCGCGACCCTTGGAATGGAAGACGAGGTCGTTACCCCGCCACCACCGGGGTCGGCGATGCTTGTAGACCGCAAGAAAATGACCTCCGGGAGCACTCCATGTGGCATGTGGAAATAACATTTCCCCTCACCATGCATATGAAGGTTTGAGGTCATTACATCCATCCAGAGTATTTTGAGAAGCGGAAGTATGGAGACGTGTTCTAGTGCTATGTCAACTGTGCGAGTTAAACAACGTGCTGTTATCGTATTTTTAACCGCTTGAAAAGTGACTCCTACTGAGATTCGTCTTCGTTTAAAGACTTTATGGTGACTATGCTGTTGATAGGTCTACTTTAAATCGATGGGTAGTAAAATTTCGTGGTTGCGAGCCTGGAAAATCCATAATTGTTGATGAAACACGCAGCGGACGTCCGATCACTGCCACAGACGATAAAAATCGCAAACTCGACGGAGATTTTATTCAAAATGAACGGAAAATCACTAAAACGCGTATTGCACACCATGATAGAATATCCAAGGAACGTTTTTGTCGTGTTGGAGGCAGCCTGGCGCCAATAATCTTGAAACATGACAACGCTCGTTCACACACCTCGCGCGCAACTGAAGATGCTCTGCGAAACCTCAAATTCGAACCGATACCACACCCTCCTTATTCCCCCGATTTTTTCCTCAACTCAAGAGACACTCCAAGGGTAATCATTACACCTCGGACGATGAGGTGAAGGCAGCTGTCAAGTCCTGGAGTTTTCCAGTGACGGAATGAAAAAACTTGTTGGGAGAAATGTGTTAGCCTTAACGGTGACTATGTTGAGAATTAAATATATGATTTCGAAACTTGAGAATTGTGCTTTGATGTACTTTTCGTCAGATCTTGCTTTTTGTTTTTGTTCGTGCTCTAACAAGCATGTGTGCATTACTTTTCAGCCTACCCTCGTATCTCCTCATCCCAAGGTAAGTACTCACAGATGGTACGATCTTAAGAGACGCGAGGGATTTTTCAATTGAGGGATACAACGATGAATAAGAGTACTTTGGTTTATTATCTTCTAGCAGAGGTTGTATGAATACTATTCATATTGCATAATGCAAAATCATAGTTTTTGTTCAAGTACCGAATGTAATTGCTAATCGCGAAACATTTAAAAAATTACTGATAAAATTTGGTGGCTTGTATTTGCCTCTAAAAAATTGTAACGTCTAATTTCACACAGGAGAGCTACAAATTATTCGCACCGCTGTTTCTAACTAATTTACTCCTAAACCTTTAATGGCAAGATGCAAAATTCAATGAATTACAGCGGTATCGTTTAAATATTTTGTTAATTACCAACGTAGTTCTTAATTAACTTGAAGCCTAGGTGGAAATGATTTGTCGCGAGAAATAAATAAATACTTTTTTCAAATAATCAGTAGCGTAAATTCCTCTTGGGTCGTCCACCGGGTCTTATCGTCCATATTGGCCGACGCTTCGATGTCCGACTCGGTCATCGTCCTCAGGGCATCTGAATGCCGTTTGCCAGTTTCAGTTTTAAAGGTTTTTACAGGGTTCGTCTGGGAAATAAGTGTACTGAGCTCAGGAAAAAAAATTTATTACACTTTTACATATCTTAAGCTAATATTCCTCAAAATAGGACCCTTGTGAGTCGATACACTTGTTCCAGCGGCGTTCCCATTCCTGGAACGCTCCCGTGAAGGCATCATCGGGAACCTCTCGAAGACACGTCGTCACGGCCTCTTTGACGGCGTCCAAAGTCCCGTATCGCGTTCCTTTCAAACTCCTCTTTATCTTCGGGAACAGAAAGAAGTCCGGTGGTGCCAAGTTCGGGCTGTAGGGCGGGTGCGGCAGCGTTGCCACGCCGTGCTTGGCCAAGAAGTCCGACACGACAAGCGAGGTGTGAGACGGCTCATTGTCGTGATGCAGCCACCAGATGTTTTTGATCGCTGGCCGGACGCGGGCGACTCGTTTTCGAAGCCTGTCGAGCACTTGGACGTAAAATACAGCATTTACAGTTTGTCGTTCAGGTACAAATTCGTAGCGGACGACTCCCCTATACTCAAAAAAGACAATGAGCATCGCCTTGATCCGAGATTTGCTCATGCGAGCTATCTTTTGACGGGGTGATGATGGGGTGTGCCACTCCGCACTTTGTCTCTTCGACTCCGGGTCGTACTCAAAGATCCACGTCTCGTCACCCGAAACAACGTTCTCTAAAAAATGTGGATCATTTTTGCAGTGATCCGCAAGTTGTGTCGCGATTTCCAAACGATTGAGTCTTTGATCATCACTGAGCACTTTCGGCACCAACTTTGCACAAATTTTTCGCATCTGTAAATTCTCCCTAATAATCTCGTGCACTATTGTTTTTGGCACATTACACTGCTCTGCTATCATCCGAACACTAAGACGACGATCAGAGTTCAGTACATCGCGAACTTTTCGCACATTTTCGTCGGTGAGTGTCGTTGATGGGCGTCCAGGCCGTGGTTCGTCGTCGACCTCTTCTCTGCCCTCCACGAACATCTTGTGCCACCGAAAGATCATGTTTCTGGACATGGCTGACTCCCCGTAAGCCTGGTTAATTATACCGACAGTTTCGGTAGACGATTTCCCAAGCTTTACCGCAAATTTGATGGAATAACGCTGCTCCAAAAACTTCGGCATCGCGTTCCGTGACGTGGGTCGAGCGTGGAGGTTCGCGTTAACAGAGCTCCTCACTACACCACAGCTCAGAGCCGACTGCCTTTTTCAGCGTCGCTTGCCAACATATCCCCCCTCCAATCGCAGCCCGTCAGAGCGGTTCTGGGCGCGCCTGGAGCGGCGGGAAAAAATCAGTACACTTATTTTCCGGACGAACCCTGTATTTCCGTATAGCACATTTTTACGAGAATTTATATAAAATATTCTTTGAAACATAATAAAAACAATATAGAAACCCCGTTTTAGGATATACTCCTCTTCGGGGTGGAAAAATTAAATAAAGGAAAGGATACAAAGATGGTAGCGGTTGCGGAAAAACCTTTGATATCTTTTCAGCAGGAGCGGTATCGGCCCGGCATTCACCCATGGGCGGAGCTGTTTGCCTCTGTTTTCCCGTATATATATATATGGTTTTCCCCCCAATCAGGTGTCATTTGATTGCTTCGTATAAGGGCGCCTTCCCATTGGCCGCCCGTCGTTCCTGGTTTTACCCACTACTCTAAGGATTGGTTTCCACGTGTTGCTCAGGTAAACGCCCGAGTCCCTGTTAAAATTATGTTTTTGGAGGCGGATCTCGATGGCCTCCTTAGTGAGTCGGTCCCAGTGTCCGTTGGATCGGCATATAATTTTGGTCCCCTCCCAACTTATCTTATGGTCCTTGGTAGAGCAATGGTCCGCCACTGCTGATTTCTCCAGTTTCCCCAGTCTGAGATGTCTCTGAGGTTCTTCCAGCCTTTTTTCGATCGTGCGGCTCGTCTCATCCACGTGGACTTCACCGCACTCACAGGGGATCTGGTACACTTCTGGGGCCTTCAGCCCAATGGGGTCCTTTGCTCTAACCAGCCGTGCTCTTAACTTATTTGGTGGTTTGTAGATTGTCCCAATATCAAATCTCCTTAATATCCGTGAGATTTTTCCGGAGATTGTCGAGATGTATGGCAGAAGGGCCTTGTTGGTGGGTTTGTCGTCGGACAACCCACCAACGTTGTTGTCGTTGTTTGGTTTACACGATTCTCCAAGGACCTTTTAAGGGCCACGGATATTTCACGGTCATTGTAGCCATTCTGCAGGAAAGTCTTCTTTAGATGCCTTATTTCTCCCGGAAAGCTTTCTTCGTCGGAAACCCCTTTTGCCCGATGAATAAGGGAAGGCAACAGGGCACTCCGTTGCGAAGGATGATGGTGGCTGTTGCCGTTCAAATACAAATCGGTGTGAGTGGGTTTGCGGTAGACGCTGTGGCCCAGACTTCCATCTTCCTTCCTCCGGATCAGTATGTCAAGGAAAGGGAGCTTGCCATGCTCTCCTTTTCCATGGTGAACCAGATGTTGGTTGTTCATGTGGTCGAAGAAGGCGTCCGGAGTGTCCATTCCGTGAGGCCAGATTATAAACGTGTCGTCCACGTAACTGTAGAAACACTTCGGCTGATGAGGGGCTGATTCTAGTGCCCGCTCTTCAAAATCTTCCATGAAAATGTTCGCGATAGCCGGCGACAGTGGGGATCCCATGGCCACCCCATCCGCTTGCTCGTAGAACGTCACGTCAAACTGGAAGTATGTCGATGTCAGGACGTGGTGAAACAATTTCACCGTGTTGCTGTCAAACTTTCTCTCCAGCAGGTGCAAAGTTTCGCTGAGTGGGACTCGAGTAAACAAGGACACTACGTCGAAGCTGACCGAGATGTCGGTAGCCTGCAGTCTTTAATCGTTCTCACAAATTCGGTGGAATTTTTTATGTGATGCTTGCTTGGCCCCACGTGCGGCGACAGGATTCCGGTGAGATGTTTAGCCAAGTTGTAAGTGGGCGATCCAACGGAGCTCACAATCGGCCGTAGGGGTGTCCCGTCCTTGTGTATTTTTGGCAATCCGTACATCCTGGGGGGAGCTGGCGCCGGTGGTTGTGGGCTCCTCAGGACATCAGCGGGCAGGTCTTCTTTCTTCATCAGTGCTAATGTTTTTCTCGTTATGGCGTCCGTTGGGTCGCGGGGTAGATTGCGGTAATTTTTGTCTGAGAGAATCTCCCGGATTCGCAGATGGTAGTCCTCAGCTCTCATGAGAACCGTGGCGTTTCCTTTATCTGCCGGCAGTATGGTGATGTCCTTGTTTCTGCGTAGGGAGCGGAGCGCTCCCTGCTCCTCTCTCGATACATTGCAGCGGGGTAATACGTCCCTTTTCAGGACCAAGGAAACTTCACTCCGTACTTCCTCAGCTGCTTCCGCTGGAAGTTTCTTGCTCGCCTGCTCGATTCCTCCGATGATGTCACTGTGTGGAATAGCTCGAGGCTCCGGCGCAAAGTTGAGGCCATTGGAGAGGACCGATAAGGTAGCTTCGCTAATGTTTTCCTCCGTTAGGTTGACCATCAAGCGGTTGCGATCGAGCGGAGGTGTGCGATAATTTGTGGTCGTCAATTGGCAGTACTTCTTCTTCTGCCTCTCAGTATCCTTCCTGAGAAGCATATCTCCGGAGGCGGATGTGGCGCGGTCAATGTAATCCCAGTCAAGTGGTGAAAGTATCGAAGACAGGCGAAGGTGGACGTCCTTCAGTTTTCTCGCGTTCTGGCCCAATGATTGTCTCTAATGATGAATCCGCTCACGAACCAAGGCCAGGCCCGTTCGTCGGAGAATACGTTGCGCCGCCGAAGATTTCACGGACGACTTAACTATGGCGAACGTAGGGATGGCTTCCTTGTAAATCAGTATAAGTAATCAGTAAATAAGTAATCAGTGTCGTTGAAGACACTCTTATTTGCAGTACTATTAAGTGAGGATACACCGAGATAACGGAGAGGAGTCTTTTACTATGGCCAACGTCGGCGATTGGTTGACGTAAACGGCATTAGCTGTAAAAGGCTAGGTAGTATGATTTCGATCATTTTTAGGTATTTTCACAGCTCACAGAGTGTCCTATGATTTCAGCATATCTGCCATTTTTATGTGTATTTCCCTAAAACTATGGTAATGTTGAAGTATCAACCAGTGTAAACTTAAATGTTAGGATTCTCTAAGTATTAATAAAATGTAATTCCTACTATGATTCCAGGAATATTCTCAGAACACTGAGTATTGAGTACTGTTAAATGTTGGAGTTAAATACAAGTAAAATATAAGTAACTTGCGATGTATTACATATTGGTCAGAGAAGTGATTCTCAAACTGAATTAATTAGACCAAAAATTACACTTCATAAATTAACTCAAATAACACTAATTAATCCCATTCAACCACTCAGATGGGGTTAGGGATAAGTCCCGGGAGTTAATAGACTCATCCGTCAAACCTTATTGTCGTGCAAGGTCCCAGATTAATTGAAATCACATAATCCTATATGTGGGTCAATGCCTCCTCACCATGCACCAATTTTAGAAGATGAGCAATGATTCTACATCATGGAAAAAAGGTTAAGACCATTGCTGTTGCCTCATACCATCTCATGCTACCTCACGCGAAGATAGCGTATGTTTAACAGAGACGCGCTAAAAGTACCATTGCAACGGCTTCAAGAGTGGTGTCTGGTGACCAAAGAAAATAGGTTATGACCCCTAATTCATGACCTTGGTTCTCTGGAGAGAAAAGAAATGCAGTTTTGTAGTGAAACCTCTTCATCAACTCAAAATTATCTCACTTTCTTAAACAAGCGATGAAACTAAAGAGACCAAAGAACACCTCCCAACGACGAATATATATATATATATATATATATATATATATATATATATATATATATATATATATATATATATATATATAATATATATAATATATATATATATATATATATACTCTAGAGACTCTAACAGAAGTATTTTAAATAAATTAATAATATATATATAAATATATATATATATATATATATATATATATATATATATATATATATATATTTATATATATCTTATTTATTTATTTATAATACTTCTGTTAGAGTCTCACGGATGTGAATAATAGTGTACATGAAGTTGGCACTAGCGAGCAAAGACAAAAACACAGAAACACACCAAAAAAGAAAAAACTCACTTGTTTTCGAATATTCGGCTGTACAAGCCACCTTTCTCAAGGAATAGAAGAGGGAGGAATCTTCTTTCTCTTCCTTGAGACAAAATTTTTCGAAGAATTGTTTAAGATTACTTTGGAATAAATTAATTCAATCAAGTTTCATCTACTACAGTAATTAAACACTTTTTCTAAAACTTAACGCTTCGAATACAAGAAACTAGATTTTTACTGTTCCCTCCATTCATGTAGTATCACGTAATTGTTCCATTCCAGCCCATCTCTTTCTTCTCCAAGACCGCATGCCAAGTGCTGCAGGGAGGTTGACTTTGGTTATCTCTCACGCGAGACATACTAATTATACCCTCTCAGATTCAAGTATGAAGGCGCAATCTTCTCCCCTGGTCTTCGGCACTTTCTCTCTCCTTTCGCAAATACAGGTATAAGCCAGCAGATAATCCTTATTCATATCCCTTCCCTCTGGATTAATTTTAATCTCACTTCTACTTTCACTTACCCCTCCCTCCTCTCTCGATACATCCCCCGTTTCCACCTCTTCTCCTCTGCCCTTCCACTTCTCCCCTGAAAACGTCCAGGCGCACGAACTGACTCAATGCCATCACCACTTGCATTCGTGGGTGTGGCCAATGGGAGGGAGGAAACGACCGCGTATCACTCACTACTGGAGAGGTATAGTCAAGGATAAGGCGGCAGGATCACCTATTCGTACGTAAAATATGTTTTGAGTGTCCTTTCTCATCTCTGTCTATGTTTTACAGTACCTATAATATGTATTGTTGTATACTCTTTATGTATGCGTGTGTGTATGTATGAGGACAATTAAATTGCTTTCGTGAAATCACCCGGTGAAGTTAAACGCGCTTTAATGTTGGAAGCTTGGTTAATATTTTAAAATGGGTACATTTCTGTATGAATCATTGGTTAATAAACAATCTCCATCCACTAATTGTATGGATAAGATGTCTTTGGTTGAATTTAAAGAAGTCAATTCTATTGAATTTGTTATGAGAACTATTACTAACAACTTACTTTAGAATACATTTAAAACATGCGGAATAAGTGATGAACTTTGCTTTTTGTCTCCATATTATGCATGCAAATATTTTATAAATCATTTACATACGTCTTTTGTTTCATCTCAAACAATGTCTAATATTACTCTGCATCTGGCCCAAATAAAATAAATCATTTTCATTTTATTAAAAAAGTCGGCTAAGAAGCGCTCTAATCAGCTGAAAATGCATAGATGAAATAAACGTTATCACTCTGACACCTTCAGAGATATGTAGACTATGATTCATATATTTTTAAAAGAGTAATTGCTATATTGCAATTAGTTAGAAAAATTTTAACGACCGAGTTTAAAAACTGTAAAATTTTTACGATTGATTCGTCATTGTTGCCAACCATATTTAATCCTAAATGTCCGTACCGACTCATTTTTCTCCGAGCAATGAGTTGCTGCTCTAAGACATTGTCAAACATTTTAAGTACACAGAACAACACTAATCTTAAACTGGCAATTAAACATCTCCTTTCATTTCTCATACAATTGTGGCCTCACACATCAGAGTAAACAATTAACTGCTTAAAAACTCAATGATGCAAAAATAGTTGTGATGATAATAAGTTAAATAATGAATGTAGCTAATATTCTAGAATATGCACAAGAATACATTCTTAATTATATTTTTTTCGCAGTTTCAATGCAATTTTTTACTCTCCGTAACTTATAATATTATTTTCCTCCTAATCCTTAATGGATAAGCATCTTCCGGAAAAAGGAATTACAAAAACGTAACCCGTGCAAATATCCTGCATTAAATGTGTATTATTAACAGATGGCCTGTGTATCCACGATATCTTCCCTTTTCTGTTACTCCATTAAGTTTATTTACCCCATCAATTTCTCTTCGATTTATTCAATATTTATTTCTAAGCGGTTAATTTCATAAAACTTTGTACACAAAAAAGGTATTTGAATACTTTCATGCACCCGGTGACGGTTTAACAACATAAAAAGTTGGCCGCCTGTCGGAACGTACACCTAGTAAGTCATGTAATAGGGCAGCTTCGATCTCTCTCTTGAGTTCTAAATCTTTCTTATATCTCGTCAATCTCAAATCGTCTTCCAACTTTTCCGTCACTTAGCTTAGTCGGCGTATTCTCCTAGCTCTCCCCTTTCAACGGCTCCATCGACACCGCGCGGAGATGAGGTAGCGTGTCCCCCCCTCCCTTCCCCGCTCGCCCCCTCCCGCACCCCCGCGCTCCCTCGCACTACGGATGCCAACTCTTACGGCTTCGCCTGACGACTCCCCGAATCTGATATTAATCCTATAATTCCTTCGACTCCTATGTTGACTTGTTTTTCTTCTGCTCTTGCTGATTGCCATCTAACCGGTCGTATGTGTGTCGAGTAGGTGGACCGTTATCTTTTCATGTGAAATTTTAGTATTCCTCCTTTGAAAATTTACAGTCTAGGTAACACGACCTTCTCGTGGTCATTAAACTCCTTAGTTCAAAGTCATTTGGAAACTCAACTCCCACTTTCAGCATTATAAAGGGCCTGTTGCGGGGGAAAAAGTCTCTTTCGATGATTCAGGGTGACTGCGTGGTCGGCATATCAACAGGAAACCCTTAAATCTTTGGTAACACTTGAGTAGATCAAAGCTATCCTGACAGATGGCATCAAAGGAAATGGTGAATGTGGAGTCTCTGGTAACTCTGCATGGCGCTCTCTTTGGCTAGGCACCTTTGTGTCACAGTGCACAGTCGTTACAACTGATTTTTTAGTGTGCTATTCATGGACTTACATAATACTTTTATTATTATGAACTTTTTCATTTTATTGATATTAATATGAAATTGAAACCAATTATTTTCTATTCATATGTGTATGTATATATAAACAATATAAGAACACATAAAAAGATCCCTCACTCGTTATATCTTGATCATTTCGATGGAATTCAGCTCCGTATTCATCGGAAGATATAGAAGTAATGAAACTTCTATATTATCTCTAAGTAAGTAATGCTCCATTACTTACTTCTATATCCTCCGATGAAAATGGAGCTGAATTCCGTCGAAATGATCAAGATATAACGTGTGAGTGATCTTTTTATGTGTTCTTGTATTGTTTTTTGCTGTCAAAGTATGATAGTCAACACTTCCGTGTTACTTCGACGAAATCAAATATACATATATATATATACTCATATATACGGAAGCAGAAATAAGGAAAAGGGATAGGAACACACATAAAGGACGAACACAATAAAGGTGGGGAAGGCGGAATCGAACGGATCACAAGAGTAAAAATATTTCCTTGACCGGGACTCGAACCTCGGATCTTTCCACTTGCCGGGCGGATGCTCTTAACCAACGGCAAGTGGAAAGATCCGAGGTTCGAGTCCCGGTCAAGGAAATATTTTTACTCTTGTGATCCGTTCGATTCCGCCTTCCCCACCTTTATTGTGTTCGTCCTTTATGTGTGTTCCTATCCCTTTTCCTTATATCTGCTTCCGTATATATGAGTATTTATTCGCCATTTGGCGGGATTTCGTGTTTGAATGTATATATATGTATATATATATATATATATATATATATATATATATATATATATATATATATATATATATATATATATATTATTAGGTAATCTACCGGTTAAGGCAGGTATAACAATATATAATTATAATTATATATATAATATATATATTATAATATAAATTATATTATAATATATATGTATATATAATATATATATATTATACATAACATAAAAATATCTACCGGTTAAGGTAGGTTTTTGGATGAACTAATTAAATAATTTGTGACTCCGAGCAAACACAACATCCTGCTCTACATCAGGTCCCTCTTCAGCTCCGAGTACTTTCTTCTTCCCTTCATCCCGTCCACCATCCCTATCCTGTTCCTTCCCTTTCCTCGTTTGCCTAGCATTCTCCCCTCAATTACAGTCTTCAACATCCCACTGCCGGTTAATACCCCCTTCATCCACTTTTCCTGCCTCCATAGAATTTCTCCCAACAAACCCCTCTCATCACCCACCATACCACGTTTCCGACCCGTACATAGCTACGCTCCATATCAAATTTTTTAAGTCTTTTCTTAACTTTAAGAGTCTTTTCTAACTGCTTTCTCCCCTCGGTCATTCCTCGTGCCTAAATCGTAGTCCCCGACCTCGTCACCATCTCTTCCTTCGCCTACCGTCGCATTCTAATCCCCCATCACTATCAAATGTTTCCCTGCGGGAACACACGCGATTATGTCCTCTAACTGATCGTATATCCTATCGACGTCTTCTTCTTTATGGTTGCTCGGTGGCATGTATGCCTGAATAATAACCAAAATCGACGGTTCTGCTTTTATCTCTACTAATAAAAACCTATCCGTTACCTGCTGTATGTTGACTACGCTTCTTCCTACCTCTTCATTTAATACTATGGCAACTGCTTGTTGGCTCTCGTCCCCGCCGCTGTATATTATTCTATACTTATCACTCCAGTAATCCCCGCTATCTTTCCATTTCACCTCGCATAGACCTAAAATATCTATATTTCCCCTTTCCATCTCTCACTTAACATTCTCCAACTTCCCTGTCCTCATCATTGTCCTAGCATTCCACGTCCTATTCTAACTAATGCGGTCCTCTTCTCCTGCGTCATCTGCCCTGCTGCTGGCGGTTTTCCCTTGCAAGGGTTTCGTGGGATGACGACCGCGGAAGTCTTGCCTCCCCCGCTGTCGGGCACGACACACGGCCGATTGGGCTGAGCTCCGTAGGTACCAGGACTCAAAATCTCTGTATAGTCCATCATGTAAATCTTGGGAATGATAATTGAGATGGTTTCCCTTGGCCTTCCTCAATAGTGTTTTTAACGTGACACCATCACTTACCGGCCGTCCCACTGTGGTCGGACGCCATTGCAGCCGCCTCACTGAGGAACAGACGCTGCGTGGACTACCTTTCGTCTGGCTCCTAACCTTCGACCCATCTGGCATGGGTGACCCCATCAGGAGCAATTATCATTGCTCCCGCCAGCACAGCTCTAGGGGTCATCGGAACGCACAAGCCCTTCCACCACGTTAAGGTTGTAGTCCGGGGAGGGATATATATATATATATATATATATATATATATATATATATATATATATATATATATATATGTATAAACATAGAAATAACTTTTTTGAAAGTTTCACATGGATCCGAATAATAATATATAGGAAGTTAGCACTAGTGGGCAAAGACAGAAACACACAAAAAAAGAAAATAAACTAACTAGGTTTCGAATGTTTGGTGATCGCCACGCCACCGAAATGCGGTATGGCGAAAAAGTGAACGTGGAGGGAGTGAAGCGCGAAGATATCGGAGGGGAAGAAGAGAGGACGACTGCGAACACGTGTTGCGAACATAAGAGAGCCAAATGTTTTTGCGAAAAAAAAGACGCGTTCGCAAGGGTAATAAGTTCATTCTTTTGTTTTGCTTACTCCTGGGGATTGATTGCCTCATCATTCAGTTGAGTCACAACCGAATTCCGTGCAATGGCGATACACCCCACAACTTGAATATTTAGTTGACAGCGAGTAGGCAGACATCCCGACATCGAATGCCGCCAAGCCAAAAACTCGATTGTGCTAGGAGGAATTAAGCGGGAGCTGAGAAGTTGGTTGGCAGAAAGGAGGCTCTTTTCATTATATCTTATGTATTCATATGGAATCGTCTTTGAAGCTGTGTTGATGTAATGTCAAATCACCTAGAATTGTTTACTGATAGTCGTCAATTTAAAAAATAAGCAGAAGATATGATAGCGGAAACTTTAACACATCATGTCCCATTCGTTTACCCCCACAGGGCGGTTAGGAAAATTGTACAAAAAAGTATAATAGTACTTTTCCATTATCGTTTCCATAGTTATTGAACTGACCTCTCCACTCTATGACAACGGATCTCCGTATTTGGAAGAGTTTTGAAAGTTCTAAAAACCCCAGTCTGAGATCGTTTTCCGCGTAGAGCCACGGCATTTTCCGGCGGCTCCACAGGGGGTTCGCCCAACGCCTTCACTCGTTCACCGTCAAGGAGGGAGGTGGAGGGCCCGTAAACCCTCGGTGTTCGCGCGCCTGTTGGAGAATGAACCCCTTTCCACCAAAACCCCTCCGACGCCCCTATTAAGGCCTCTCTCGCTCCCTAACGACCCACCGCTTCCACTTGCTCCTTCCTCCGCGAAAGCGGTGAAAAGAAACCACTCGGCGCCGAAGGGAAGCGTGACCTCCTCAATGACTTCAAATGGCGGCGATTGCACGCAAAGGATGTTTATCTTCCCACTTCCACCCCTCATTCCGTCACCACCTCCTTCCCGTCCGCCTTTCTCGCATCCGAATGTGGAAAAAGTGCTCGGAGCGAAATAATTTGATAAAAGCCTTCGCCGAGACGGCGGCCATGAAAGGAAAGCATTCGATCGTAAGGTTCCTTTGATGGGTTAGCAGTGATAATTGGCCGACTGTATTTATTTCTGGCCTCCTTCTGCCTCGATTGAAAAGGAAACGTATTTATGCATGGGCTCCATACGCCTAATTAGTCCTTTGAGCAAACTCAAGTTTTTGTAAGTTAAATGCTTGAATTAAATCTCGAGACTTTTTCGCATTTTAAATTGTTTCATTCTGTAAAAGTCCTGAGCGTAAACTACTACGTACGCGCTATTGAGAATGAGTAGTCATTTCTTTTAATGAGATTTAATGGAACCGAAAGCCATGAATCAAACGTTGATGAATTAGACTATTTCCAAATTTAGCACCGAATCCCTTTGGGAGAAGGTGGAAATGAACTCTTTCATTCAACTTCTAAGTTATTTTTAATTCGTTTTAATAGCATGGCGTGTGCAAATCGAGTAAAATGTGCAAGGCGTAGATTAATGCGCCGTACATTACGTCGTATTTCTTTTCCTGGAATATTTTTGTTGTGGCTCTATGAATAGTCGAGCCAAGGGAACTATGCCTGGGAGGAGTTGTAACCGAACGCTTTTCCTCATGCGTACTATTCCTGTTCCGCCAATCCTTGTCACCTGACCGAAAACATCCGGCATCTCTAGCCTTCTCTAGCCTTTTCTAGATGGCATAGTGGGAGGAATTAAAGAAGTTCGTAAATTTGATTGGGTGTCGCAGTTCGGTAGCCCGACGAAAGGGAGTTTTTGAAATGTCCTTCGGCGAGGATTAAACGTGTAACAGAGGGGTCATTTGGGGCATGGGTACAGGGGAGATGTGGTTGGGGCACCAGGGGCCCCCATCCAGGTCATCCTCACCCTCAGTTCATTCAATGCCCGAGACGTAGATTGATTCCATTGCGACAATTCGAAGTAAATGGGAACATAATTATTTTTCCCCAACCGTGAAATTCATACGAAACCCGAGATAACATTCCAAGCCACGCGGACCAGAATCGACAATCCGTGTAAGAGCACCCCCTATTGCAGGCGTCTGACGCGACACAGGTAACCGATCTCTCACTGAAACGTCGTTCGCCATTCTCCCTCCGCCTAAATCAGGAGACGTTAGTGAAAAAAATTGACGGGACTCGGGAATTCCAATAATTTCTTGGCGGGAGTTACGGCTTCCTTCCCACCGCACGCCCCCACGCAATTTAATTAGGGGCGATCCGCATGCCACCGCGCCCTCCGCAACCAACCAACCACCAGCGCGGCGGCGGTCTCGCAGCCACCCGTGAGACCCTACCCACACCTCACGCGGCGAGTGCTATCGAACACCGCTCATTGTCTTCGGCTGGATTTCATTCGACGCTTACGTCGCTCAACTCGACAACTTTTCAACCCCGTCTTCCTTTTTATAAACTCACACGGACATCTCGGGGAGTTCCAGGGACTCCTTCCCCCTTCCAATACAACCACCACTCACCCTCCCCACTTCCCGGAGTAAACACGCTCTTCTTGGATCCTCGCGCGGGAAATCATTTCGCGGAGGCCTTGCTGGGCGGGGGAGGAATGGGGGAGGGGGGTGGAGGGGTGGGGCGGAAAGGGGGTGATGTAGGAAGTGCGTTGGCGGAAGGGAGCAGGGCTGCCAACTCGACAATTTCGGAACGTAATAGTCATTCCAGGAATTCCATTAGGTTGACAAATGGAAAAACTGAAACTTGATATTACAACTCGATTGAAATGTGTCTGATAATTATTAATGCAACAGATTATTATTATTATTAATGAGGGCATTTCCACCGATTTTTCCATAGGCCGACCCAGTTACTACACGCCACTGTAATTCTTAGACCCTAAGGCGACACAAAATAGTCTTGGACCCTATGTTTCACCAATCCATTCATCAGATCTGCATGCATTCTACCTCCCTTAATCCCACCTTATGTGACTTTTCAATGCCTCTCCGTACGCGCCTTGATTTTCCAGCATCCTCATCTCGAAGGCAGTCTTCATCACCCCACCATTCATTGTCTCCCAGTATGGCCTGCTTCCACTCCTCCTGCCTTCCTCCCAAAACAACCACCAATCATCCCCTAACAACCACTGCACTTGTTTTGTTTTCCTTTCTGTGTAGATTATTTTTTTTCTATTCTTCGGCCGCTATAAATAAACCCAATTTAAGAGGAATGAAGAAATTTATTCTATTAAACATATCATGGATTTTAACCAGAACAAAGGAACTCCTCCAATTACCATCAATTTGTTCATTCCTTCATGCGTACTTTCTTAATCTGAAGCTCACTATCCCTAGCTTCCTTTAATCAGTCCAGGTTTCTTTCTATTTCTTCCCTTCTCTGATTCCTTCAATATGTTAGTTAATTTTTTATTTTAGTTAGTATCTTCCATTGATATAATCTACCCTTCAAAGTACATATTTACTATGTTCCTTTATGCATCAATTATATATACGTATATATAAATAAATAAATATATATATATATATATATATATATATATATATATATATATATATATATATATATATATATATATATATATATATATATATATATATATATATAAAATATCTTCGAAATGGAACGCTCTTCGGCGGCGCACAAATATATAAAAACACAGATGTAGATTTTTTGAATATTGAGACACAAAGAAAGGACACTCACAATTTGTTATTTGACGTTTCGACAGCACGGCTGTCGTCTTCAGAAGATTCGATTCTTCTGAAGACGACAGCCTTGCTGTCGAAACGTCAAATAACAAATTGTGAGTGTCCTTTCTTTGTGTCTCTATATTCTAAAAATCTACATCTGTGTTTATATATATATATATATATATATATATATATATATATATATATATAATCTGGCCGGAAGACTGTGAAATCAGTTTTAGTTCCTATTCCGAAAAAGGTAAAGGCTACATCATGTGAGGACTATAGGACAATAAGTTTGATATCCCACGCAGCTAAAGTTGTTCTCAGGATCATAAACAAAATGCTAGAGAGTAGGGCAAATGATTACTTAAGGGATGATCAGTTTGGGTTTAGGAAGGGGACAGGTACGCGTGATGCCATTGCAGTAATGAGATTATTAATCGAGAGGAATATAGAACACAACCAGGAGGTATTTGCCTGTTTCGTCGATTTTGAAAAAGCCTTTGATAGAGTGAGTTGGGAAAAACTAATGAGTATATTGCAGAAATTAGGAATAGATTGGAGAGAAAGGAGGCTAATCCGCAACCTCTATATGTCTTAGACTGCTCAGGTGCGAGTGGGGAACGGGGAGTCCGGATGGGCAGTGTTAGGAAGAGGTGTAAGGCAGGCTTGCCTATTATCACTGTTGCTGTTCAACCTGTATGCAGAGGAAATGATTAAAGAGGCATGGGAAGAACTGGAGGTAGGAATGAAAGTGGGCGGGGAATTCGCAAAATCAGTTAGGTTTGCTGATGATCAAGCTTTAGTTTGTCAGTCAGCCAAGGGGTTGCAAACATTGCTGAGTGTATTGGAAATTCAGTGCGACAGGTATGGGATTAAAATCAATATTAATAAAACAAAGGTTATGCGATTTTCTAGACAGCAAAAGACTAAGCTAAACATTAAAATAGGAGGGCAAAAACTAGAGCAAGTACAACAGTTTACGTATCTAGGTAGTGTTTTAGATCAACACGGTCAAAGTAGTAGGGACGTACGGAGAAGGATTGCGCTAGGCAAAGAGGCTTTCACAAGGCGGAGGGAGTTGATGAGAGGGACGTTGAGTAAGGATGTTAAGAAAAGACTCGTAAAAACTTTGATATGTAGCGTAGCTATGTACGGCGCGGAAGCGTGGTCGTTGAAGCAGGAGGATAGACGCAGACTGGAGGCTTTCGAAATGTGGGTGTGGAGAAGAATGGAGAAGGTGAAATAGACAGAGAAGAAAACAAATGAGGAAAAACTTGGTTTGGTGGGCGAAGAGAGGGGTTTGTTGGGAGCAACCCTATGGAGGCAAGAAAAGTGGATAAAGGGGGTATTGACCGGCAGCGGGATATTGAAGGCTGTAATTGAGGGGAGAATGTTAGGCAAACGAGGAAAGGGAAGGAACAGGATAGGGATGTTGGACGGGATGAAGGGAGGAAGAAAGTACTCAGAGCTGAAGAGGGACCTGATGTAAAGTAGGATGCTGTGTTTTGCTAGGGGTCACAAATTATTTAATTAGTAATTATGTCCATCCAAAAACCTACCTTAACCGGTAGATTACCTAATAATAATAATATATATGTATATATATATATATATATATATATACATACAGTATGAGTGTGTATATATATATATATATATATATATATATATATATACATACACTCATTTATATAGATACAGATATAAGGAAAAGGGATAGGAATACACATTAAGGACGAACACAGGAGAGGTGGGGAAGGCGGAATCAAGCAGACCACAAGAGTAAAAATATATCCTAGACCGGGATTGAACTCCGAATCTTTCCACTTGCCGGGCGGAGGCTCTTAACCACTTGAGCTATATAGGAAACGTAATTTACCCTGAGATCTGCGATGCTTTATACAAGCAAGTGCCCCGATTCTTTGGCCAAGAGATGGCGTTAGGGAGCTGTTTCGCCCACCAAAGGAGAAATAGACAAGACACACAGAGGAAGGGAAATCTCGGTCTAGGAAATATTTTAACTCTCGTGGTCTGCTTGATTCCGCCTTCCCCACCTCTCCTGTGTTCGTCCTTTATGTGTGTGCCTATCCCTTTTCCTTATATCTGTATCTATATAAATGAGTATTTGTTCGCCGTTTGCGCGATTTCGTGTTAGAATGTATAAATATATATATATATATATATATATATATATATATATATATATATATATATATATATATATAGGTGCACATAAAAAGAACACTCCTACGTTATTTCTTGAAAATTTCGACGGAAGATAACTCCGTCTTCCTTGGAAGAAGCGATAGTATGCTATACGATAAAAATATATATATATACACACACATATATATATATATATATATATATTTATATCGTATAGCATACTATCGTTACTTCCGAGGAAGACGGAGTTAACTTCCGTCGAAATTATCAAGAAATAACGTGGGAGTGTTCTTTTTATGCGCACCTACATATATATTTTGTTGCTATCCGAGTTATATATATATAAATATATATATATATATATATATATATATATATATATATATATATATATATATATACATATATATACATAGTATATATACATAGTATATATATATATATATATATATATGTATATCCTCGTGAAGGAGGGCTCGGTGGGGTGTGAAGGATATGGTGGAAATGCCTGGTGAGTTGAAGAGAGGAGTTATGTCGCGCGAAGGGGGGATTAGGCAGCGATTGTGGAGACCGCGCTGAGGACAGTCGACCTTTCGTGAGGAAGGGGAAACGACCGGCAAGAAAAACACCTGGGCAAGCGTTTGAGGAAAGACACTCTTAAGAATTAATTAGCTAAACGAAGCGGGAGGGATTTTTCACTCTGCTTGCCTCATTGCGCTCCCGAGCAGGGACCACAACCATTCTTATTATAGAATTTTGAACGGTGGGGCGCCAAACAATCCTCTCAAGGTGCACAGTTGAAACTCAAGAGCTAGTGACCTCCTTCAAACATCTTTTGATTATTTTCTCATGGCGAGATTTTTTAAACTAACACTCTTGACAGTAACGGGGTGTTAACGTCCGTTTCTTGAAGAGAAACTTCTACTTTTAAGTTTAAGCATCTTTTTGAGGTTTTGTCAATTTATGCGGGATCCAACACGACCGATTGTTTTTCGTAGCTAAAATGTTCACGCAATATCTTATTGATACTCGTCATACTAATCTCCAAGGATATCTCAACCTCACGATAAGTCACACCGCGATCTTCCTTTACTTGTTCCTGCACAGCATCAATATTTTTTGGCACAGCAACTTATTTTGGGCGACCCTCGCCGCTTTCGTCGCTAAGCGAATGGCGGCCATGACGGAATCCGTTATACCAGCGTAAGATTTTATGATACACACACCGGCGAAACTATCTCCAATGTTTTCAAACTTTTATCATTTTTTTTTTAGTATTACAATCCTAGAATTGGTGTACTGCAGCCCTGCTCCATGGTGCAAGGGCTGCATCTCCTCGGGAGTTTAATGCGGTGGTTTCCCGTTGCCTTCCGCATCGCAGTACTTCGGCCGATTCCGTGAACTTCACTCTCGCCCGAAGCTGTGGCAGTTGATGCCGGGCCGATCTCCTTGATCTGCGCCATCATTGCCTTTTACTGAGAGCTGCTTCCTCTTAGTAGTAGGGTCATTTTGTGCTGCGTGTAAAAGTCGTCGACCGCTGAAAAATATTCTTCCGCAGAATATCCAGATAAATCTTCTCCGTGCAATGGTCTCGAACCGGCGACCCTCGGAATGAGAGTCGAACACGCTACCACTGGTCCACCCCGGCCCCCCTTTATCATATAAGTGAGCAAAAAAATTCAACACTATGTACACAACTTTAACTTCGATTAACATATAATTTTGGGATAACAAATAATAAAATCTCATCTGTTACGACCTTCACGACGTTCTTCGCTGAGCGAATTGAGACCATGATGGAATTCATTATACCAGCGTTTTACAGTAACAAAGGCTTCATCGCGAAAAGTGGAAGTAAGTTGGCAGATGCACCCCTGTCTTGATAATCCACGTCGAAAGCCGTGAAAAGTCATCGCACGAAAGTGTCCACGAGTTTACTCCATTTTTTTCGCAGAGACAAAATTGTCAAGCCCCGGTAAACAACACAAGTTATGGTTAAACGGCAAAATTTTTTGAAGAAAGTTAGCGTTAAAAGGGCCAAACTTTCAGATGGAAACGTCAGATGGCGCCTGAAGCACACAGTGTTGTCAACGCTCAAATTATAAATAGCACCCCTTGTATAGATAGCTCATGGATTCCTATTGTTATTTCTATCCAAAAACTCCTGGGACGATATTTAGGCTCTATTTAGAAGAAATATCCCTTCTTAATCAAGGCCATTATTATTCCAGCTATGGACCGCCACCTTTGCGGTAGTGACTAAGAGCAACTAATTAATTAGTCGCTGCTTTCCGCCGATCCTGGAATCTGAAAAATAACGAAGTCTAAGAATACGGCTTTCTGAAAATAAGTATCTCCGAGAGTTATGGCAGGTTTTTCTTGTCTTTGCAGTTTCCGAAGGAGTTGAATTACACTTCTTGATAATCATAACAAATAAATGGCTTACTCTCATAACATGATTTTTTTAAATTTTATTCATGTCCGACATTTTGTCTTCGCCAATATTTTTTTTTAATTAATAATTTTAACTTTTTTAGACTTGAGTATAATGGAATCTCTTCTAAATATTTTTACCTCATGAACTGATTTTAAATATTTAAAACCGCTATATAAAATATTTATATTGAATTTTGTACTTATGTTGGTCGCAGTAGTCCAGTGGGTAGAGCGTTGGACTACTGACCAAAGGGCCCGGGTACGATTCCCGGGCGAGCCTCTCTGGGCACCTATGCCATGTGATTTTTCGGATACCAGATCTTCCTGGGAAACCATAACCGGCACAGGGAAAGGAACTGGCCCCCCTACCCTGATGTATGAATTTCACACGCCGTATAGGGCTTAGTACTGGGTGAACTCCACCATCACCTACCAAACCGACCTTCGGGTTGATTACTCTGGCAATGGTTTTTTATTGTATTTATATCATTGTCAAAGAAGTGTTATTTCTTATGCATTAAACCAAGTGAATCCGTACAAGTCTTGTTAATAAGTTGTTAGAAAATTTAAGCTGGTAACATTGCTCTTCTTAATGCATTTCCGAAAATCAATCTTTGAAACTATTACTATGTATGCCTGTTTTGGAAATTTCTCTCCAATTTATGCTGGTACACTAAACATTCCCGGAGAAGTGTGAGAAACGCATAATGCACTGGAATGCCACTTAATGATAGGATTGCCATTTTCACGATGGGCGCAGAGAGTAGGAAAGAAAGACTAAAAGGGAAAAAGAGGAAGTGGGGCGTCTTAAAATGACAGATATAATCACAAGAGATGACAATAGTGGTCCATTAGGTGTCTAAAAATGGCAAGAAACAAGCAAGGCACACATTTCATTGGATGAACGTGGAACAAGGATATGCAACTAGAAGACGCCATGAAATTCTCAGCGCTCTAGATAAACGGATTTATCTTAGTATTCTATTGCATCAGATTAATGTTAAAATGGTATGGTAGACCTAAAAGGCTTGATAAGAATGTAGTAAACCTACAGTTAAAACATTCAATATCTTAAAGGCCGTTAAGGTTCTAAACAAAATTAAAGTCATCCCTCTGTTCGTATGCATTAGTGAAAGATGCATTCTTGTAAAATCAAGAGACCCAAGTTGCAAATAATCCATATGTAACAGTGAAACTAACTACTGAGTTAATCACTAGGCATAAATTCACTAAATTATTATTAATAAGCATTTGAAATGGGTCTTAAAAACAAGTACTTTTTTATTAGTCGTGGAATCTTCTATAAGGATTCCGTGACACGCTTTTCCTTGCCAAATTCTGTTTCACATGTCTCAGATTTATTAATATAATCGTAAAACTAGCGGAAAACATCTTGCTAGTAAGTATAAAAACAAAATTGAGATAATTTATGGGGGTATAAAAGTTGATACATATTTTTCTTCATTTTTTGAGATAAATCTCGTGTCTCTTAAAAACTTGATGTATTTTTGAACCTGTACACCTGCCTGCTCAAGACCCTAAAAAAGGATTTTCTCAGGTTAGGTTTATCAAAAGAACAAACGGTTAACTTCTCCAACGTGTCACCCGAAGATGAAAGGGCGTTGAGCAAATTGTCACAGTCTCCTTGCCACGTAAAGTCTGATTTATTTGAACCTTTACGTGAGAAAAGGGAATATTTTTTCAACTTCTCGAAGTTATTATCGGCGGGAAATAAGAGTATCACGACATGACAAATTGAATATCCAAATTATCGGTGCTGGAGGAAGAGATTTTGGTTAAGGATAAGTCACTGTAAATACAATTCAGTGATTCTTTATCTGATTTGAAAATGAAATCGACTGATTCAGGACGCTAAAAAATTAAAATACTCCTTGAAGGCGGGAAAGCATCGATTATCGACAGTTATATCCGGACAAATTGGCATCCATTCGTATTTACATTAAAACAGTCTCATGTAAATGCATAGATGCACCGAAATATATCCAATGTGGTACTACAGATATCATTTCGGAAAATGAGACGCGTAAGCCTTGGTAATGATGTATTTCTTCAGCTACGTATTATCCTCATAGAGTGTGGATAGTCCACAAATTCCTCAAGTCTGCCGGAACTGGTCATTATTACTAAATATATATCTTCATAGAATCGTGTAATTTATATTATAGACATGTGTGAAGTAGTTTATTATTCATTCAATATTTGAATACAAAAACCACATGTTTAGTCTCCTATATATATTTGATTTACATTTTATAAATATTTTCAGCGAACAAACTTTCGAAACATAAAAACAAGATACGGTGACGCCATTAATCTTGGTCCGATGGCTAAATGCATCATGAATCAAAGAGGATAATCTCTTTTCTCCTCCTGTCTCAGAATCACGCGGCCGAGCATCGAGCGATAGAAAACATTCATTCAATCAGTGACTTAAGGGGTCGAGCGAGTGAGTTGGTAATTAAAAGAGCCTAAAAACGCCCTGATTTAATTCCTGAGGAACGGATCGAACGGAGCAATAATCTTCGCGGAAAATTTAATCGATTCGCCACGAGAATCGGATTGTAAGGAGTCCCGGAGAAAATTAGCGGAGTAGAAACCTTTGACGGAGTTAATCGTTTGACAGACCAACGTTGGGTTCCGGCCGGGGTTTATCGGCGTAGTGCAACGTGGAAGCCATGTGTTATTAACCATGTGTGCCCGAGATTTGGTCGGCGTGGAGAGAGGTGCGATTGAGGGGGAGAATCCCTAGTAGGAAAGGAGAGAGGGGGTTGGTCTCCACTAATGAACCACGAGAAGGAAAAGAGCCGGAGCTCTGACCTCGGTCGGTGTACCAGAGGAGGACTCCAAGGGTCTTCCCTTCGCTAATCCAACCCACTGCACACCCTGTTCACGCAAATACAATCACTCCTCCTCCACTCAACCACACCTTACACAGATCGCTGTGGAATTTTGCATCATTATTTTTAGTTAATGTTACGCTTCTCATTACTCCGAATGTGTTGTCAATATAATTAATTCCTTCATTTCAATTTCAGTAATTTAATAATATGTATGCTATGTAAAAATGATTGTTACAATGTACATGTATCTTTCCTCTAATTCATTGGGTTTTTTGCAGGTTTTTCACTCCCCCCTTCTCTTCGTGGGTGTTTTTTCCTGCGTGGGTTTTTACTAGTTGAGCAATGCCACGCTCTCCCTTGCTTTTCCCACAAACTTCATTCTTTGCTTAGACTTTCCTTATTTTATTGCTCTCTTTCTTCACTGTCATTTACTTTGAGTATGTGTGTATGTGCAAGTGTATCCTTAATTTATACATTTAATTTATTATTTATTTATATATATGGCACAATAGAACACAAATAAAATAAAAAGGTCTTACTTGAAGAAGGTCGAAAGATCAAACAATCTACAATATGAGTGTCCTTTTAAGTGTTATCTATTTTATTTGTCTTCTATTGTGTCGCCCAAATGCTATATTGATCATATGAGTGTTTCAACATTATCGCTATATACATATATTTATTTATTTATATTTATATATATTTCCTTTTCTTTCCAATGTGTAAATTGTACATAATGAATTTATGTCTGTATTTATGTGTACACATGAATGTATTTATAAGTTTAATGCCTAATATAATATGTATACGACGATGGATTAAAAGGAAGACGGGGCCATTAGGTCTTAATTTCGCCCAAATAAAGATCTCTATCTATATTTCTCAATCCTTCCCACAAAATGGGCATATTTAAACTTCAGGTCATTTCAACTTTACCATGTATTTCTGCCAATGTAATCTATTTTCATCCGTCCCTTCTCCATCATTACACCCACGTAATCGGATCAAAGTAATGCTGCGCCATCTAGGCTTGCCACTAACTCATGTCGTTCGAGTAAACCGCTACGGATTAAAGCCTGATTTTTTTGTTTTTTGTCTTTGGTACGGAGTTACTTCTTTCACTCTTATCTTGGACTTCCGTCTTGAATGAAACTGTGCCCCGTAAAAATTACAGTTGATCGGAAGGGATGCTCTGCAGCGCGGTTTGCCTTTGCCTTTATGTTTCATTCGATTTCCCATTACTTCAATAAACTACCATAAGTGTGTCTCTAGTCATAATCTCTTCAATATTTAACTGTCCCAGGTAGCCTTTAACCTTAAAAAATGATATTGTCAACCTGAGCAGCGTTGTTTTCATCTTGCCGGTCGCGTCATTTTTCTAATCCCGCCTTGGGGAATGAATTTTATGAAGCGGAGTATTGAACTTTTTAGAGGAGTCTTAAAGGTGAAAAATGGCCTCTTTGAGTGTCCAAGTTACCTCTCCCACAATGCATCCTTTGATGAAACAGTAGAAATTGAATCGGACAATGCGAGAACTTGAGCAAGAACGAATTTTATTTGTCTGGTGCCATTTCACCATTAACCCTAAAAAAGTAACCACTGGCATGGCTCTAAAAAAAAATAAGCGTGATTTTCATAGCAAACCAAAACACATCGAAACGCCCATATACGTGTATATCGCATACATTGCGTGCCATGTAGAATGGGGAGGCGGATCAAGTGATCAAGAAGGAAATACGGAGTTAAGCGTTTCTGGTCCGACCTTCAAAAGGTAACGTAACGTTGATACCTCACGGCTTAAGGTAAGCGTTCGCCTTGAAGCGCTGCCAGAGTGATGCGGAGCGAATAGCTGGATTTAGAAAATTTCATTTCCCTTGGCTTTGAATCCATAAACTTTGACGATGGAGCTCGATAAAAAAAACTCAAAGGCAACTAACTTTTTCCAGTTTACTTCCTAGGTACTTAAATGAGGGTAACCAGGTTTTCCGAAAACTTCGGGGCAGTCAGAGATTTTGACCAAACGTCCCATTGTCCCTGAAAGTATTGACAATTTTTTATTCGTCCTGAATTGGTAATTTAAATGGCCACAATATCAACATATGTTTCGATGGTAGCGTTCAAAGTACAACTCATAGAATTTGCGATAATGTATATGCAGTAGTTAAGAGTTGAACCCATTTTTATAGCCAAAAATGTATCACAAAGTTCAAAAATATGGATCACGCCCAATAATAAATAAGTTCAAAGGTCAGATGGGGGTGATAAAAGTCATTGAAAACACTATAAAGACAAGAGGGTAAAATAAGGTCCTTTATTTATTTCACATCAATTCGAAAAAAGCACTTCGGCCTTTGCACCGAACTTGTAACAATGATATTGCAATTAAAAACACACCAGCCCTAGATGGAGAAAAACCCACCAAGGAGGGAATCGAAGCCGCGACCTCTCGGTTGGCAGGTGAGGACGTTACCCCCCGACGCCCCACCACTTGGCATATTCAACTGTCGAGAATAACTTTTGATTCGAGTCAGCTTGTGAAACATATTTAGTAGTAGTTTGTAGGGGAGGCGACCGAGAGCTGAGGTCATTCGCGCCATTAGGGATGGACAGGAAAGGATTAAGGGTGGAGAAAAACCCGGGGTCGGCATTAACCTACTCGTAACGAAAGGCACCAAAGGGTCACATAGTTCAATGTCCCATCCGACGGACGACGTACTCAATCAAAGTGCCACGAAGATACGGGTCAGGATACCACTGAAACATATCTCCCGCCGCCGGGTTTCGATACGAGACCCTCTGGGTAAGAAGCCAGTACGTTGGCCATTAAACACATTTTTGAAGGCAGAGTAATCGAAAAGAACGACAGAGGATGTTATTGCGTGTGACGCATTTAACGTTAAAAACGAAAACGTTAACGTTAAAAGTGAAAAATTAATATAAAGATCGAAAGAGGTTTGTCGATGGGAGAATGGAGAGGAACCATCTGAAAACTAATCTCATAATCGACGGTATTACTGCATTTGATGTTTCCGTTGCCCCATTCACTTTCACTTCAAACATTTTTCAACAGATATAACGACGTTCCTAGTTTTCTGTGACTGCTTCTCTTCCCATTTTCCTATTCGTATCGTATCTCCGTCCGTATCCCTGTAAATCTGGTCACCATGGCTAAACCCGCAGAACGCGTGCTCTGATGTCTTTCTAGGTCCACCCCTTTCTCCACCCCCCCTATCCTCATCCACCCCCACCCTCTCTGCCTCTGTCCTTTTCTCTCCTCGAAGAACCCTCCCTCCCCCCTCACTCCGGGCGGAACGAAAGCAAGCAGTGGCTGTGTCGCCTCTCACACTGCCAACAAAGCCCTCCCTCCTCCTCCTCCTCCCCCCCCCCGAACATCTATTCCTGGAGACATTTTCCATCTACCGATTCCGCCCTCCTCCCTGCTCTCCCGCCACCTCAGACACCTTCCCCTCTTCCTTCCACCGATCCCTCCATGGTCTAGTCCGGCGCCCTTGCCCAGGCCAAACTCAAATAGGCGCCCACACACCCAAAAGCGAAGTCGTTGAATGAAAACATGCGAAATGAATTGAAAGCTGACTACTTGCCCTATAAATATGTTCCTTTGAATCCGCACGGCTCAACCCAAACAGTTATGAGTTAACCATGAGGCAGGGAAGGCCGATTCTTGATTTTCCCGAAAGCCAAAAAGGCCTCTAACTAGTCAAAGGGTGCCTTTGATGGCACAAAGTATAAGGGCATTCGAAGGAACAGTGAATTCCATAGATCTTGAGAAAATTATCTCAATATGACAGCATTACACGCTTGTATAAGCACAAATATTTTTTGGCCTTAAGGATGTGATCAAAGTTCAAATGAAGAGAGGAGGAAATATTAATCCTGTCAAAATAATCAATATCAAATGCTTTTCAATTGAACAACCTGAATAAGAATTGAATGAAATGTAGTGGGAAGTTAAAATTAGGTTTGAAGACGTAAGTTAAAGAAAAAATTTATTTGTTTCTCAGGCTTTTTAACATCGATTTTATTTAATTTCGATGAAGAATAGAAAAGGGAGAACGACGAAGCGGAAGTTTATCGGTGCAGCCGGTAAACGCCGTGCCAATTACACTAGTCAGTTTCGCGTGATGGAAATGCTGCTATTCCGGACGAGTTTTGTATGCGCGTCTGCTAGAGCAGCATCCGGGGGTTGGATGGATGTTAAATACAAACTGAAAGCAATTTGGAAACTATCACTTCCGCACTTCGGCCCAGGAATGCTGAGGAGTAACGGGTGTTCGCTTTGGTAGACAACAAGTAAAATCTGATACGCGATGCTGCTTTGGACATGCCTTCCAACAGCCAAGGATTCAAATGCTTCAGACTCAACCTTGGGGTGAAAAATAATGACCGCTTTAGTGATGCATCAGAAATACGTGTCAGACTTTCCTCGAAACATCTTTATTTTTTATGATGCTCGTTCGCCCACGTTTCAATTTCTGCCGTGGATTTGTCCAAACTATCGCATATACGTTTTACAGAAAGTTCACTTTGAGTTTTCATCATTCCAATACATTTACTTAAAACTGCTTTAACTAACTGGCAGGTAAGAAAAACTTGACGAAGGTGAAAACTAATTGTTTTGGTCGCTTCTAATTTCATAATAATAATAATTAATGGTTACTGATAAAACTTACCAATGTATTCAGGATGCAAGGTTTTTTTAAAGTCCAAAATCACATTCAATGTAGCGTATACCTCTGTGGGAGTTTTCTGAACTCCAATAGTCGACTCAGTGTGGGTTTAAGTCTTTCCGTTAAGTTTATTCATAATCAGTTTGTATTGCCGTTTTAATATAAATTTACAATAGACAAAGGAGTTCCTTGTAGAATTATCGTCATATGTAGTGCTTAGTTATTTTTGTCGATAATCTAGCATATGCAGTATAAATACTAATTATACAAATGTCTCAATAGATCCTGGAACATCTTTCAACAAACCTGCTGATCTTACGCAATAATCCAATATTTATTTTCCTCCAGCGTTAACGCCTTTGGTCGTTAACCAATCATTTTTTCGAACAATAGAAACAACAACTGGTAAAACAGCTGTTTGCATCGAAACACGTTTGAATTTGAAAAAGGGTTTTTAACAAACGAATCAGCTCAGAGAAATGACACATATCTTCCGTTCATAGGTGTTTTCATCCACATATTTTTCCTTCGACTTTATAATTCCGTTTTGTCCATTTATCTCAAAACTCTTAGAGCATTTGTCAATTTTTTACATGTATAATTTTATTCATTTAGCTTTTCCAATTTAAAGTCTCGTTTCCTTCCAATTTTTAAGAAATGAAAATGCATTTCTTTGATACTTTAAGTTGTACCAGCATGCGTTTCATTGCTATGAAATTTTTATTTCTTTGGAGAGGTTTCCGTTCAAACATTTTTTTCAGAATTATACTTGGCTTATTCATTAGAGATATGATTTTTAAGGTACTTGTGCATAAACCACTTCATTGAGTTAATTCAATTGTGTATGATCCCTTTGGAAATTCATCGTGGCTATATAATTGTTAAGTGCCGATGTTTCAAGCAAAACGCTTGTGAGCTTTAATTTTACTTAAAAATCAGAGATGGTGTGTGTGTGATTTTAAAGTAAAATAACATACTCACTTGGACAGTGATTGTGGAAAAAATAAAAATCAACATGATTCTCTTTCCTACCTCGAAATGCGTAATCAACTTATCCAGTCGTCAATTTTTTTTATTATTAAGAGAATATAACGTGTTGCGGAGTGTTTTTCAAAGGGATTATATTTTATCTTTAATTTACATAAAATATGGTCCTTATGTTATGATATGTCGGTCCTCATTAAATTTTCCAATGTTCATAGCCGCAGGAATAATCGACTCGTCCACTTGACTTGGGATTGCGGGATAGTGTTCAGCTAAGGCGGTCTTGAGAATGCGTTAACTTATCATATTTTCCTTTGGTGAATCATTAAATTGTAAACCGTTTGCATCTGTCGAAAATTTACATTTCAAGTTCACTCATAACTCTTCTTTTTTACGCATGGTGATATATAAATATATTCCCGAAGATAAAGTGCAGATAGTATTTTAAACTATGAAATGCATAACCAGGCTTTGCTGTTGTTTGAAGACGCGTGTTACCTCATGTGCGGCAGTTTATTAATGAAGTTAGGAATGCCAGCGCCTGATCGTGGAATGAACGACGTGTTTAATCGAGAGTTGGAACGTAAACTTGAATATGATCGACATGAATTAAACCAATCAGTTCAAACGAGTGCACCCTTGCTGAACCCCCAACAGAAGGAATTATATGATACATTAGTGAAGGCAATTGATGATGGAAATGGTGGCTTATTTTTCCTGGATGCCCCTGGTGGAACTGGGAAGACATTGATATGAGTATCATTGCTTTTGAACATTGCTCTTGCGAGATCGGACATTGCGGTTGCTTCTTCTGGCATAGGTGGCCACATTGTTGGAAGGATGCCGTAAGGCTCATTGAGCGTTAAAGTTGCCGTTGAACCTACCAAAATCTGAACAAATGACGTGTAACATTTCGAAACAGTTCGCGATGGCCAAAATTTGAGTAGCATCTAAAGTCATCATATGGGACAAATGCACGATGGCGCTCAAACGCGCATTTGAGGCAATTGACCGGACATTGAAAGATCTGCGCAATGACTCGAGATGCTTTGGTGGCGCAATGATTTTACCGTCTGGCGATTTCCGCCAAGCACTGCCAGTCATCCCAGGATCGACTGCTGCCGATTAAATATACGCTTAACTCAAATCATCAAATATGTGGCGCTATATGAAGAAACTCCAACTGACAATAAACATGAGAGTTGCATTGCTGAGCGATCCATCTGCTGAAGATTTCTCCAAGCAATTGTTGGATTGCAATTGGATGACTTAAACTTCGAAATTCAGAATCAAATCGTTGGTACTCTGCAGGTATTCAAATCTATTGACCTTACAACAAACGAAGACTAAGTCACCAAATATCCATTTGAATTTGTAAACTCCTTGGATGTGCTTGGCTTACCACCGCCAAATTTGCAGCCGAAGGTTGGCTTGGTGGTCATGAAGCTTCCACATCCAAACCAACCAAAACTATGCAATGGAATGCGTTTGGTGATAAAAAAAAACTGATGATCAATGTGATTCACGTGACTTTACTCAAAGGAAAATTCAAAGATGAGGAAGTTCTCATTCCGAGGATTCCTATGATCCCAACCGATAGTTTAAGAGCCTTTGAGTTTAAACGAATTCAATTTCCAATTCGTGTTGCATTCGCGATGACGATTGACAAATTACAAGGCCAATTGCTGAATGTTAGTGGTCTGAATCTGGAAAACCCATGATTTTCTCATGGCCGATTATATGTGGCATGTTCGCGTGATGGTAAACCATCCACTTTATTTGTTCTTACGCCTGATAAGAAAACAAAAATTGTTTTATAGAAGAAGGTGCTCAACTCAAGAGAAAAAACCCAAATGCATATATGTACAGATTGAATAAAGAAAATGTCTTTCTGAAAAGCCATTGCAACACTTAATTTTGAAGTTCTTTGACCTTTTTCCTTATATTAATATAACAAGTCAAATATGATTAAAATCGGTACAGCCGTTCTTGATTTACATAAGGTGTAACTAAACTGCTAATTGAATTACACGAGCCTGACGGGGTAGAAAATTCACATATCAGGGTAGGGGGGCCAGTTCCTTTCCCAGGAAGTTATGGTTTCCCAGGAAGATCTGGCACCCGAAATATCACATTGCTTTGGTGTTTCTTAGGGTCCGAGGAGAGACTAGCCCGGGTCTTCCGGTCAGGTGTTCAACGCTCTACCGCGACCCACTATAAAATTGTGTTGGTGCGTGTATATATATATATATATATATATATATATATATATATATATATATATATATATATATATATATATATATATATATATTTTATATATTTTTTTTTAAAGTAATCTACCGGTTGAGGTAGGTTTTTGGATGGACACAACTACCAAACAAATATTTTATTACTCCTAACAAAACACAAAATCCATCATCCTACTCTATATCAGGTTCCTCTTCATCTCTGAGTACTTTCTTCCTCCCTTCATCCCGTCCAACATCCCTATCCTGTTCCTTCCCTTTCCTCTTTTGCCCAACATTCTACCCTCTATCACAGTCTTCAACTTCCCACTGCCGGTCAACACCCCTTTCATCCACTTTTCCTGCCTCCATAGGATTGCTCCCAACAAACCCCTCTCTTCGCCCACCATATCAAGTACTTCCTCATATATATATATACTATATATATATATATATATATATATATATACTATATATATATATATATACTATATATATATATATATATGTGTGTGTGTGTGTGTGTGTGTGTGTGTGTGTGTGTGTGTGTGTGTGTGTGTGTGTGTGTGTGTGTGTGTGTGTGTGTGTGTGTGTGTGTGTGTGTGTGTGTGTGTGTGTGTGTGTGTGTGTGTGTGTGTGTGTGTGTGTGTGTGTGTGTGTGTGTGTGTGTGTGTGTGTGTGTGTGTGTGTGTGTGTGTGTGTGTGTGTGTGTGTGTGTGTGTGTGTGTGTGTGTGTGTGTGTGTGTGTGTGTGTGTGTGTGTGTGTGTGTGTGTGTGTGTGTGTGTGTGTGTGTGTGTGTGTGTGTGTGTGTGTGTGTGTGTGTGTGTGTGTGTGTGTGTGTGTGTGTGTGTGTGTGTGTGTGTGTGTGTGTGTGTGTGTGTGTGTGTGTGTGTGTGTGTGTGTGTGTGTGTGTGTGTGTGTGTGTGTGTGTGTGTGTGTGTGTGTGTGTGTGTGTGTGTGTGTGTGTGTGTGTGTGTGTGTGTGTGTGTGTGTGTGTGTGTGTGTGTGTGTGTGTGTGTGTGTGTGTGTGTGTGTGTGTGTGTGTGTGTGTGTGTGTGTGTGTGTGTGTGTGTGTGTGTGTGTGTGTGTGTGTGTGTGTGTGTGTGTGTGTGTGTGTGTGTGTGTGTGTGTGTGTGTGTGTGTGTGTGTGTGTGTGTGTGTGTGTGTGTGTGTGTGTGTGTGTGTGTGTGTGTGTGTGTGTGTGTGTGTGTGTGTGTGTGTGTGTGTGTGTGTGTGTGTGTGTGTGTGTGTGTGTGTGTGTGTGTGTGTGTGTGTGTGTGTGTGTGTGTGTGTGTGTGTGTGTGTGTGTGTGTGTGTGTGTGTGTGTGTGTGTGTGTGTGTGTGTGTGTGTGTGTGTGTGTGTGTGTGTGTGTGTGTGTGTGTGTGTGTGTGTGTGTGTGTGTGTGTGTGTGTGTGTGTGTGTGTGTGTGTGTGTGTGTGTGTGTGTGTGTGTGTGTGTGTGTGTGTGTGTGTGTGTGTGTGTGTGTGTGTGTGTGTGTGTGTGTGTGTGTGTGTGTGTGTGTGTGTGTGTGTGTGTGTGTGTGTGTGTGTGTGTGTGTGTGTGTGTGTGTGTGTGTGTGTGTGTGTGTGTGTGTGTGTGTGTGTGTGTGTGTGTGTGTGTGTGTGTGTGTGTGTGTGTGTGTGTGTGTGTGTGTGTGTGTGTGTGTGTGTGTGTGTGTGTGTGTGTGTGTGTGTGTGTGTGTGTGTGTGTGTGTGTGTGTGTGTGTGTGTGTGTGTGTGTGTGTGTGTGTGTGTGTGTGTGTGTGTGTGTGTGTGTGTGTGTGTGTGTGTGTGTGTGTGTGTGTGTGTGTGTGTGTGTGTGTGTGTGTGTGTGTGTGTGTGTGTGTGTGTGTGTGTGTGTGTGTGTGTGTGTGTGTGTGTGTGTGTGTGTGTGTGTGTGTGTGTGTGTGTGTGTGTGTGTGTGTGTGTGTGTGTGTGTGTGTGTGTGTGTGTGTGTGTGTGTGTGTGTGTGTGTGTGTGTGTGTGTGTGTGTGTGTGTGTGTGTGTGTGTGTGTGTGTGTGTGTGTGTGTGTGTGTGTGTGTGTGTGTGTGTGTGTGTGTGTGTGTGTGTGTGTGTGTGTGTGTGTGTGTGTGTGTGTGTGTGTGTGTGTGTGTGTGTGTGTGTGTGTGTGTGTGTGTGTGTGTGTGTGTGTGTGTGTGTGTGTGTGTGTGTGTGTGTGTGTGTGTGTGTGTGTGTGTGTGTGTGTGTGTGTGTGTGTGTGTGTGTGTGTGTGTGTGTGTGTGTGTGTGTGTGTGTGTGTGTGTGTGTGTGTGTGTGTGTGTGTGTGTGTGTGTGTGTGTGTGTGTGTGTGTGTGTGTGTGTGTGTGTGTGTGTGTGTGTGTGTGTGTGTGTGTGTGTGTGTGTGTGTGTGTGTGTGTGTGTGTGTGTGTGTGTGTGTGTGTGTGTGTGTGTGTGTGTGTGTGTGTGTGTGTGTGTGTGTGTGTGTGTGTGTGTGTGTGTGTGTGTGTGTGTGTGTGTGTGTGTGTGTGTGTGTGTGGTGTGTGTGTGTGTGTGTGTGTGTGTGTGTGTGTGTGTGTGTGTGTGTGTGTGTGTGTGTGTGTGTGTGTGTGTGTGTGTGTGTGTGTGTGTGTGTGTGTGTGTGTGTGTGTGTGTGTGTGTGTGTGTGTGTGTGTGTGTGTGTGTGTGTGTGTGTGTGTGTGTGTGTGTGTGTGTGTGTGTGTGTGTGTGTGTGTGTGTGTGTGTGTGTGTGTGTGTGTGTGTGTGTGTGTGTGTGTGTGTGTGTGTGTGTGTGTGTGTGTGTGTGTGTGTGTGTGTGTGTGTGTGTGTGTGTGTGTGTGTGTGTGTGTGTGTGTGTGTGTGTGTGTGTGTGTGTGTGTGTGTGTGTGTGTGTGTGTGTGTGTGTGTGTGTGTGTGTGTGTGTGTGTGTGTGTGTGTGTGTGTGTGTGTGTGTGTGTGTGTGTGTGTGTGTGTGTGTGTGTGTGTGTGTGTGTGTGTGTGTGTGTGTGTGTGTGTGTGTGTGTGTGTGTGTGTGTGTGTGTGTGTGTGTGTGTGTGTGTGTGTGTGTGTGTGTGTGTGTGTGTGTGTGTGTGTGTGTGTGTGTGTGTGTGTGTGTGTGTGTGTGTGTGTGTGTGTGTGTGTGTGTGTGTGTGTGTGTGTGTGTGTGTGTGTGTGTGTGTGTGTGTGTGTGTGTGTGTGTGTGTGTGTGTGTGTGTGTGTGTGTGTGTGTGTGTGTGTGTGTGTGTGTGTGTGTGTGTGTGTGTGTGTGTGTGTGTGTGTGTGTGTGTGTGTGTGTGTGTGTGTGTGTGTGTGTGTGTGTGTGTGTGTGTGTGTGTGTGTGTGTGTGTGTGTGTGTGTGTGTGTGTGTGTGTGTGTGTGTGTGTGTGTGTGTGTGTGTGTGTGTGTGTGTGTGTGTGTGTGTGTGTGTGTGTGTGTGTGTGTGTGTGTGTGTGTGTGTGTGTGTGTGTGTGTGTGTGTGTGTGTGTGTGTGTGTGTGTGTGTGTGTGTGTGTGTGTGTGTGTGTGTGTGTGTGTGTGTGTGTGTGTGTGTGTGTGTGTGTGTGTGTGTGTGTGTGTGTGTGTGTGTGTGTGTGTGTGTGTGTGTGTGTGTGTGTGTGTGTGTGTGTGTGTGTGTGTGTGTGTGTGTGTGTGTGTGTGTGTGTGTGTGTGTGTGTGTGTGTGTGTGTGTGTGTGTGTGTGTGTGTGTGTGTGTGTGTGTGTGTGTGTGTGTGTGTGTGTGTGTGTGTGTGTGTGTGTGTGTGTGTGTGTGTGTGTGTGTGTGTGTGTGTGTGTGTGTGTGTGTGTGTGTGTGTGTGTGTGTGTGTGTGTGTGTGTGTGTGTGTGTGTGTGTGTGTGTGTGTGTGTGTGTGTGTGTGTGTGTGTGTGTGTGTGTGTGTGTGTGTGTGTGTGTGTGTGTGTGTGTGTGTGTGTGTGTGTGTGTGTGTGTGTGTGTGTGTGTGTGTGTGTGTGTGTGTGTGTGTGTGTGTACGTGTGTATATATATATATATGTATGTATATATATATATATATACACATGGGTGGTTCGAAAAGTTTCCGGCCTCAAAAATTTCAGGAAAAATGTCTTGTATCTTTGTTAGGTCTCCGCTACCACCCTCATATATATATATATATATATATATATATATATATATATATATATATATATATAATATAGACGATGATCCTTGATCGATATTTATTATTTAAGAATTTTTTCAGTGTTCTATGAACGATTACAAAGAAATAAATAAGAAAAATTGTTTTGTATGAAAATATTCATCTAACAAATATTAGTGACGCGCTTAATTAAATCTAGTTCTAAAACTGAATTTGAAATTTCTGTTACATGCTCTCCAAAATTTGCGTCATTGAAACGTTATCTTAAATACACAGCTTCGAAATTTTAATTAATACAAAATGTGTCCACAAAGTTAGTCCTGGACGCCTTGTTACAATTCTGTCTTGTTTTCGTCACTCGATTTTCAGCTCTTACTCCTCTTAGAACATTTCCCCTTATCACCTTATCTTTAAGGGGCCCATCTTACCTCCGCTCTCATTCATCCTCTTCCGCAGAATCCTTCTTCAACTTCTCCCGCTTTCTGCAAATGCCTCGCTGCGACCTTCTTCCTTCTTTCTTTCCCCTCCCCTGCCCCCACGCCCCTTCTCGCGCTTCTAACATACTCGATGAGGCCACGCTACGCAGGAGTTCCTCTCCATTCCACTCCGCGCATTCTCCACGCCGTCAACGCCAATTGCCCACCCCACCCCAACCCCACCCCAACCCCACCCCACCCCACCACAACCATCCCCCCCCCCACACACGCACTTCCGCCAAACCGCGACTCTGTTTTGTTTTTACGCCCGCGTTCTCCTCTCGCTGTTAGGACGTTAACTGCTTCAGTCGCTGCTCGCGTTTGACCTCCAATTTGTGCCCCCTTCTCCTTCCAATTATCCTCTCCTTTAATCCCTCTTTCTTCCCTCATCTTCCGAGTTTCCCGCGGTGCACTTGTCCCCGGCGCTCTTCCTGCCCATCTGCCCCTCACAAGTGCTTCCTTCTCATTTGCATCACCACCGCCCCGCGTCCCTCTCCCTCCCCCCCTCCCTCCCTTCCTTCACCTCCCCTCCCATTAATTTCAGACTCCCCCGCTCTCCTCTGCGATCCATTTTCGTGGTTATGCCCTCTGTGCCCACGGCCGGTGGAAATGTTTGTCGCCCGAGCAACTGGTTAGGAGACGGAAGACGTTTACTCCAACGCAAAGACGGGCAATTTAAAAACCAACGAATTACTCAATTATGCATGACCTACTTTAGTGTTTTCATTTTAAATTCATTTAAGAATATTTTTCTATTTATTTGGTGTGATTAACCGTCGAGTTGGATACCTGATGAAATTCCAGCCCGTTAGAGATATCATAAAACACTGTATGCATTATCGCCCCATGGATTGAATTAATTATTGAAACTGTATAATCTTTAGAAAATTGTAAAAGGTACTGAGTAAATTTCAAATTTATTTCATCTATGTTTTTTTTACATTCAAGTGTTTTTAAAGAATTTGTCCGTTGGAATAATTTCGTAGATTTCAGCCGAAAAAATTATGTGTACACTTTCCATACCCTTGCCCAGTCACTTCAGTCACTCCAAATTTCGCAAACTCATTTCAGCGCCAGCCACCACTAGCATGAAATAGAAAAAAATTCACCGAGAAGAAAATTAAAGCAGAATGTGAATTGCAGCTATGATCTTGGCAAGAACAATTTTAGAGGGTGCAAAAAGAGAAAAAGGTTAGAAATGAGAAATTTAGAGTTGTATTTTAGATGCCACGCATAACTGAGTAAACCACAAGTAAATGGAAAGGGTATTTAAATGAAAGAAACAAAGAGTCATAAAGATGACGAGGGATAAAAAGCCAGAGAAAAGGAGTGTAAGAGTACATTGGCCTTGCAAGAGAAAGTCAGATGACCTCTCGTTAGTTTAGAGGGCGATCGATACAAGAAAGAATAGGTAGAGGAGCTTTGGGAGAAGAATTCCAACGATGGAGACTGTCTATTAACCTACTTAATACCCCGCAAGCCACCGCAAGGGCGTGTGGCGGGGGGTGTTCCGGCAGCACCCGTAATTAGGAGAACAAAAACCGCATATCATTACCACAAATTTATACATTCCACGAGCAAAACATGGTATGCTTTCTCGCAAAAACCCTTACACCCCCCACACACATACAAACACAATCTATCAACTAATATACACATGCACCCACAAATGTACCTGATATCTTTGCAATGTTTTGTTCCGACTTGTAAATTAAATGTTTTGAATATTTCTAAAGTTATTTCGGTTTCTTTCTATTATGATTCCTGATTGTTCGGGGAAAGAATGAGTATTTTTAATATCTATCTGTACTGGAATCTATCTCCCTTATTTTATCTTTGTTGTCTGACCTACCTAAGTAGTGTGGGGCCATTATAGTAATTCCTCTAGTGTCATCGTTAAACTCGTTTGTTCTGAACTTTCCTAAAAGTCTAAGCCTCGCTTGCTCTCTTCGTGTTTCAAGTGGCTCCCAGCCTAAATCCCCTAAAAAAACATAGACAGAACATCGTTGTTTCCGAGGAAATAACACCGGTTCGTTTTTATTTTCGACTTTTTACGAGTGCTTGTAATAAAAATCGCGTCAACATCGACCGTCACATGTTGCATTGAATCAATGTGGGGACAGAGTTGATCGGCATTCAGTAAAGGCTCTGCTACGCTACTTCTGTCGCCGTATTCCTGACAATTTGCTTCCTCGTTAAAAGATGTCATTCAACATTAGCGTTTAAAAACTGTCATTTCGCATGCTAAGCAAATGTTACCTCGACTTGCCTCGTGTTGCCTTAGTTGAGTACAACTGATCAGTTGACCATGGAACACCTTGGCCGGAATGAATCACCTGCTCGCATTGTTGAAATCCGTGTTTGCATTGCGACCGTAGGGTGACAATGTACACCGCGGCGCAATTTCGGCTGAAAATGCATAGATCGCGTTTAATGTTCCCCTACTATGGACATGGCTTGATTACAACTAGTACGGGTGTGTACGTATGATGCACGGAAATCATATTTGTACTACCATGAGCTCCTATTTTCACGCAAGGAAATGAAGCAACGGTAATTCAAGGGTCCTCGCTTATAAAGACAAGCTAAAGTGGATTGGCTGAGATATCAATTAAATTTGCGCTGATTAAGCCGATTGTAAATCAATAATTCACTGTTCAGATAAGGTCACTGGCCAAAATTCATTTGAGAAAACTTAATGAAACATCACTACACACAACGTAAATAATGTATACAATCCACTGAATGTCCGATTTTGTCTATTTTTTAGTCACGTAAAGGGCTATAGTCGCTTATATTCGGAAATTGTCACATCTTTTCCGCTAAGTCTCCTAGGTCGGCGTCTTGAAGGATACTAACTGTCTTGTCAAATTCCAAAGAAACTGCGGGAGATGCAGCAACAGTAACTTTTAACGGAGTCATCCGCTAATGTGCATTTCAATGCAACAATTTCAGAGTGTAAAAATCATTCGCCTTGACTGGGATTCGAACCCAGATCCCTCAATATCCGGTCGAGTTGCATTTGTTGCAATTGTTGCATTGAAATGCACATTAGCGGATGACTCCGTTAAAAGTTACTGTTGCGGCATCTCCCGCAGTTTCTTTGGAATTTGTCAAAGTGAAAACACCAGAAGTGTTTAAAGTTGGCTTTAACCTCGTGGACTGTGGCGCCTTGCGCACGGCTACGAATGCCTGTGACATTGTATGTACGGTATTTCGTCACAACATCTTGTTCCTTTAAAAGCCCCAAAATTTCAGAGTTTAAGAGCTTAAGTGGCTAAAGCACTCGACCGGTTATTGAGGGATCTGGGTTCGAATCCCAATCAAGGCGAATGATTTTTACACTCTGAAATTGTTGCATTAACTGTCTTGTGTTAAGACAATATTTTTCCAGGATTCAATATTGACCTAAAACACAAGTTAAGTCTTTCAGCTGTTTATTATATCAACATAATACCCCCCAAGCCGCCGCAAGTACGTGTGGCGGGAGGTGTTAGATTACCACCCGTAAAAGGGAACAAAACCACATCCAAAACCAACACACACACACATGCAAATGCACACACCCACGAGGGCGCATACTTCATGCAAAAATCGTCTCATTTTACACACATGCATATATATATATATATATATATATATATATATATATATATATATATATATATATATATATATATAGGCGAAATTCCTCAACCACATTGATATGCAACATACAACGGTCTCCTCCCCCAAGGACACAGGAAGGGAATGTAGCCTCCGAATGTGTAGTTGTTACTGCCTTAAATGGTAATAAAACTATCAGAAACCAGCCAGACGTGAAGTTGCACCAAAACTTGGAACAGTTATCAGCGATTTCCTTTAAGGCAAGATCGGCCTACCTGATGTTAAGTTGTTCATAATAACATCTTTATCTACAGCAAGACGCCGCAAGGGCGGAGCTGTTAGGTCACCATCCGTTTATAATGATCCAGCGAAACTAAACAAGCAAGAACAAATTAATCATATTACTGTTTTAAAATAGCTCCATAAATCACTCTTTTTTTACGTTTAAATTTGAATTTTCCCTCCTATAGTCGCAGAAAGCCTGAAATTCACACCCTTAGCTTCTCGGCAAACAAAAAACAATATGAGATTATCCCTTTGAATTTTCAGTTAGAAGAAAAAGATGTATCGTTTCCGATCAATTAAAAATTGGCAATTTTCCAAAAAATATTTTGCGGAAAATTGCCAATTTTAAATTAATTATGATATTCTACCATATCACGCCTGAAGCGTCTCTTTTTAATAGCTTCCGAGTTCATTATAAGACCATTGGCATTTATAAATGTATGATAAAGTATTCCGTGACGAAGGTGATTGGCCTCATACGCGCATGAGTCATTTTGCAAACTTATTCCATTCCTCTGAGATTTGACTTTGCCACCCCCAATTGAAGGGTAGTGATCGAGGTGACAGCACAGCATTCCTCACATTCCCCATTTTTCCTCTGTCTTCACAACAGGGATGTGTCCTACTCCTCCCTCCCTCCCCCCACGGCGCCAACTACCCCCAACCACCCCACTCTCCCAGCCCCAACCCCCATCCAAAGCCCCATCCAGACCCTCTCCCTCTGCATTTACCTCTCGCCTCCTCTTACCACCTCCGAACTTCCCAAGCCCCCCTCCCGGGGAGTGGCCCTATCTCTCTCTTTCTCTCGTAAATCCGCATCCGTCCTTCATCCCCCCACCCCCTCCAATGTACATCATCATACCTCACAACCCCCTCCCCGTCTCTCCTCCTCCCAAACCAGCTAGCTCCCTCACAGAAGAATATTCCATAATTCCGAATTACATATATCACGTTTTATGCCCTATTCCATTCTCATCTCTCCGGGCGGCTGTACCCCACCCCTTCTCCGACCAACCCACCCCCTCTTCTTCTCACTACCCTCCTTCCCTTCATTCCCACCCTCTCGCAAACCAATCCCTTTTTCTATCACACATCTTTTACGCTTTCCATTTTTATACACGTTTCTCTCTCTCGCTCTCTTCCCACTCTCCCTTCCTCCCCCCGCCCGCCCGCTCGCCTCCTCGTAAATCATATCTTCTTCCCGACTCCGAAACCTCCTCCCCGACCCCCCCCCACACCCCCTCTCCTCTCACCCCCCCTCACCCACCCCCGACCACCCACACCAAAATATTCCCTTTCGTTGTGGAGGATGAGAGACCCTTTTTCCCCGAGACGGAATATTTGGAAACGATACGGTCTTGGTCCGAGAGAGAGAGAGTGTGTATGGGGGGAAAGGTGGCGGGGAGGTGGGGATGTAACGGGGAAGGGGGGGAGCACCGCGATATCCCCACCCACCCACCCTTCCCCACCGCTCCCCTCGCCTTTTTGGATGGAAGATGGAGTTTCGGACCAGAGGTCCGGAATTCCGACCAAGGTCGCTTCTCTGCAGCGTGGAAAAATTTATCGAGACCACAGAGGAGGCCAGATGGGGTCCCCGGGCGAATAAATACGTCACTCGGGGCGGCAGGACGTGGGAAAATCGAGCAAGGGTGGCTCCTCCCTTGTCCGTTCCTTCTCTCTCTCTCCCTCCCTCCCCCACTCTCTCTCTCTCTTTCCTTTTTGCCTTTCTTTCATTCTCCGCTCCTTCGACTCGACCGCGCAACCGATAACCTCACCTGCGGGTGGGAATCCGTTAATACCCGCACTAGGACTAGTTCCAGGGCGCGCAGTCCCTTGTCCCCTTCCCAGACTGGGTGCATGGGAAGGACGAGGGAGGCGGCGAGTGGAGATGCCTCGGGTCCAGAGTTGAAATGGAATGCTGCGAGGTCGAGCGAGATCGCGATAGGTTTCGAATGTTAGGCAGGGATTCAGTGGGGTTTGCCTGATGTTCTTATTCCCTTGCTCTGGTTTGCTACAAGTATCTCACCAACGTTTTTTCAGATACACTTTAAAGTTACCAATGTAAGGCCCTTTCTTATTAAAGTCAGAATTCTGGCCAAGATATCGTTAGAAATATATGTGAGAGAAACATAATAATTTTAATGTGTTCCATGGTTTATCTTACGCGGGCATTTCACAAGACGCTTCGTCTAACCCGACGGTCCGTCACGGTCTAATAGATGCTTTACTCTTCTGGGTAGCACACATTTTGGTATTTAAACATTTACAATTTGATTGAGAATTTCTTGTCTTTTTACATGGTTTTGAAAGATCAAGGAACCGTGAAATCCACACGAAACTAGCCATCACTCCAAAGGGAAAGGATAGGTAATTTCTCAATTGCTACGAAATTCTCTCTGATTTAGTTCAATTGATCAAGCAAAATTAGCGAGGATCTCATATTCTAGCAGCATATCATAAATGAGGCCGCACCAGAGAAGAAACGTGAATCTGTTCTCTGTGTGTTAAAACTCCTTGCATCGGTAGATTATCTGATGCATTAAGGTTTTCACATCCCTTAAAAGGTAATCTTTTGGCATTAAAATTGGAAATAGACAGGGTGCCGAAGGTATACATTAGTGCAAATAAATAAATTCAACAATGATGTTAAAACAATGTTTGAGGATATGTTTGAAGATGTAAGTTTGGCCAAATGATATGCGGCAATTCTGGAAATTGAAAAATTCAGACATCACAAGGATACTCGCGCAGAAAATAACATTCGGATCAAATTGTGAACATGATATTCAAAATAAAAATTGCCCAAAACAAGAATAGAAAATCGAATGCCTATGGTAAATAAAATTCATATCCTGTTAAAATATACAAATAGTTAATGTCTCTAGATATTTAGTGAGTATTTCCGAATTACATATGTGATATCCTCATTACATTAATAGTTGTCAAATGAAGTCACAATTCGAATTCGATTTGAATAAATGTGAATTGCACAAAAATAGATTGATTTATGATATTCACGTTCATATTGGAATTTATCATTCCAATGAAATATCAATTTAAGGGATTTTGTCAGATTGTTTCGATTGCGCGATATCCGTATTAGATACAACGGAGATATCGATTGTTGAACATGGACGTTCATTTTTAAACATTCCGGTATTCGGTCTCCGCTTAAAAGTCTTTTCTCTACTTCTTAAAGGAGAACTGCGAGTTCAGCTGGAATCCTTAATGGAATGAAGGTTCAATAAAACTTCTGATAAAGAGTTTCGAAACAAAAAGTATATTCAAAATTATTCAGGTATTAGTAATTGCATCTCCAGATGGGTCAATCTCATACGACACCTTAAAATTATTCCCGCATTTTAAACTCTGGAATTTGAAATCTTTGGATACGCCGATTAGATAAGCAATTTGATTCCCAAATTACAATTTCATATGAGGGAACGACAGCCATCAAAACAAGTGAAATCTCGACAGTCTTACCAATTAAAGTCTTAGCCGATTCAGAAATAGATCTCCACATACTACAGAAGAATGAAAAAAAACAACAAATTATACTGTTGCACCTGAATAACGTATTCTATTATCAAAGCAAATTTGATTGATTTGAACAAATTTGCACAAACACTTCATATTCTTCAAAGTACTGTCCTTGGGCCTCTACACATTTTTTCCAGCGACTCTGCCAAGACCTGCACGCGCCCCGGAAGGCGTCTTCGGGGACCTCCCGGAAGGTCTTCGTCACGTATGATTGAATATCTTCTAAGGATGAAAAGCGGGTTCCTTTGAGGGCTGCCTTCATCCGAAGGGACAAAAAGAAGTCTGCTGGGAAGACGTCAGGACCATAGGGGGGGGGAGCGGGGCAGCGTTGGCACATGGGGTTTGGCCAGGAACTTGCGGACTCGTAGCGCTTTGTGGCAAGGTGCGTTGTCGTGATGGAGTTACAGGGTGGCGGAGATGTCTTTTCTCATCCTGGAGAACCCTTTTTTGAAGTATTTCCAGCGCATCCACGTAGTAGGCAGCGTTAATTGTCTGTCTTCGATAAACAAACTCCTTATGGACCACTCCTTTCCTGTCGAAAAAGACAATGAGCATTGTTTTCACTTTGGAATCACTCATTCTTGACTTTTTAGCCTTGGGGGACTGGTCAACGCGCCACTCAGAGCTTTGGCATTTTTCCTCTGGGTCCTATTCAAAAACCCAGGTTCCATCACCAGTGATGACGTTGTCCAAATAATCAGGTTCATTTTCAATACGTTGCGAAAGTTCACTTGAAATTTCGGCTCGGTTGGTCTTTCTTGACCCGGTCGGCGCGCAGAGGTTTGCAAAAACTGACGTCCTGCCACTTTTACAGCTTAAAGAGCACTGAGACCGATTTTGCGGCAAAGGTTAGCGTCCTCCCCACTTACTTCAAGTAGTTTGATCACACTCCGACCAATAGGAGTGGCGCGGGAAATTTAATTGCATTACTTTTGGAATAAACACTGTATACTATTTTGGTATATTTATACATACTGAGCTATATATCAGGTTTCATTTTAAAGCCATAAAAATTTTTAGAGAAAGTAACTATAATATTTCTTTTACCTTGACGTTTACGTAGTAATGGTACGTTCTTTATGTCTTCTTTTTCCAGTAAATAACAATTTTACGGATGTGAAGCCATGAATGTATTTTATTAATACGCTTATTGCACTTCACTTAAAGGGAAGAACGATATATGCGGTGCGTTTGTCTTTCTAAGAGTTTTACGGAAAATTTTTTTTCTTTATACACATAAAATTAATGACGACCTAAACCGCTGACGATAGTAAAATACCAAAGGACATCTACATCTACATAATTCCCCGCAAGCCGTCGCAAGAGCGTTTGTCGGGCAAAGAAAGGATTCCCATCGAACCACTTCCGAAAAAGTGATTGACCAGAGCAAACCTAGTTTTCATCGCCAGTATTGCGCTGTTGCCCCCGATAACCTTGGCCTGCCATTCAACATAAAAGACAAACACCGTAGATCATTTTATTAATTATTTGAATTTTGTAAGAGGATTCTTTCACGTTTGGAAATTGGAACATCACGTACCTTCTTCTCAGATTTAAAATCACCCCTTTGCGCGTCAAATGTTACTGTGGAAAAATGATCAGTTGCAATCGCTCATTCCTACCATGTCTTATCCCCTGGACAATGTACTTAATGCACAAACTTTGACCGTAGGAAACATAAATAACCAGAGTTGTTGCTGATATTCGAGTATGGTGAAAATTTGGCCAAGAAAATTAGATTAAGTCCAGAGAAAATCCGCTAGATTCGTTAAGAATGCTTATTATAAGAACACAAGTTTGACAGGTCTCTTAGGGAATTTAGGTTGGGAGTCACTTGAAACACGAAAAGAGCAAGTGAGACAGTGTTGTTGAACGACATCTTTCAACGAGGAAGCAAATTGTCAGGAATACGGCAACAGAAGTAGCGTAGCAGAGCCTTTATTGAATGCCGATCAACTCTGTCCCCACATTGATTCAATGCAGCATGTGACGGTCGATGGTGACGCGATTTTTATTACAAGCACTCGTAAAAAATCGAAAATAAAAACGAACCGGTGTTATTTCCTCGGAAACAACGATGTTCTGTCTATGTTTTATTAGGGGATTTAGGCTGGGAACCACTTGAAACACGAAGAGAGCAAGCGAGACTTACAGGTAGACTTTTAGAAAGGTTCAGAACAAACGAGTTTAACGATGGCAGTAAAGGAATTATAATGGCCCTACACTACTTAGGTAGGTCAGGCAACAAAGATAAAATAAGGGAGAAATTCCATTACCGATAGATAAACACGTTAAAAACACCAATGAGGAAAGCAACAGGAAACCACCTCAATTATCATTCCCAAGACTTAAATGATGGACAAAACAGAGATTTTTGAGTCCTGGCAAATACGGGGCTCGGCCCAATCGGCCGTGTGTCGTGCCCGGCAGCGGGGGAGGCAAGGCTTCCGCGGGCGTCATCCCACGAAACCCTTGCAAGGGAAAACCACCAGCAGCAGGAAAAAAGACGCAGGAGAAGAAGACCACATTAGTTATAATAGGAACGTGGAATGTTAGGACAATGATGAGGACAGGGATATTGGAGAATGTTAAGCGAGAGATGGAAAGAGGAAAAATAGATACTTTATGTCTATGCGAGGTGAGATGGAAAGATATCGGGGATTACTGGAGTGATAACTATAGAATAATATACAGCGGCGGGGACGAGAGCCAACGAGGGGCTGCCATAGTATTAAATGAAGAAGTAGGAAGAAGCGTAGTCAACATACAGCAGGTAACGGATAGGTTATTATTAGTAGAGATAAAAGCAGAACCGTCGAACGTGGTTATTGTTCAGGTATACATGCCAAAAGGAAGGAGATGGTCGATAGGATATACGATCAGTAACAGGACATAATTGCGTGTGTTCCTGCAGGGAAACATTTGATAGTGATGGGGACTGGCATAAGACGGTAGGCGAAGGAAGAAATGGTGACGATGTAGGCACTACGGTATAGGCACGAGCAATGACCGCGGGGAGAACCTAGTTAAGTTCTGCAGGAGACAGGGGTTAGTCATCACCAACACTTGGTTTAGACACCACAGAAGACGCAGGTATACATGGAAAATGCCAGGTGACTCAGAGAGTATTCAGATAGATTATATCCTAGTAAGACACAGGTTTAGGAACAGTGTGATAAATTCGCACAGCTTCCCGGGAGCGGATGCGGACTCTGACCACAATTTAGTTGTTACCAAATGTACCGTCCGTTTCAAAAAGAAAAGACTGGGGCGGTGGGTTAGATGGAACGTAGAAGCATTGAATGGTTTGAAAAGGAAGGAGTACAAACAGGTGGTAGAGAAAATCATGGAGGATGGTCAAGAACTAAGTACTATCGAAGAAGGATGGGAAAGTTTCAAGAAAGGGTTGTCTAAAGCCGCAAAAGACACTATTGGAACCGTTAACACTAAAAGGACTAGGAAACCATGGATCTCGGATGAGATGATTACAAAGATGGATGAGCTGAGAAAATGGAAGAATGTAAATACAGAATCAGGCAAAATGAAGTACAAAGAATTGAACAATAAATTGAGGCAGGCAACAAATAAAGCAAAAGAAGCATGGTGGAAGACGCAGTGCAAGGATATGGAAAGTCTGCAGAGGAAGGGTGAAATCGGTGCGCATTATAGCAAAGTTAAATCTTTATCGGGAAATAAGAAAGGGAGATCCATGCTAACAGTTAGAGATAAGGCGGGTAAGGTAATATTTGACACAGGAAAGATCCAAGAGAGTTGGAAGGAGTATATTGAAAAACTGTATGGTAAAGAACTTCGGCCAACAAAGTTAGACATAGAAAAGGAAAATGACGTAGAGGAAGATAGCTTAGGTCCAGGCATACTCGACGATGAGATAGAGAGGGCCTTAAGGGAGATGAAACTAATTAAGGCCGTGGGGGTGGATAACATTCCCGCAGAACTATTGAAATGTTTAGGAAAGCGTAGGAGGAAGAGGCTATATGGGATGATTTGCAGTATCTATGAGGAAGGAATCTGGTCGGAAGACTTTGTGAGATCAGTTTTAGTTCCTTTTCCGAAAAAAGTAAAGGCTACATCATGTGAGGACTACAGGACAATAAGTTTGATATCCCACGCAGCTAAAGTAGTTCTTAGGATCATAAACAAAAGGATAGAGAGTAGGGAAAATGATTACTTAGGGGATGATCAGTTTGGCTTTAGGAAGGGGAGAGGTACGCGTGATGCCTTTGCAGTAATGAGATTATCAATCGAGAAGAATATAGAACACAAACAGGAGGTATTTGCCTGTTTCGTAGATTTCGAAAAAGCTTTTGATAGGGTGAACTGGGAAAAACTAATGAGTATATTACAGAAAATAGGAATAGATTGGAGGGAAAGGAGGCTAATCCGTAACCTGTACATGTCTCAGACTGCTCAGGTGCGAGTGGGGAACGGGGAGTCCGGTTGGGCAGTGTTAGAAAGAGGTGTAAGGCAGGCTTGCCCATTATCACCGTTGCTGTTCAACCTGTATGCTGAGGAAATGATTAAAGAGGCATGGGAAGAACTGGAGGTAGGAATGAAAGTGGGCGGGGAATTCGTAAAATCAGTTAGGTTTGCTGATGGCCAAGCTTTAGTTTGTCAGTCAGCCAAGGGGCTGCAAGCATTGCTGAGTGAATTGGAAATTCAGTGCGACAGGTATGGGATGAGAATCAATATTAATAAAACGAGGGGTATGCGATGTTCTAGAAAGAAAAAGCCTAAGCTAAACATTAAAATAGGAGGGCAAAAACTAGAGCAGGTAGAACAGTTTACGTATCTCGGTAGTTTGGGACCAACACGGTCAAAGTAGTAGGGACGTAAGGAGAAGAATTGCGCTAGGCAAAGAGGCTTTCACAAGGAGGAGGGAGTTGATGCGAGGGACGTTGAGTAAGGATGTTAAGAAAAGACTCGTAAAAACTTTGATATGGAGCGTAGCTATGTACGGCGCGGAAACGTGGTCATTGAAGCAGGCGGATAGACGTAGACTGGAGGCTTTTGAAATGTGGGTGTGGAGAAGAATGGCGAAGGTGAAATGGACAGAGAAGACAACAAATGAGGAAGTACTTGGTATGGTGCGCGAAGAGAGGGGTTTGTTGGGAGAAATCCAATGGAGGCAGGAAAAGTGGATGAAGGAGGTATTGACCGGCATTGGGATGTTGAAGACTGTAATGGAGGGGAGAATGTTAGGCAAACGAGGAAAGGGAAGGAACAGGATAGGGATGTTGGACGGGATGAAGGGAGGAAGAAAGTACTCAGAGCTGAAGAGGGGCCTGATGTAGACTGGGATGTTGTGTTTTGCTGCGTGTCACAAATTGTTTGAATTAGTAATTTTGTCCATTCAAAAAACCTACCTTAACCGGTAGATTACCTAATAATAATAATTACATTAGTATAGCTTTGGTATTTCCTTCGAGCGGGGAGATTATCACGACAGTTGAATGATGGTAATTGCTAAGGTCGAATCGATAATGTAATAATTGACGGCATTTTTGCCATTTTTATTTTCGTCGCAGAACAAGAATTCTTATACCGTTAAAAATGTCAAAAAAATGTATTGGCAATAATTCGGGATATTGAAAGCCGTAAACAAAACCTGCAGGACTGTAAACAGGAAAATGACGAGGAAACCATGGACTACGGACGATGTGATTAGAAAGATGGACGAGAGAAGGAACTTGGCGAATGTAAGCACAGAGTTAGGCAGAGAGAGATACAAATAATTCAATGATAAACTGACGTGGGAAACCAACTGGGAAAAAGTAGCGTGATGGAAAACTCAAAACAGCAATATGGAAGGTTTGCAAAGGAAGGGTGAAATAAGAGCGCTATACAGGAAGGAAGATAGAACAGATAGAAACTAAGAAAGGACACCCCGTGCAGGCAAAGACAAATTAGGAAAATTATTAATTGAACCAGGAAAGATTCAAGAGAGATGGATGGAATGTATACAGGTACTATTAGGCAAAGATGTCAAGGCAGTAAGCGTAGTCATAGGAGAGAATATGACATTTGTATTCTAACCAACATGACGTATATTTGTCGGTGAGAATAGCCTGGCTTACTCGATGCTCAGATAGAAAGGGCATTAAAGGTACTCAAATCAAATAAGGGTTAGGACGAAATTCGCGGGGAACTACGTGAAAGTTTAGGAAAGGTGAGAGGAAAAGTTTTTATAAACTAGTTCGTAAGATTTATTGAAGGAAGAGGTGATTGACCGGAAGACATCGTCTTATCAGTATTAATTCCAATTCCAAAAATTTTAATTGTGCTAAAAAATACGATTTATTGTTGTTCTTGATCGCAACGAGATTAATTATCTAAGTTTCGATTAATGCGCAAAAACATTTCTGGCTACTTAATGTTAAAACAAAAATCACCACCTTTTTTTCTACAGTCATGCAATTCAAATGTAATGTGAAACAAGACGATCAGTGCAAGGGGATATGCATGGCAAAAAAACTTCTTCTGGAAATGTATGCGCTGAAAGGTTACGAAACGTGGGAACTAAATAACACGTCAATGAAATATGTGTGACATAAGGGGAAGAAGAAAAATCATTGAAAGTACTTCATTCAATTCAGCACAGTGTTCAAACGGAAGGTTGATTTGATAGATTAGGGTAGAGCTCACCCAACAGCGTGTGAAATACACGCATCCTCAGAGTAATAATTAGGAGGGGTGTGCAGTTCCTTTCCCTGTACCGTCAGTGATTTCCCAGGAAGATTTACAACCCGAAAAATCACGCAACTTGGGTGAAACTGAGGGTAGCCAGTCATGTCCTGGAATTGAACCTGGGCTCTCCAATTTGCAGCCAAGGGTTCTATCCACTCGACTACCACGCACATAGTATTTCAGTAAGCATGCAACATATGTGTTGTTGAATTTGCTGCTCGGATAATTCATTTGGTTACTCAACTAACCTCGCTCAAAAATGGACAAAAATGAAATTAGTCATTCAATTTATCCTTCAGGATACGACCAAGGTTCAGGCTGGGCGGTATTAATTTTCCAGTAACGACCGTCGATATAAAAGAATCGATCTGGGGGCAATGTATAATCGAGTAATATATAATTATGTCGAAAATAATAATCATACCACTATTCATATGCTAAAATGCAGTAGTACCTAACTAATCACGTGGAAGGTCATATCTGTGGATATCCACAATAGTATGTTGCAATAGTATATTAATTAATTCGGGTTTTCTTTATGCATATAAAAAATATTTAAATTTTCCACACAGTCCTAATGGTAAATATCGTCATTTATTAAATCGATTCTATCGACCGTTACAACCATATTAACGATAATTATCGAACATTGTCCGATCATATGTTTGGGTCGAAATTAGTCTAGTGTGTATTCATCCCCTGCCACACACCCTGGCGGTGGCAGGGGATGACCACCATTTAGGGTGAAAATAAATAAAAAAATTACAACAAGTTTGATTTCACACGCAGCTAAAATGGTCCTCAGTATCATCAATAATAGGATGAGTGGCAGGGCAAATGATTTCTCAGGGAATAATCAGTTTGGGTTCAAGAAGGGGAGAGGCACGCTTGATGTCATAGCAATAATGAGATCACTAACAGAGAGGAATATAGGATACAACCAGGGTATATTTGTCGGTTTCGTACATTTGAAGAATTTGTTTGCTAGAGTAAATTGGGTAGAATTAATTAATATATCGCACAAAACTGGAACAGATTGGAGGGATAGGAAAATTGTCTTCAACCTTTACGTACCTCAGACTGCTCAGGTGTGAGTATGGGATGGAGAGTCTGGATGGGTAGTGTTAGGAAGAGGAGTAATACAGGGGTGTTCATTATCACCGGTGCTGTTCAATGTATATGTGAAGGAAATGTTTAAATAGGCATGGGAAGAACTCGAGATAGGTATGACACTCGGAAGAAAATTACGAAAAATCAGGTTTTCGGATGATCATTAGAAATTCAGTGCAAAAGGTATAGAATGAAAATAATTGTTGCCAAAACACAGGTTATGCGGTTTTCGAGAAAGAGAAAGTTAGATATAATAATAGTAGTTCTAATGAACAAGAGCAGGTGGAGCAGTTGAGCTATATCGGAAATGTTGGACCAAAGTGGTCGCAGCAGTAGATATTATGTGAATATTTTCGTCAGGAAAAGAAGCTTTCACAAGTAAATTGATGGCAGGGATGTTGAACAAGGATGTTTAGAAAAGGCTGGTCAAAACTTTGAGATGAAGCGTAGTAATATGCGGCATGGAAAAATGGTCATTGAAGCAGGACGATAGGTATAGGGTTTTTTATGTATAGGGGTATAGGGTATAGGGTAGGACGATAGGTATAGGGTATAGGGATTGGGGTTTTTTTAAATGTGTGTGTGGCAATTCTAAAAATAATTACAGAAGGGAGAACTCTATGTAATGAAGGGGTAGAAATAGGGGATAGGGGCGTTGGAAGGAACGAAACGAGGGAGGAATTTTGCGGAATTGCCTTGGGGTAGTTCTGACCCCACTTCTTTCTCGGAAAGCACATATCAGAACAATATGTGGATCCGCTTTGTGGAAACTCGGCTTAAAGAGAGGCGATAGTTTGCTGTAGTTAGACCTCATTTGGAATATGTCGCAAGTATTTGGGATCCTTGGGAGAAAATCTGGCAAAAATAATTAGATAAAGTCCAGAGAAAATCTGCCAGAGTCGTTAAAATTTGTTATAATAAGAACACAAATGTTACAGGTCTCTTTAGGGGATTAAGGCTGGGAGCCACTTGTGATACGAAGAGAACAAGCGAGACTTTAGACTTTTAGAAAGGTTCAGAACAAACTATTTCAACGATGACACTGAAGGAATTATAATGGCGATACACTACTTGGGTAGGTCAGACCATAAAGATAAGATATGGGAGATAGATTCCCCATCTCAGTTCTTCCCTGAAATAGTATATGGCGTGGAAATACTGCGGTAGTGAAAATCGCCACTATTTATTATAATTTTCCAGCTGTTATTTTGTTACTTGTAAAACGCTTGACATGTAACGACATCACAGAAACATTTTCATCCAAACATGGGGCAACATTCGTCTGAAAACGCAATAAATGAAACACCCGGTGAAAAATTTTGTAGAGGAGTTGAAAATGTATTCCTTGTTATTTACAATAGTTCATTAATATTCTCATTTAATTAAATCAATTGCAATAGCAGTTCTCGGACGATTTAAATTAAAGTGAACACCACCGAAATCAATGTATATATGGCATGCACCTTCATAATATAATACATTATTGAGATGGAAAAGCACAGCTATTATTTTTCATATTGTTGTGATTGGGCATGTTCAATTGCTGAGATCACGGAGATATTCACTGTTGAATCATTTAAAAATGTTATCGCTACAGTGATCGATATTCGTATTGCTGAGATAGCTGACAATTCATTAATTCAAAATGCAATTGAGAGCCCCATTGGGAAGATCTTTGTTATGCCTCTTTATATTCATATCTGCTCGGTCCACAGCGGAAAGTCGGAGTAGTTCATTCCATCTGCCTTTCATCAAAATTAATCCCGCACAACAGCGATATGATTGGTCAGCCGTTAGTGTTTAGACTATATCATAGGTTATTACTCTATTGTTTCTGAGTGGTTTTTGTCAAGTTCAGGTTTTAGTTCAATGGATGAGACTGGGAACGGAAGCTGCGGAATGAAATTTCAATGAACGGCAGACAAAACAAACTATTCCCCCTATGGCATCCATACCGGTATTGTCGTTTTTTGGAGTGACATTCCTCAGAGGAAAATTTGCACCTAAAAAAGTATTGGTATAATGCCTCTTAAAAACACAGTCCTTGATCACAATAGGCTATGCGCTTTGTTAACAATAGGCTTATGGAAGCCTAAAAAATAAAACGAGCCTCCGGTACTGATTTTCAACTCTTCTGGCTTTGATATTTTATTCTATTAATTATAGCACTAATTGCAATAAGTCCAAACCTCTAAATTCATAATGCAAATCAGGAGCAAAGTGCAATTCTGCACATCGGAGGTGATGCAATGTTCCAGAGAATTGTTTCACTCCAAGTGAAATCATAAATATTGCATTTTTTTATTCCACTTCTACAAAGGCAAAGGCCTCTATGTACACCTAACTTCATTACAGCAGTACAGATTTGGTAGTACAGTAGCCTCCCGGAATTACCATTCTGATTTAGTGCAAGCTCAAAATAATATGCGGTTGGCAAGTTTATAATCCAAAAATGATTTATAATAATTCGGAAACTCCCCTGGATAGTGCCGCGAGGGATATCTAAAAATATCAGCAGTGGGGAAACAATACCACTTTTGTCGTCTCGATTTGAAATTAGAAATCTAATTTTAGGTAAACCGCTAAGCCCTCCCAGTCTAAGCTGCATGGGTCGCCCCCCTGCGGCCTCTTTCATTTGTCCCGTTGCCATTTTCTTCCGCCAATTATTCGCCGCGTATCCGTCTCTATCTATGTTCCACGGGGCCAAATGCTGTCTTGCCATCTCCTCATTTCATCCTCTCCCGTTTGCCATTCAATCCCTCCCGCACACAGCTCGCCGCTGCTGCCCCACCAACGACAGCTATGGCGTGGATTCCTCTCATCCCCCTTCCTTCCCCCCCCCCACCCACCCTCCGTCATTCCCGGCGAGTCAAATGCCTCGACGCTTTCACTCTCATTTAACTGTCACTCCACTGTCAACACAGAATTCGTCGTTGTCTACCAACGCTAAATTTAATGCGCGTTTTTAATCTGATTCGATATGCACATCAATGCATCCTGCTGCACTTAATTCAGAGTGAAGAGTATTAGTACACAACCTTGAGAGGGGGGGAGGGGTTGCTTAGGTCTTATTTTTTTTATTTCAAAGCATCATTTGTTACCAACGAGATAGATGGATAGAGGTCTTTATCTGGGCGAAATTGAGACCTAATGGTCCCTTCTTCCATTTCACCCATCGTCGTATACATACTATATTAGGCATAAAATTTATAATTACATGAATATATATTCACACATTAATACATACATATAGACGGACATAAATTCACTATGCACAGATTTGCTCACCGAAAAGAAAAGGAACTTTTCAGACCATCCTCGTATATATATTAATATATATATATATATATATATATATATATATATATATATATATATATATATATATATATATAATATATAAATTATGGATACACCTTAATTTCCACACATACTCAAAGTAAATGACAGTGAAGAAAGACAACAATAAAATAAGGAAAGTTTAAGCCAAGAATGAGGTTTGTGGGAAAAGCAAGGGAGAGCGTGGCATAGCTCACCTAGTAAAAACCCACGCAGGAAAAAAACACCCTAGAAGAGAAGGGGGGAGTGAAAAACCTGCAAAAACCCCTATTAAGTGGAGGAAAGATACACGTACCATTGTAACAATCATTTTTATAACGTCAACATATTATTAAGTTCCTGAAATTGAAATGAAGAAATTAATTATATTGACAAAAAATGAGGAGTAATGAGAAATATAACATTAACTAAAAATAATGATGCAAAAATCAACAAGGAAATAACCCTAGAGCTGAGACAGGCCACGTTTCTAAATTCATCACCACGTCTTTCTTTGATATTTTATCTGCGTTCTCATTAGTTTTATCAAATTTCCCACGTCATACAAACTAGTGAGAGACTTCAGGTAACTTTTCATGATTTTTAAGAACTCAATAACGTTATCCATATCTGTTTTGCGCGCCTTTGTTATTTAGTTGGATTTTTTAAATTATTTCGATTCCCGTTGGGGGATTTGTTACTCGTATTTCTATTTTTTGACCCGCGAGTTCCCCCCCCCTGCCCTTTTGTGTCACGCCGTAGGAGTAACTATGTGCTTACCCGTCATACCTGAGAGAGTGAGAGAAGGGGCGATTTCGGGTTACCTTGACTAGTTTAGTAGGGGAAAATATTTTAATTAGCAACATATTCTTCGGAAAAATCTATTTTTTCAATTGATTATTTATATGCTGTAGAATAAATAATGTCCTCCGCATATATTCATAAACGTGGTAGCTTGAATATGTTTCTTTTCATTTGAATCTCGGCCCGATCACGAGTTTCTCCTTATCTCTTGGTCACCTCCAACCAAGTGTTCTTGGCCTCAGCAACCCTTGCCCTCACAAGTCATCTCTCGCCCACCCCCCCATACCCTCTGTCCTCCTTGCCCTCACACTCGCCCCCAAATCGCCTCCATCGGATTACACATTCCTCCGGTCAACCGCCAATTCCCTTTCATTGTCCCCTCCCTTTTTTCCCCTATCCTTCCTCCCATGCTCCCTCCTCCCCCATAGGAATCTCTCCACCCCCTTCCCCTAATATTTATGATCTGCACACCACATACTCCACTCTTGTTCCTCCTTCATCTACACAATACGCCGCAAGGGCGTATTTCGGGGTTTCTCTTTCGAATCCATAACTTCTACGCCATACGAGTTATCAATGGTGTTCATCCATTTTTATCACCATTCCATTACATATTTTATCGACGACAAAAGTGCAGCGTCTCTCTCTCTCTCTTTATTTTCTTCACCTTCTTGCTCGTTCTGAAAAAATTGAGATGCGAGAAATGTTTTCATGACGAGAATCAGAGTAACACCCCCTCCCTCCCCCCTTCCTTTGACATGTGTCCATGCTTACCCTGGGAAACCCTCCCTCTTCTAACCCACCTCCCAACTCCACTCGGGGCTGACCTCCGCACTTACGTTAGGGATTCCACGCCCCCCTCCCCCCCCTCCCCCCTCCTCCCGCACGCAAGCACCCTTTCTCGCCCTACACCTTGTGAGGGGTTGTGTTGAGGCTCTTTGTCTTCCCGTCCCGTCCCCGACGTGCCCCCCCCTCCCAATCTCCCGCACCCTCCCGTCTTCTTCAGCCAACCATTCGCTCCCCTTTATATCTCGGCCAGACACCCCTCTGCATTTGCTCCTACCCCGAATTCCCTTTGCCCCCCGTGCCAAATCCCGCCCCTCACTCCCCGCCCATCTTTCTCCCGCCCCCTACTCATATGTCGACTCCTGGCCGAGTGCTCGGCCCTCGAGGGCCCACTCCCCGTACCCAGACACCCGCCCATCTAACATAGTGGCACCAGCCCCAATCCTCTCCCCTCTCCCGACCCGCACTCTCTCTTTTCCTTTTTTTCCTCCCTCGCGTGCAGAAAGGCTGACCCCTTAGTGAGAGCATTAACCCTCGACTCCCTGCAGCGTTTCCCATCACCCTCACGAGCTCATCCCGAGAGTTCTTAGTGCGCGGTGTCAACTTCAATCAGCACGTTACCCCATTTTCCATTCCCCAATTCCACTTATTTTAACTTTATTACATTAGCCGATAAACATCTTGGACTCGCAGGGGGCAAGGACCCACCGCACACGTCTTCAACCAGCAAATAGATGCCCCGGGTAATGACGGCCATTTCGTTTGGAATGATTCATGGACGACTGTGATATTTTAATTTTTCTAATGGCTCATTTCAATTCTAGTTTTTTAGTTGTGATACTTATTTAGACCACGTCGTAGCTGTGTCCTTTCTCAGTTATGGCATCGACACCGGTTGCGCCTCACCGACGTTCCATTGACCGCATCACACTTCAGCGTCCTTTTGGATCGTTGACTTAGAAAACGTTCGGTATTTCTGTCTTACTTGCTTTTATAGTCCAATACATTTCTTTATAACGGTTCCAAATTCGGTTAATATCATATGTTTCACTTAAATTACTATATTCTTTTGTAGTAGTAGTTTTTAGGCGAGTCAATTGACTGCTGAGCTGATTTGCGCCATTAGGGATGAATCTACATCTATACAATACCCCCGTACGGGGGATACAATACCCCGTGTGGCGGGGGGTGTTATGTCACCACCCGTTAAAGGCAACAAAACCACATTCATAACCAACACATACATGCAAACCCATACCCACAGTGGCGTATACATTCATGCAAAAATCCTTTGAACTTACACGCATGCATATTACATATACCATTATCTATCAAATAATTACACCTTAGGATGCAGCAAGAAATAAAGTGCAAACTAAAATTTGATAATTAAGAAGGCGAAATTCCACTGCCACATGGACATGCAATATACAACGGTCTCCTCCCCAAGGACACAGGTAGGGAATGTGACCCAAAGCTACAGGTAGCGGGAGGGTCCCCCCCCCACCCACAGAGAGAGAGACGAGGGATGGAAGGGGAACCTTAAAAACAGGCAAAGCAGAGCAAGCAATGCTGTATAGAGCAGCGCATTATTTCATACATCTACATCTACTTAAGACCCCGCAAGCCGCCGCAAGGGCGTGTGGCGGGGGGTGTTAGGACACCACCCGTAATTTAGAAAGGAAAAAAAAACCGCATGCAAGAACCACAAAATCATATATCCACAAAAAAAACATGCCATTAATTCATGCAAGAACACTTACACCCCACACACATGCAAACACTAAATCTACATCTTACATACACATGCGCCTGAAAGTATACCTACAGCTTTGCAGTGTTTAACTTTGCTCCGACTAGTAAATTCAGTGTTTTCAATATTTCTAAAGTTACTTCGGTTTCTTACTATTGTGATTTCTGATTGTTCGGGGAAAGAATGAGTATTTGTACCTATCTGTCCTGGAATCTATCTCCGATTTATTCTTCTATCTACGATCTATACGATTTATTACTTTATGCTTTGTTTGCCCGTTATCTATCGTGTTTATAAGTGGTGTCACATTCAAACTAATTAAAGTGAGGTACTTCTCTTCGGTGGGTGATTTCTCAATGTAGGGTTTTTCCAATTATTTCTTAAAGCCAGTGTGCCGTAGATTATTCCTCCGTTGATACTCTTCCGTCATACATTTTTATTTGTCTAAGTTGTATGTTTGATTCTACAGGTAAAACACGTTTACTAAACAAAGCTTTATCAATTTCAATTATTTTTATGACAAATAAATTATTTTCATTGATTTTTCAACCACTCGGAATATTTTGAAGTTTTCCATTATTACTGTCCACGTGCGCGTTGCTGCGGAGACGGAGCGTCTTTAATCAGAGTGAGTCCACGTGGAGGGACGGGAAAAGAATGAGTTCTCTGAAGCAACGTTCCCTCCGCAGTCCAAACGGACTTTTTCTTCTTCATCGCTCCCGTCTCATGTCGAGCGCTACTCCACATGATTTTTCGACCTTGATATTCGTCCATAGCACCTCTTATCTCTGGCGAATTTCACAAAAATGAATAAAAGGTTCTGAGATATCCAGCATGAGAAAATTCTCTCGTGTGCATCGAAACTGGGGTTGTTTAGAGAGAGAGATTGGGGTGGGAATTATTAGAAGAAAGACGATTCAATGCTAGGTTGAACGTACTAAATTAATTCAGGTGCGCATTATTGAGCACCGAGGTCTTGCAAATTATTCGCGTTCCAACATAAAATGGTCGCTTGGAACATGAATACATAATTCGGGAAATAGATGCCAGAAATAACAGACTCAAGGACTTCTTCTTCCCACGGACAACACGGGATATCAACTGCAGCGTTATAAATAGCAATTCCTCTTGCCACCCTCAGTGTCTAGTGTTGATTAGAAGAAAGACGGTTCAATGCTGTATGGAACTTATTAAATAAGTTCAGATCCGCCTACTACTCAATTGCATGCACTTTCACTCATTTCGTGTGAGTTGTTGCCAAAACCCTTTCTTCCCGCATGACCTCGTTAGAATGCCATTGAGTTATGTGCTGCTCTTGACAGTAGTGCTCTGCCTTTTCTGTTTTTTAAGGTTCCCCTTCCATCCCTCGCTTCTCTCCGTGGGGAGACCCTCCCGCTACCTGCAGCGTTGGTCCCTACCTGTGCCCTTGAGGTAGTAGTGGAATTTCGCCTTCTTGCTTTTCAAATTCTATCCTAAGGTGCAAATACTTGTTAGTTGATAATAAATGTATTTGCAGGCGTGTAGAATTAAACATTCTTACATGAATGTACGAGGTATGCTCATAAAGTAAGGGCCGTTTGATCACAGGAAAAAATATACTCTAATGAAAAACATTTTATTGGCACTTTTAATTAGCTACAAACCTACTTCATTTCTCTACATAGTCGCCGTTCGCTTCTAAGCATTTTTCTTACCGCTGCACAAGCTTCTTTAACCCCTCTGCATAGAAACTCGCCGCCTCAGAGTTGAACTGATTGACTACGCCGTTCTTGAGTTCCTCTTTGGTTTCGAAACGTTGTCCACCGAGCCACTGTTTCAAGTGCAAGAAGAGGAAGTAGTCGCTAGGTGAAAGGTCAGGACTGTACGGTGGGTGGTCAAAGAGTTTCCAACGAAAATCTTGAATTTTCCTATTGGTTTTGGCAGCAGTGTTTTGGTGCCCACCTTGCACACAATTTGTGGTATCCGAGGCTTTCTGTGACAATATTGTAGACAGTAGTGCGTCCAAGTTGAGAAAATTGTTCAGCCAGGCCATTAATCGCCAATCGACGATCACATCGCAGTTTTTGTTCCACTTGCGAAACAATTTTATCGGTCAGAATACTGGGCCTACCACTTCGCTCTTCGTCATGGACATTTGTCCGTCCATTTTCAAAATCACAGAACCGTTGTCTAACCATTCCTTCACTCATAACTGTAGGTCCATAAACTAGGCATAATTCCCGATGAATTTCAGCGGCCGACAATCCTTTTGCATATACAAGAATCGTATAACAGAACAACGCACTTCACAGTTGGCGGGATGAACGATTGTCGCGGACATTGTTGTTTGCATGCACGGATAAGCAAACGACTTCTGAAACAAAACAAATGCTGCTATAGCTTCTCAATGAATCATTTGGTGGCGCTGCAGGAGTAAAACTGTGTTCTGAAGCGCCAATATTTAAATATAAGCAAACGGCCATTACTTTATGAATGTGCCTCCTATACGCCAATGTGGGAATAGGTTTGCATGGATGTGTTGATTTTGCACGTGGTTTTGTTCCTTTTTACGAGTGATGACCTAACACCCCCCGCCACACGCCCTTACGGTGGATTGTTGGGTATTATGTGGATGTAGAGGGAGTAAGAAGCGATATTTTTTGACGCAGATACGATAACTGAGTACACACATATGAGGACATACCCATTTGCTGAGGGGCATCGCTCTCGAAATCCGCATTCCGGGCGCCGGGAGCTTTGAGCAACCCTCCTCGCTCTCGCTGCCCCACCACCACCACCTCCTCCTCCTCATCCTCCCCCCACCCCCCCTCTCTTTTCATCTTTCTGCCCCGTAAATCATGTCCCGCTCTCGTGCGCGCGCGGCGGTCCATTTGCTGCAGCGCCAAGCAATGCCGCAGATTATGATCTCTCGCACACCCGTCCCGACCGAGCGACGGTGGACCCAATTGGCCAATTAAGATGCGACTGCATGCACTTCATTGAAATCCGTCTAAATGGAATTGTGCGAATGTGACACACTCCCAAGTCGTCCCGATAAACCGAATGCCTACGTACACTGCTTGCATGTATTCATTGTTCGTGTCGCAAATGCAAATGCCCTGCCCGCGCGACTCCACTCCAATGGGAGCTCCGAAACGAAACAAGCGAGGGAAGCGAATTTCTCCGGGTGTAATGCATGGCTTTAGGGTTCAGAGATTGATGTTTTATGGCCGGATTGCTGCCACGCGAAAGGACAAAGACCGCTAAGAACAAGGCATAGCAATGAAATTCGAGTGTTCCCACGGAATGTTGTTTCCATACTCCACTCATTGTGCTGCCGGAGTGACTACCTGACTAGAAAGGCAGTTGCGATTGACATGTAAACGTATTTTTACAGAGGGCATACATATATATATATATATATATATATATATATATATATAATATATATATAAACTACTTCATGTTAGTGCATTAATCTTGTCTTTAAACACATGCATGGTTTAGCAATAAACTACATTGAAAGGGGAATGATTTTACCAACGACAAATATTAATTGGAATGCCTATGTTGAATTCCAGATAGAAAGTAAGAATGCCGAAGATATAGTTGCTTTTCTACGATTCTTGGTAATTCAGTGATCTTAAATGTGTTTACGAGTTCGACGAGTTTTTACGAGGACTAACTTAAGGAATTTCTATAATGGCCCCACTCTACTCAGGTAGAACAGATCACAAAGATAAAATAAGGGAGATAGATTCCAGTACAAATAGGTAGATACAATTACTCATTCTTTCCCCGAACAGTCAAAAATCATAATAGTAAGAAACCGAAATAACTTTAGAAATATTGAAAACATTTAATTTACAAGTCGGAACGAAATTAAGCATTGAAAATATATCAGGTATATTTGTAGGCGCATGTGTATGTTAGTTGATAGGTTGTGTGTTTGTATGTGTGTGTGTGTGGGGGGTGTAAGGGTTTTTACGGAAGTGTTTACCATGTTTTGTTTTTGGGTTGTATACATTTTTGGCTTTTGCATGCGCTCTTTTTCTTAATTACGGGTGGTGCACTAACATCCCCCGCCACACGCCCTTACGGTGCCTTGCGGGGTAATAGATGTAGTTGCAGAATTCCCCACCTGTGTCTTTGGGGGCAGAGGCTATGAATTGCATCTCCACGTCATTGTAGAGTTTCCCCTTCTTGCTTTTCAATCCTAATTTACACGTCGTTGGATAGATTTTTACTAAATTTGTATGTGCATGTGTATGTTGTTTGATGGTATCTGTATTTGTAGGCGCTTGAGTTGAAAAGGTTTTTGCATGAATATATACGCCTCTTCGGATGTAGATTTGCATGAATATGCTGGTTTTGCATGTGGTTTTATTCTCTTTTACAGGTGGTTACCTAACACCCTCCGCCACACACCCTTGCGGGGGTTTGCGGAGTATTATGTAGATTTATAGGTAGATATAAACATTACACCGTTATATATATTAACATCATGAAAAAGTTGTGAATTCTGAAAATTTAATTCTTAATTTGAAGAGGATATCGAGTTGACTTGAAATTGAAGATAGGCCAAAAATTATATATATATATACATATACATATATATATATATATATTTATATTTATATATATATATATATATATATATATATTTATATATATATATATATATATTTATAAATTGTTAAATCTTACCCGGCTCAGCTGATTGCATCAATTCTCCATCTTCTTGGTTGCGTAGCAGCCATAAAATATACCGTAGCTTCAATTCGTTAGGTATACACAGTAGAAATAGTATCAATAAAATCAATCACCAAATTTTGAATTACGATTATAATACTGCTGTCTGTGAAATATTGTGCTACGCATTGGAAATATTGGTGTACAAGTCCCTCATAGAACTGGGTCGTCAAAAAATAATAATTTATCCAGAAAACGTTAATTTACTTACACGTGTCTTATTAAGTTGAAAGCTTTCACAGAAATGAGTTTTTTTGGTTTTGCATTACAAAGATCTCGTTTAATTGAGCGCTATTCCGTTTTGGCTTTGGCACGACAATAAACGCATCCCGAATTCCTCTTCGATTTTATTTGGCTCTATTCCTTTTTGAAATCTGCCCGGTCGAAAGAAAATAATTTTAGGTCTCAGTTTAGCGCATTAACCTTTCCTCAGCATTACCCTATTCTAACTAGAATGTTTGTTTCGCTACTGGCGCTTATTACTATACTAAGTTCAAGTTTCCCGAGAAAATGGCCTGCGCTGTTTTCCAGCCGGAAAGAGAATTAAAATTCTCTTCGGTGAAGCAGTGATTTTTGGGTAGCTAAATCTACGAGGAAAATTCAAAAATGTAAGGTGGTGAAGTCATCCCTAAGGCAAGTGATTGGAAAACGGTCGCCTGTAAAGCGATAGTTGCTCCGATGTTAAAATCCGATCTCAAAGACCAAAGCAAATGTCATGCATGAAACACGTTCTTTTCCTATTTCCTCCGCGTAACGTCTCACTGTACTTCACCTCATCTCTTTCAATTCCTCTCCTCTTCTCACATTAGCTTCTCCTCCGAAATGCTCGTAGCGCGCTCCTAGGGATGTACCACAATGGCCATCCCTCGTCTAATCAATGGATGAGTAATTTACATAAACATCTACATGATACCCGGCAAGCCGCCCCCGGGGCGTGTGGCGAGGGGTGTTAGATCACCAACCTTAAAAGAGAATAAAACCACGTGCAAAACCAACAAATTCATGCCAATCTACACCCACATAGGCGTGTATATTCATGTTAAAACCTTTTAAAGTTACGTTCACGCATGCAAATACGTACGAGGATTGTCAAATAAATACGCGAAATGAGGCCATACAAAATTTATTTTGAAAAATTTAGTCTGCATCAATTTGGTCCCCTGTTCAAATTACTCTCCATTCGTAGGCTACGCACTTCTTATTCCGTCTTCATCTTTTTCACTGTTTATAAAGCACCCTTGGAAGTCCTCCTCGGCAGTTAGACTTCTCAGTTTTCTCGTCGTTTCTTGCCTTATTGTGTCCACATCTTCCCAGTCATGTCCCCACATCACATTTTTGCATTTTGGGAATAGTAAAAAGTCGCAAGGGGCGAGGTCTGGCGGACAAGGAGGATGATCAAGGATGGTAATTGAATCTTTTGCTGGAAACTGGCGAACAATCAATTCTGAATGTGCAGGTGCATTTTTAAGGTGAAGGATCCATCCAACGTGTTCGGTTAAAATAGTGTGCACTGCTGATTTTCCTAAATTCAGTTGATTATCTATCATTCGGACAGTTTTTCGACGATCGGTGAGGGCAATGGCCCGCACACGATCAATGTTGTCGTCAACACAGGCGGTTGAAGGAGTCGTCCCGGCCTTGCATCATCCGTGGCGTATTGTCGGCCATCTTTAAAATGCTTAATCCACTTGAAAATGGATGTTTTCTTCTGGGCATTATCACCGTAAACATCTGTTAACATTTCAATAATTTCTTGATAACTTCTACCGCACTTCCACAAAAAACTTCATGTTGATTCGTATCCCTGTGATTTCGCAAATTTCCATTTTAGAGAAACAGTAAAAACAAGGACAACAGAAATTGATGTAACTGGTACCATGCGCACAGCTCGACGACCCGCCAAACACAGACGGCTCATTGGCTCTCAAGCAACTAGCGACGTCAGTGGGCGGGGCTATATTCCAAATTATGGCCGCCAGATTGGACCAGTTCGCGTATTTATTGGACAGACCACGTATATTATGAACTAACATACACATACACATGCCCCTAGGAATGTGGTAAAAATCTGTCAAATAATGTGCAATTTTTTTATAAACACTGGAGGAAGACTCGATTCAAAACAAGGGTTAATTCATCTAATAATTTCGTTATTTGTTATGCGAAAAAAAATGGAATAAAAATGAACCACAGCCATTTATACGACAGGGCCCCACCATAGCAAGACAAGTCATGCAAAATCGGCAAGGAAAAGGGGGAAATTCTCCTGTCGCATATCCATGCAACTCATAGTCTCTTCCCTTAAAGTCAGTCACATGTAGAGAAAGTGACACACCGCTGTGGACAGCGGACGGCGTGAGGAGTCCCCCCCCTCCCTCGCAGAGAGAGATGGAAGGGGATGCTTATAAAAAATAAAGAACAAAGAAAGACAGGTAGCATTGTGCCGACCGCCACAGTCATTGCTCAGCATTGCCGACCAGGCAGTCCCATGCGATCATGCGGGAAGGGGTTTGACAGCAAAACACACGAGATAAGTGAAAGTAATTGTGGCCAGCCTATTCTAATAACCAGCCTGAGGGCAATGAATTATCTCGCTACTTATTTCGAAGGTATGGGTCAAAGTATACCAATTGGTATTTATAAGGACCCCGCCGTGACTGTTAAAAAGCATCATAATTGAAATTAAACATTAAATACGAAGTTATTTCGTTGCTATTTAAATTAACTTGTCCTTTAATTGGATGGGTACGAGAGAACGTCGACAAAAAGAGATGAACTTTGCTCCTATACTCTATCGGATTTAGAGAAAGTTAAAAGTGGCGGCGGGGTAACGTCCTCGTCTGCCATTCCAAGGGTCGCGGTTTCGACTCCCGCCAGGGTGAGTTTACCTCCACCTAGAGCTTGGGTGTTTGTGAATGTGACCATTGTTATCGTTGTTAATAGTTCGATGTAAAGGCCAAAATGAGCTGTTTTCGGACTAATACTGAATAAATAAATAAATAAAAAAGTAATGCTTTCATTTTGCACCGCGGTGTGGTTTGAAGTCAGATAGCCAAATATCGTGGCATAATCCAAACACGCTGTGGTCCCAAGGCCGAAGCCAGAGGGAATGACGGAGTAGGCTTTAAATTTCTCACCGCTGGTCCTAGCGATGAACTGCTTCATGTTATTTAAATTTCATCGCTCTCTTTTCTTTTCCTTCATTGCTCATCTCATGCAGTCGGCATTTATCCATGCGCATACCTGCGTCTTACTTCCATACGACAATATGAGTAGCAACATTTCATGCACTACAATTATTTTACTACTTAAAACAAATACTCATTTCATTGTATACCCCAAAGGTCATGAAACAAGCCCCTCTATTGGAATTCATAAGTCTTACGATTTCTTGGTCGGTCTAAAAGGTTTTGCTAACATTCTGCCAAAATATACCAGAGCTTATTATTATTAGCGGTAATCCACAACTCAAAGTAGGTTTTTGATAAACCAAAGGACTATTATAATTCTAAGCTTCACCTGATTTGGTATTAATACTCCACAATCGTACACTATTCCACAAATATTCTTTAACTGCATAATCATAATTTATACATACCTCCAACTTCCTTCTTTGCCCAATGCGTTACGCTTTTCCTAACACGGCCTCCTTAGTCAGTCTAATATTCAATTATTAATTAAAATTTTCAAAATAACCAGAAATATTGGCCTATTGGTAAAAGAACACTGAAATGCCTTCAAATGTAATCGTGGTAAAATAAGTGATTATACTCAACGCCTTTTATATAGCAGACAGAGGTGTGATTTAGATGTTAACGAGATTTAGATGTTAGATGTTTGGTAATAACTGACGTAACCTCAACGCTATTATGTTTGGATTGTAAAGAGATTTCCCGACCCTAATGTAGCATTTTCATGATTAAAGAATGTTTGAGTCCTTCCACCTCCATTACAGTCCTTAAGACAGCTACCTTCGTCTTCTTTTCTTTCCTCTTCCCTACCTTGAACCCCACTTTCTTCCCCAAAACTCTTCACTCTTCCTTCCCAATGAAAAGTATTAAAGTTTTTTCAGTGTGTATTATTAATCTGATGATAGGACAGAAAAATCAAAACTCATGGTCATGATTTATTTGTTCATTGTCGTTGATTGTAAAAGTATTTCAAAAATAAATTCATTGAAAATGTATGACTTCACCTTATAGATCTGCAATGAGTTTCCATCTTCCTTGAATCCCTTCAGTTTTGATTGATAGTATGCCTTCTCCTGTCATTTGTTTGATAGGTCGAGCCCTCCTCCTTCCCTTCTCTATTTGCGGACTCTCTCCTACTCCTTCTAGCATTAAGTTCTCATCTCACCCGTCCTCCCTAAATTCTCCACATCCTCGCACTAATTATTCAACCACGATTTTTCTGCCCAATTGTTTCAGCTTCTTATTTCACAACTCAGCTCTCTGCATTTTCTTCCTCCTGGTGTTGTGATCTCATTCTTCCATTTCCCTCTTCCATTCATTATTCTAATCATATCTGCAGCATCACTCATTGGTATGGGAGAAATGATTCCGAGTTAATTTCCATTGCTTTCCTCGATAGTGTTTTTAATGTGGTCCCACTACTTAAAGTAGCCGCCCCACTGGGGTCAGACGGCCCTGCCGTCGCGTCAATGAAGGGCATAGGCTTCATGGACTATCGCCCGTCTGGCACCTACCCTTCAATCAATCTGGCATGGATGAGATTACCAGGAGCAAATATCATTGCTCCCTCGGAGTCATCAGAAAACGCCCCAGCCCTTCTATCACGTCAAGGTTTGACAGCCAAAGAGAGGTACAAAAACCTTTGTACACTTGTTCATGTAATCATTCTTCGTTTTTTAACATTTTTAATTTTTACCATTCCCCTTATCAAACGCAGCTACTCTCGTAGTGAGCACATTTCCCCTCGATGTCCCTTCATCCCTCCGCTGTCTCATTAAATGTCTTCATGTCTCACTGTTAATCTGTTGGACTGACTTCCGGCAACACTGATTCTTCGGTTTAGAGAAAAAAATGGGTGAATTCCATCTCCAATGGATTATTTTATGATATTATGATACGTCTTACCTCGCCCATAAAATTCCTTCTCTCATGCAATTATCCATAAAAGCACTGAGCACCCACGACGGTGTATCGCACCCTTTTTTTTAGCATTTTTTTTTTTAAGATCAGTTCCTCAAAGTTCTTTAACTCTTACGTACACTTATTGACCAATTTCAAACATTTTTGCCTTTATTCAAAGTAATAATGATAAAAGTTCAATACCTACTGAAACCTCCGTCAATTTTCCTATTCTATGGGTCTTCGTAAGCAACAAATATCATGCCATGTTTTGAAAGACAGTCGTGCTTTTGATTGGGATACTTCATTTAAGCTATTCGTTTCATTACCAATCCTGGTATCAAAGCATAACCGGAGTATTTTATTCTTGCCGCGGTTATTTTTCACACCCTGAAGAGGAACTTCCACTGATCGAAAACGCTCCCTCTACTTACGCAAGTAAAAGGTTGAAAGTGAAAAATAACGGGGCAGATGTTTTTCCAACTATATATCCAACCAAACGCTGAATGCGGTCTCTACGGACATTCTTAAAAATGTAAAATTCCAAAACTTCGCGATACCAAAGGCAAATTATGCTAATGTTTATTTAACATCAGGGCGTCTTTCTGACAGGAGATATCCAGAGGTAAGCGGAGCTTGCTTCTTTTGTCTCTTTCATAGCCCCTTCCCTCTTGTGTGTTACACTGATTCATTATTTTTTTCACTCTTTGTTTTTTTTAACTAAAGCAAAATTATTATCATTCTTAATAATCAAATGAGGAATAATTATGGTTTGATTAAAGTTAAGAGTGAATATAAAGAAAGAACGACTTATATCCAGCTAATCACATGTACCATATCATATCAGATTCATTTCAACTTGAATGCTAAATTTGTACATCCTATACGACCAAAAAGTTTGAATATTCCATAATGCTACACAAATAAAGGATAATTTCTTCGCCAAAACTATCATTTTGAGCTTAAATTTCACACGAAACGAAGGAAAAATTCATTTAAATCTCCTTAATTAGTAAAAATTGGGTCCTCTGCTATCTTATCTTATATTTTACAGGCACATTATAAGGCAGTTTTGCCAATTTCATTTGGTTCATTAATTTTAAAGATTTCAAGTTATCAAACGACCACATAGTTATCCATAATCCAGAGTTTTTACAGTCTCTACGGAAACTTTCGTAGAACATATCTTTGCTCAGAAATCCTTTTCTCCTCTTTCTTGGGTTCTGTCTTTGAAATCTCTTTTCTCTTTGTCTTAAAATGCATATAAATACACGTTTTTACACCTCAACCTATTTCCTGTCACATAATAATTCCCCTCTCAACGTTAGAGAAAGAGGAAAATATTTTCCCTAATTGCTTTTCTTTGCAAGAGTCATTCCCAACTTCTTTGAATGGGACTCTTATTAAAGCCATTTCCTTCCGTTTCTGTTTATAAAGTTTTCCACGAGGCATTTGGGACCCTTGCTTGAAATATCTTGTTTTTGCTTCTACAAGGGTCGACCGTCAAGGGACGCGGAATGACAATGAATATTGCAAGACGGGTGAAAAGGGGAAGAATAAAGAGTTATAGTATAGGAGATAAGGAAGGTAGTGAATGAAATTAGAAGAGAATTGATGAAGTTATTCCCACGAGGGCCTTAAAATTTCGTGATGAGGGCCTACTTTTGAGCTGGGACTAAATTAACGGTCCTAAAACTGTGAGAAGTCGTAATAGGAATTAAGCAGACCAACGGAGCAACCGAAATTCATCCTTCTTCAATCATCTAAGATTAGCTAATGCCAAAAAAGAATTCTTCCTATGAGCTTTGAATAATTGCTTGAATGAGGTTCGGGTAATTTAATCAAAATTTAAATCAGGAGAATGGCCCATAATTTTTATATCCTTGATAAATAATAAGCATAAGAATATTATGTTTTTCTCCCCTTATGTCAATCTTAGAAATGAGACCGGTAAAAGTTATTTTTATGCGGCTATTTCTCTTGTGTAATCCAAATTTTGTGAAAAACGACTATTTAGAGGTTTAGGTCTACTATACTTACGTTTTGAAATGGACATCAAAGTGACGCAACTCCTATCAAGGCATGGAAATTTTGGACACTACCTCAATAGAATAGGAAAATCAAGGACTAATCTCTGTAGTACCTGCCTAACAGAAGACACCGCTAAGCATAGAATAGAGGAGTGCCTACAGTATGAAAAACCCAGACATGAAATTTGGCACAGTATGACTTGTAAGAAAACCAAGATGCGTGAGATTGTGCTATTTTGCCTTAAACATAACAACGACCAATTATTTAAAATGGTGCAATGAAATTTGATAATTGTAATGACATTTGAAGTTGGTAAATTAAAAGCTTGATAAAACTAGTAATTGTATTGCTCGTTTATTGTGTAAATAAAATTGTATGTAATTGCTATTTTAAGTTAACGTGTACTATTTTGCCTCGAGTACGATCAAAGGAAAAAAAAAATCTTGTATGACTCTGTAAACTGAAGTGTTATCATAGAATAATATATTTATTTCTTATAATAATTATTATCTCTAATTGTACTAAATTTGGGTTGTACATTACTTCTGTAAATTAATGCTACTGTATCATCTTCTTTGATATTTCTTTTTCTCATATTGTGTAATTGATGTTAATTATATCAGAACACTAAAGGGGGATTAAGCGAGAGCAGGAACCCCCTCACCGTATCATGCTATTTTTCTGTATGCTATTTTTTTTTGTATTTGCTTCCGCAATAAAAAAGGAAAGTTGTGATTGAGGAAACTCCTTCACCACCTTTCCTTATTATTATATTATTATTAACCCTTGGAAATATTTTATCAGAACAGCATCTTTTCCAACCAATCACGCTCTACCATTCCGATAAAAATATCCGGAGTTTCACTGAGACTTAAGGTTTCTCAATCCTGGACTTTGCTCAAGATAGTGGTCACTAAATCAGGAATCCACAAATTCAACAACTTTTAAACGAGAGAACATTTCCTGAGCGGCAGAATTCAAATAAGAATAGCGATCGACGCGGATATTTCGAGGTTAAATTTTTTCGTGCATGAATTTCCAGCCGGGAAAGTTATTCCGTTGATTTTCGCCGTTACTCCGTCTCGTTTGCATGGTGGCAACATGACTCCGCCACATAGCCATCCTCGCCAAGGAACAATTATCCATGTCACGTAGGACGCCTTGGCAGTGTTTGCGGGGAGAAACAAAAGGAGGCTCTGGAAGCCAAGACGATGAGAGGAAGGCGGCGGCGGCAGGGGGTTGAGGGAAAACAAGGGGTGGAAGTGGAGGAATGGAACCGGGGGGAGGGGAGAGAGGGGAGCTGCCGGGAAAATTACGCAGGGGGGGGGGAGTCAGTCGCCCGGACCCCAGTGGTGGCTAAGCACCCTCAAGCACATCTAAACATATCTCCGTCTCCGGACTGTCGGAGCGCTGATGTGCATCGAGGGAGACGCCTTAGAGTCTTGGGGGGAGCGTGGAGGAGCTCGGGGAGGGAACCGGTGGTGCCTTTGGGGGGGGGGAGAGGAAGGGACCCTCGCCTCCCCAGCGGCAGCCAAAGAGATGATGAAAAGTGATAGAGGAGGGATGATGGAGCGGGGTAAACTTGATAGCAAGGGATGAATTACCATAAAAAGAAGAATGAAGAGGAAGGAGCCACCATCTCGCTCCGCTGTCCCCAGAATGGGAGAGTTCTCCTCCCATACCTGACCCCCTTACATCAACCTTGCCCGCTTGCTTCGGAAAAAAATATTAAAGAAAATAGAACATTCTCAAGCGATAAAATTTCTCCGCGTCATCCTGAAGAGTTTTTTCTAGGCGAGACGACCTACGTTCTCGACTTTTAGCAAACGAAAACTTTGAGATTGAATGAAGTCGCTCAGTTCTATTTTGTCGAATTTTATCGATAAAACCATACTTTACGTTTGTGTTCCTCAATAAATATTTTTGTTCTATGCTGCCTTGATTTACTGAACGCGAAATATTCAGATATCTGGAACTTTAAGATTTTCTTTTAACCGGCTCTCATGTAAAACTCATCTTTTCAAAACGCCATGACCAAGGCATTCATCGTGAAGGGTTAAAATATTTATCTATAGTTAGAGAGGGCCTTTAAATTTGAAGTCTTGTCGTGTTAGCATGTTTGCTTTCATCAATTAGATTAGGTGGAAATTTGTTTAATCAAATCATTTAATCAAACAAATCATTTAATATGGTATTATCACGCAACTATATCTACATAATATACCCCGCAAGCCGCCGCAAGGGCGTGTGGCCGGGGGTGTTAGGTCACCAACCAAACTACATGCAACTTAACCAAAATTACCCAACGCAAACTGTTAAGAATAATCTTACTGCCATCTCGCTATGTTTTTATTTAAAAAAATGTTGCTAACAAATGAAAATGACCTTTAAATATCTGTATTCAAAGGGAAACGGTTACATAGCTTCCTATACTTAAATAAATTTCAAATAATAATTAAGGATTGGTACCCTCAGCCACTCAAACACCTGGCGGAATGTGGACATGAAATTGATTTGGAAACCTCCTCCGTTAGATTTTTTTATCTTTTGTAAATTCAATTTTACGAATTAAATTCGCAGACATAAATTTTAAACCCTTTTCACAAAGAGTGCAGAATGACACACATTCATTGGGACTAATTTCGGAATAATTTTCTCGCCACTTTGTTGTGCCGAAACGGAAGGATAATTAGGATATTTCGTCACCGAAATAAACATAAATCTTTTACGAAGGACGAGGAGGGAAGTGCCATTTCCCGAGGTAGGTAGGTGATTACATTTGATGACTACGCTACCTCCCTGTTCTTATCCATTTAAATCCCTAGCGGTGGGGTTGGGACGGGAAATCGCGCCGCCATCATTAGGGGCAAAAATCTCAATGATTCTCGAGAATGGACATGGAGTCATCGCGGGTGCTTTTAATTGGTCTCGGCGTGCGAGGGACCCGTGCGAAAAGTGGCCTTAAAACTTAGAAGTCCGCCCCGTGGGACACCCATTCTCGCGGATGTCACCTCGGGAGGTTTAATGGCACCCTCGCCCACAATCCCTTCCCACTTCGCCCTTCCCCTAATCCCCTTCCTCGTAAACAGTAAACACCTCGCCTCCAACTCCCTTTCAAATGGCACGCACGTGAAATCATCAAAGCCAAACTCCGTGCGTCAGCCCAATACTAATATTGAATAGTGTTTTCAATATGATTTGTTTTTCGGTGAAAGCTTTCACGGGAATGTTCTAATTACAAACAACTCTCGTAACTTCAACTTCACTGCACTTCTATTCGAATAACCCTCCCTCCTTGCCCCCCCCCCCTCCTTCAAATTTAGAACAATATCAGAACGGTCATCTTATGTATAATATTTCTTCTGTTGTGTAAATGATTTTCAAATTATTCCCTGTAAATAAAATCCTTGAAACGCGTGCGTAAATGTTCACCCATGCAACTTAAAATGTTTTACTCGCCTTTATTGAAGTTGTTGATCCTCCGGAAGGCAGGTGGAAAGGTAAAAATATTAGGTCCAATCTTCTCCCGACCAGGCAGTAAAATATAACTCCAATACCGCGAATACCTGTACGTTCCTTTGAAATACATTATCCAATCGCAACCAGCCATACTGGAAATTATTAAATACTTTCCCTCCCTACCATGAAGCAGTACTTTTTACATATTGTTACCAATCTTTTTAAAATATTACCATGAATTGTTCTCATTCTTTAATGTTTACGCGGCATTGTGTTGTATAAGTTGGAGGACAGATTTCATCGGGACTACCCGAACGGAGCGATATATTTAGTCAACATAACACATTTGATTTTATTTGGTTAAAGCAAGTGTATTTTAAAGCACATTGAAAAGTCTTTCCGGCTATGAAATTTAGTTGATGATTATATCGACGGGGGCAATACGGTTTTGATTTGGAGACGGATAATGTTGACACCCCCAGTCGCTTTCCATGGACCTTTTTTGATAAAACAGATGAGCTACCAAGACGTAATATATGATAAATAACGTCAGTTTCATTTGAAATGACTTGCATGATAAACATTCAAGAGGATAAAAAAAGGGAGAACAGTTGAGGAAATGGGATTTAGAAACATGAAACAGGACGGAAAGGGCCAGCTGTCGTGGGGATAAAATAATGTCTGGGGACAGGGAGAGGGGTAAAATCGAAGAAAAATGAGGGTGTATAATAAATAGGATAATGGAAACAGGATACACAACTGTAGTAAAATAAATAGGAATAGGTAAAGGAACTCATGAATTCCTGACGAGAAGATCAAAAAGATAGACAAGAAAACGAAATGGAAGAATATAAACATAAAATCAGGTCGAAGAAAGTACAGGGTGAAACAGAATGGACTCCCTAATTTGACGGGTTAATTGTAAAACAACCAACCTAAATTATTTGAAAAGATTTTTTTTTTAATATTTATTTGATGCTATTTTTTTCACTAGGTTTTGAAAATTACATCATCCAGGTGACAACCTTGGCGAGCGATGCACATATTGAGTTGCTCAGAAAAGTTTTCGAAAACTCTTCTCAGCATACCTTGCGTTGTTCCAGCGACGACATATGTAATGCCTCCTTAAGAGCTCCCAAGGTTTTCGGTCGTACTTTGTAAACCTCAGCTTTGAGATATTGCCGAAGTAAAAAATCACATGAACTCTAATCCGAGGAGGGAGGGGTTCACGAAACATCCCCTTGTGAGGAGATCAGTAAAAAGTTCTCCAGCATCTCAAAATAGCGCACAGAGTTCACAGTAACAGTAGAACCTCGAGATTCAAAAAAGTAAGGCCCTATGGAGGACACAGCGCACCAAACTGTCTCTTTGGGGCTATGAAGAGAGCTTGGGTAAAGTTCGTGAGGGTTCTCAGCCATCAAATGACGAACATTTTGCCTATTTATTGGTCCTGAGAGGTGAAAATGCGCTTCATCGCTAAACCACAAAATAGTGTCGGCTGCACTGAGGTTGAGATTGCATTTCAAGCATCTGTACGTTTCACCCAGTGTTCTGAACTCAATTCTTGATCAAACATAATCTATTAGGGGTTAAAGTGACGGTCAGAGTGTAAGTGAGGGTCAGAGTGTGAAACCTGCCTTACCGTTCTGGGCGATATTCCAAGAGCAGCAGCATGTTTCAGCGCAGAGCGCGATGGAGACTGTTTATTGGACGCTTTCACTGCCACGGTGTTTTCAGGGGTCCGTAAACTTTTAGGTCATACAGCTGGTTTTCTCGGAAATTCAGACCCTGTCGCCCGTACATATTAATCCATTTTCTAATGGTTTTAGCATCAAGAACCCTGTCATGACGAGTCAAACCAAACCGCCTACGAAAAGCCCTCTGCGTCGCCACCGCACTGTCACGGTTTTTTAAGTGCGTTTCAAAGACAAAGCCTTGATGCTTACCAGACCACTGCATATATTATTATTAGGTAATCTACCGGTTAAGGTAGCTTTTTGGATGGACAAAATTACTAATTCAACAATTTGTGACCTCAAGCGAATACAACATCCCACCCTACATCAGGTCCATCTTCAGCTCTGAGTACTTTCTTCCTTCCTTCATCCCGTCCAACATCCCTATCCTGTTCCTTCCCTTTCCTCTTTTGCATAACATTCTCCCCTCTATCACAGTCTTCAACATCCCACTCCTGGTCAATACCGCCTTCATCAACTTTCCTGCCTCAATAGGATTTCTCCCAACAAACCCCTCTCCTCGCCCACCATACCAAGTACTTCATCGTTTCTTTTCTTCTCAGTCCATTTCACCTTCTCCATTCTTCTACAAACCCACGTTTCAAAAGCCTCCAATCTACGTCTATCCGCCTGCTTCAATGACCACGTTTCCGCAGCGTACATAGCTACGCTCCATATAAAAGTTTTTAAAAGTCTTTTCTTAATATCCTTACTCAACTTCCCTCTCATCAACTCCCTCCTCCTTGTGAAAGCCTCTTTGCCTTTGCCCCTTGGCTGACTGACAAACTAAAGCTTGGTCATCAGCGAACCTAACTGATTTTACGAATTCCCAGCCCACCTTCATTCCTACCTCCAGTTCTTTCCATGCCTCTTTAATCATTTCCTTTGCATACAGGTTGAACAGCAACGGTGGTAATGGGCAAGCCTGCCTTACACCTCTTCCCGGACTCCCCGTTCCCCACCCGCACCTGAGCAGTCTGAGACATGTACAGGTTGCGGTCTAGCCTCCTTTACCTCCAATCTATTCCTATTTTCCGCAATATACCCATTAGTTTTTCCTAATTCACTCTATCAAACGCTTTTTCGAAACCGACGAAACAGGCAAATACCTCCTGGTTGTATTCTATATTCCTCTCGATTAATAATCTCATTACTGCAATGGCATCACGCGTGCCTCTCCCCTTCCTAAACCCAAACTGATAATCCCCTAAGTAATCATTTGCCCTATTCTCTATAATTTGCTGCTCGGTGGCATGTATACCTGAATACCGACGACCAAGTTCGTCGGTTCTGCTTTTATCTCTACTAGTAGTATTCTATCCGTTACCAGCTCTATGTTCACTACGTTTCTTCCTAACTCTTCATTTAATACTATGGCAACTGCTCGTTGGCCCTCGTCCCCGCCGCTGTATATTATTCTATACTTATCACTCCAGTAATCCCCGCTATCTTTCCATCTCACCTCGCATAGACCTAAAATATCTATATTTCCCCTTTCCATCTCTTCTTAACATTCTTTAACTTCCCTGTCCTCTTCATTGTTCTAATATTCCACGTTCCTATTCTAACTAATTTGGTCTTCTTCTCCTGCGTCTTCTGTCCTTCTGCTGCTGATGGTTTTCCCTTGCAAGGGTTTCGTGGGATTACGACCGCGGAAGCCTTGCCTCCCCCGCTGCCGGGCACGACACACGGCCGATTGGGCCGAGCCCCGTAGTTGCCAGGACTCAAAATCTCTGTTTTGTCCATCATTTAAATCTTGGGAATGATATCCATACTAAAAAAGAAAGACTCGTACTTTTCCACAGATGTATCTGATATATCTATATGTACCTGATGATGCCGCAAGTCGGTGAAACGCGTTGTACCGTATAATAAAATCTGTGGAAAAGTACGAGTCTTTCTTTCTTTTTTAGTAATGGATATTAAATACTTCCACGAAGTGAAGCCTGAAACAATAGAATATACTTGGCAATGATAATTGAGGTGGTTTCCCGTTGCCTTCCTCAGTAGTGCTTTTAACGTGACACCATCACTTATTGGCCGCCTCTCTGGGGTCAGACGCCATTGCAGCCGCCTCACTGAGGAACAGACGCTGCGTGGACTACCTTTCGTCTGGCTCCTAACCCTCGACCTATATGGCATGGATGACCCTTCCAGGAGCAATTATTATTACTCCCGCCAGCACAGCTCTAGGGGTCATCGGAACGCACAAGCCCTTCCACCACCTTCAAGGTTGTAGTCCGGGGAGGGATATATATATATATATATATATATATATATATACACATACATATATGTATGTATGTATGTATTTATATATATATATATATATATGTATATATATATATATGTATATATATATATGTATATATATATATGTATATATATATGTGCATATATATATATATACATTCATTAGTATAGGAAATTCATCATCTACTTGCAAAATAATTAATTCATTAACTCGAACTTCATTTGATGGAAGATCACAATAAAATAAGCAATAAGGTAAATTAGTTACCTTTTCAGTGGTAACAAATTTGTGAAAAGCATAATGGAGGAGATCAGAATGTAGGAGATTGAATGCCACAATATTTAAATTAGGGAATCAGTTGCAAAATAGATGAGGGCAACAAGTCAAACATGCAGAGATGTAATCATGTTATAGATAGGAATGAAGACCCGTGATCACTAGTACACGTATATTGAATTTGAAGTCTAAGGAGGAGGACGGATGAAGTAGATGTAGATGTATGTGAATTTTGTAGGCATTAGATATAGCGAATGTCCTACGGTAGAAAATTTCCAATTTATGAGACCATTTGATCGCCCAAAAATATGTCAGAATGAGAAAAAAATCATTTTACAGTTGATATTTATTTAGCCTTTCACTAATTATGCTATCTTATTATAAATTGAGCTTTGCAATGAAAAAAAGACCCCATTAGCTGTCATTACTTTACCGCGTTAATCCAAACAATTAAGCCTTAAATCTCAATAGATCAACGCCGCTTGAAAAGTCATGGAATTTCAGGATGATCGAAGGAAAAAATTCCTTTTTGTGAGAGCCGGAGGAAAATAAATGTCGAAGGAAGGCGCCTGAGTGCCAGCTGCAGTCAATATACGTGAAACTATTACAGTGGCCGTTGGCGAGATGCCAAGGTCAGAGGAAGCGATAACGCCCGTTTTCGTTTCAGTCCAATCCCACTCCCGGGCGCGAAAAGCAAGTGACCCCCCTGTCATTGGCCGCTTTTGACGTTACGACTCCAACGCAGATGTGGCTCAAGGTCATGACTTTCCGATGATTAAGAGAATCGGAATGGTTTTAAGAAGATTACGCGGGAGACTTCGGGGGACACGAACCGGGGCGTTGAGGTTTTCTTCCTGGTCATGGGGGAGAGGAGAAAAGAGGTGGTTTGGTAGGGCCGGTGGAAGAGGCGGCGGAAGGGGGGGGGGAGAATTGGAAGGTGGCCCAGGGAATGAGCGTGCGGGCGGTTACGAATGGGGGACGGGAAAGTGTGGGGAAGAGGGCGAGGCGGGGGGGGGTGGAAATGGGTGAAGGGTGAAGAGACAGGAGAATTGGGGAGGGGGATCCGCTATCTAAACTTGATAGCGGATAAAAAGATGGGGACTTGTGGGAAATAAGTCGGGATATTGCTCGCGCATACTCGATTCAAACATGGCGAAGACGCAACGGAGACCGCGACGTGTGATAGGTGAGATATATCAGACGTGCCAAACTGCAGTTCACCATCCACGCTCGGTCCATTTGTACTCGCAATTTGGCTCGAGGAAGCATATAGCACGGATATCTGTAAATTTTTGCTGCAAACGCGGTACGAACATCCGTAGCCAATTGAATTTCTCCACCCCTTAATTATATACACATGTGTTTATATATATTTAAATATGTATACATGCGAGTATATGCATTATGTATATAAATAATATAAAGATACATCATGGACACATGTACACCTGTGTATATATATATATATATATATATATATATGTGCGTGTGTGTGTGAATAAAAAGGGGGGCGCGGTAGTCCATTGGGTAGAGCGTTGGACTGCCGACCAGAGGGGCCCAGGTTCAATTCCCGGGCAAGGCACTCTGGGCACCTGCAGCTCCATTCAAGGTATTTGATTTTTCGGGAACCAGATCTTCCTGGGAAACCACAACCGGCACAGGGAAAGGAACTGGCCCCCCTACCCTGGTGTGTGAATTTCACATACCGTATAGGGTGAACTGTACCATCACCTACCAAACCGACTTTCGGGTTGATTACTGTGTTTTTGGTTTTTTTAATACATATAATATTTTTATATATATATAATAATAATGGGCTGACAAAATATAACACAAATAGAAAAGAATAGCAACATTTAAAAGAATACTCACACAAAATTTTCGAGCTTTCGGCCCTCTCAGAGGCCTTCTTCAAGTGAGACTCACTTGAAAAAGGCCTCTGCATTATGTATATAAATAATAAGTGTATATAAATAATTTCGGCCCACTTAGAGGCCTTCTTCAAGTGAGACTCACTTGAAGAAGGCCTCTGAGAGGGCCGAAAGCTCGAACAATTTACCGTGTGAGTGTCCTTTTAAATGTTGCTATTCTAGTCTATTTGTGTTATATTGTGTCAGACCATTCATTATTGTGCCGCTCGAGTGAGTTTTTCCTTTAAATCGCCATATATATATATATATATATATATATATATATATATATATATATATATATATATGTGTGTGTGTGTGTGTGTGTGTGTGTGTGTGTGTGTATAAACTACCTTGATCAAAAAGTTCCCGGAATAGCCACTGTGTGGCGCTCCCATCGTTCCGATTTGAGTTCTGTTTTTTTTGTTAAATTGGTACATCTGTTGTTGATATTCCCTTTAAATCTTAGTGTCATAACTTGACATTTGCAAAAGTTACGTAGCCAAGAGTACATCTATCTCTGTGTGTGTTAGCGATTTTTTACAATTGCAGAAATGGATTTAAATTTGCAACAACGAACTTGTATTAAATTTTGCGTAAAAAACGGATTTAGTGGCGCACGGACGTTGGAAATGTTGGAAAGGTGTTTCGGCAACGATTCTCTAAAAAAAACGGTCGTTTACCAGTGGCACGAGCGGTTCAGAAGTGGTCGTGAGTCAATCGAAGATGATGAACGCAGTGGCAGACCATCGACATCGAAAGTCGGTGAAAAAATTGATAAAGTAGAAGAAATGTTGGTCAATAACCGCAAATTAACCATCAGAGAAATAGCGGAGGACTTGAACATTGCCTATGGATCCGCCCAAGACATTGTGGTTAATGATTTGGGTTTCCGTCGTGTAGCAGCAAAGTTGGTGCCAAAAGACCTCAATTTCATGCAAAAAAGAGACCGTGTTGACGTCGCAAAAGACATGATTTGCGAGGCTGAATCCGATCCCACATTCATCAAAAGGATCATTACTGGAGACGAGACGTGGGTTTATGAGTACGACACGCAATCCAGACATCAGGCAAGTGAATGGCGTTCACCAAATGAGCCGAGACCAAAAAAACCACGTCGTTTTCAGTCAAAAAAGAAGGCAATGCTGACGGTTTTCATGGATTACAACGGTGTAGTGCATCATGAATTTTTGCCAGAAGGCCAGACAGTAAACAAAGAGTATTATTTGGGCGTTATGAGACGTTTGCGTGAAGCAATTCGCCGAAAGAGACCAGAAATGTGGGCAGAAAACTCGTGGATTTTGCACCATGATAACGCACCGTCGCACAGTGCTATCATTATTCGTAATTTTTTGACGAAAAATGCAACAAATACCATCCAACAGCCACCGAATTCGCCTGATTTGGCTCCCTGTGACTTCTTTCTGTTCAATCGAGTTAAAAAACCATTACGGGGAACGCGTTTTAGCAGCCGAGAGGAAGTAATGGAAAAATCGCAGGAAGCACTGATGGACATACCGAAAACCGAATATAAAAAATGTTTCGAGGATTGGATCAAGCGCTGGCATAAGTGTGTTGCAGTCGATGGGGATTACTTTGAAGGGGACAATATAGATTTAGATGAATAAACTTGTATTTTTAATTTTCTGAATAAATTCCGGGAAATTTTTGATCAAGGTAGTATACTTTATATATATATATATATAATTTATATATATATATAATTTATATATATATAATTGATATATATATATATATATATATATATATATATATATATATATATATATATCTTCGAAATGGAACGCTCTTCGGCGACGCACAAATATATAAAAACACAGATGTAGATTTTTAGAATATAGAGACACAAAGAAAGGACACTCACAATTTGTTATTTGACGTTTCGACAGCACAGCTGTCGTCTTCAGAATCCTCTGAGGACTTCGCCGTATTGAGAACAGAAATCTTCTGAAGACGAATGCCGTGCTGTCGAAACGTCAAATAACAAATTGTTAGTGTCCTTTCTTTGTGTCTCTATATTCTAAAAATCGACATCTGTGTTTATATATATATATATATATATATATATATATATATATATATGTATATACGTATATGCATGTGTATTTAAAGGCACGTTTACATATGCACACACTTGAACGCGATATGACTTGAGGAAATATATAGCACGGATGTCCGTAGTTTTTTTCCTTTGCTAGGTGATTGGACCGAAGCAAGGTTTATCGGCGGTACAAAATGTTCTCAGAGGGCCGGGAAGATGTGAACGGCGAAAGGCGTGCCGGATGCCCGAGCACGTCAACAACGGACGAAAACATTGATGAAGTGAAGAAAATAGTATTGGCCAATCGTCGAGTCGCCGTTAGAGAAGTTGCTGAGGACTTTAACATATTGATTGGCTCGTGCCATTCGATTTTTAACCAATGATTTGGGAATGACACGGGTCGCCGCGAAATTCGTATCGAAATTGCTCAATTTCGACCAAAAACAGCAACGCATTAACATTGCTAATGGCCCTGTCCGTGACGACCCAAATTTGCTCCAGAGGGTCATTCATAACTAGTGACGAATCATGGGTTTATGTTTATGGCGTGGAATTCCATCCCGATGGAAGCTGCAGCGCGAGCGCGCCAAGTTTGGTCGAATGTGAAAGTTTTGCATACAGTTGTTTTCGATTGCATAGGTGTGGTGCATTATGAGTTCTTACCGCAGGGTAGAACGGTAAATAAGAAATATTACCTGCAAGTTATGCGCAATTTGTGCGATGTAATCCCCCACAAACACCCGGATTTGAGGAAGAAGAAAAATTGGCTTCTGTACCATGACAACGTTCCCGCTCACACATCGTTGCTGTGCGCAAATTTTTGACCAAAACAACACACTAATGATGCCGCAGCCACCGTATTCCCCAGATCTGGCCCCCAGTGACTTTTCCTTGTTCCCGAAACTGAAGAGGCCCATGAAAGGACGGCGCTACGCTACGATAAACCAGATAAAGACTACATCCAAGGAGGAGCTGAACAAGATCACAGAATATGATTTTATGAAGTGCTTTGAGGATTGGAAGAAACATTGGTACAAGTGTATAATATCTAATGGGGATTACTTTGAAGGGAACACAAAATAGATATTCATGAATAAATAAATAATTTAAAAAAAGACACAAAAGTCGTACCAATTTTTGAACCAGGCTCGTATACAGGGTTCGTCCGGAAAATAAGTGTACTGATTTTTTCCCGCCGCTCCAGGCGCACCCAGCACCGCTCTGACGGGCTGCGATTGGAGGGGGGTATGTTGGCAAGCGACGCTGAAAAAGGCAGTCGCTTGCTTCATGGAATATATTCAACGGGTTATCAAACGAGCAATTTGGAGTGGCCTCCAACACTAAAAGCGGCGTGGTCAGGGGCAGAGGCTGATTATTTATTTTTGTTTTCATTTTTTAGAAACCCTGCCGGCCAGTACTTGGGGTGTGTGCCAGGTGGAGGGGAATGCACACCAGATGAGTTTTGATCCAAAAATGTTTATCCCTACCGGGGTCGGACAATGTTCTTCTGATACCTTATCGGTCGTGAAAAATCCGGAAATGGATGCACTCATTCTACGATCGATCGAAAGATTGGGAGGGATTACTGAAAATAATTAAACGAAGATTTATGTGTCGGAACATCATAGAACCGTTCGCATGAGACCATTGGAATTTAATGGAGTTAGTCTCGCTCACGACCTCTTCTGGGTGAAATGAATTCGGGGAATGTGTGGCAAAGCTAAAAAAATAGGATGTTTAAGAAGAGGAAATATAATTTAAAGGCAAAAAAGAATTGTTGACTTTTGCTGGTTAGGCCTCATTTGGCATATGCTGCAAGTATATGGGAATATTATAATGTTGGATTGATTTCGGAAATTGAAGTATGTTGTAAAAGGTTGTTATGACAAACTTAGTAACGTATCCAAAATATTAGAGCAGCTGGGCTGGGAATCACTCACGGAGCGAATAACAGATTAAAGCCCTTGCATTAAATTGGAAGGAGGTTTCTATAGCAGTGATGTTGGAAATGTACAGGCCATGTCAATAAAACTACATATATTAAGTGTGCATATAGCCTAGAATAAAGGTTTGTGGAGTTTTATCCTGTAAAAAGGGGGAATACCTAAAAAAATAATAGGTTCCCGCCGCCGAAAATAGACATATACTAAATTAAACTTTCACACATCACTTTCGGAAATTTAATGATTTGTAGCCATATTTTCAACATCACGTATCTTTTACTCTATTATTAATTTCCGTTTTATTGCAGTCGAGAATAATGTGCGGGAATAACAAATGGTTGAATATATATGGAGTATCTATCTCTCTCGTTTTGAGGCATTGGTCGGCCCTTCTAATATAAAAAGGGGGTATGACTATATCTTGAATTTTGGATGCGGGATTTTCGTTGATTGGTTTTAATTAAATCATTTATGTATTTTATTTATTTATTTTTACGCGTCCATTTATGTATGTTTACGGAAACAATAACAATTGCAACCAAGGAGATATCGCAACAATGCTACCGCCAATATATATATATATATATATATATATATGTGTGTGCATAGTTACCGATACTCAAAAAGATATTAGTGGTGTAGTTGTGAAGATCAATTAACTTTTCGGTCCTCTTTATCACTTTATGTAATATTTAGTGCTTGACTAGTACAATTGCTATAATGGCATCCTGCAAAGGAAGAGGTGCTCCCTACGGAAAGCGATTTTCGGGAGATGAAAGAATCATGGATGATTATTTCTCCTGCCTTACTCATGCAGAAAAGGCTCTCGATAAGCTTCCCAATCCCCTGCGCAAACAAGCGGGCGCATGGTTCAAGTTCTTGATCCGATCAAAACCCCGCAGCTTAGCGGAGATGAGGATCAGAAACGTGCACTTCGTCAACATCCTACTGGATATGACTCAAGGGAATCTAAGGGGAATATACCTCAATAGTCCCCCGAAAGGGCACGAGGCGCTCCCCCCAGCGCCAACCGTTACCCGCTTCAACTGGGAGGACCATCCGGTTGAAGAAAGTCAACCCGGAGAGGAATGCGCCTTCAAAATTCCGGACTGGGTCACAAGACTGATCGAAGGAGACGAGCCTTCGCCTGAAGACCATCCAAAGGATCCCCAGTTCAGTCACATCTCAAAAGATGGCCGACTATACGTTGCGACCAGAGCCATCCCTGAGCGGCCGGGTGCTTACGGCTTCGTGAGCATGTCAGGAGGTGCTGGTGACGACATGCGAAGAGGGGGTCCGCCCACAATCCAAGAAAGAAGTGGAGAGAACGCGAGGAGAAATGCTGCGAGACGAAAGCCAAGCCGTTCTGAGCGGAACCCTACTTACTGGCAACAAGCAAGGGCTGGAGCAACACACCATCAATGGATTCCCGCTACTTCACCTCAAGACATGGGAGAAGGTCAATCCGCTGAGGTATGGTATCTGAAATTTAAATGAGACTACCGTTTGCAAATGCTCCGCACATTGCCATTATATGCGCACTACCACCCATTTTCTTCTCCTCGACAATTTTCTTCCCTCCGCGTGAGTTTACTATTCTCTTTATGATAAAATTCATGCCATTTACATAAAAGGTAGACAATCAATATTCATGAGAATAGCATTATGGAGGAAAACAAAAACAGTATTTCAATACAGTCACCTCTTAAAATTTACTTTTTCATTTCATTTGCATTTGATAATTTAATATTGACGAAGCACCACTCCTAAGCATCGCCCTCTTCCTTATATAGTCTAGGCGTGTTCAAGACATCATTGAACGTGCAAAGAGACACCTTCAGGCTGATGCCAATGCTTATTTCAACCAGAGACTGGCCTCAATGAGGGAAAACGTTGAGCGAGATTTAAGCCGTGCTCAAACGAAATACCAATGGACGCGCTGGTCATATGAAATGGCAAAGACGGCACGGGAGCAGGCATTGGAAGAAAAGGAGGGAGCATTAACAAGACATGTTACTGCACTCTTGAATCAGCTGGATGACCTGGAACGACGAAATGTTTTTTTATTAGATCTGATTGAAAAGGGATTGATGGATTTGTATGAGACTAGAAGATATGTCAGGGAAATAAAGGAATTTCGCTCCAGAGAATTATATAATCTCGAGCATGAGCTACGAATGAAGCAGCTACATCTCGCTGATATAATGAAATACTACGAAGAGAATTACCGGGATCATCCTGAATTCACTGGCAGCTTCGGATATGAACATTCTTTTAATTATTGATTAATCCTGTAAATAAAATATTTTTCGGCCTCTCATCGAATTACATTGTGTATTATAATCAAATGTTTGTTATCAATACATATCCTTTCTGATCTTAATAAAGAAATGTTTCAAAACGAAGTCATTTGCATTTTAATTGCTTAGTTAGAATAATGCTAATTAGATTTTCCAGTAAGATATATTAGATATTGTATTACCCTGCAAGCCACCGCTAATGGGCGCATGATAGGGGTTGAATACACATCAGACTAATTTTGACCCTAAAGCGGTCGACAATGTCATTCTGGTCCCTTATCGTTCAAGGTCCTTAATATGTGACGCAGTCATGAAATCTAGGTTGTGATAAGCTATGTGGAAAAGCTGAGTGTCTTCCTTCACCAAGGAAAGAGCTGGATGTGGTTGCGCGTTATTTCGAAAGGCAGACATTTCAAAAAAGCTCACGACTGTCTATTGGCCCACCGAAAAGGAAGGCTGAAAAATAAGTACGCCGTGTTCAAAGAAGATGATCGCCAGTTAAATTGATGAAATGAATACAATCGCCATACATTTCCCATACAGCTGAATTGGTATTCAGAATCATCAACGAAGGATGGAGAGCAAGGAAAATCGTTCCTTAGGGGATGATCAGTTTGGGTTTAGGATGGGGAAAGGGACGCGAGATTCCCTCGCAATATTGAGATCACTGATCTTGAGGAATATAGAATCCAATGAGGACGTATTTGCCATTTTCGTAGATTTCCAAAGGTCGCTCGATTGGGTGAATTGGGGGAAACTAATGAGCGTATTGAAGAAAATAGGAATAGATTGGAGGGACTGGAGACAAATCTGCAGACTGTACATGTCTCAGGCTGCTCAGGTGCGAGTGGGGAGCGGAGAGTCCGGATGGGCAGTGCCAGGAAGAGTTGTAAGGTAGGGTTGCCCATTACCACCGTTGCTGTTCGACCTGTATTCAGAGGAAATGATCAAAGAGGCGTGGGAAGAACTGGAGGTAGGAATGAAGGTGGGCGGGGAATTCGTAAAATTAGTTAGGTTTGCTGATGACCAAGCTTAATTTTTCAGTCAGCCAAGGGGCTGCAAGCATTGCTTAGTGAATTGGAAATTCAGTACGAGAGATATAGGTTGAGAATCAATATTAATAAAACAAAGGTTATGCGATTTTCTAGAAAGAAAAAAGCTTGCCTAACATTAAAATAGGAGTGAAAAAACTAGAGCAGGTAGAACAGTTTACGTATCTCGGTAGTGTTTTGGACCAACACGGTCAAAGTAGTAGGGACGTAGTTAGAAAAATTACGCTAGGCAAAAAGGCTTTCACAAGGACGAGGGAGTTAATGACGGGGATGTTGAGTAAGGATGTTAAGAAAAGACTCGTAAAAACTTTGATTTGGAGCGTAGCTATGTACGGCGCGGAAACGTGGTCATTGAAGCAGGAGGATAGACGTAGACTGGAGGCTTTGAAATGTGGGTGTGGAGAAGAATGGAGAAGATGAAATGGACAGAGAAGAAAACAAACGAGGAAGTAATTGGTATGGTGGGCGAAGAAAGGGGTTTGTTGGGAGAAGTCCTATGGAGGCAGGAAAAGTGGATGAAGGGGGTATTGACCGGCAGCGGGATGTTGAAGACTGTAATTGAGGGGAGAATGTTAGGCAAACGAGGAAAGGGAAGGAACAGGATAGGGATGTTGGACAGGATGAAATGAGAAAGAAAGTTCTCAGAGCTGAAGAGGGACCTAATGTAGAGTAGGATGTTGTGTTTTGCTAGGTGCCAAAAATTATTTAATTAGTACAGGGTTCGTCCGGAAAATAAGTGTACTGATTTTTTCCCGCCGCTCCAGGCAAGCCCGGCACCGCTCTGACGGGCTGCGATTGGAAGGGGGTATGTTGGCAAGCGACGCTGAAAAAGGCAGTTGGCTCTGAGCTGCGGTGTAGTGAGGAGCTCTGTTAACGCGAACCTCCACGCTCGACCCACGTCACGGAACGCGATGCCGAAGTTTTTGGAGCAGCGTTATTCCATCAAATTTGCGGTAAAGCTTGGGAAATCGTCTACCGAAACTGTCGGTATGATTAACCAGGCTTACGGGGAGTCAGCCATGTCCAGAAACATGATATTTCGGTGGCACAAGATTGTCGTGGAGGGCAGAGAAGAGGTCGACGACGAGCCACGGCCTGGACGCCCATCAACGACACTCACCGACGAAAATGTGCGAAAAGTTCGTGATGTACTGAACTCGGATCGTCGTCTTAGTGTTCGGATGATAGCAGAGCAGTGTAATGTGCCAAAAACAATAGTGCGCGAGATTATTAGGGAGCAATTACAGATGCGAAAGATTTGTACAAAGTTGGTGCCGAAAGTGCTCAGTGATGATCAAAGACTCAATCGTTTGGAAATCGCGACACAACTTGCGGATCACTGCAAAAATGATCCAAATTTTTTAGAGAACGTTGTTTCGGGTGACGAGACGTGAAGGAACGCAAAGGAACGCGATACGGGACTTTGGACGCCGTCAAAGAGGCCGTGACGACGTGTCTTCGAGAGGTTCCCGATGATGCCTTCGCGGGAGCGTTCCAGCAATGGGAACGCCGCTGGAACAAGTGTATCGACTCACAAGGGTCCTATTTTGAGGAATATTAGCTTAAGATATGTATAAGTGTAATACATTTTTTTTCCTGAGCTCAGTACACTTATTTTTCGGACGAACCCTGTATATAGAAACACATATATATGGAAGAATAGAGCTCGGGATTTAAATTTTTTGGACACAAACGATTTAAAGTGCTCGAATTTGCGTGATATGTCAATGTCAATGAAGCAGAGGACTTTAATCTGGCCGTTATTCTTTTTAATAGAAGCTCCTCCATATCTATCCCCGCTATCTCTATTTCTCTCAAGGTTTGCAGTAAGGTTTGCTGAAACTTTTTATGGCAGAATAAAATACTTAAAAATCCCAATATAAATAATATATTTTATTTTTCGCACTTTTAGGGGAATAATATTGCACAGCAGCAGCGATACCCAAGTGATGCCCTTTAATATAATTAATTTTAAAAACTAAGTTTATAATGTGCTTCTTCAATGATAGCCTGATGAACGGTATTTTTGCTATCGTTAAGCTAAAAACTAAGGGTGAAAGTTTAGAAGTGATAAATTTCATGTCTAGAAGGGGTAAAATTATGAAGACGCGTGTAAGAAGAAACTATATGAATATGAGTAGAGTATGTGGGCATGGCTCATCCAGAAATTTTCTCTGAGAAATCTTCCTTTATGAAACTTGATCAAAAAGCTTCTCTCGTACACGAAATGGAGTTTCTGTAATTATCTGGATAGCTGTATTCAGCTATTTTTGGATACGATGGAAACATACTTGTAGGTGAAGGCTGTTAAGGAAATAAAGGGGGCTGACAAAACTCAGGATTATGCCTAACGCTGATAATGGCAGATGTCGCCGCCTTGAAATAGACTCAAGGAATGCACGAGTTAGACAGCACACTTAAGTTCTTGGTTTGAAACGTTTAATGACATAAAACTAAAATATCGTACGCCATGACCCATTATCTTTCCTCTTGAAAAAACTTACGCAGCATAAGTTCCTTTCGTATTTCTGAGAGGCGTCCAAGGAGCGCATGGGATGAGTTTATAAGGCTAACTTTTGTTTTATAACCATATAAAACTTTTTAATCTAGATTATGAGAACCGCTTTTTTATAATTTTCTACTCTAAACTCGCTGGCAGTCATATATATATATATATATATATATATATATATATATATATATATATATATGCTGAGCTATGATTCTAGGTAATCATATATATATATGCTAATGCTGAGCTATGATTCTAGGTAATTGGATGAAATCATGCCACTTCACGGTTTGAATTAATTTGCATTCACACGCAGAGCCAATTTTAGATTAAATTAATAACCACGCCTAAAATTTCAGAGTAATTTGACCAATATTTTGAACTACACTACAGTTCCTATTTAAAGTTCACCGAGCCCTTGGTTCCCGGTACATTCTCATGCTACTTCAGAAGGAAGGAGCGTAAATTTAAAATCAGAGGATATAGAACGAAGAGGTTTGAAACGAAATTTTTTTCTTCGACGATGAGGAAAAAGAATTTCTATCATTTAAACCGCGATGGAGAAATAGGCTAGAAATTAGAAGTTTGAACTTAGAGTTTATAATTCTAAGCGTTTTAAAGCCGGCTTATAGAGGCTCGTCTTCTTTGTTTAGAATACTAATAAAAGGTTTAAGTACCGTGGCTCATGAAAAGATTTTGTAAGCCTATTTACTTCATGCGTTTGCATTATCGAAGAGTTGAAATTTACCCTAGGTGATCAGTATAAATCGTGTATAGTGTGGAATAATGAATATATGTAAATCAAAAGCATTGTTTGGAATGTCGTTGTCGAAATTGTAACAGCCCTTCCCCGCACACAACTTGTAGGGTTCAATATAAAAGTGGCCGTGGGAATTAAACGGAAGGAAAAGGAACGAAAATTATAAGTTTGAACTTAGAGTTTATAATTCTAAGCGTTTTAAAGCCGGCTTATAGCGGCTCGTCTTCTTTGTTTAGAATACTAATAAAAGGTTTAGTACCGTGGCTCATGAAAAGATTTTGTAAGCCTATTTACTTCAAACGTTTGCATTATCGAAGAGTTGAAATTTACCCTGGGTGATCAGTATAAATCGTGTATAGTGTGGAATAATGAATATATGTAAATCAAAAGCATTGTTTGGAATGTCGTTGTCGAAATTGTAACAGCCCTTCCCCGCACACAACTTGTTGGGTTCAATATAAAAGTGGCCGTGGGAATTAAACGGAAAACACTGACCAATAGGCGACTCATTTAAAGGATGACATTTCAAGAATTACAATGCACAGGGGGAATTTAATGGATAGACATTGACGCTTGAAAGAAATTACGACAAAAGGGAAGTTTACGTGATGGGGGGGGGGGTCTTATCTATCTCTCATGTCATAGATGGGATATAGGTAAGCGCGGGTGTTATTCCAGCGTCGAGATATCCTTGAGCGTGTGGCCACCACTACTCCAGCGAAAATCCCCGCCGCCAAGTTAGTTAGGGGCGGTGTGGGGGGGGTAAGGTATGTTGGCTGCCGAGGGCGACGACGGGGGAGAGATCCGTGGGCGGGCGGGGTCGGAAATTGAGCGTGGGCGGTGAGGGAAAGTAGGAGGGGGAAGGGGGAGGGGAGAAGGGGGGAGGAGGAAGTGGGGGGGGGGGGCAGCCCGCCCCTCGGGGCGGTGGGAGCATAATCGCGAGTGACGGCCGTTTAAAGAATCTGGTCTTATCGGATGGCCGACGATAATTCCACCGCGTCCCCGGCATTAATTTCCACCCGCCTGTGCAAAACAAGAAAGTGGCAGACGTTTGTAGGCGGGGGAGGGGGGAGTAGTGTAGCCGGGGGGGGGGGGTGGAGGAGAAGGGGTGTGTGTGTGTTGGTGGGGGGGGGGACGGCGGCGGCGGTGGCCCTTTCATTTCCCTCGGCAGAGTTTGTTTGTTTTGGTGTGGCGTGAGGGATTCTAGTCCAATTTATCTGGAATTGGATCGCATAAGACTAATAATTTGAGGTGGATAGAGGATCCATTTTAACGTTCCAGATAATTCAATTGCCGGTCGGTATGATGGAGATTTTGGAGCTCATCCCAGTTGTAACCAAGTGTCTCAATTTATGCATGAAATTACACGAGTAAACTGGGCAATAGTACCTTCATGGGATGCTAAACCATTAATCATGTAAGAATTGAAACGATATTGGAGTCAATATTTCTGGTGACCTCAAACATAAGATTCCAAGTGCTTTAGTTGAGTATTAATTCAGTTTACTTTTGCAGTATTAACAAAAATTGGTGCAATACCGCTTTCAGAAACGTAATTTATCATTCAGTGGAAATGCATGCTGCATAGGTAGTAATCATTTTGCCCCCTTGCTTGAAATCTTTGAATCTCTTATCGAGGTTGATGAACACATCCTGATTTTGAAATTAAGAAAACAAAATTTAATTGGATTCAGAATCTCTCCAAAATGCATTCTCAAAATGACTCAGGTAATAATATCATGTTACTTTCACATATTTTGCCCTTTTCATTGATTTAATTTAATTATTTTACTACCCTAGCTTAAACTCCTCTGATGCTTCAATTATACAAATTTTCCCAGCAGTGAAGAAATCTCTAAACACATTGCACAAAAAATATCTTTCGACGTTAGTGGCTGTGTACTCTCTTGTACACAATGTACTGTTTTGTAAGTATCATTCTAGATAAATGTGTCAACTAAAAGACGGTTTGGGATAAAATGATTCCGTCAGTCCTGTAGAGCAATGCAACAATTTCAGAGTGTAAAAATCATTCGCTTTGATCGGGATTCGAACCCGGATCCTTCGTTGTCCGGCCGAGTGTTTTAGCCAGTTATGCTATCGAGGCTGCATTTGAAATGCAAATTAGCGGATGCCTCCGTTAAAAGTTAATGCTGCGGCATCTCCCGCAATTTCTTGGAACCTGTAGAACCACCTAATATTCTATGCTGCAAATGAAAAACTCATTAGAGCTCCACTCGATGCTATAACTTCCGTTAAATGCCATCATCTCATTGGAATTTTTGCGTTAATTATCTAGCAATTAATTTTATCGGATGATAAAATGTCAGGAACATTAATAACCATACAGTACACAAATGGGTATCTTGATATGTTGGGACACACTGGCAGTCCCACACCAATGAGTCTACATTCTTGTCAGTCACTGACTCCAATCATTTGAAGAACTTGTGCTTTGTTTTCATGATTCCTGTGCTGAAACCATATTCATCATTGAATTGCCAAAGAAATCAACTGCACATATTATTTCTGAGACAAAATCTTCTTCCGCACTCATTTAAAATACTTTGATCATTTTTTGGCGATGAAGTGGGCGACGAAAGATGAAAAAGATAGACTCGTCTCCCCAAGTTTTTCGTGCCGCAAGTCAGGCCTATCATTTCGTGGGCCTGAGGTTAACGCTATCTACTTATGTGCCTTTTCCATCCCTGCGTACAATTTGGAGGTAGCCTCAAATTAATATTTGCTACTTGTGTCAGAAAAATTAAACTGATTCAACACTAAGATAAAAACATATTGTCAAATACCCAAATTTAAATAACTTAAAATTGGATTTATATAATAAATGATATCTCAGGATCAAAGGTGCTAATTTGAAGAAAAGGTTAGTATACTGATAAAACCCCATATCGAGAACTGCTTCGAGATGTGAGGTTCGGCCATTAAACTCAAAGTCATTAACCTTGAGGTTAAGATTTTTTTGAGGCAAGGATATGGAAGGCTCCTCAAAACTAGACACTAGAGTGTGTGAAAATCACCATGGTACGCCGTGGAGGCCAGTTTTTTCCCCTGTTCAACTATTAGGTTTCCTATGATATTCTGTAAACCTTAAAATATCACCGGCAGGATATGAAATCGAAGTTATATCAACCGAAATTTGAATCAAGGAACCCCAGTGAGTAACTAAAGAGTCTGAGCTACCGCGTAACTCATGGTTTGAAAGGTGAGGGTGTTTATCTCTTCATACTTATTCATGCGTCGCGTAAAATTAACAAGTCAGGACAATGAGGATGACGAGTTCCTTTCCTTGTGTAACCATTTGATTTTCCTGGAAGATCTGATCCAGAACAAACGTACAAGTTGAGTGGATATGGAGGTGCCCATATACACCCGTATTTCAACCCGAAGCCTATTGTCAGCATTCTAATGAATTTCAGCAGCCGGGACCTGAAGTCCGTCCATGATAAACTGCCCTATACTCAGTAGCGTACTCCGCAGGTGAGTATTGACCATCCAGGATTAAAGGGCGGGTAATACTGGGAGGGGAGAGACGAACGCAGAGCATTCCGAAAGGGGAAGAATATAGAGAGAAGGGAAGGGAAGGGGAGGGGCGCCAATGCCTTCCCTCCAGCCGAATAAGCTAGCTTGTTTGACATGTGCTTGCATATAACCACGTAACATCCCCTCCCATCTCGTTTGGCATTCTAAATCTGGACTCCCCCGAACCAAAATACGTACGGTTTGTGACGTATAGTGTACACATAACACTCAAACTTACCTCCTCTACTGCACTTGTTTCCTCTCTCGAGCGACGTAATCGGTCGGGTCAGCGTGAACAGACTATACCCTAAAGGGGTACAACCCGTTCTGCTACCACGCCCCGTCATGATGCGAGGACAGGCTAAAAACTAATGCACACATGCTTGTAAAGTGCGAACAAAAACAAATAGCAAGATCGGGCAACAAGTACAAGGTGGGCGGGGAATTCGTAAAATCAGTTAGGTTCGCTGATGACCAAGCTTTAGTTTGTCAGCCAGCCAAGGGGTTGCAAGCATTGCTGAGTGAATTGGAAATGCAGTGCGACAGGTATGGGATAAGAATCAATATTAATAAAACAAAGGTTATGCGATTTTCTAGAAAGAAAAAGGCTTGGCTAAACATTAAAATAGGAGGGCAAAAACTAGAGCAGGTAGAACAGTTTACGTATCTCGGTTGGGTTTTGGACCAACACGGTCAAAGTAGTAGGGACGTAAGGAGAAGAATTGCGCTAGGCAAAGAGGCTTTCACAAGGAGGAGGGAGTTGATGACAGGTCAGTTGAGTTAGGATGTTAATAAAAGGCTTGGTAAAACTTTGATAAGGAGCATAACTATGTACGGCGCGGAAACATGGTCGTTGAAGCAAGATGGTAAACATAGATTGATGGCTTTTTGAAATGCGGGTGGGTAGAAGGATGAAGAAGGTGAAATGGACAGAAAGGAAAACAAATGAGGAAGTGCTTGGTATGGTGGGCGAAGAGAGGGGTTTGTTGGGAGAAACCATGAGGAGGCAGAAAAAATGGATGAAGGGTATATATTTTACTTCTATATCTTCCGATGAAGATGGAGCAGAATTCCGTCGAAATGATCAAGAAATAACGTGTGAGTGATCTATTTATGTGTTTCTATTATGTTTCTTGCTGTCCAATTTGTTATTCAACACTTTCGTGTTACGTCGACGAAATCATCTATATATATATATATATATATATATATATATATATATATATATATATATTTAAATTAGGTAATCTACCGGTTAAGGTAGGTTTTTGGATGAACACAACTATTAAATAAATATTTTGTGATTCCTAATAAAATACAAAATCCAGTATCCTACCATACATCAGACCCTTCATCTCTGAGTACTTTCTTCCTCCCTTCATCCCGTCCAACATCCCTATCCTGTTCCTTCCCTTTCCTCGTTTGCCTAACATTCTCCCCTCTATTACAGTCTTCAACATCCCACTGCCGGCCGAATTTAGCGACCTCAAACCTGCGCATGCGTGTTGATGGGGAATGTTTCTTCCACATTCTACCGTGAGTGCTTCTGAAGGTCATTTTGTTTGTGGTCTACAAGCATGTGTGCTTTAGTTTGCAGCCTACCATCGTACATTAGTATATTCCACGAAGAACGAGACAAAGAGAAAATGCTATATATTCAACATAGAATGGTATTACCAAGAATTATATTCGAAACGAAAAATCAGAAAACTACCAAAATGTTTGTGATAAATTAGATAACATAGTAACCAACCCCCGTGGGGGGATCAGGACTTCTTACAAGAGGGTAATGAATAAATAAAAATTGAAGAAAATATTCGCCTCAAAATATCATCCAGTTAAATTTAATTACTACAAATTGTGGTTTACTTACACTCGGGGTTATCAGAAGCTTCCCCTTTAAGTATGCGCCTTTACTTTACTGATGCATTTGGAAGCTAATGCATGCATAAATTGTGCTTCATATATTATTTTATTATAATTATGACCTTATTTAAAGTTTAAGATTCAACTAAAGCATTCCATCTTGCAATATCGAATTATTTTAAATCCATCTACAATTTATAGCATTTTAGATGTCATGAAAAGAGACGTTTCATGCGTGATATGGTGGAAAATCATAATTAATTAAAAATTGGCCATTTCCCACAAAATAAAATTTAATACGACCGGCTTCAATGTAACTACATCATCATCTGGACCTGATGGTGGTGTAGTGACACTGAAACAGGTCGTATTAAATTTTATTTTGTGGAAAAATGCCAATTTTTAACTAATATTAGAAGTCATTTAAAAGTTGTCTTATGTCTCTCCGTTCATCTTCATTAATTTAATTTTATCGTAAATTCGTTCTTAATAAATTTTAATGAATCCCCCATCACTATCAAATGTTTCCCTGCGGAAACACACGCGATTATGTCCTCTAACTAATCGTATCCTATCGACCTCTTCTTCCTTATGATTGCTCGGTGGCATGCATACCTGAATAATAACCAAGTTCGTCGGTTCTGCTTTTATCTCCTTTTGTAATAATCTATCCGTTACCTGCTCTATGTTGACTACGCTTCTTCCTACCTCTTCATTTAATACTATGGAAACCCCTCGTTGGCTTTCGTCCCCACCTCTGTATATTATTCTATCATTATCACTCCAGTAATCCCCGCTATGCTTCCATCTCACCTCGCATAGTCCTGAAATATCTATTTTTTCCCTTTCCATCTGTCGCTGAATATTCTCCAGTTTCCCTGTCCTCATCAATGTCCTAACATTCCACGTTCCTATTATAACTAATGTGGTCTTCTTCTCCTGCGTCTTTTTTCCTGCTGCTGGTGGTTTTCCCTTGGAAGGGTTTCGTGGGATGACGACCGCGGAAGCCTTGCCTCCACCGCTGCCGGGCACGACACATGGCCGATTGGGCCGAGCCCCGTAGTTGCCAGGACTCAAAATCTCTTTATTGTCCATCATTTATATCTTGGGAATGATAATTTAAGTGGTATCCCGTTGCCTTCCTCAATAGTGTTTTTAACGTGACACCATCACTTATTGGCCGCCCCACTGGGGTCAGACGCCATTGCAGCCGCCTCACTGAGGCACAGACGCTGCGTGGACTACCTTTGGGCTGGCTCCTAACCTTCGACCTATCTGGCATGGGTGACCCTACCAGGAGCAATTATTATTACTCCCGCCAGCACAGCTCTAGGGGTCATCGGAACGCACAAGCCCTTCCACCACGTCAAGGTTGTAGTCCGGGGAGGGATTATATATATATGATTTCGTTGACGTAACACGTAAGTGCCGAATAATAAATTATTGGACAGCAAGAAACAATATACAGGGCCGCACCCAAAAGTAATAGGACTGATTTTTTTACAAGAATTTTATTGACGATATACTACCTTGATCAAAAATTTCCCGGAATTTATTCATAAAATTAAAAATACAAGTTTATTCATCTAAATCTATATTGTCCCCTTCAAAGTAATCCCCATCGACTGCAACACACTTATGCCAGCGCTTGATCCAATCCTCGAAACATTTTTTATATTCGGTTTTCGGTATGTCCATCAGTGCTTCCTGCGATTTTTCCATTACTTCCTCTCGGCTGCTAAAACGCGTTCCCCGTAATGGTTTTTTAACTCGATTGAACAGAAAGAAGTCACAGGGAGCCAAATCAGGTGAATTCGGTGGCTGTTGGATGGTATTTGTTGCATTTTTCGTCAAAAAATTACGAATAATGATAGCACTGTGCGACGGTGCGTTATCATGGTGCAAAATCCACGAGTTTTCTGCCCACATTTCTGGTCTCTTTCGGCGAATTGCTTCACGCAAACGTCTCATAACGCCCAAATAATACTCTTTGTTTACTGTCTGGCCTTCTGGCAAAAATTCATGATGCACTACACCGTTGTAATCCATGAAAACCGTCAGCATTGCCTTCTTTTTTGACTGAAAACGACGTGGTTTTTTTGGTCTCGGCTCATTTGGTGAACGCCATTCACTTGCCTGATGTCTGGATTGCGTGTCGTACTCATAAACTCACGTCTCGTCTCCAGTAATGATCCTTTTGATGAATGTGGGATCGGATTCAGCCTCGCAAATCATGTCTTTTGCGACGTCAACACGGTCTCTTTTTTGCATGAAATTGAGGTCTTTTGGCACCAACTTTGCTGCTACACGACGGAAACCCAAATCATTAACCACAATGTCTTGGGCGGATCCATAGGCAATGTTCAAGTCCTCCGCTATTTCTCTGATGGTTAATTTGCGGTTATTGACCAACATTTCTTCTACTTTATCAATTTTTTCACCGACTTTCGATGTCGATGGTCTGCCACTGCGTTCATCATCTTCGATTGACTCACGACCACTTCTGAACCGCTCGTGCCACTGGTAAACGACCGTTTTTTTTTAGAGAATCGTTGCCGAAACACTTTTCCAACATTTCCAACGTCCGTGCGCCACTAAATCCGTTTTTTACGCAAAATTTAATACAAGTTCGTTGTTGCAAATTTAAATCCATTTCTGAAATTGTAAAAAATCGCCAACACACACAGAGATAGATGTACTCTTGGCTACGTAACTTTTGCAAATGTCAAGTTATGACACTAAGATTTAAAGGGAATATCAACAACAGATGTACCAATTTAACAAAAAAAAACAGAACTCAAATCGGAACGATGGGAGCGCCACACGGTGGTTATTCCGGGAACTTTTTGATCGAGGTAGTACTTACATCGACTTAATAATCTTCAAAGTATGCTCCTTGAGCTGCTACACACTAAGTATAACGTTGCTCCCATTCCGCGTACGCCCGCTGGAAATATTCTTTGGGGATGCCGTTGATGACCCTCCTCGAAGCCTCTTGAACGGCCTTTATCGAGTCAAAACGTCGTCCCTTGAGCTGTCTTTTCATCAGGGGGAAGAAGAAGATGTCCGGTGGGGCCAGATCGGGAGAATAGGGCGGGTGCGGCAACGTGGCAACACCGTATTTGGCCAGGAGCTGTCTGTACACACGCGTTGCCTGTTGGTCGACACTCAGAATTTTCGGCGCCATCTTGGCGCACACCTTGCGCATGGCCAAATCCTGTAAAATAATGCGTTGGACGTTGGATGCAGACAGACCCAACTGGTCTGCAGTTTCTTCACTGGTTAAGCGTCGGTCTGTGTTCAGCAGTGTCCTCACTCTGTCCACATTCGTGTCGGTTCTTTCCGTCGACGGCCGTCCGGAGCGATGGTCGTCTTCAACGAGCTCCCTACGCTCTTTAAACAACTTGTGCCACTCAAATACTGTGGAACGGCTTAAGGTAGTGTCCCCATAAGCCTGCTTGATCATATCGAGGGTCTCAGTTGCCGTCTTCCCGAGTTTCGCAGAAAACTTCACGGAATAACGTTGCTCTAAATTCAGATTCATTTTGTTTTTCGACGCGGACAAAAAACTTGCTTCACTAAAAACGGTGTCCTCACTCAACGACAGCCCGCAGGCGACTGAGGTTGGTGTCGGTCTGTTGCTAAGAGCCCCCTCCACCTTACCCTGCCAGGCAGACCCCCCTCCACCGCTCCGTTCGCGCCAGAGAAAATCAGTCCTACCACTTTTGGGTGCGTTCCTGTAGATACACATAAATAGATCACTCACACGTTATTTCTTGATAATTTTGACGGAATTCTGCTCCATCTTCATCGGAAGATGGAGAAGTAATGACTGAGTCATTATGTTTCTATCTTCCGATGAAGACGGAGCACAATTCCGTCGAAATTATCAAGAAATAATGTGTGAGTGATGTTTTTATGTGTTTATATATTATTTGTTGCTGTCCAATATATATATATATATATATATATATATATATATATATATATATATATGGATCATTATTCAACTCACCAGTCATCACACTTCAACTATCGTTACGAATACCGATAGAACTCATGTAAAGCTTAAGTGACTATTTTTTTTGCCAGCATTTCTCCATTAAGTACGTGCTCATGTGAAAAATTGACATTGATTAATGATCAAAAATATAAGATCTGCCGATGTTGCCCAAACAGCTAATTAAGAATGAAATTGCGAATAAGAAGATTATGTTATGATATGTTAAGCTGCTTTTTCACCACTTCGTAATTTCAATTTGATTTTGTTTCTCGAAAATAATGCTTTATTTTACTTTGAGCAGATAATTTGCTATAATTTATTTTTACGACGCATTAAGGTGCTTACACTATTTCCTAAAGGTTAACCTTTTCTTGGATTACTACTTTTTTTAAGTGATTTGTATTTTTCTTCTATTTTCATTTTATTTTAGCATTGAGAGCATTTTTAAACATTAACTGGGCATATAATTATTTCCTTTGGGACTTATTAGAATAAAGAAAGAAAAAATGCACTATCAAATAGATAAAATAAATTTTTTTAACTTTTTAACAGAATATAACAACAAAAACAAGGCCACATGCTCGTTTCACGTGGTACTTTGGTAATTGTTCTCAATATACGACACAAATGGTGCTAAAGTTACGTAATCTTGTTTTCATAGATGTTACTAAAAATGAACGAAGAAACAAAAATTATGTTTGCGTTGATATTAAGCTATAATATGACAATTCGTAGAATTCTCAGCAAAAATTGAAACACTGCCCTACGTAACTAAATGGCACATGCACTTAACACTCAATTAAAAATATAATGGAAGAGTACCTTCGAGATAATGCTTATTTTGTTATTCCTGGAATTTCATCATTACAGGTAGGTTTTTGATGGTCACCAAATACTCAAAGATACGTTTGTTTACCTCTCCTGAAACAGATTATAAAACGCTGCATTTATTTAACTGCTCTAATAAAATGCAACCTGACACCCGGCGTCGCAATAAACCCCTCTTAAATTCCGCATGCTTCCTTCCTCCCTTCATTCCGCCCAACATTTTCCATCCTATTTCTCCCCATCCTCGCTCGCCTAACATTCTCCCCTCCATCACAGTCTTTAACATAGTATCGCCTATGAAAATGCTCCGTATTAATCTTTCCGTTCTCCTTTAAATTTACTCAAAAAATCACATCTTCTCCCCCAACATACCCACTTCCTCGTTTGCCTAACATTCTCCCCTCTACTGCAGTCATCAATATCCCACTGACGACCATTATGCTCTTTATCCATTTTTTCTGCCTCCTTATGATTTCTCCCAACAAACCCCTCTCTTCGCCCACCTTACCCACTACTTCCTCATTTGTTTTCTTCTCTGTCCATTTCACCTTTTCCAATCTTCTCCACACCCACATTTCAAAGCCTCCAGTCTACGTTTATCTTCTTGCTTCATTCACCACGTTTCCACGCCGTACATAGCTACGCTCCAAATTAAAGTTTTTACGAGTCTTTTCTTAACATCCTTACTCAACATCCCCGTCATTAACTCCCTCGTCCTTGTGAAAGCCTCTTTGCCTAGCGCAATACTTCTCCTTACGTCCCTACTACTTTGACCGTGTTGGTCCAAAACCCAACCGAGATACGTAAACTGTCCTATCAGCTCTAGTTTTTGCCCTCCTATTTTAATGTTATGCTTAGCCTTTTTCTTTCTAGAAAATCGCATAACCTTTGTTTTATTAATATTGATTCTCATCCCATACCTCTCGCACTGAATTTCCAATTCACTCAGCAATGCTTGCAACCCCGTGGCTGACTGACAAACTAAAGCTTGGTCATCAGCAAACCTAACTGATTTTACAAATTACCCTAAGACTTTCATTCCTACCTCCAGTACTTCCCATGCCTCTTTAATCATTTTCTCTGCATTCAGGTTGAACAGCAACGGTGATAATGGGCAACCCTGCCTTACACGGCCTTACGGACTCCCCGTTCCCCACTCGCACCTGAGCAGTCTGAGACAGGTACAGGTTGCGGATTAGCCTCCTATCTCTCCAATCTATTCCGATTTTCTGTAATATACTCTTTATTTTTCCCCATTTCACTCTATCAAACGCTTTTTCGAAATCTACGAAACAGGGAAATACCTCCTGGTTGTGTTTTATATTCCTCTCGATTAATAATCTCATTACTGTTATGGCATCACGCGTCCCTCTCCCCTTCCTAAGCCCAAACTGATCATCCCCTAAGTAATCTTTTGCCCTACTCTCTATCCTTTTGTTTATGATCCTGAGAACAACTTTAGCTGCGTGGGATATCAAACTAATTGTCCTGTAGTCCTCACATGACGTAGCCTTTACCTTTTTCGGAATAGGAACTAAAACTGATCTCACAAAGTCTTCCGGCCAGAATCCTCCCTCATAAATGCTACGAATCAGCCCATATAACCTCTTCCTCCCACATTTTCCTAAACATTTCAATAGTTCCGCAGGAATGTTATCCACCCCCACGGCTTTATTTAGCTTCATCTCCCTTAATGCCCTTTTTATCTCCTCGTCGAGTATGCTTGCACCTAAGCTATCTTTCTCTACGTCATGTTCCTTTTCTATGTCTAACTTTGTTGGTCTTTCCATATCCTCATACTGCGTCTTCCACCATACCTCCCTTGCCCTATTTGCTGCCCGCCTCATATTATTGTTTAACTCCTTGTACTTCATTTTGCCTATCTCTGTATTTACATTCTCCCATTTTCTCCTTTCATCCATCTTGGTAACCTTCTCATCCGTGATCCATGGTTTCCTAGTCCTTTTCACGTCAACGGTTCCAATAGTTTCTTTTGCGGCTTTAGGTAACCCTTTTATATATATACACATATATATACACATATATATATATATGTACACACATATATATACTATATATATATATACATATATATATATATATGTGTGTGTATATATATATTATAAAAATATATATATGTGCGTTGCGGTAGTCCAGTGTGTAGAGCATTGGACTGCTGACCGGAGGATCCCGGGTTCGATTCCCGGGTAAGGCACTCTGGGCACCTGCAGCTCCACCCAAGCTAAGTGCTTTTTCGGGTACCAGATCTTCCTGGGAAACCATAACCGGCACATGGAAAGGAACTGGCTCCCCTACCCTGATGTGTGAATTAAACTAAAAACTTCTAGAACTAAACCGACCTTCTGGTTGATTACTGTGTTTATGGTTACATATATATATATATATATATATATATATATATATATATTTATTTATTTATTTATTTATTTATATATTTATTTATATATATACGTATATTTAGTAGTGTGTGCGTATGCGTATATCCACGTTCCTCTCATAAAGATGAAGATGCTAAGGTGTTTAGGAATAAATTTTATTTTCCTCTAAAATTAAGTAAAATTTCATTTAATGTTTGAAACAAAGTATTTAATAATAAATATATTAAATATTTCATCTTAATAGATATTTTATATTCAAAACTGTGAGAACTTCATACAAAATCGTAACTAGCTTAACTCTACTTTTCATACTGAGAATAATACTTCCGAAATGGCAAGCTGGGAGCTCTTAGCTAAGCAGAGACATTGCATTGTATATTTATGTTGTGCCGTCTTGGCACCCTGTGTATCGTCAAAATATGCCCTGAATGTGAGCCAACAACTTGGGCTTGGACAGTGCAAGTTGAAATCTGGAAAAAAATATCAGAGCGGTTTCAAAACTATACTTTCAACGCCTTGGAATCTATCATCCTCAGATTACTTTAAACGAACATTATATATTGCTCTGCGCTGCAAATAGAAATTGAATCACAGCTATTACTCTGCTTGGACTGTTTAGAGTTTTGAAGGGAGGATCTGTCTACAAATAGAACTTCTTGTTTTTTATACTTGTCCCTCTGTATACATACATCGGTCTATGAAAAACTCCTTTTCTTTCAGTTTTCCCCCGTTTTCACAATCCGCTTCGTTTGGACCGTAATTATTTCGCGGCATGGCGAGTGCAGAAACGGAGAACGCGGGATTCCATTCGCTTGTCCGGTAAGTTGCGGAGCACCGGGACGGCGTATACCTCCGCCTTCGCCGCCAAGGCGAGAACTAGTCGCGCGGCCGCTGCCTCGCCGGAATTAGTCCACCGCCTCCGAGGCTGGATGGGGGCGGCGAGGAGGAGAATGAGGGTGGGGGGTGGGGAGGGGCGAGGAAGGGACACGGCAGGGAGGAGGGAGAGAGAATGGGAGAGAGAGAGGACCGGCAGACTCACCACGTCCCGGGGAAGAAGAAAGAGTGAACGCCCTGGCACAGATTGGCGGAGGGAGCCCTACTGGAAGGGACAGACCAGAGGGGTATCTCGTGGGGTCAGAGGGCAAAAAAGGGTGGACGGCCACGTTCTTCGGAAAAATAAAAGGAAAGGATCATCGGCTACTTTTGTGAGTCCCGCACCCACGTTACCGCTGGATCGTTTGATTTGCTTTCTTGGTGTTTGTGCCGCGCGTCTGTGTTCTTCAAAGAGTTCAAGGAAGTGATGAGGGGGCGTCGCGGGATTATTTACGCATCGCGGAATTCGATTCGCGAGTGTTTTTTTCCCGTGCGTGTGTGTATGTGAGTTTGTGCGCTCGGGTGTCTGTGCGCCCCTGATATTGGGGTTTGGGGGCGGGGGGTGGGGGGTGTTGTGAGTGAGGGGGAGGGGTGGCGGATGGGGGTGGTAGGGGTGGCGATTGGAAGGGCCGGGTCTAGGTGTGTTGGGGGTGGAAGGAGGTGCTTCCTCCTCCATAGGTTTCCGCCTCCACCGACCCGCCAACCTTCTCTCCTCCGACGGGGAAACCTTCCCTTGCCACGCTCCCCGGGGCCGACGCGTCTCTCAGCAACCACTCCGTCCATCACCACCTGTTCTCTTCTCGCCGTGATGGACCTAGAATCTGCCTCTAGCCACAAGGGGCTATCTGGCATGACGCATAGGATTTTGACCCTTTGGTTTGACGCAAAGATATGGAGGGCACATTTGGGTATTCCGTCAGGCCAAGATATTATTTAAAATTTGAATGAATTAATTTTGTCCAATGCTCTTCCGTAAGCGTTGTTTTTATTTTGGATTATTATCACTTTTAGTGGCACAAACTACACACTCAAAAGTGAATACAGATATCACATAACCCCTGCACCTGTCAAGCGACTCACTTTCAAATAAGGACGACTTTAACACATAATTTCGTCTTAAATTCTGAAAAGTTTCGAACCAAATTATGGTTACTGGCTCGTCATTTTTCCTTATATTAAACACTATTCCTCGTCAGTTACTTTTCTGGTATTATGGCATACATTTGACGCGTTTGCAATGAGATACTTTTGACTATGCTAAAATTTAAGGAGATGATTCGAAGACATAAAAGTTAAATGCACGTGATAATGAAAATTCCACGTCAATGTGTGTCCACACTTTCATCCTTGGAGGGGTATTGGAATGCCCACGTTTAAACCCAATGAAATGTGCAGATTTTGAAATGAAAAGAAAATCAGCTACGCTCAAAAGTTCAGCTCACAATTAATTTTTGTCAAGCGAAATATTATCTACTACGCAAGAGAAATACCATAACTATATACGGCTGAATAGATATTAAGCTTTTGCCATTTTTTTAAATTGTGTCGTCTGCATGTGGCGGGAAAAAGTTTCACTCGTTCAATTGTAACTTAATTTTTATCAGTCGTTAAAAACAAATAACAAAATGAGACCCAATTAAAAACTTCATTTTATTCACATATTAAGAACAATTTGATGCTTTATATTTCCACCGATTGCTTATTTATCATTTTGAATTAGGCAATAATTAAGATAAATATCTTATCGAAACGGTATTAGCTATAGACAATGTTACAAATAAAGATGGGAGGCCACTCAATACGACTTTTTGGTAAATGTACAATGAATTGGACACACCTAAAAATCAAATTTCTACTATGAAACCTTAATGATTGACTTTATCATTTTCACCCTAAGCAATAGGTTTACTTAGTACATAATATACAAAATATCTTTTTCACAGAAAAACCGCTTTTGTTGGGCCAAAACATTGTGTTGAAGTTTTTTGAGTGTTTTTGTTTACTCATATCATAAGTCTTTGCACATAATCATTGCCAATTAATAATGTAACATAAATACAAGAACGTGCGAAAGAATACCCAAACATTCAAATATCAACAAGGGCTGAACATTTTCAGGAAGATGTTAGGAGTAGACAGAGAGAGTGATGATTATTTTGAGAAGTGAGTTGGAGCTAGACTGATGAAGGTGTTTGAGGGCAGTGGAAAAGGATCAATGCTATCTGAAAGTGAATTCAGCAGAGAGAGAAGAGGCTGCAGAGAAGTGAACGTATGGTGATGGATAACCTGGGAACGGGCGGTTGGAGTAATGAGTGCTTACGCCTAGCTCGTGATGGCTGTTTGAAATATGTGAGGGAAAGGAGTTCAAGACTGTCATTTATCGAGTTGAGACCGTTATAAATTATTCCTAAATCTTTTTTAGTCTATAATTTAGAAGATTGCAAATGAATATTTTAGATAGAATGGTATCATTTGGTGCATTGAGAAAATGTAGGATTCTGCGTTTTTAATTTCCCCAAAGGTATTAGTTACACTATTAATTAAAGTTTGAGTTATTAGATGGAACTGAAACCGATCGTTTGGGAGAGTAATAATTCATAATTAATGGGAAAATTGTTCAAAAATATGACTGTAATGCTTGAGGATCTCTAATTTATGTTAAACTGTACTGAAAGCCTAAGAGAGATATGATTTTATATTTAACTGACTGAATGCTCTCAGAGAAATTAAGCTTTTGATCTGTTGATGTGCCAAGATCCTTTGCTGGAAAGGTTTTTTTTAATGTTATCGAAATAATGGTGCAATTGTTTATGAAAATAGCAAAATAATTACACTTACTCAAGTTCAAGTAGGTTCTCAGGTATTACACAATTCAAAAATCTTATGTAAAGCATTCTGAAAATGGCTTTACGTATGTAGTATTGTAGATTTCTTTAAATATTTTGCAGTTGTCGGCATTAAATTTTCAAAACGCCCTACGGAAGGTGTAAAACCATGATTAGGCTTCACTTCCTGTGCGCTTAAAATAGGAGTAGCCGCGTTTGACATCTTAAGTTCATTACTCGTGTTGCTTATTGATAGATACTTTCAAAACACAGAAATTCCTGGATTCCTATAATAACTAGAGGCTAAAAAGAATTCCGTCGGGCAAAGCTTAAAAGGCTGCCAAACCGAAAAAAAATATTTTCCCAGACCAAAGTATTCTTACGTGTCGCATCACACGAGGAGATAAGCCAATGATATTTGCCAAGAAAAACAATAAATATAGCATGAAATTTCGTTCTTTAAAACGACTGGAAACTTTCAGTGTAGTCTTCAGAATAGATTTGTATTTTCAAAATAAAATAATTGTCAAAAAAAAATAAAAAATGCCGTTTGGAATTTTAAAAGTAATAAATCCTTTGGTTGTATTCGTTGCTTCATTCCGCAGGCCGCAAATTCTACCGGGGACGAGAGACTGTGGCAAAACAGGAAGGTGCTCGCTCCGCTACGCTAATTCGAAGGGCAGGGTTCACCACCTGACCCAATGATGGGCAAAAAGTCGAAGAAGGCGCTGGAAGCCCAGCTGATGTTCGAGCGTCGAGTACTTTTCGGTGTCACTGGTCTCGCTGGACTCTCCATTATCATCTGGATCTGGGCAATCTCGAGCAGCTATTGGTTTATGGTGTACAGCGATGAAGCACCCGAAGACCCACGGAGGAGAGAGGGAGGGATTTGGGTGAACGAAACAAGAAGGTTCTTCCTCAAGTCCAATTCTGGTATCTGGCGGATTTGCAGGACCACTTATGCAAACAACGCCATGGACCAGAGGGCCATATTCAGTAAGTCATGAGTTGACTTTGATTTTTTTTATTCATGGGAAATAGCCTCACTAGCAGCTATAAATTGTATTTCATTCGGTAATCTTAAATCCTTATTTATACTTCGGCTGCATATTACATATTTATTTTCCCGGAAAATTAAACCTCAGACTCACTCAAATTAGTCTGAAACCGCTTTACTCAATTTTTTCTTCGTATTACTAAGACTTTGATATTCATCCAAGGCATCTTCTGGGATCCCACCGAACCCCCCCCCTCCATGTCTTTTCTCAAATTATCACTACATCTTCTTTTGGATTTCCTTTTCCTCACCCTGTATGGCAAGGGAAACGGGATCAATCCATTTTACAAATCTAAAATGTTTTATTGTCCACTTATGGCGTTTTTAGAGTATGAGCGTCACTATAAATGTAAATATGAATAAAAATGATTTTTACACTCTGAAAGTTTTGCAATGAATAAAATTCTTTGAATGCAACTTTTTGAATACCTAAAGAAAACATGGTTATAGTAAAAGTTTCCCTCCTTTTCCCTCAAATTTACCCTTTCTTCCTTTAAGGTTTACCTGAAGCATATTTGTTTAATATTCCTTTGATAATGGTGTTTTCAAATTTTGAAAAACTATGTGTATTTTTACGCGTTACATAACAATAATATGTATTGGTCAAGAACTAAATTGGTATTTGGGAAATGAAAATTGTAAAAAAATATTCCACAAAATTTGAGCATCTAGAAGGTTTTTAAAAATATTTTAATGGTATTTCAAGATGGAAAACTAATAAAGAGAAGACAATAATTGGCATAGGAAACTAATAAAACTAATTTAGTCTAAATTCTTACGTGCGGTAGGCAAAGCACATATTGATACCCTTCGTGTTAAAAACCTCTGAGGCCACAGTGCATAGTATATGGCAAGCCTTAATTTCATAATGATATTAAAAAGTGTGCAGCATTTTCCAAAATAAACTAAATTTTTAAAAGATTCAATGTCCGTGATATCTGTGAAATTTTCATGTTTCACGACTCCTTGGTTTTTTTGAATGCATTTTTCTGAATATATCTAACAGATTCAGGCGAGATTTGTGGAAGTTCGTCATAATGAGAAAAACAAATGTCCTCCCTCTTCTTACCTTTTCATTTCTTTGGTTTCTCTGTCATCTTTGGGTTTTCCATCCTTCTTTTAAATGTCCCAGCCTACCCTACTCCTCAATCCTTTCCTTCCCTTTTCCTCAAGCATGTATAAATATGATGTATTCACTATTTGGCATGGCTTGTACCTGAAGATGGTTCTGTGAACCGACACGCGTTGTACGTTACCATTAAACTCGTGGAAGAGTGCAAATTTATTGTTCCCACAATGTATTGTTCCAAATCGCGCATAATGATTTGTTGTTCCTAGTTTATCTTTATGACCGTACATTTGTTTGACAAATCACAGGCATTGATGTGTATCTAAATGAATATCCAAAGGTAAATGCAATTTTTGAAAACAAGTTATTTTGATAATACTAATAAGACTAATACCATAGATATAACTTATCTGAGAATTTCTCAGGAAATCATTGCACTCATTAAAAACTCTCCTTCGGCTAAGTAAGTCTGATAGAGCTTTCAAGGTTAAAAATAAGGTTAGCAACTACATCATTTGAAGCATCTGCTTGATTGAATAATGTGTTGAAAAATATTTATCGATTTGCTCAAAATGTTACTCTGAAACCTAGACTCTATCGAATAATTAAAAGGTTAAATATGATATATATATATATATATATATATATATATATATATATATATATATATATATATATATATTTGCAAGGTGTGAGAACAATTCAAAACTTCAACCTGAATAAATATGCCCAAGATTAAATTTTAATTACTATTTTTACGTTAACTGTGAAATATTTTTTCTTGAACTGTGTAACTTCATTCAGATTTAAGAAATATAAATACTTTTAATTGATATATATTTGGCATACATTTAGTTTATTTGATATTTTTCATTTTTCTGCAGCTCTTCTGCATATAGTATGTATTATTTTGGTAAATGTTGGGGAAAAATTTGTGTGTAAATTTATAATAAAAGCGAACTTCTTACGCCAAAACCATCAAACCGACCTTCGAGTTAATAACTGCTGCGGTTGCGCAGTCCTCGAATGCTTTTAGTTTCCAAGTTTCCATTTTTATTGATAACTGTGGTTTAGTTTGCCTATTTATAAAAGTAACATTGTGTAACCGGCGTTAATGGTTAGTTCAGTGAATCTACTTTGTAAAACAAGTGGTAAAGATCTAATGGCCTAATATAGGAAGGCATACGATTTTATTGGCTTATTACTCTTCGCACAAATTATGTTTAGCTGCTCATATATTTATAGCCATGGCTCACATTTGCTTATAATAATCTCTTAATCATGCATAAATTCATAATTTTGACTTTAATGATATGATAAAAATTTATTAAGTAAAAGAGTATTTTTTACGAATTCTTAAATTAATCGTAAGAGTGAATACTAGTAACGGATAAAAGAAAGCATGCAATGCGCCATACACGGAGCATCTGTCTAGGCACTTCGGAAAATTGTTTCCAAAATATTTAACACGAATGTTCGTGATCAATTTAGATCAGAAAACATGAGTGTGCAATTATATAATGCCTAAACTCGTCAGCTTTAATGAATAAAAATACTAGTAACCAAGAAGAGTTGGCCCGAAAAAAACGGTATATTTTTTTAAACATCTTCATTTAACGATGCACCCTTAAAGATATGAATCTATCATGAAGATAATCCTAATATTTAATTGTGTCGCACGCCGTCCAATATAGAAGTCAGGGTATAGTTGGCACTTCAGAACGTAAACTATATTGCTGGTGGTGCACGAAGAGTAGGGAATCAGCGAGAGAGAGTTAAAACACGGGTGGAAGAGGGATGAGATTTGGATTTTGAAAATAGGAAATATTTTGCATCTTGATTTATGCTAGGACATGGGAGTAGCTTTTGAACAGGGCGGGAATTTAATGAGTGAACTGGTTGATTTGAAGAGATCTGATATGTTAGCGGGGCGTTTGAAAGTAACGGAGTGGCATTTGGGAATAAGGTTGATGGTGAAATAGTGGTTCTCTCTATCCTCAAGAAACCTCTCCCACTATTTCCCTTCTCCTCGTGCACCTCCAGTAATCTAGTTCACCTTCTGAAGTGTAAGCTATGCCCTGCCGTGTATATTGGACAGTGCACCACACCCCTAAAGATTAGGATTAACAACCACCGTGCCTCTTCCACCCTTGCGTACGGGTCTGTTTCCCCGTAAAGGTGTACTACACGTCGCTCATTGATGAGTTGCAACTTGTCTAAAATTCAGGATAATTCACTTTATCCCGTGCACTTAATTCCTTCTGAATGTGTATAGTATTCCCCTTTTCATTTTTTCACACCATTTTACTGGATCATCAATTCAGAACATAATGCAAAGGTTCAAAGGATGATAGATAAAATACTTTAAGTATTTGTGCCTGTAACAAGGTAGGCTGTAGTTAAAAACATTTGGTTTAGCATAAAATGAGAAAGAAAGCAATCACCCATCAGACTATCCAGGTGAGCTACATTCCCATTATACGTAGAATCATACTTAGACTAGTTATTCAAAAAACTTTGATACATGTGATTTCGTGCCACAAATATGTCTACTAAAAATACACAAGAGGAAATACAAGACCATCAAAAGCTTTCTATATAGACTATTTTAGAATATCCTTTGAAAATTGAATTTTCAGTGTATCTTTCCCACATAGCACTCATCCTTTGTCACTAATATTCTTTTTAAATTTAATCAGTGGTCTCAAGAAAAATGCATAATTATTTCATTCTTATTTTGAGATTATTCCTTACACTAAGCATTCCATTAGTATAAAAAATTACTAACAATATAATTATATTTGTCATCAAAACGCATAAATTTATGAAAACGATGACATTCATTTGGTTATACTTCTGGTATCTTCAGCTCAGAATTTTTTCATGAAAACATGCCATATATGTAGCTTTCCAGTTGTAATTATAGTAATGTTTTCCTTGTTGATCAATGCTCCTCTGAATTTTATAATTTCTTTCAGAGAGTGATAACAATATTGTAGTTCTCTTTGCTAATAAAGTGGGGATTTTGAATTGTTCCTTTACCCTCTGCAGAATCAAACTGAGGGTTGGCGCGATAGGTGATGGTATAGCTCAACTCATACTAAACCCTATGGCATGTACAAATCACAAAAAAGGGTCCCATCATCAGGGGGTCATTTCCATTTCCAGGGATTTCCCTGAAGTATCGCTTACCCAAAAAACTCATGCATTTTGAGTGAAGTTGAGAGAGACAAGAGGCATCACCAAGAATCCAACCCAGGCCCTACAGTCAGTCGCCCAGGGCTCTAACCACTGGATTACCATGCTCTTTTATATGCTAATAATGATAAATTAATTAAGTTTTTAAGTACAAACCTTACTATAAATACATACTATAGATCTCAAATATGTGCTCTGTGTTGGCTAGAAATTTCACAACATGTTATTTCTAAAAGTCATTTATATCCGTTCATTCTGCATTGTACATAGTAATGGGAAGTCCTGTATAATACTTTCCAATCATGCATTGAAAGTGATCTAGTCATAAACTAAGATATTTTGGGTAGAAATTTTTTGGTTATGTATTATATTTATAATTTCCCCTAGATAGGATATTGCCAGCAAAAATTGTATAATTATTCCTACTATGTTTTTCTTTTTTTTCAGCGATATATGTCAGTATGGCATTAGCAATAGGCTTTAATTCATTTCACTATACTCCATCTTTTAGGGAATATTTCCAATAAGCTTTTCTAAATCCCACTCTTAGTCCTTTCACAACTTACAGGTTTTATGCTATGCATATATTCCATGCAAATACATGAATTCTCAAAAAAGATGGTACTCATGAGTAATTCCCATAAAAGCCTAAATTCAAATGACCAGTATTGTCTAACATTTCTTTCTACATCTAATTTTTACCTTTAAGACTTTTAATTCTTGAACTTATTATTTTCTCGCTGCAGCTCGATGCAGGAGTCATGAAATGTTTCCATCAGAATTGAGGGTGCGCTTGGATCCAGCCCTGGATAAAGTTATACTAAGTGAGTACCTAAATAGCGCTGAATGAAGATATATTTATGAACACATTTATCAAGTATTTTCATTTAAATTTACCATGCAGTGTAACACCACAAAAGCCAAATACACACTTAAAAGCACCTATTTTGGTGCAAACAATGCCACTTGATCCATATTTATGCCAGTGTTTCCAGAAGAAAATATTTCCTGATTAATTCTAGGAAACTACGGGAGATGCCGCAATAGTAACTTTTAATGGAGTTATTCGCTATTATGAATTTCAATGCAACCATTTCAGAGCGTAAAATTCATTCACCTTGACCAGGACCCCAGTCAAGGTGAATGATTTTTACACTCTGAAATTGTTGCATTGTATTTCCTGGTTTATTATTACAAAATCGTTCCTAAACTCATATCTTTTATCACATGTTAATGATTCTTTGAAAAATACAGGTCGTTAAAAAAAGTTTTCCATTTGAAAGTATAAAAGATGGAACAAATATTTGTCCGCTATGTGTACACGCACGTACAGATTACAGAAACTGAGTTTTTTAAACCCTCATTTATATAGTGATTGAATTGAGCTCTTACAGCTATGAAATGACTCCAATAGCCATAAAAGTTTACCTTTCAAAACAAAGTACAAATGAGGTTAGTTGGCTGATGCCATAAGTCAAAGGATGGATTAAGGTTAAAAAAAAGGGAAAGGGATGAGAAATGTGAATACGAATATGTATATTTCGCCCACATAGTACCCCATCCTTTGACTAATGGCATCAACCAACTAAGCTCATTTGTGCTTTGGTTTGAAAGGTAAACTGTTTACGGCTATTGGAGTCATTTCTCTGATTTATATGAACCCAAGGGACTGGGAAAAGTCTCCATGTTGAAAAAATTTCACTTTAACTGAAGTCATGGCAAAAGTTAGGAATTAGCTTGTTATTGTTTGTATATTAGAATATGTATATTGAATACCAATCTTTAAATTCCCTTTTTAACATGAAGAAGCTAAAAACATTCATCTACTGAAATCAATGTACATTTGTAAATGATTTTCAATTTTTTATAGAGTAAATAATTTAAAAAATCACATACACATGGTTCATTTTCAGTTTAATTTATTTGTCATTTGCCTTAAAAAATAGCAAATATTCTTATTCTAAAGTATAGGGCATATTGTTGATACATTCAAAGGTCACCAGCTTTAGATTGTCTGAAAATGTATTTTAAACGTGTGCATCTGCCTGCATAATGCGTGAGCATATAAAGCTAAGTTAGGACATCTTCACGGGTGGTAGTCAGCAACAATTCCTCCTCAATATTCTCAAGAGAAGGTGATTCAGCACTAACAGTCTGTCAATTCCTTATAAAGAAAAGAGTAAATGGCAACATCATTGTTGATCATTAAATGAAGAACACAGTGTGTATTTCCTACTGAACATGAACTTCCACAAAGTTGAGCCTGAAACAATTGAATCATTGTTGATCTTTAAATATTTTGCAAAATTTAACCCACGGTGGAAAACTTATGCAAAAAATAATTTAAACTGCTTTCAAGACTAGGTACAATTAACATTCAAGTGGTGCACTAATCTCCACTCTTGCTGCTGTCAGTGAAGGTGTCTGTAAAACCTTCCACGCTTCAGGTGCCTCACCGGCAGCTCCTTGCACAACACACATTAGAGCACATCCAGGCGACCAGTGGAGCACTCGAAGCCCTCAGATTCCAAACTGGAGGCAATGGAAATTGTCTTTTGCTGATTAATGGGTCCCCTAGAGGGTATGTCCACCTGTCAGATGTGATTAAATTATAATGATGACACCCATGCAGAATTTCAATTTGTGTCCAGCAAACCCTGATGCAGCAGCTTGGTCTATTTTATCACAATGCATTTTTTACATTGATTTTGAAAATCCAAAATTGTGGGCAATCAAAGTTTGACCACTAACTTTACGATCCACCTCACCCAATATTTGGAGCCTCATCTGGAGATTAATGCTTGTTTACTTTCATTTACTCATTTTAAAGCTGAAGCATTTGTATTTAGAGCTTCAAATGCTATTGAAAAACATGAATGAACACCCTAATTTCCTCATTTCTTACAGGAATGACCAAACGATGAAATAAGAAGTGAGTCAACCCTCGAGGACCTCACTTTTCTTAAATGGTTGTCCTCTCTGATTACTGAAAGGATTACCTTCATAGTGTTAGAAAATTTCATAGGTGGGAATAAGTAGACAGAAATTAAATGGAAGGAGAAAGAATAAATAGTAAGGAAGCAAGTTGAAATATGGAAGAAGGGGTGAAAGCATATACTCTGCAACCATTAAAACACCATTGCTCTTATTCCAAATTTCAATTATTTTATTTTTTTAGTCCTTGAAAGCAGGTAAGGAAAATTCACTTTAAGAGAGTGAACTGAACAAGGAAATTGAGGAAATAGTTGAAAATTCACACAAACCAAAGTTTGTGTGATACATGTGAATTATAATTAATGGATATATAAAATGTGTTTCTTATATTTACAAGGAGATATATATCTCAGAGTGAATGGCGATGGAGTTATTTGAGGATGGGAAGGGTTACAAGAAGAGAGGTGAAGGATACTGAATGGTGGCTATTGGCAGCTTGTAGGATTGTTTTAGCCTGAGTGATTCAAAAGCCCTTTGCAGCCAAATGTGCGCAAACTCCTCGATTACTCACCTCATTGTTGTCCGGTAATTTAGCAACAACTTCTGTCACAGTGATGATTAAGCAAGTATTAAATGACTGACTGTGAGGAGCTATACATTTAGAAATAGGATGATTGAGGAATGTAGGAGATTTTGTGGAGTGGTGATAATTGTTGTCATAGATGGAGAAGACAGTGGTGCATTAGCTAATGGAAAAATAGAGGTAGAAATAACAGGAGAGGAATTGAATGGCATTTTTTAAGCACAAGTGGCCATTAACTTTTATTTGGAAGAAGGAACTGTGGAGTGGGAAAGAGGGCAGCATTTACACCTGGTGCAGTTGCAGGTTGAGAAATCCAGGGTAGGAAAGGGGTAGGGTAAATTCCACTACCCCCTCCCTGGTAATCCTCGCTTTGTAACCAATTATTTTCACACCATATTCTTAAAAATGAACCCCTCTTTGTGCATGACATTCATGGTTAATGATTCAAGGAGAATGCATATATGTCACCGTCTGAACTAGAATAATTTCATTGGTGGTTAATTATCCACTATATACGAGTACATGAGAATGACTCGTATTCATATCTCTACTCTGCGATTAACATTTCATATTTGCTGAATATTTTTAATGTGAATGAAGAAAAATACTTTCTTTGATGACATTTTTGTAATGTTTTTTTTTCTAGATTACAACAGAACAGAAGCATCATTTGCCATCATAAGCTTACTTCTTATGTTCATGGGTTTCTTTTTTTCTGTATACACATTTAGAAACCCAAGATACATGTTTAAACGTTTAGCTGGAGGAATACACTTCATTACAGGTATGATATTTTTTGTTTTTTCTCTTTTAAAGTGCAAACAATATTTTTTAATTAACTGTGAGTTTCAATAAGTATTGCTTGTTACAATATTTTATTGTATCAAGAATTGTTTTTCTCTTAGCAAAAAGCACAGCCTCAATAAGTAACCACTTCAATAACAATCAATTTAATTGTGTCTTTATACTGATTATATTTATGATTAAAAATAGAAACCTGCCATTTATTTGCATATTTTCACACTTAATCCCTTCCTTTTTCAGCTGGTTGTGTATTTGTGGTGATAGAAATCATGATAAACTCCATTAGTTATGAAAAAGAGCATATTCCATTTATTCACCCCAGGGGTGCTTCATATCACTATGGATATTCATTTGGTTTAGCTTGGATAGTGGTTATAATTTATATTTTTTCTGGTTTGGCTTTTCTCATATATTCACGCAAAAGAAAAGGTGAAAAATCTCCAAATGAAGAACTTGGAATGGCTGATGAACCAACAATAATTGGCCGGTAGGAAAGACTGAATGAATGATATAAGTGTACCATTCCCTAATCTACTTTTCTCCCAACTTGTATGAGTGATCATTCATCAAGTCATTACAAGAAGAGTTCCAGATTATAATACTGTTTCTACTCTTCAGTCTTTCACCAATGCATAAAGTGTTGTAAACGAGCCAATGAAAATTGTGAGATTATGAGACAGATATTCTGTGATATTGTTTCTCAAAGTCATTGTAGTCATTCAAAAGAAAGTTTTCTATCACTTTTATTACTTGGTGATTGTCAGATTTATGGATCTCTGTCTCATAGCCATTTTGTATAAAGTGGCATTATACTGTTACTTGTTCTTTGAGAGGTGTTTAGCATTTATATAAAGTTTAACCTCATCATAAGAATAATCTTTCAAATATTTCCAATTGAATTTCAGTCAGCAGTAGCAGCTCTTGTGATTGGTAATATTTGTGAAGATTAGATGCCTTTCCATTTAATGAATCAGAATTAGAATCAGATCGGAAAGTTAGTGTTTAAAAAAAATATTCTCTGAAAGCAATTGGAAATTTATGATAGGGTATATATTATACAGTTCATTCATCTATCTCAGGGATTGGCATACATACCTATGCAATCATATCTAGAGGAATTAAACTGATATTAATCATCAAAACAATTTTTGTAATAGGATGATCTCCAAATGTAAATTAAATAAAGAATAACCCCAATAAAGTTAAATGTGCAGAAAATTTGCCAAGTCTTTAAATGAAAGGAATACATGGTAAAACCGTAAAAAATGATTTGATTTTCTACAAAATTCATTCTGTCCTATTTATTAATTACAAAATGAATCAAAGTAAGGAAATACATATATGATTCAAAACAAAGGTTATAATGATTATTTATTTCTTCATCAGTATTGGCAGTAGAGTGGCATGGTATCACAATGAGCACAAGAAATGTAGTCTAGCCTCCAACCAAACTCTTCTCAATATATTTGAGGAATCCATATATCCTGCGAAAATCATCTAGTTATCTATCCTTTACTATCAATCTGAGCTAAAGAGTATCTTGTGCAACAACTCAATTCTTCACTACTTTTTGAAAAATATAGATGTTGTCATTCTCAAATTTTGGAATCACACACAGTTTCTTGAGCAATAGAATTGTGATACTCAGTAATTTCAGTGAATGAGAATCAAAAGATACCAGGAGATTACCTGGTGATATCAGGGCCCTGAGTTTTGCCAGCAGAATTAATTATTCTCTTTGGACAAGAGATAGACGATAGAATAAAGAAGAACTTGAGGTGGAAATGATCAGATGTAATTTTCCAAGTTCATGTGATCCAGGGAAAATGCCACATCATTTTTGAGAACATTAAATATTGATTGATTCCTAACACACTATGCTTATATCAATATAGACTATTATAAAGTTTAAAGTTCACTGTTTAATCAGATCATGATCAAATATACTCCATAGCTTTTTTTAAACATTCTAGCACCTGTTTAGCATAAGATAATTCTAATGATTGAAACTATGTTTGACCTAAAAAAATGACCAATGTATTTTTGAAATGTTGCTGTATCTATCAGATATTCATGCTATTAATGTTCTTAATTTCAGAAACTAAAAGCATATTGAATATTTCTCTATTATTCCTGAGACTGTATCCACTCTCATTATTTTACCTGGATCTGGATTCTGAGAAGATAACTTGTCTATTCACTCCTACAAGGCATTAACGTCCCAGATTAATCTCTGAGCATGCAGGTTAAAGTAGTATTTTCAATACAGAATTAAATGCGTAAATTTAATATAATATTATTTTAAATTGTATTACATAATGAAAGGAGATGCATTCGTTTTCTTTCATTCTGAAATTTTATTTTCAGAAATAAAGAGCAACATTGAATATGGAGTGAAAGAAATAAAATCAAAGTTCTTCAAAAAACTGAGTTAGCCTCAAGTCAAGTTGAATTATCATGAAATGATCATGGTTTCATTCAGTGTGTATGGACATGCAGTTGCATTGAACCACTTAACAGAGAGAGTGGTTTCAACTCCTCGGAACACCCCCGGGCACCTTCAGCTTCACCCAAACTGTGGGATTTTTTTGGGCACCAGATCTCCCTGGGAAACCATAGATGGGACAAGGAAAGGAACTGGCGCCCTACTCTGTTGAATAAATTTCACATACCCTTGGGGACCGTACTATGTGAGCTCTACTCTCACATATCAAACCAATTTTTGGATAGATTCAGTGGTCGTGACGCCATTCAGCATTTTCATATGAACTTCCAAGTGAGACGCAGTTGTTGTTTTTGTGCTCTTTTACTATCTCAATTAGCCAGCTATAAAATTCCCCCATCTTGGATCAAGGGATGGATACCTTCCTCATAGATATATAGTTTGGGTCCTTATTGTTGATTTACCAAAAAAGTCACTGAAACTAGCCAGAGGAATTAAAAAAATTGGCGAAATTGGCAAATTTAGCGAAGCTGGCTGATTGCAAAAGAACCTGATATAATTTATAGCATGACAGTGTTCAGGCAAAGGACGGTTTGCTGAATTTGTGCAGTGACATGCCATGTTTCCTTGGCATTACAATAACTCTATCATATATTTCAGCAACTAATTTATCTTTAAACCTGAAGTTATCAAAAAATTTCCCATTCATGATGCAAAATGGCATTAGCTCTTTAGACTGAGGTGACAACTCACAGGTCAAAAATCTTTCGTCAACTGCTCCATCTTCAGTAATGTATCAAAGAACTATTGGCTACAGATCTTCCATGCTGACATTTTTGACTTCATCAATCATTTAAAAATTACCTCGGCTTTCAGTTGCCCTCCCTAATAATTAATATCACTTCAACAATTATTATGACCAAAGAATGTTTTTTAGACCAAAGAATTTTGGACCATATGACCAAAGAATGTCTTTCTTTTTTAGTTCATAAACATTATTTTTTCACATATATATTAGGTATTTTAAGCAAGAGATGTGTTCACATTCATCCAGATATTACATAAGTTCAAATGAAATTAGTCACAGTGGTACCCGCTATTAATTAATTTAGCAAGACTCCAAGAATTCAAGCAAATAACAGAAATGCAGTCCAAATGCAGCCAAATTAAGTTAAGCTTAATAGCAGTTAAAAACCATTATTGCGAGACATTTTCCACTGTGTGGGTAAGAAAAATTATACAGGATAAACAAAAAGGGAAAAAATGAAGGATATTGATCATTCTTGGGTTTTAACTGAGGAAGAAAAAAGTGTCTTTTGGATGAAATACATAAATTCTCTACACGAATTACATCAGGAGTTATTTTTAGTCATACCAATTACCTAGATGTGGCATTCACCTGGTAAATATTGTTTATGTCACATATCAGATCCATGGAGCCAGCTTACCAAATATTTGGCTCATGGCGTTCTGCTGCTACCGTGTTCAAATGTCCACATCGAAATCATTTAGATAAAATAGAAGCAAATATACTATTTTGACAACATAAATGCTTTTTTTAAGTATGGGGATATTCCCATTGAACAGGAATACTGTTCAGACAAGGCCACCAGAGTGTATGACATATCCACCTTCAACTCAGCTGATTCATGGTTGGCAGACTTTGCTGTAAAATTTATAAGTAATCTGTAAGAAGGAGTTCATCATTGAGAAATTTGAGATGCTGAGAAAAGGGGTTAAAAATAACATGGAAAAAGTATTGGATATGGTGACTATAAGAGAGATGATTTAATTGAAGATATGGATGAACAATATGAAGGTTTCAATCCTGAAAAGTGAGCCACATAAAAGCAAATGAATAATCAGAGGATTAGGCTGCAATAAGAGAAATGAATTGTACACTTAAAGAAAAGAACATTTGTCCGGTAAATCTGTCATTGAAGTGGATGTTGGAGACAAATTGTATACGTGTAAGATATGCAACATTATGACATTTAATTTGTGATGATGTCCTTGAATAATAAAATTAGTATTAGAGAAATTGCTTTGTTTTTCTGGTCTTCCAGAGATTGAAAATTGTTTAGTGTATTGGGAATGTAGGAAAAAATAAGAGTAATTTTTAAGAGTGGAGTTTTCATAAGAGTGTAATTTTTGCCATATGATCCCAAAGTAAAATTTTGCCAAATATGGGCATCTTAATGGTTTTATTGTAAATAGAAGCAATTTTTATTATTTTAATTAATTTTCCATTTAATTTTTGTGGCTTTTTATACTGAAGTATTTTCTAACAAACTTTGAAACAAATGACAAATATTTTTATACCCTGATTTTTTTTAGTTTTTATACCTGTTTTTTTATTTTTCTCTGAGAATAAGTTGCATATTTTAAGAATGATTCCATTTTTTCTGAAATGGTGACTCTTGTGATGAGATACTGGTAGTCAATATCTGCATTTTAGGAGTATTTAGATGAGAAGCACTAACTGATACTTCACCAAAAGGGTTTTCAGATTTCTGAAAAATTTCTTTTCAAATTACAATGTCCCTGCCTTATGCCTGTCAATGATTAATAATTTTTATTTCTTGTAAACACTAATAATAATTTTCCATGCTGAGCAGTTAATGGATTACAGGCATAGCTAGTTATTAAAAAAGGGAAAGATTGTAGTGATTGTCAACCGAGTAGATAAGTTTATAATTACATTTGTTGTTCATATTTTTAACTCAGATTAACAAAGAGCTTATCTCAATAGTTTCAGCCTCAACTTTGTGGAAGTTCATTTTAATAAATGAAAAAATAAAAACTTTGTTCCAATCCACCACTTTATTTCAGGTACGACTAGTTTCGACGCTACGGCATCCTCAGGTACTCAGGTACAGGTACCTGAGGATGATGCCGTAGCGTTGAAACTAGTCGTACCTGAAATAAAGTGGTGGATTGGAACAAAGTTTTTCTTTTTTCATTTATTAACAAAGAGCTTACTAAATAGCCAATGGATACTGATTTGTTCATGCAGCACCTTTGTGGGATTTACCAATGTTCAATGCACTATATTAAAAAAATGTCTTCAAAAAGATTTATTTAAATTAAAAGTTGTTACTTTTACATTTTGGTGGTTTCAGCAACCTTCATCAGAGTACTAAGAGTTTACTTCACATTGCTAATTTTGAGGCACTCTTTTAACCATGTGTCACAACAACTAATTTATGCAAGCAATATTTTTTTTAAATGGCCTCTGTTTAAAGAAGGTGAATTTTCAATATTCTCCCTAGAAGCTAAACCTTGTTTTCCATAACAAACAAGAGGCAGATCTAAGAAAGTCCCTATTTTTTAACTGATGTCATTTTTTCCTTTCAATTGAAATTCTGTATTAATGATTCAGAGATAGACCAATTATATGAATTTTCCAAAAGGAAAGCTTTTTCACAACCAATATGACAGCAAAGGTCTTTGGGCCTTTTCCAGCTTTGAAATGGAATTCATGTCATCATGTCTACTCATTATCCACACTGTTTACTCTAAAGAAAAGAGGAGGTATGGCCAGCAAAATTAAGTTACTTTTGAAGCACCAACTGAATCAGGAATCATTTCAATATCATCATTCACTTATGTGTCAACAGTAGTTCCTCAGTTTAGTTTCAAGTGATGTTAAAGCCATTCATCTTCAACCCTCAGCTTCACCCACCGTGTGTGTGATAATTTGCCCAAATTCCAAAAAACCAACGCCATGACCTTGCCTGCAGATGAAACGGTCTTCGCCTTCTTTGGAGTCGGTTTTCCCTTTTAAAATCCATTGTTTTGATTGTTGTTTTGATTCGGGCATGGAGTAATGCACCCATGTTTCATCCATGGTAATGAAATGGGGCAAAAATTCTGCTTTGTTGCTGTAAAACTTTGCTAAACACTCAATTGAAACATCTTCACGGCACTGGTTTTGCTAGACGATGAGCAAATGTGGCACCCATCCACCACACAGCCTTCTTACGTCCAAATTTTCAGTTAATATGCGATGTACCATACTTTTTGAAATGCCTACTATGTCTGCTAGCTCACGCACTTTCAGTCGACGATCATCCAGTATTACTTTGAAGATATTCTTCACCATTTCTGGAGTCGTCACCTCATTTGGTCAACCAATGCGAAGCTTATCTTGACAGTTTGTACGGCCTCGTTTTAACTCTGCAACCCAATATTTTAGTGTTGTAAACAAAGGAGCAGACTCACCCAGAGTAGGATCCATTTCAGCTTTTATATTGGTTGGGCTGAGGCCTTTCAAATAAAATTATTGTATCACATAATGATGACCAATTTTCTCCATTTTCACAAATTCAATGAAAGCGTTCACTATTGATTGCTACCAAACAAATACTAAACAACGTGGCATCTTCAAACTTGAAACATACCCTTTATAGATTGCCTACTTTCTAATACAGTGATATTTTTCAAACAACTACCACCATCTCTAGGTCAGGCCGGGTACTTTGGGACCAACGTGGTATTATGAATTAAACGTGTCAATCTTCAGATAAATAAGCATTAAACATAATTAAATATTACTGAAAGGCATTCTACAAACTATAATGCATCCCTTTCATATACACACGTGCTGTGGGTATATAAACAAAATGACAGAAGCATGACACACATGGTATAAGTAAAAAAATTAAAAGACTTCATCAGAGTTCATGCATATGGTAACAGACTACATCAAACGAATTCATGAATTTATCAGTTTGATGAGTGGCAGTGAAGGAATTCTGAAAAAAATCGAAGGCTGTAGACCACATCAAGCAAATATTCAAACAAATATTTGATTTCAGACTACAGTGAAATATTATTGTTGAACACGCATTGAAAAAGTGACATATACATTTCTCAAATCCAATAAATACACAGTACCTAGGTACAGTATGCATCGGAATTCTCATAATTGTCTCACAATGTAGAAGTTGCTCAGGTGAGAGCATATATGCTAATATACAAGCTTCACTATCATCGATCAATTTTTGCAGTTGGAAATGATATTTCCAAGTATTTGCGGAGAGAGATATTTCTGAAAAATTATCCATTATCCCAGTAAGTATTAAATTTATTTTAAATTTACTCTGCTTTAAAAGATAATATTGCAGAGTATTGCATAATTTTCAAAAGAATTTGACTTTTATTCTTAGTTTACAAAAAACCAGAAGGCACCTTTGAAACCACTCTTAATAATGTATTTTACAATGTTAGCAAATTAGGCATTGACAAATAATATGCATTTTATAACATATTCTTGATCAATCAGATTCATTTAAATTGTATTGATTCAATTCATGGCATTCAGAGCATAGTATAACATCAGTGAAAACTTTGATAGAAAGAATGTTGGAAGAAAGAGAGATCCATTCAGCCTGCCACTTTACATATATCCCAACCCTAATATTTGAAGTAAACAAATGGGGAAAAGCCCTGAACTTACATTTTTTAACTTATGATTTTTGTGCTCACGTGGTGTTTAAATCTAAAAAGTGATGTATCCCTTAGCAGGAAATGTGAAGATAAGCAGATAGGTATAGGAACTAATACTCTGTGTAACCTTTGTTACCAGTCTCTACCACAGAGAATTAATTCTGCAGTGGCACAGGATGATTGAAAATACATAAGAACCTCAAAAATCAGCTTAAATATATAAGACAGAATATTTAAGAAATATAAGTTATTTGGTGAAAACGTTGAGCTACAGGCCGCTAGATTATGCTGCTTCTTTGCATGTATTAAACCTGTAACACAAAATTATCAACAAATTCATTTATACTAAAAAGACTATTTTTTATGCTGAAAATTGGAGCCAATTGTGTAGGTTGAAAGTGAATAAATTTATTTCCATAAGCTGACTTTTGTCAAAAAGTCATCTCAGATTTTTTCATAAAGGTCGGCTTGGTTTTATAGAAATTAGGTAGGTTGATACCAGGATTAGGTAGGTTGACAGCAGGAAAGTTATTCCAAATGTTATCACAAACATTATTTAAGAAATGAGTTATTTACTGAAAATAGTAGTTGTAGATTTAGGGAAGGCACCCAAAATGTAGAGGTCATTTGCGCCGTTAAGGATGGATGGGAAAGGTGGAAGGATGGGGAGAATTTCAGCGTCATCATTAGCCTACTCTTATTAAAAGGCACCAAGGGGTCCGCAGCTTATCGTCCCATCCGACGGACGGCGTTCTCTCTCAAAGTACCCTCCACTAAGCACCTCAAGTAGGGATCGAGATACCACTGAAAAAGATCTGCCGTCTCCAGAATTCGAACACAAGTGAAGCCAGCACGCTAGCCCCCGCATAATCCTGATTCCCCTTGCTGATTATATAAACGTGAATGTAATACAAATGCTCCTTAAAAACAAAATTTGAAAATCCCAGAAAGTATTCTATGAAATTAACTCTAAATTTCACTGAAAAGAAACCATAGTCTGCAGTGGAGCGCTTAGAATTACTATTATGAATGTTAAAATTGACGGCTTTTAAGAAATAGAGTAAATCATTTCTTTCTTGTCAATTAGTCAAATTTAAAAACTTTAGTTTATTTTTAAATCGCCCTTTAATAAAAATCCGAGATTTATCGGTGGTTACGGATGCTGTCTCTAATGGGCCATAAATTTCTATGACATAAATGTACTGATAAGCTCCGAACTCGAATATTCAGGCTTTCTGACGTCGGATGTTATCTCTAGTCACTAACACGATCTATTATTAATTTTACCACCTAGAATCCTTATGTATCGCCCAAACGGCGAGCACAGAGGAATCAGATTCTTTATTGGTGAAAATACATCATAACCTTATCACATCCGCAGAACCTTCGTGGAATTTCAACGCGCTATATTTTGAAATTTTCGATAATCTTTTGTTTGCCTGGAGTTGAGTGAGAGAGACGCCAAGCGAGTTGACAGTGAACTATAATTAAAACAAGCATTAAATAATTTGGCATCTATGAAATTTTTCAGTCGTTGGGGATTTAAGTCATTTAATTATGTGAAACAAGAAAAATAAAGCAAATCATCAGTACCTTATTTTTTGAGAGGTAAGAGTTTTTTCTCCGGCTAAAAGTGGGCTAGTCCTGTACTAGTTAAGTAGGTTATAGCAGGAACTTTAAATGAACACATCCTGTTATTGAGGGGCAACCCTGTTCTACGTAAACTTCTTAATAATCTTTCAATAAGTTTTCATAATTTTAAGAAATATACTGATTCGAGATTTAAAGCAGCTCTAGTGATTTTAGTGCTTATGGTCATTGAAAATTTTTCCAGGTGACATATCGTGGAGTGATATTCATTTTCCGTGGGTGATTCTTTCATCAAAGGACGGATACATATCTTTTCATTTCCGACTGGAAATTCACTGTTCCGTTTGTACGCCTTCATAACATGAGTACTTTGGATTGAGACACGAAGTAAGCGATGTTTTTTAGATGCTGGCCTATAATCCATTAGTCATAGTTGTCTTGTGCGGTTGTAAACTTCATTAAGAAAAAAATCACTCTGCAATAATTGACCAAAACATTTTTGCTGTCTTGGTATCAGAAGCAATGGAGGTCCCACGTCTGGACCGCCTGTGACAAAATATTCCTTTTGAAAGATGGGTGCCAAAGAGGGTAAGAAACACATGCCATGGAGCTGAAGGTGTGGGTGGAAGGCATACAAAGAATCGTGTGTGGTGTTACCGAGAGCACAACGTGTCAGGTATGCTTTGTTATTAAAGTAATTTAAATCTGCGGTGCATTACAATTGTCAAATCTTGTTTTGTTTTCACAGTTGCGTCGCTTTGTTCAATCTAAGAACTTTTGCCCCTTGCAATTCGAATTTCAGGATGTGGTGTATGCATTGGCTCATGCCACTGGAAAAACGGGTCGCTTCACTTTAATCGAGCGTTGGAGAAGCAGTGAAAGACTCCTTGCACCACATGAGCACCCACTCGAGGTTGGTAGAGTGAATCCAGTGAAAATTGGTTTCCAGTGGTTGAAAAATCTTAAGTTTGAATTTTCAGGCTTTCAGCTTAGTGTGTCTTCCCCTAAGCGAAGATGTTGTTTTAATGGTTTGGATACTACGCATTTGAAAATGAGGAATTATTATTTTGCATTCACCAGCACTTTGCCCATGTAGCTAAGTTTCTCCATGCATTAGTTTAATAGGATGCATTGTTGAATACTTGTGAGAATATCAATATCCTCCTGTAATTTGTTTTACATTTAAATAATAATGGAAAGCAAAGGAAAATTCGGAAAGTATTTACATTTTAAATTGTAGCACTTTTGAGCTATAACATATTTTATATTGGAGCTAATGACTAGTCTCAATAGTATTAAGGGATAGTAGAAAAGTTTCATCTTTTGTATTGGCACTTATTTTTCATGGGTGATAGCGTAATTTATTGAAGGCTGTTCTCAAATTCAAATTTCAAAAATAAATATTTTGGATTTATATTTAGGATCAAAGGTTTTCTTCAATCTTTTGTTCACGATTTCGTTTCTCTATCATGCCTCTCATTCACTCAATTGAGGAATTAGTTCAGAAGTGGAGGCATGGCCAGAATTTTAATGGAGAATATTGAAAAATTGTTCAAAGTTAATTTATTGGTGAAATTATGTTGGAGCCATTCCTTATCAACATTCACCTTATGCTAATTCGAAAAGTGGTATTGAATATTTCTTTCTTATATTACATATATGAAGATAATATTTAATGTGATACATAGATGAGTGTAGCAGTGATGAAATTATTATGAAAGAGCGCAATGTTTTATAGATCTTGTTATATATGATTTTAGTCTACGAAGTATGCATAATTTTGCAAATGAATACCACAATGCATTCAAAATAAGTCATGTGATATACAGTTTCTTGTTTTTCAAGAAATATAGAGCATAGGTTTGCGGCTGTAAGATTTTCTTTTTTATCCCCCAATTTTTGCCAATACATTTGTGTAAGTGGTTAATTAATTTTTAATTATCACATTTTTTTGTGTAAATATCATGGCTTTTCTGTTTTATGTGTCGTTTATTAATTCTAAATCCATTTAAACAATTCTTATATCACTGTCACCTTTATTCACATCAGTTGATCAGTTCCAGGATTTTATTACCTCCAATTAATTCTTGATTTTCCTTTCTCAAATTCATGATATTAATTCTTGAGTTTCACTGTAAGTCCCTAAAATTTATTATTTTGAAGAAACAATTTGAGGGGATCGAGATGTTGCGGTGGCTATCATGCTGGCTTCCCACCCAGAGGGACCAGGTTCGAATCCCTGCGGTGTTGAACAGTTTTCAGTGGTATCTCAATCCCTACTTGAGGTGCTTTGTGGAAGGCACTTTGAGTGAGTGCGCTGTCCGTTGGACAGGACGTTAAGCTGCAGACCCCTTGGCGCCTTTAATAAGAGCAGGCTAATGCCGGCGCCGGGTTTCTCTCCACCTTTCGTCCTATCCTGTCCATCCCTAACAGCGTGAATGACAGTTGCTATCCGTTGCTTCCCCTAAATACTACTAATACTAGAAATTATTTGGCATAAAACTTTAAAGTGGAAATGATATTATTTATACTATTTCTGCTCAATTCTTAAATAAATTTAATCAATAGATATCAGGTTTTGGTTCAAATATGCATCAAAGAAATTATTTCTCCTCAATAATTTCATTGGGCTATTAGAAGATTTTTCAGGTTTTTGCTGATTAATTGAAATTTTCGAAACTGGCTTTAGATAATCATGACTTTTCCTAGAAAAAATTGGGCACTTCAATTGCTACACTCCCATTTTTAATGCCTTATATCCTATTTATAGTTTCATCATTGTTTTATAGTTTATCATTGTCACTCGCAGCTACTTTTGAAGTGACATTGATTTTCATCTTACATCACCTAAATTAGTCATTAAATATTACATTTAACATTGGTTTTCATTGTAAATAGAGTGATACAGCATGTTAGCTGGATACAGTTATTGTAGTTTTCAATTTCTTTATAAAAACAGTTAATCCATGAACCCTCGCATAGTGTCATTCCTAGTTTTCTCCAAATCTGGTGTTTCAAAATTAGTCGAAAAAACATAGTCAAATGCAGCCAATTTAGGAAAATGAGTATAATCCTTTTTTAGTTGATTTAATTTTTTAGCCATTAATAAATTTTCATTTAAGATGTGTTTATAAAGGGTATACTTTTTGCACCCTGTATTATCTTAGTTTGTCACAGTTTCATTCATTATCTGCTAAAGCATTTCATTTTGGAAATTCATTATTGGCCAATGTGTTATCTGTTATCCCATTCCTGGATAATGGAGAATCTATTGTACCTATGACTCATTGTGAAACAAAACGAAAAAACACATGAACCACAAAACTGTGCAGTTATGTGGTTTGTGTGTTTACAGTCAAGGAACAAATGTTATGATATTTCATTTTAGATGCAAAATTGTTTAGGGATTTGCATAGAGAGTTCAAGTTTTGTTAAATATTTTTATAAAGACGAGGCACTATAATAACACTGTCCCTGCTTATGTTGTAGTCATATGAATCACTTCTCATGAAATAAAAAATACAATTCTGTTTGGCATAATTTTTTAGATGAAGACTTTACATGTGTAATGGCACCTAACCTCGTGTAACCTTTGAATGAGTGCTTGAAATTTCAAGTATGAATTTCTGTAGAATATGCGGTATATGAAAATTTTTCATTCCAGTAAAACCAAGTACCAAAAACTGTCATGCACATAGTATCCCTAAACAATTTGCTATGCATTTCAGAAATACTGAAAATTACATATGCCTATAAATGTGAGGAACTGCTATTTAACCTTTTTGTAAAAGATGGAATAACTTTTCAAACTCTCTTAAATATATGTGCAAACTCTAATATGTTGATAATTTCTTTGAAGGTTATTGAACTTTTGTTTCAAGTGGCAACTGTTTCATAGCTTTATCCCTTTCCATTTGCCGGTGCTATCAGTACTGAAATCAAGAACCAAATCCAAGATCCAAAATGGTACCAGAGCCAAAAAAGTTGGCAAAAACTATTTAATTGCATTAATTCATTTTAAAATAGTCAAATCTTGAAATATAATAAATGTTTCCTTTTTTATCATTATTTGCAGATATTAACAAAATGGGGAGAATACTCCAGTGACGTGCAGTTCATATTACAAAGATCTGGAGTAGATGGAAACCAGTTATCTACAGTTGGGCAAGGTAATTATGAAATCATATTATTGGGAAAACAGAAACTAGTTGTGTACAAATTATGGCAAAACAAAAGTAGTGATAAGTGATCCCTGGTAAAGAAAAAAATAAATTTAATTAATTTTTACGGCATACAGGTGAAGTTGGAAAAAGCCTTAAAAGGTAGACAGAAGTTAAACTCGGCTGAAAATACAATGAAAACTGCCAAAATGTTGGCAAATTTTAATTCATTTCTATTTGAAGCTGTTTTTATTGACAAGACCTTTCTTTCTGATTTTGTGATTTCATAGCTTTACTACTTTTGAGTTACTGTTGAGTTAGTTTCAGTTAATTGATTTCCTTAACTCATTATTTTACTATTTTCATAATCGTTCATGCAGTGAACTTCACTTTATTTTTTTTCCAAATTTTGTTTGGTTACATTTATGAAAGTGAGCTGGCATTTGCTTAATTTGAAATTATGTTGATGATGATGATGAAGCGCCGTTTGCTTAATTTAGGTGACTCCAGTGGTGTGCCCCTTCACCCTGAATCCCTGGGAGGTGGTCCAACCCCCAGGAGTGATCTCATTCGAAAATCACTGACTTTTAGTGGTGGACACCAGCAGTTGCATCTCCACCCAACCGGTGGGGGATCTGGGGGAAAGAAGGCTGAGAGTGGAGGACAGGGTTAGAAATATAATTTTAGTTTGTAAATACCATAAGTCATTTCATAATGAAATGTCGGTTTCCATGATAACAACTAGTAATATAAATGTGTGATCATTTAAAATCGTTCAACCTGGTGTGAGTCGTAGGTGGCTTGCGGTCACTTCTGCTGCCGGTCAGTATGAGCTCACTGAAGAGTCTCAAAGATTGGTCTCTGCAGTGGTGGGACCTACCTGTGGGTTATGTTGTCTTTATGTTCGTGTGTGATACGAGTATTTGATTTTTTTTTAGTGGAGCTGTCATTTTGTAATGAGAAATGTCTTTTCCCCCATCAAGTTAATTGGTTGAAATTGTCATATGCCTCTTTCAGTTTATTGATAGTAGCATTAATAATGTTGGTATTTTAAAATGAGGAAAGGTGAAATTTGTTCATGTGTGGGTATTTTTCTTTTACAGGGTTAAAAATAATGGTACAGTAAAATTACGACATAATTTTTCATTCAAATTTGGATATTAATGGTATCCAAATGCTAATTATGTGTTTTCTCAATCCACTTTAAAGATGAACATAGTTATTATAGCTATTTTATAACCTTTTCATTCTTTGTCTCTCCTCCATTTATTCTACTTATTGAATTGTAAGTACAAGAGTAGCCTAGACTGTACTTGTGTACACTACATGTACGTAATTATCTAGTTGTTTGAGCATGAAAAGTGTCAGTATCCACTGTGCAAATCATGTCATGCACATCTCTTGTCCAATTTTTCTCTTGCCAGCATGTGGCTAGCATCCCATGAAATTTTCTATATTTTGGATTTTGTTCTTAATTATATTCAAGATCATTTCACAACACCAGCAGAGTTGTAAATGTTTACTTCTATGAGAGCAGTGACTGAAGCCCCAGTTCCACCGATCTTTGAAATTGATCGTATCCCATCTTTATACATTTTAAGTCATCCTCTAGCTTTCTGATGGAGGAAAATAGACTCTTCATAACCATTGTGGTATTTCATAGGCCTTGTCTCACACTTTTTCTGGACAAAGGCAAAATTTCAATGCAATGTATTGCTTGTAGCATATTGCCTCTATCATTGTGCTAGAATTGATCGTTTTAACTTGCAACAGGTGCCACTGATTTATTACTGGAGTCAAATAATTATAACTTTTATCATATATAAATTGCACATTAAGCTAGCAACATGATAAATTGTGCACAATAAATTTTTAAAAAATTTAAATTTAAAAAAAGAATAAAATTTTATTATCACTCATAATTGAATAGCTTGTAATGAAATAGTTTGGGCTTAAGAGAATAGTTTTCCTTATTGGTGAGATTAGTTCTTGGATGGAGTGTTTAAATGGTTTTCCTCAACCTTACAGGTTTCCATCATCATCTTTCATGAAATTGTGCAGAATACAGACTGATAAGTGTTTTTTAGCACAAGAAAAGCCAGTACTATTACATACCACCCTGTTTTTTAAATTAACTAAAAGAAATAGTTAAAAATGTAAAGAAATCAAAAATCACTAAATTGAAGGATATATGAATGAATAATTGGCAGTAAGAATCCTTGGAAAAGTTCCAAGGGCAAGCAGTTGTAGCCCTTACTGTAAAAGATTCAACGTGTTAACTCTTCCCTCTTTGTATATATTCCATGCTATAATCGTGCAGCAAAGCAAAGCCATGTTCACTCTGAAAACCAATGCTGATATTCACAGGTACAGCACAGGAGATTGTAACGACTTTAGAATAACTACCAACAACTTATCCATGTTTAATGTTTGCTAACAACCCTGGATGTGCTGGTGTGTAATTCTTGAAAGCATCACCGAGAAAATTTTGGGAAATAGATAATTTTTTGTTAATTAAGTCAAAATTATATCAATTCCTTTGTGACCATCAATGCTCTACAGTCAATGAATTCATATCCCTTTCTCTAATTAAATGATTTTCTTCATTAATAACTCCACGAAACTCCACTCTCTTGTTACTTCTCCCAACTCATGTTTTGTGTTTTTATTCTGTACACTTACTTATATTTTTATTTGGAGATATATGCTAACTCTGTGATGTCTGCAAAGAATGGGAGCAAACAATGTGACGTGTTAGAAGCATATCTTATAGGAACCAATAAACATTATTATTATGGAATAAAATTACCAAAAAATATAACAGCATAGAATGCATATCACACCAGGTATCAACCCAAAGGTTTGTTTTCTCTTGTATTTAATTTATTAATTAAAGTTAATTGATTTGTAATGTATCTTATAAAAGTCATATTAATGAATTTTCTGTAGGCATTTATTTTAAATATTATTCAGTTAGTAAAAGGATGACTGCAGAACAAAAGTCCTAAAATCCAAAGAGTGCTCGAAAGACAAAATGTGTCTTGATGGCCTCCAAAAATGTATGAATTTACGTTCGTTTAAAATAATGATGTTTAAGGTAACAGATTTTGAATAATTTTAAAATGCCTTCATTTTAAGCATAATTTTTGGGATTTAATTGTTAAGTGTGGAAGTATAAAAAACATTTTGTATTAAGAAGTTGGTGGTTTCGAAGCGGTTGACCAAGTATTAGAAATCATATGGTGTGTGTGTAATTGTAATACAGAGAAAATATACTCCAAGTTCCCCCCCCCCCCCCTCCTTATGGTTATACCCCTTCAAGATTTTATCATTAGAGTATAAATGATTGCATTTTCAAAAAGTTTTGGAATCGTACTTACTTGAATGTTTTCCATCTTAACATTATACCCTTAGTTCTCTGACTGAGAGATGAGACCATGATGGCATCAGAAGTCAATATCACCATTGCAAATTGTTGAGCACAGCAGAGTTATAATGCTTTGCTATCGTTCAGCTTTGTGAATTTATTTGGCCTTTCGATTTCGTTCAAGGTATTGGTAAAAATGTTGGGAGTACCAATGCCAGCTCTATTAGAAGTCCACCAAGGCAGCCCGGAAGCCCATCACAAGAAGACGAGAGCTCGTTGATGAAGTCTCCACCCCTTCAGAATCAGGACAGGAGCCTGAAATCGCCCCCACCCTATCGAGAACCCCCACATAGGACACCACCTGCATACAGAGATCCGCCACGTGTGACCCCAACCAGCACCCCTCAACAGAATATCCTTTCTGAGGGCACAAGGGTTAGTATGCCTCAACTGTTCCTTCTTTTTGATCACACTATGTGATCATATTTGATTGCCCTCTCTTTATTACTTGAGTGCATTACATAATCATCAAGATTGTGTGCATGTGAAGCAAATTTAATGTTTACAAATTTTCTTGTAATAGTTCTTAATGAGCTTTTTTATGTAATGGTGACGCTGGGAGAATAGCTGTTTTCTTTGCATGGCAGTTTTCTTTTGTGCTGCTTTCCATGCATGAAATGCTTGCCTCTAGTGAATGAACTTTGTGGTAAATAATTGATGGTACATTTTACAAAAAGTTCACACGAGATGTTATGTTATTTTTTTGTGTAGTTTTTAGAAGTTTTGGGGATATTTAGCTAGGATAGTTATTCAAATTTCATGAGTAATTATTTTCAATACTAATGCAAAACTTAGAATAGAGATTCAGGTGATGTGGTGGATTTCCTCTTGACAGATTCTTTAATACTGACTAGTTTCGGTGTACTGCACCATTTTCAACTTGAAACTGGTGCAATGCACCAAAACTAGTTGGTATTAAAGAATCTATTAAGTGGAAAATTGTGAGTGTTTTTCTTTGTTTCCGTCAGGCCAAAGCTCTTCAGAATTTATTCTTGTTGTCCTCACAAGTGAGTATTGCCCTCAAGATTTGAGTTTTATTCCAGCCACAGTTTTGGGAAAATTAATGGATAAATATAGCCAACAGGATTCTTCAAAAATTTGTATATGTATACTCCATTGTTTTGGGCTTCACTTTGTGGAAATATTTGATATGCATATCAAAAGATTTTATGCTTTTACGCAGGCTTTTAATTTGTAGGTGCATAAATATTTTTATGAAATAAATATCGATGCATGATGTTTAGAATAAAACATTTTTAATCCTGCCTGATAAGAAATAATATTCTTTGTATCTAGCCTTTGGCCACTGTCAGCAAATTTTTCTGGGTTTAATTGTGATCTTTCTGTGAAAATGTTTTTAAAAAATTAGGGTGCATGTTAAGTGTGGTAACAAATGGCAACAAAAAACTATGTACCTGAAAAATGAGCTAATTGTATTTCATGGGTTGAGTTGAAGAAACAGGTGATAAGAATGATTAAGGTAGAATGCCATTGTCCTTTCAATGTTAAAATCCTATCTCATTAACTATGCATGCCAAGAAATATGTATAGATGACAATTATACTGATAAGTGACTTCCCTTAACGTTTTTTTATGCTAAACTATTGTCCTCTGGTTCAAGCGAATAATGATTGCCCTCATTTTGTGCTATTTTTTTTCCTCGAACATGAGAGATGGATTTAATTACGTGAATCATGTCATTATTAATCTAGCATCAAGGTATGAAGTTTTGAATTTTCTTGCAAAGGGTTCCCCACAGAGATAGACAGATAGTTGTCTTTATTTTGGGGGGAGATTGGGACTCTGGAATCTCTTCTACCACCTAACCCCTGAGGAAAATTTTCACTGTGAAAAGTTTCCTGAAATAATATTTGACACATTGGGGATACCTTGATTAATTTATTAATGCATTCATAATATCAGATGAGACTGGTAGTAAAAATCACATGGCTTATTTTAATTAGGTTGAGGAAAAGAGATGTAATAGTCATTTGTCTTAAACCAGGCATATTTGTCTAATATTATTATGAATTTAATGTCTCTCAGTTGCACAATTCAGTAATGTGAAACTTATATTTCAATTTTTTGTCCCTCTAACCCATTGTGAGGTCACTCCCTAATGAAGGATATTATTGGTGGCACTCTTGTATTTAGCTTTAATTATTCATGACAATGGAGTTGGAAAAAATTCTTCTAACTTATGCATCCAACTTAAATGTCATAATGTTTAATAGGTAGGTGGTCTCTAAAAGAGGAACATTTGATTTGATGGTTTAGTGTATGCCTAATTATATATTAGCTCAACCTTGTCATGTTGTTTGGTCATGTTACCCAAAGCATTAACTTACATGTGTATGATGCATGCATTTTAAGGAGACATTCACAAATATTGAACCGTTTTGTTATAGTTATTTCAATATTAAATGTCTAAAGTTCTGATTTTGTGAAATTGTGGCACATGGGCTTGTAGAGATTGAAGCTTTTTTGTGAATTTTTTCATGATTTTGCAAGCCCATTATGGTTTCATATTGCTAGGTATGGGTTGAGTGGCCATGATTAAGGAATTCAATGCTTTGGAGCTATAAAAGGTGTGCATTAAACTAATATTCCATTTTAAAGAGCTTACATATACATACGTATGTATGTATTCTTTTTTCGCTTTCACTTCTAAAGCTCTCTTAGTGCTATTGCAGTTTCATATGCTTTCTTTAATCTTTAAAATAGTATTAAACTCCCGGTGCATTCTTAGAATACTAAACATGCATTAGCTCTAACCTGAATGCTTGTATGGTTATGGTCAATAGAAGACTCTAGCATACTGTTAATATTTAGGGCTCTCCTGGTAATTCAGCCTCAATGGGAGCACCAGGCCTCACTACAGGGTCACATTGTATGGCTTCTCCTTCATCACCACAACCAGCCAATATCCAAGGCAAATCCTCCAAGTCTAGGCGAAGCTTAATCAAGGTTTGCTCATGCATTACTTGTTTACTTGCATTTCTTAACTCGTTAAGCATTTGAAATGTGCAGCCAAACATGTAGTTTTTAAGAAAAAACATTTCAGTTTCAATATAAATATCAAATATTACAACTTGTGTGCATGTGTGTGATAATTCATTCTGCGAGGTTCATTAATGCAGTTTTCTTTCAGTGCTGCTAATTTAAAAAAATTATATTTTTTACATTACTAATACTGATAGCAGATTACTACCTATTCCTGAACTATTTTGTTTTAGTTTTCTCTTGGAAATCTTGTCAGCATGCCATCCCCTCCTGCTTGTGTAATTTGGATTAAATATTGTCAAAGTATGCACATTACTTGTGGCTTTGTTAAACCAACATAATCTCTTAATCGTCCTTGAGTTTGCCTGTGTCCACTTGCGAGTTAAATGGAATCGAGAACTCTTTCATTTCCAGAGTTAATGGTGGCAACGTGCGTAAGTCGTTCCAGGTTTTTGGACGTGCCATTATAGGTAGAAATTCTTAAATTATAATCACACATTTGGGGTTTCAAACTCTCTCCACATTTTATTTACATCGTGTACTTTATATGATAAAGTTAGGCAAATATTGTGGCAACAATTTGCTAATTGCCATGTATTATAATGGCAATTGAAATTTGCCTATGTTCATTTAACCCTAGAAGTGCCAAAATGTCTCCTATTATTGAAATTCAGTTAGTGTCCTATCCGGTACGTGTCCATATAAATCAATGAAGGCAAAAACCATTAAAATTGCTATTGATTCCTGTGCCCTTAGTTGGCATGGGCCTTTTTCATGCAATATTACCTGTACGTTTCACAATATTGCCTTTCTTCTAGCATTTTTATAAAATTCACCTTTTGATTTACTATCCATGGAATTCCTTAGGAAAAATAGAAATGCAAATTATAATGGGTAGATTTTGTTTTTTAACATAATCTCTTAGGTTGTTTTGCTTTTCCCAGCATTTCTCCAACTTTTTATGCCATCCAAAAAGAAGGATTTTGGAAGCTCCTCAGCATAGGCATCCAGTTTGGTATGTTTGATATGTTTTCAACTGAGTTGAATCGACCAGACAACTGCCTTTATTCTTTACCGAGAGAGGACATGGTACCCATCTTGCCGAGATATTTTTCACATCCAATTTCTTCTTGCTTTTGGTGTTAAGCATTTTGAATTGAAGTCTTAAATCACTGCACAAAACTCATTTTTTCCATGTTTCTAAATAAATAAAAGTATATTACTTCAATCGACTCTGAAAATGAATCAAATGTGATGGATGTAGCCAAAACTTTAACTGCAATCAAGTGGGGAAGATGAGGCTTACTGATTCTTCATCATGACAATGCAAGCTCTCACAGATTGGCTGAAACAACTATCCTCTTTGGCTGGCCAAAATTTTGAATTGATGGGTCATCCTCCGTACAGCCCTGATTTAGCACCAAATGGCTTCTTTTTATTCCCATTTATCAAGAAAAAATTTCGTGGCCAACATTTTTCGGCGCCTGAAGAAGTTGTTGATGCATTCAAAAACCATGGTTTAGAGGTACCTCGGTCGGAGTGGAAAACTTGTTACGAAAATTGGTACAAGCGCTTGCAAAAAAGTATTGATTATCAGGCAGAATACTTTGAAAAACAATTAAGCCATTTTCAAGTATAAATCAGTGTATTTTCATTATTAGGCTGAAAATATTAATAGCAACCCCCGTGTATCTCTTTGGCAGCCGGCAATTACATCCATGGCGTACTTTTTCAAGGAACTTATTTACATTCATTTCAGAAATAGCAGATTTAACTGCAAATATGGATCATTTTGTTATATTTTGGTTCCATTTGTTGGAAATATGCTTGAATTTATAGTTTCCCATAATTTATGGTTTTTTCTTTTGCTCCTCCAAAATTATGAAAGGGGGGTTTTACTCATCATCTGAGGAAACTTAAGGAAAAATGTGTAATATAGTAGTTAACATAAAATAAAGGTTTGGTGGAAAGTGTTTTTTAAGTGTATATTCATGTTGTTTTAGCCAAGTCCTCACCTTACATTTTTGTGGATTGCACAATGGTTTGTTGCAAGTAGTAGTAGTTTAAGGGGAGACGACCCATAGCCGAGGACATTTACATCATTAGAAATGGACAGGAAAGGATGAAGGGTGGAGAGAACCCCAGCGTCAGCATAAGCCTACTCTTAACGAAAGGTGCCTAGGGATCCGCAGCTTAACGTCCCATCCGACGGACGGCGTACTCACTCAAAAAAGCACCTCAAGTAGGGATTGGAACGCCACTGAAATATATCCACCACCTGTGGTGAGAAGCCAGTACGTTAACCACGGCATCATCTTGATCCCCCAGTTTATTGCAAATTAAGTAATATAAACCAACAATTGGTCCAATCAATTGGTCGCATATGTCTCTTCAAAGACTATTTATTTTTTGCTTGCTCAGCAGCAAACTGTTGTTTTTTTAACTCTCCAGACTCTTCAAAGTTTCTTCTTCCTCAGTTATTTTGTTGACACTAATGTCTTATCCAGTTGACACTAATTTGTTGATACCTTAGATAAGAGTTTTGGAAATATTTCGAAAACCTTTATTTTAAACTTACCTGTCCTTTAAAAGCAGGTATAACGACAATAATTCATTGATGTTTTAAGCCCCATTCTAAGATTTGCTTCATGTCTGGAAATATTAAACTCTTGTGTCAGCAAGTTTTTGCCACCTAGTTCACTCTCACTGATGAAGTTTCTAGCTTGGATAGGAAATAAATCAAGTACCACTTTTCCGAATAGTTGATTTATTTTGCTGTTTTTTTTCTACTTAAGGAATGATCGCTGTCGTGACAAGTAATGACTGTTTAGTGCACACGTGGATTTCATTTTGAATTTTTCTCCACAACTGAGAGCACTCAGATAATTTTGGCATTTCCTTGCTGTGCTGCATTCTCTGTTCCCCTTAACTCGTCTGGTCAGACTAGAAAATTAAGAAAGGTTTAGTGGAAAAGTTGAGCAAAAATAGTTAATTTTAGTGCACATGCGAACAGATTAGGTTGCCTTAAAGTCTTGCTGATTAGTAGTATCGGTACATATATGGTTTGAAATTCTTTGCAATAAAATAAACAACAATGGCTGTTCAATAACGAGCTATAATATATTTGGCCTATAGTGACTGCTAAGTTCACAACATTTGTCACAAAAACATGATCGGTGGGTCGTTTATTTTGTTCGTGGAACAATCAAGGATGCTGATTGTGATAAAATCTCAATTAAATGCATCTGAATGTTCTTATGTTGCATGCCTCCTTCCCTTCCCTCCTTGTGGCCACGTTCTATGCTATTTTTTGCCTCTCAGAATTTTTGACGAAAGTGGCTACAAATTTATGCTCAGCAAAAACATATGTACCATGCATTATTTTGTGCTTTAAACGGGAGTCTTCAAAGCGAGAGAAATTATCACCTTTCTAATTCACTTATGTGCTTTTTGTTCTTTGGATATTGACTAATTCGGATCGAGAAGTAAAAAAGATGCAGTACAATTTGGGTAAAATGAATCACTTATGATTACATCATCTCTCATTTTCATTGTTTTTTTAATGCATCACTTTTCTTTACAAATTAAGTATTGAGGAGTTGGATGAATTCCTCAATTGATACAAAGAATACCCAACATCAGGGGTGGTACATCAGAAATAATGTGCAGTACCTACAAGTTCTGGAAAATCTGAATGTGGTGGAGCCAATGTACTTCCTTCTTCTTTCCATCCACATTATGTTATTTCAGGAAAATCAGGAGGTGTTTTACCAATGTCTGGCTCCGCAATGTCTTACTGTAAAACAAGTTCAGGAATATTCAAGCTTGCATGTATTGAGGGAATTCTGTAAGATCAGTTGTAGTATACTGTCGTTGGCTTCATTTTCTGAAGATAACCTCATACAGTGAGTTTCCCCAGCTTGCCAAAGCAAAACAGTTAAACTCTGATATATGTCCATTATTGATTACCACTGATGAGACAGGACTGACATTGTATCTTAATTCTCTTACCTCTTGTTTTCTCTTGGAATGTGAAAAAAATCACTAAGTGCTAGTTGTTGGGGTATTTAGTGTAATTAAATACCTTTAGTAAATAAATAATTTAGTGAGCCCTAAGCAGGGCTCAGAGTTTTAGATATGCTTTGTTTCTGAAAAGTGTAATGACTTTGTGTAATATTTTTCCTGGGCCCATTAAAAGCATGCTTCTGCTCAGCAAACTATTAATAGTAATGCAAATAAATGAGCTCTGTAATTGCACCTGATGAGCCATTATGAGAAATGTTAATGTCCAAATTACGATGAAAATATTTTATAAGTGTTAATATAGCTTAAGGATTCATCCAAATTTATTTGTCTTTGAGTGAGATTAATTTCATTTTTCATTACAACGACGCGTCATTATTTTTCAGGAGTTTCGATCTCCACCTCCAGAAATTCTCAGTGAATCCGAGTCAAGAATATCAGAATCAAGCACTCCGGGAAGTTCAGGAAGTTATCCCACAGCAAGCGGAACTGCTAGTAATATTGCTGGTTCAACACTTGAGCCAGTGGCCTTCAATGGACAGTACAGAGAACTTGTTCGTCTTGTAAATTTACAGCGGGAGAAATTGTCTGCACAGCAAGCTGAACTTACAAAGGTATTCACTGACTGTTCAATTATAATATGAGATCTATCTTGTCAAATGAAGCAGAGCTTGTTTATGACATTTTGTCTGTATTATTCTGTTGTACAGTGAACATTCCTTAGTGTCATAGGCCTATAGACTGAAAAGAATGAACGAGCTTGTTATCAAGGAAGCTTGCTCCAAGGCAGTCTTGCTTATATTCCCTAAATGTTATTTCTTCCTGCGATGCTCTTATGATTCATCTTCACCAAAATCACTAACGCAATGGTAATGAAAGTAGAACATTTTTTTTCCCATTTCTGAGACTAAAAATATTTGATTTAAACATTCAGTAGAATCTTAATTATATATTATATCTGAAGACTCTTGAGTATCCGTCATGTAAGTTCAAGATTGTTTTCTATGATAATAAATGAGCCATGGTTTTCATCTACATGTATAGGCATACTTTGTTGGCATTGATTCTTTGTCATTAAAGTTTTCATGGCAGAAGAAATTATTAAATCATTTCTGTGGTAATTGTAAAATTGAAGTAATACTTTTTGATAAATTAAAATTATTTCTTCTGGAAGTACGTTTGAATGGCAAAATAATTTGGCTTTCAAAATGCTCAAATAAATAGGTATTCAGTAAGAGCCATTTTAAGCCCATGCATTTTATTCCCGGAGTGATTTTGAAGCCAATATTTTAGAAAAAGGGATCTTATATGCTGTCCATTACAGTAAGTTTTGGCAACTTGAACAGTACCCTGCCTAAATCTGTATAATGAGTTAACATTAAAGGTTTTACAGCTTAGAATTTTTCTAATACACACAAGCCATTCTTTATCCTGTACAACTTTGGCAAAATTTATTTTCGTCCACAATATTGTCTAGGAAAAGCATTCAAGTATGATTCAGACACATTTGGAATACATAAATTAATTTATTTCAATATATGCCACGTATAATGATAAGACTTATGGTAACATTCAATCAAAAACTTGTTATTTTGTCATGAATCACTTTGTATTTTAGCATTTTTGTTGGAATAGGCTCATTCATATAATCGGTGCATGTGTTTTAGGTGCTTAGTTCAGACAAATAATTCCTTTAATTCTGCACAAGTCTATAAATGCCAGCAGCCTCTGAGCTACTGTAGTGGTTAATACTGAGCTGCTGTATATGTTCAATTAGGAACAGGTATGAATCTTCATGTCGCTTCTGAAATAAGTTGTGTTGTATACTTTTGTGGAAACAATTCAATACCTCCTGCTTGAGACCACAGCTTAACATAAAATCATTGTACCAAATTTACGTAATTGCAAATAATCATTCCATGAAAATACATTTGAAATCAGCGGGGACTGCTTATTTCTAATGTATTTTCATAAAATCAAGAACTACTGAATCTGGGTTAAAAATGTGAATTACCAATGGATCTAAAGGTAGTCAATGCCAATTTATCTACCTATTTAAATTCTTTAACAATCCTGAAAATTCTCTCATTCAATTTTCTGCAGTGTTTACAATGCTGCCACTACTAATTTGTAAAAAAAAATGTGAAATTGATTCCATAACTTCATGAGTGTGAGTCAGCAAACTGTGAACTTCCGTCCATTGGCCGAAACATACATAATCAGCACAATTATTTTTTTTTATCAGATACTGGAATCGAATGCCTAGCTCCGTTGGTCTTTTTCTTCTGTTCCTCTTACTTCCATGGAATTTGCCCATATGTGTTGTTCTGCTTTTTGAGCTGAAGCAAGATTCTTTTGCCTTATCAATTACGGAAGTAAGCCTCCTTTGAGTCAGTACTGCCATCATGTTTTGCCATGTTCATCGAGAATTCTGCTACATAGTGTGGGAATCTTATATTTGTCTCTTATAGATACTCCTGTTCTGATTATCCTTATTCAGTAAACTTGGCGTCCATCATCCTTCCATTGATCTCTTTTCCTGCCACCAGAAATTCATGGGCACACTAAATTACCGGCCCAAAGTTTAATCAATTTTGTTTTGTGTCTTGTCTTCTCCAATTCCTATTTGCTAATTGATGTTTTTATTTTGCTATTTTTTCTTCGTTTTGAATTTTTTCCAATGCATGGAATCCATTGAAAAATGTTTATCCCTACATTTGATGTACTAATAATTAAATGAATCCATGATAATAGTATTTTTATAAAGATGGTATTTTATAAAAATTAGATTATGCTCTAATTTGCCACCACTTGCTTATTTTTTTCTCATTTTAAAGTACTTATATTATTAAATTATTAAAATTATTATTGAAGTATGGTTATTATGATTTACAAGTGGTGAAATAAGGACAATTTGCACTTTTCCACAGTTTATTTAAAGTACGACGCGTTTCAACTCACAGAGTCATCATCAGGTACAAGACAAACTAAATAGTCTAACTAATTAATAAACTATTTAGTTTGTCTTGTACCTGATGATGACTCTGTGAGTTGAAACGCGTCGTACTTTAAATAAACTGTGGAAAAGTGCAAATTGTCCTTATTTCATTATGATGAACTTCCACGACCTCAAGCCTGAATCTGTTGAACTTATTTACAAGTGGTCTTTATCTAACATTTCCTTTGCTTCTATTTTTTTTAAGTTTGATGCTGAAATAGTTTTTTGGGAAGGTAAGAGCCGAGAACAGCAGCGCCAGGCAGAATATGTAGCACGAGAACTTGCCCGTCTTGAAGGAGCTAGCAGAGCTGCTGAAGAGCAGGTACGTGTGTTACTTCAAAAATTTCTCTGGCTTAACATCTTTTATGTGCAGTAAACTCTTGATTATCCGTTTTGCTGTTCATCCATACCTTCTTCCCAGCACCTAAAAATTACTATAAAATTATGACCTAAAGTTGACAATAGTATTTGATGTTTTAATCAAAGCATTTTTGTACTATCTGTACTTTCCCATTATTGTTTCCCTTGCATTCAATAGACCTGAGAATTCAATATTCTCCGTTAAGGCGAGCAAATATATGGTTTTACTATGCAACAAATAATTTTATAAAATCAACAAAAAATGGAAAAATTTATTGTCCATCACTAAAAAACTTGATTTAATCGCACGGAATGAAAAAAGGATAGTTTCTGTTTTTCTCACTGCTATATTTTTTGGTGTATTTCAGCTATGTGTGTTTTTCGATTATCTATGCTTTCTCCTACATCCTTCGGCATGGATAATCGAGAATTTGCTGAGTATATTAGTTAACTAGGTATTAGTTAAATAGTATGTAACTATGGGGTTGAACATGTGTGGGAGAATGTGATAGGCTGTAAATTCATTCTGATGCTATGATATTAGTCAAAAGCTTAGCTATCTGATGCGTTTCAGTTTAAGATAATTTAATTATTTTTAGCGCCTTTGTCCTACATTCTGAGCTGTAGCTTTTGTTTGCCTATTATCCCTTGTAATTCCAGCTGTGCACTTTTTACTTATACACTTAATCACCATTCTTGTTACAATACAGTTCGTGAGGCAGCGCTATATCCTGCAGTCTTTTAGTTTACAAGCAGGAAATCATTTTAACCAGATCTATATGACCAGAATTATTATGCATTGTATAGCATAAAGGTTTATTGGGTAATTCAGAATCTATTAACTTAACTGTGATTAAAAAAGTTTTTTGTTAGCTTAATTTAATGGTAGCCGATAGTCTTATAAAAACACTTGCTATTAAGTTATCATAGGTACCAATGGTGATTTAATAATCACCCATTAGCCAAAGCCTATTGACTTATCAGGATTTAGCATCGTCTTTTTCATTTTCCATCCTATGTGTTACAATATCATCCAGTAAACTATTACTAATAATGAATAGTACATTTTTGTGAATTTCCAGGGTTTTCATGGCATTGACATATTGTAATAATAATAATATATTGAAACTTTTGGTGGTTAAATCTTTGTGACTCCACAAAGATTTCATGAAAGGATGGACATCATGAACACAGTACATACCTGGCTATAGGTTGTGCATCACATCTTGGAATGTGTTCAGAATGGAATATGTTTGTGCAAAAACAGGAAATTTAAACTTGGGCTTTTTTCTCATCAAATTTAAATTTATCAATAACACTCTTGCAGCTGATGTTATTGTCACAGGGCAAAATTACTTACTGTCTACCCTTACTAATATAATCTTAATAAAATTAGACCTGAAAAACCTCCTTAAATATGCAAACAAAGTCCGGAGCAAACACACTCCCCCAATTAAATTAAAATATCTATCATATTTCAGATTAGAGTTGCTTAGAGCCTTGTGGAGCACTTTTTGATCAGTACTATGATCTGGTGGAAAACAAGGTTCTTCTTGAATCTCCTGTGACCAATGATGAATGAAGCACATTTCTTGACTTTAAGTTGAAGGGTTATACCATCTTTCCGTTAAAGTCAGAAAGTTTTCATATCACTCACATGGGTTGACCCTGTCCAGTAAGGTAGCATTTGGCTTCAGCAGTTTCCAAAAACGAGAACAAAAGAATCTGATTTGCATCTGTTTGTTGTCAGTTACAATGTGTAAATGAATCAAAAAATTTCACAGCATCCTGAGTTGAATTTGAGAAAAAATGATTCATTATATAGGAGATAAGCATGTATAGAAAGGTGAGATCACATGATGATGCCTCACAGTGGCGAAACCTTGGTCGGCAGTAAATATTAATTGTGGAATTCCTGTATGTCTATTTTCATTATTATGTAGAAATTCGACTGAGTAAGAGCGAAAATAATGTCATAACATGAATTATTTTTGGAAACAATCGTGGCTAAAGTGTGTATCATGGGATTTTTTGTAAATGATATCGATGGGAATATTTGCATCCAGACAAGCCAATATTGTGCAGTCGCAGAGCTTTGACCCGAACAATTAAGTGTGTGTATTTCAAAGTAATTATTTTTTCTAGGTTTTTTTTTCCAGAAGTAAAGAAAAGGCTCTTAGCCTCTATACATCTTGTATTTTAATTGGTGTCATTATCTTTCTTCTTCGGTGGATACAAAAGATCTAAAGAACAATTCATTTTTCCATTCCAGAATACATAGTTTGCCTAAGTTTACTACTCACCTAATTATGTCAGTTTTCCGAAGGGCCACAGAATCACAATATTTGTTCTAGTAGCCATGTTGCTCTTTTTTTCAGCTAAGGGCCCTGGGTGGTGTTGAAGAGGAAGCTGAGCTTGCTCGACAACAGGGTAAGACTCTTCGTTCTGAAATTACCTTACTTCGGTCCAAATTGGCAAACTGTGAAACAGAGCTTCTTCAGTGTAAAAACAAAATTCGGTAAGTATTTCTCTGAATTTTTTTCTATCAAATCTTTCTCAGTGTTTCAATGGCCCCTGGTTGATGGCAGATGCCTATATAAAGACTTCTATAAGATTTAATTTGTTTGAAAAAGATGGTATAAATTATGCTTTTTGTTTGTGTCAATCCTGTTGAAGTACAATAATTTTTCTATTGACGTACAATCTGTCTCCAGGTCAGATAACTATAGATATTCTGAAAATTTTACCAAAGCATCTCCAAGTATAGCTTTGTTCAGTTGTAAAATTTAAAAACTGTTGTACTATAATAAAACTGTGTTACAATATTAACTAATTTTTCATTTTTTTCTTGAAATAAGCTTACTTAAATTCCAATACCATCCATAAGAGCCCAAAAAACCATAATGGTTTTATGCGCATAATGTTGAGTAACTCCACAACTTACTGACTTCATCGATAATAGAAAATATGAAATTGTGTGAAATTCACAATTGATAAAACTTGTTCATTTCAGCATATCAGTGCAGAAAAAATTTATATGAAGGGTTTTGTTCGAGAAGTATTTTGTTTGTGCATTACTTTGAAAAAATTTGTGATGCATTTTAAAAATCATGGTAATCACTAGTCCCCTATTTATTTACTATCAGTGCCATAAAAATCTGCAAAAATAACCATTTCTAATGGTTTAAGAAAAGGTATCACAAAAAACTTATTGGGAAATCAATGTGTAACTTCAACATTTTCTTATATATGATAAAGTTTATAGATAAAAAAATCTTAAGGATTGAATTGTGGAACTTTACAGTAGTGTGAAACTTACAATAAACTATGCATAAACATTTTAATAAGGTGATGATTTCTTTGGAGATAATCTTTTTTTTTGCTATTGCAACTTGTCAATTGTTTGCTACCTATTTATTCACTAAAACTATCAGAACCAGTAATGTGAACCTAAGGGAGGAGCCTAACCGGCACTGGAATTGAAATAATTGGAACTGACTCATCTTTAGAAAAAAGCAGATATCTTCATTCTATGTGATAACAATTAAAGTGATAAGAGAGCACTTTCCTCCTCATTTACTCTTTCAAGTTTAGAAGCAAACCTGTAAAAATTGTTATTCTTAGATTGATTAAGCGTGATCATCTCCCATTATAGCCAGGTTTAATTTTTAAAGTGTGTAACAAGACATGAATTGACCAATTCATTCCCCATTGTAGCCTATTAGTTGATGAGGTGAGGAGGAGAGAGAGGAGAGACATGAGTGCCGGTGATGAGGCTGACAGCAGTGGTAAAATGGACGTTGGCTCTGGATTAGCAGACTCTGAGGGCCCATCATTGATAAGGGAAGTGGAGCGGTTGCAAGCAGAAGTGGAATCGGCGAGGCAAGGTGCTGAAGCTGGCTCTAGGGCTATGGAGCATCTTCAAAGAGAGGTAGCATATTTTAGTGTACATTATGTGTAAATAGGATGTGTGTGCTTGATTCAATCTCTCATTGCCTAACAAAAACTTTTTCATTGAAGACTGTACAAGTAAATCGTTTTTGTATTGTTATTGTAAATTGGTAATATTCTGAGATACTTTTATGTTCGTACTAACTTTTGGGAAAAATCAAAATATCTCAGAAGTAATGTTTAAACAAAAAAAAATTTTTTTTAAAGATCATGAAATACTAACCAAGTGAACTCTTAAGGACTAGAACGTTGTAGTTGAAATTTGTTTTTGGATCATGGCCTCAACATTCTTTACAAAGGGCTCGAGGGCTTATTTTTTTCTTTTCTAATCCAATAAAATATCACTTTTACTTCTACGTATTATTCCAAGGTAAGGTTCAATGCTAATTATTAGCAGTTTTAACTCTTCCTGGCATACTTAATAATCTCAGAGCATAGGAATTCACAACAATTTGATTTGTGTGTATTTTTCAAGCAGTTACATTTGTGATAACAGTAAAGAGCTGATTATCTGATGACCAATTATGTGATGGTGGTGGAATGATTACTTGGTGAAGTAAAAAAAGAATCCACCACATTTAAAGAATCCACTTCTGCATTTAATAATGATGCTTCTGGTATGAAGGGATCCCCATATTCCTGAGCCTTGCTTGTGTGTGTCAGTGTCCCTTGCAGTGAGCTGCTGGGTGGTCCAGGAACTGAAGCGTTAGAGCAATGATCGTATGATGGCTTTTGAATGAACCTTATCAAGTGGCCCTATTGGAAACATTGCCGATAGCAAAATGCATTCCACATATCCTTTTTTTTGTTGTGCTTGGGTGATGAGCAAAGCAAACAAGGATTGCCCATGAAGAAAATCAGAAAAATCAAGTTTAAGTTCTGGGGTTAAACTTGATAATCACTTCAGCATCAAAATGCATACTGAACATACATTTTTATCAGCATACAAAACCTTGGGTTTTCTAATCAGGCGTGTTAAAAACTTTTGCCAAACAAGAGTTTACATTTTAGTTCATTACACCCTAGTACGCAGTACTCTTGAATATGGTTAAGTAATTTGCAGCCTCTACGCTGAAGTTACCGCTTACAAGTCTATAAAAATTTAATTGAAAAAGTTCAGAGAGATTTTTTTAGATTTCTTTTAATTCTTTGAAAATCACTTCTATCCCAGCTTTATTAACTGTGTACCCTATGAGGACCTAGGATATATAACCTTATGATTTGGGAGACTCATTGGAAATGTTGAGCAAACATTGTTTTTTCACATGAACAACGACAGAGATTGCCTCTTGCTACAAAAATTTAATTTGATTGTTTCTGCCTCCAACTATAGAATTAGTTGTTCCTTGAGCAAATTCAAATTATGCTTTCTCCACTTCTTAATAATTGAAAATAAAATAGGTTGCATAAAAGTTGATATTTGTAATGAAAAGTGTGTTCATTCATAAAATTAATAAGCTTTAATTCCCATAAATGGTTAATCTTAAGACTTCATTTTTGTTTACTTTCCATATATTCAAGGTCTATCGTGTTATATCTTGACAAACATGTTGTTCTTCTTTGCTCATTCAAATTTAAGTGCTTTATTTTAATGGAAATTCGTAGATGCTTTTCTTGCATTTGTTACTTAATTTGTGTATTGGCCATCAAAAGTATTTTCTCAGTTTTTCTAAGGTGTTCCCCGTCACTTTGTGGGAAACTTAAAAAAAATAAGTAGAGCTAAAAATATTACGTAGTGGATTGTATTACTCAAAAATAGCCTCTATTCTTCTAGCTTATAATCATTTAAAGGAATACTTTAATCCGGGATATCAAGTAATATTTTTAATTTTGATATTTTGTCAAATGTAATACATGACTCTATTTAGGATACCCTTTTTTCCTTTTTTTTACAAGTCCAATGGTTTCTCTCCTAGATAATGAATGTTCACTCTATTTCCTATTTAACGGACTCAAACTTTTTCTTTTTAGGTTACTGGTCTGGAAGCCACTATTTCTGAGAAAAAGCAGCAAGTTGAAAGATTAGTGAGGGAATTGAAGGAGGCTAATCTGCAAAGTCTCGCCATTGCCCCTCCAGATGAGCTGAGGACACTTCTGGAAGGTAATGTTCACTCATCATCATGCATCATAATGAATATTTTCCTTTGGCCTAAATCTCAGCAATGAACACCATTGCTGAGGTTTAGTGAAGCCTCTTTATCACGCTGTATTTACCTGAATATGAGTCGATATTCTTTGTTCCAACTCTTGATAAAAAAATTACCCAATCAGTAAATATATACAGGACTCGGGGAATTTTTTTTTTTTAATTTTGTAATTTCATGCATTTTTATCTTAAATAAGTTTAGGATCACTTTTGATTAAGTTTAAGGTTTCTATTAATTTTATTTAGGTAATGCAAATATTTTTATATCTAATTCCCGCGGAAAATTACTTTTAATTTATCGGAATCACTGATATATTTATATTCCACTCCATATCATCGGAGTCTTTGGAATTTGTTTTTAACTTAACACTTAAGGTGGCCTTGGGAAAGTATGAAGCATTCACCGTACTTCTCAGTATGGGTAGTTTTGTCCTTCACTTGCTCCCGAGAGAATGAACCTCTTTGAAAGCAGAGGTGTCATAGGCTAGCTAAAGTGTTGCGTGCCTAATCCTTTCTTGACTTTCATTTTGTAATAAATTTATTTGTTATCAAAATTATTAGCAGATAGTTAAAATTATTGGCATGCAAAAATGAAATTAATTCAACGTCAAAATATAAGTTTTCACACTTGCTTCCCAGGGTGGTTTTTTTTTGGGAATAAATAGAAAACAAGCTCATAGCACTGCTACTTTAACTTGTTTTTATATAGAATTGTCCTACTCCATTCCATGGGAAAAGGGATATTTTTTGCCGGTCGTTTGAAAAAAATTGGTTGCTAGTAAGCCTTCATCAGTAACACATTTCAAAGTTGTGATGAGTGAAAATTAAAAAAAGGTGACCAATGGAAATCTGAAAAAATAATGACTAGTAAATGCAATGTACTAATTTTTAAAAAATTGCATACAAGAAAAAACTTAAAAACATCTGAGAGAGTAGTTGCTCTTCGGGCCACGAGAACTTAAGATTTTTCAGTCCGCTAGTATTTATTGTTAATGAAAATGCAACACTGTAGCAAGTTCGTTGCTGCGAGGAAGTCTCAATGTATTGCATGTGCACCGTAAAATGAATTGTATTCCTCAATGTTTTGAGTCATCAACCTGATGAAATTATGTATTTTTTTGAAAATTTTAATAGTGAACAAGTTTTCTATTTTATGGTTAGTGTGTTTTTGCGGTCAGTTTTGTTATCATATTGGTTAAATTAAAACGTGCATTTGAGAATTGAGAGTGCTATGGAACCTCACTCAAACGAGCAATTCGCACAGCAATTATTGCACCTAATGAGCAAAAATAGTTTTTTTTATAAATTACTCCCTTACTGAATGGCTTTTTGCATAATGAAAGATGTGAAGAGGGGGATACTCAGAATGCCTAATGCTTCAGTTTGCATGCCTCATGCTTCAGTTTATGTTCAGCACTCGTTCCGCTAGCATCCTTATGATCACACATTTTTCAGACTTTGCGATTATTTTGTTGCAAAGTTACAACAGTGATTTTCGCTATACTCAAGTGAGTACGTGGGCAAAAGGAGATATTTGTAAATGTCAACAATTATGTGTCCTCTAAGACAATTGCGTATTCTCAACGATGTTGAAAAATTGTTTCTCATATGGATAAAAAAAATCAATTGAAATATGACAGTATTAATGAGAATATCATTTGTGAGAAGGTTAAAGTAATTTTTATTGACCTCGTTAAGAAGTTGCCAGGATCAGTAATGGCCAAAAAAAGGTGTATATGGGGGAAGCCGTGGGGGAGTCTAGAAGTTAAAGAGAAAAACCGGCACCCACAGCCTTCATTGGTGACTTCAAGAAGCTCATAGAATCTGAGGGTTACCTGCCACAGCAGGTTTTTAATTATGATGAAATGTATCTCTCTCGGGAAAAATATGCTGAAGTGAACTAAATAACAGCAGCAGAGAATACATGCATTGCCCAGCCACAACTCATTGAAAGACCATCTCAAGCTGCTAATTTGTGCCAATGCAGATTTGAAAATTAAAACTGCTTGTTTGCCATTCAAAAACTCCATAAGCCTTCAAGAAGTGTTTAGTCCAGAAGGGAGTGTGATGTGGTGGCCATGGGAAATCATCGGTAACTGTTGCATCATACATTGAGAAGCATCACTCTCACAAGGCAGTGGCTATACACACCAATGCAAATTTATTTAATGTTAATGCTGTGCTGCATGTTCACCTAATTTTGAAATTTTGCCACAAACACACCACATCTCTGGACTAGCCTTCTTGTGAAAGAGAATCGGAAATTTCTCATAAATAATGAACTGATTTTGATTCATTTTTCTTTTCCTCAAATTGAATTCATATTCTGGATTGGTTCATTATTTGATAGAAGAAGAGTAAGATGATTCACAATCCTGAACATTGTATGTTTAATTTTCTTTGAATAAACCTTGTACGTACTAATATTTATCTCAGCGTGGAACACACTGTTGTATTTTACATAAGTTTATATAGTAATGATTGTTTCACTTCACAGGAAAGATTTCAAAATCAATTATGCTTGTTGTGGAGGGTTCTACTGTACATCATACACATTTTGGGTTTGTTTTATTGCGGTAACTTGAGTAGTAGTCAAGATAAAGGTGACTAGTTCATTATCGTGCTGAACTTATTGTTTATGAAAATGAAATTCATTTCTTTGGAAAACATACAAAGTTATTAAGAATTGATATATGAAATATCAATAACATAGTTATCAAGAAATATTTCCTCAAGGCACATAATATATATTTTTCAAAATAGTCACAAAATATAAGGTCATGCCATACATTATCACGAAAGAGTTATGGAATGAACACCAATAAAATGCGGGTAGATCAATAAGTCCTTAGAAAAAATTGAAAAACCAATTATTTTGGGTTGGTTTTTTTTTTTTTGGTTGTTCAACATGATCTCCTCATACTTTTCTCCATATACTTTTCCCATTGTGTTTCTCCGGCTATTTTAAGATGTCCAAAAGTAGGATTTCCGAAGGTCCTCAAAATAGGCATCTGTGTTGGCGTTAATCATTTTCTACAGGGCCATTTTTTTTAAGTTTGGAAATAAAAAAAATAGTCATTAAGAGCCAAGTATAGGTGCTGTAATAAATTGCCCTTGAATTCCATTATTTTCTCCATTGAAAATTCACAGGTCTGCTTGCACCCATGCATTGTCGTAATGGATGAGGATTGGTAACTCTTCCAAATGAGGACATTTTTTCTGATTTATTCACTCAACCAATACATTAATAAGTAGTCATTAATGTCAATGCTGGAAGTGGTCGTGGTAGTCCATTTGTTGGAGTTCACCCGGGTTCGATTCCCAGGCATGCCTCTCCAGGCACCCTTAGCTTAATCCAAGCTTTATGATTTTTTTAGTATCATATCTTCCTGGGAAACCATAACCGGCACAGTGAAAGAAACTGGCCCCCCTACCCTGATGTGTGAATTTCACACGTGGTTGGGCTTCGTACTGGGTTAACTCCTACCAGCACCTACCAAACCGACCTTTTGGGTTGATTACTGTGTTCATGGTAATGGCCAGTGCTGGAGTATTTTAGAGTTTTTTATTCATTTCAATGCTCATAAATACTACATCTACAAGGTAAAGAAGTGTGGACCCTGAATACCTAGTCATTTTTGTTCCTTCAAAAATCACATTGTCATAGTAGCTGTGAAATTTGTGAGCATGTCTTATTCTTTCATAATATGAATGAACAGAATTTAATTAAATGGTAAAAAGTTACATGTAAATCTTTTTCCATGAAACTTAAAAACTTCTTCTCATCTCTCATCCTGTCCTTCTCACTCATTGCTTTAATGAAATGATTCTAGAAATTCTAATCCTGGTTGACAATTCAATAGCTCGTATAATTAAAATGTATCCCTATTTTTGTGCCATCAGTTCTAATTAACTGTGATTTCTTTTATGATATTACCTGAATTCTGCAATGAAAAATATTATTGTAGTGAGATTTAAGTTGTAAAATCCTATATTATGCAGGGTGATTATATTAATAACAAAATCCATAGAATTAAACTATTTTTGCCCAAAATAATCTTGTGCTAATCTTGAAATAATGGTTAAGTGCAGTATTGTGTGATTAAATTGTTTTGAAACCATATTAGTTAGTAAAATTCAGTGCCAGTTGAATTATGCAGCATTATTTTCTCATTTTTAAAAGCTGATTTTATTGTAGAAGTGTATTTGATGAAAATTACATGAATGTTGTTGATCTTTCTTTACCATGCTGTGTCATTGTCAGCTGGATCATCCTTCTGTCTTGGTAAGAGCTCCATTGCTTATGCTATCTTTCTTTTTGATATTCCTCTGTGTGTTGTGTGCATGACTTATGAAGCAAACTTATTTTTAATAAAATATAACTTTTTATTGAATCCAACTACACTGTAAATTATGTGCTTGGTGTAATACAGTCAACCTCGGTTGTGCTAGGTTCAATAACTCTACCATAAGTTAGAAAAGTACATATATGAACAAATTGTGCAGAGCCTCTTTTGAGCCTGCAGGAGAATTCAACTATGTATAACTATTGCAATGAAAACTCAAATTTATGGTAATAAATTGATAATTTTAGGAATTTAATAAGCTAGCTTCTTTGTTTAACCTATTATTTTATTGATTTATAAATTCAATTTCTAGGTTAAAGATTTGCATACAAGCTGTTATTTGTATTTTAATGTGGATATCACCTTTTCAAATCATTAGTGATTTAAATATTATTAAGGTAAATGTGCAGTTTCACTGTCTTGAAATCTTTATCAGATAAAAATGAAAAGGCACGGTAATTATTTGTATCAGAAAACCCACTGACATTTTAATAAAATGGATCTGTTCTAGTAGCTTTCTCCTTTAGTATCCTGATAGTATTAGCATTATTGTTCATGTAAGCCTTGTCAAATGTAAATAATAAGTATTTCTGACTTATCATTAAAATTAAGGTATTAGGCTGTGAAAAACATTGTTGCAACCATTATAATTCAGAAAACTATGGAACTCTACCCTTTTACTGAAGACCTACTGGTTTTTCAAACCATATCAATGAAGTATATTTGGATTATTATTGCCCTATGTAAAGAAATTGATGATGCTTTGTTTAAAAAACAATATATATATGGTCATATGATACTGTCACAAAGTTGCAAGCACATTTAGCCGGCTACTACCTGAGTAAAGACTCATCTAAATTATGTCCTTTATTTATAATTAATGCATATGCATCAAACATTCAATCATGACTTTAACTAAAGCATCAAGTAATTGTTCATAAACCAGGACAGGAAGCACACATGTACTGTGTTGCATATTTATCCTTTCTTCTCGCACTTCCATTCCATGTGCCATGCAATTCGAACACTAAAAGGTATATCATTTGGATAAACCTTAAGCTTGCGTTATTACCCAAGGTTTTTGTCTGATAAAATTGCATCAATACTGCCATTGCTATAATATATGTTTGTCACAGACTTGGTTTTAATAATGTGTGCTATATTGAAACCATACAATTTCTAAAATATTGGCACAATAATGCATATTTAATTGAAATCCAAGTTAACCTTAGATAGTACCTTCTTGAGCCATATCATATGTTAAAAAATATTCTGCCATAGTAGAATCTGCTTTGTGACAGAAGACTATCTACTAGGAACTGAACTGCCTGTCAAAGATACTGGCCAATGTCATATGTATGTTGCATATAGGGAACTCTAAAAATCCACTGCAGATGAAGTTTGAGGAATTTTGCTGGAATGTCATATTAAGTATTAAAAATGAAGGATCTGCTGCGGGAAAAAATGCGTGGTTCTTTTAGATAATGCTAACTGCTGCCCTGCTGTCCCTACCCCTGCTATAGGCTTTGAAACTGGAAGTCAAAAACTCTCTGGCATCCTGTGCCATGAGATCTGTGACCTTGTCAACTATTATCTCTTCAAAAGTATGAAAAAATCATTGCATTACACCCATTTTAGATGCCTTCAGGAAGTGTATAAAGGGGCATGGGAGTAACCTTGTGAGCTATGCAAAATTGGCAACTCATTGTAGCATGGCCAGACATCACATGGAGTAATTGCAATCAATTAGAAGTGCTATGGTAAATCGCCCGATGTTGGCACTTCCAATGGATTGCATGTGCCAACATAATTTCAATCAAGTTTATGGGAAAGTCATCAATAATTATGAGCTAATTGTTATAAATGCTCTTATGCTCAGTGGTGAAAAGAAAAATTATGCATAGTGTTCGCATTTTTGAGATATATTTTTAATGTGATTCCAAATTCATCCGATACATTGCTATTTAATGTGTTTACTCGATGCATTAAGGTTGACTGTAAAAATACATTTACAAGTAATGTATAAAAAAGTAAGAGGCGTATTTAATTTTAAAGAATCATGTAATCATTTTAATTAACTTAGCATATCATTGCAATACCATTATTGGAAAGCCACTGCATTGCCATTATTATCGAATAATTGGAAATTACCATCATTTTTACTTTTTTGTCTCAACGTCCAGGGCCTCACAAACCAGGAAGTACTCGGAAAATGATAGGATCTCCCAGACAATTAGAAAATGCTGTTCCTACCAGTAAGAATCCTCATGGAGTGTGGGTGTAGCAGTTGAAAGCAGGGAATGGTAGATCTCAGGTTTGGATTGTGCATTTTATGATGTTGCTTTGTAGTTGATGTATTTATTTTGGAAGTGTGATAATTGTTAAGGGGGGAAAAATTTAATTCATCATAAGAGGGATTATTTATTCATTTAAATATTAGATGGAGTTGTAATTTTGAACTGGTTCCTAACTTTCAAAGATAGCTAACTTTTTCACTCAACGTCCTTAGTATTTTTGCTTCCCATGTTCATTGTAATTTGTTGCAGAGTGGTCACTTATTTTGAAAAATAAGGTAGCATTCTGGAATAACTACTTCATCGATAACATCTTAAAGGCCTTAACCATTTTTTTTAATTGGGAAGAATTGATTTGCTTCGAGGCGTTTTGCATGATATACTGGATTGTGTTCAGTCGTTCAGGTGACCATACACTTTAAAAAGATGTTTTTTTTTATCATTTCATACATTAATGTATGCTCATGACCATGTTAATTGAGTCATTTTTTATCATGAAGCATCCATTTGAAAAGGTTTAAACTATCATTTTCGGCAACAAAAATTATGTTCGTGTGAAGATCCAGGTAAAAGAGGAATGTGCTTCACACATGCCATTGGCATTTTGTTATTTAAGATTTTCTGTAGAATTTGTCTCCATATAGTAGTTAATGATGTTTATTTTTTTCAGTTCCAGGACAAGTTGAGTATGCCTTCTCCCAGACATCTGGTATAAATGCCTTGAAAGAAATGGAAGTTGCCTGCCAAGTCCATTGTTTCTGTTTGAAAAAACCGGAGTCATACCAAAGAGGACATGAAGCACAAACTCATTTCAAGTTTTAGAATTAAATGTTTTCATGTTTTAAAAATCACGATTTCCCTTTGATGGATGTCAAGGAGCCTCCTTAGGCATAGAATGTAGCTGATATTTAACCTAATTTGTGCAATTTCACTGAATCTCGGGGATAGTTTACTCTTATGACTTGAATAGTTTGTCTCCTCTTTGTGTATTATACGTGTTTGAAAATACTATCACATGCTAATCAGGGTACTTTTCACCATCAATGAGAAATATTACGCTAATTTTCTCTTATCTGTTTTCAATCCAAGTTAGCAGGCAAAGAATTCTTCTTAATTAATTTGTTTCATGCTTTTTTATTGCAGAATGGTATGCCTGCTATTATTCTAGATGTCATTATTACGATCAACTACTTTCATTCTTTTAAAATTCTAACAGATTATTTACCATTCAAAGAGCATCATTCAAAAGAGACAGGACAATTTCATGCTTTCTAAGACCTTTGCAAATAAGAGATTATCTTATGGAGCTGGAAAAAATGAACAATCATTTTATGATTGTCAAATAAATTATTCAGTTAGTATGCTAGTGCCAATAGCTAATAGGTCTTATGAGTTGGATTCGTCTGCTAGTCATTTTTGTTTTCATTGTGTCCCTCTTTTGGTATGTTTGTATTTGAAAACTACTTAATTTGCACCTAAATGGTGCCCCAAAGTAACATTTTTGCGAGGAGAAAAAATCATGCTGACTAAGAAGGCACTTGCATTTGATTATTCTAATATCATGCACTTCAAAATCAATTTCATGCAAGCAAAGTTTAATATCATCCTAGATTAAATCACTCTTCTCTCTCACATCCTACAAAATTTTTAAAAATAGCAAAATAAAAGGTGTTTAGAGGAGAGATGATTCTCTTTTGAAAATGTCACTGGAGTAAAGCAATGGAGGTACATCTGACACTGCCATAAAAATTTTATTGATGGATGGGAAGGAATAGAAATAATATCATGGAATTTAGTTGTAATTACATGGCAGAGATGTCTTTGAAGTACTTAATTACAAGTCCAAATGATCTATTTTCTAAGGGTATGTGAATTTTCATAATTATTCACTTTGAAGTGAATCAGTCAAATTTCTACTGAATTGAATCATAGTGAAAAAGACTAGTTAATATTATTTCGGGTTGAAAATATGCTAACTTCCTTGGATGCCAAATTCTTACAGCAGAAAAGAAATTAATTGTGTATTATCAAGTGCATAAGTAAGCCCAAGAATATGGAAATATCCATTTTCTTGTGTTATGCATGCTTCTGGATGTTTCTCAGAATATTTACAGTTCTTAAATGCCCAAACCATGTTCTTCAGAAGGTCATATATGGAGTTATCTTTTTAATTAAGCCTATGATGAATAAAATATATTCAAAATTTACTTCAAATTATGTTCATGATGATACTAGTTTGTTGATTAGTACAGAAAAATGCCAGTAAATTATATTTTGTTGTTGTAGTTAGCTTCTGTTATGTGTTGCATCTGAGACATGATGAAGCAAGTATAATTTTGCATTATTTCAGATATCTACTGTGGTATCCATGACACATTTGCCTCAAATTTGCCTCAGGAGCTCAGATTGACATATTTATACTTAAAGTCTATACACAGATGTTGCCTCAAATTCTGGACTTGCATGCATGTAAAGTTTCATGAAAACTTTTAAAATAGTACCAAGTACACTCCCTCCATTTATAGTTTATGCCTCTATTGGAGATCACTTTTCCACAGCCTGTAAACTCATTTTAATTCTTCATTTTCATCTTTAACTGCTAAAAATTGATTTCTCTATTTCACTAAAAAACTTAATATCTCCTGTCATTGTTTGTTACTTTGCATCCAATCACACTAAAATTAATTTTCAACTCTCAAATCCCTCCTTTAAAATGAAGCTTGAAAGTTAGGGATTTGTCTAGACCTTTACCTATTTTGTGAAAGTTGGACCAGGGGAAGCATCTCTGATTGCGATTGGAAGTTATGTGGATATATCTGATTTTAGCTGTGTTATTACTTTGAATAGTACAAATAAAATGAATTATTAATCAATATCCATTACTGAAATATGTATCCAATTGTCAATAAACATAATTTTATTGTAGTAAGAATAGGGTGAAGTACAATTTTGTACAACTTAAAGACCAGCTATTTACTTCACTAACAGCTTATCTTCTGTACATCTCTTGTTGACACACTTGTTCAATCATTAGTTGAATATGAATTTGCTCTGATGAAAATTATTGGCTGATTCAATTCAATAACGATTGTGTTTACTGCTGTCATTTCACCTCCATACATAATTACTTTTTATTGAAGTATGAAATTAAAATCAAAACAACCATCATGTTGATAACTGTGATGAAGTGAAAATCTTATTATTCAACCCTTCTGTATGTAATAGATTTTTAATGGGAAATGTTATCAAATGAGGTCATACTTCAAATTATAGAACTATGATTGACAAAACCATTACTGACAAAATACCTTTGTTTTTCATTTACCTATACATTTGGTTTTGGATAAAGGAAGGGGATACGATTCTTAGTATTGTGCCATTTTATAATACACGGCATTTAGTCCATCAATACCACTTTAAATGAATCTTATGTTATGGTATTAAGTCAATTATTAGCTAATTAAGATTGTACATTTGTGGAAATATTGACTGATTCAATTCATTAGAATAAAAATTTGCCTTGCATACCCCTATTATTCCGAGCAGAAGTCTTAGTTGTTTTTAAATGGAAGAATTGTATATTTTCCAGTTTCTTCAGTATTCATTTAATAACTTCCTATGTTAAGGATTTCTCACAACTATTATCCTTTTCTGCAGTTATAGGAATGAGTATAAAAACACTTCACGACATCATCTAGTGCTCCAATTTGCTATGCTAATGAATATTTAGCAGGGGCACATTTAATTGGATTTATATTTATAAAATTAAGGTCATCAAGCAATTAGGAAATTGAGCCAAACCTGGGGATGGTTTACTTGAATTGTAACAATATATCACCAAAAATTGAGGTATTTGTGACTTAAAGTATATATGATACATATTAAAAGACTTGAGCATGTATGAAAAATCATCACCCACCATCTTAGCCAGCATGAAATCATGACTGTTGAATGAAAAGACACGACAAAGCACAAATGTAGTGAATGGGATTGGGCCACATTGATGGGATTGGGTCATTGAAAGCCTAATATTTTGACTTTGCTTTTAGTCTTCGTTTCAGTTAATAGTTGATTAGCTAAAAAGTTGTGGTACAATGATCTTATGTATTTATAATTGCTATCCATTTTTATCATTTATACATGATGAGTTGATTACTGTGCCAATGAAGGGCTTACCTGTTTTCCATTAGAATTTAGACTAAATATTAGCCTAATTTGGATTGAAGTTGTCATTATAATGAAGTTGTTTTTGTCAACCATGCTTAGGACTTGTTTAATTGCACGGATCACTTCAATTTGCTCTCATATTATTCTTTTAACTTATTTTTTATTTAAGAGCAAGTGAAGAATTAATCGGGACAATGTCAGTGTTGCCATGACAATTATCCATTGAATCCCTAGTCAATGTGAGAGTTATAAAATATTTGCCTAATCTTTACTATTGTAAAATCTGTTAATCTCACGAGTTGCCTTTTTAAAATGTCAGTTCCATGCTCTGAGCATATGAACGTAAGTGCAGCATGTCATTTCTGAATTTCAGTATTTGTACTGTAGTTGTGAGAGTTATAACCGTCCATGAGTGTGCATTTATTACTAAAATACAGATAACATCAGTAGGTGATGTAAGAATGAGTGCTCCTTTCATTCACTAGAGTAAAATTACACTGCCAAACATTTGTTATCCTGAATAGTTAGTGGGCATACCATGAGTTTATGGTTTGAAGAAAAAAACTGCTTTGTAAGATATACAAAGAAATCATTATTTAATTATTGTTGTTTTATCTAAATTTTAGTATTCTTGCACTTTTTTGCATTCGTATAATGGGTAAAACAGTTTTCATGATTCACTTGTACAGCGGAAGGTACTTAATTGTCATCATTAATATAGTGTGTAATATGTAATTCATAATAATTTATATCAAACCCTCAATATGAATGAAAAAGTTACCATATCAGATTTAAATGTTTTACTCTTCATTGAGTACTACATTAATTTTATTTTTGAAATAAAATTTTGGACATTATTTTTAATAGAAAAATTATCCTTGCAGTTTTTGCAAAAGAAGTATGAAATAGCACAAAACATTTTTTGGCATATTATTTCTTTAGTAAATGCTTTTTGTGTCATTTTGTTAGAGGTTGCTAAATATATCTTGCAAAATTTGTGCATAGGTAAGATTTTCCACAGTTATTACAACATGGTTTTATATTTAATCCTATGCTTATTGGTTTTATTATTGTGATAACTTGTAAGAGTGCTGATTGCGTAAGGAAAAGCATTTGCTTAATATAATTCTTATTGGAAAAGTAATTTTTTATTACTTGGTCCAATTATACATACTCTGTACTTAAGTAGATATAAGGAAAAAAGATCAAATGTTGTTATTGTTATGTTGTTTTATTTACTAGAAAATAATATGCATCACAGTGTACTTAGGCTGTTTGTGTATTTCTTAAATTGTATATGTATATTTCATTTTTACAAGAAATTTGCATGTTAGCAAGCCAGAACATATTTAATGAGCAATATATAAATAAATTGCTTTTACTTTGAAGCTTTTCTCTCTTTACTTGTGTGTTGAAGTATCTAGTTGTCCTAATTTGGAAATAGAAGACTTAACTTGTAGGGAAACTAATTTCCAAAAATACTCCCATGAACGTTGTAACAACTTTTCATGTTATCAAGCTTTAGTAATTGTAAGTAATAGATTCAATGTTATCTCTGTATCAGCGACCTTAAATGACTTAGTGGGTAATAGTGCACCATAAGAAGGACATGATCAGTCATGCCTCTTGAACAAGACCCATAATTTAAATAAGTGAATGCAACTTCACCGCTAAGGTGCTCTCTTTTTCATTATCTATTATGTTGAGAAATATAAACTGACTGTAGAACTAATGTAAATGAGAACACCCCATTAATTTATCAATTATGTAGTATCAATAATTCATTAAGTGAAGGTAGATGAAGAAATTATAGACATTTAATATATTTTCTTCATTCACGGCCATGCAAGGGCTTGGATGTATGTAATTATGATCTTACCTCATTGTGGTATATCTAAATAAACCACAGCTTACATATTTGGTATCTAGATAATATTATTCAAACATGTTAACTTACACAGTACTGATTACCTTCCTTTTTATTTCGAAAGAATCATTTTTTTAGTTTTTCCACGTTAATTATTTTTATGAATACTCATGCTCACATGTTAAAACAGTAGTGGGTTGAGATTTTTGGCATTGCCCATGAGGTCCAAACATTGGTGTTGCTTCTATTAAATCTATGGTGGGTGGTTTTCTGCTCTACGAGGTGATCCTTGATAATCATAGGCAGGCAGGAAAATGAACTGCCTCCCCTATCCATAATATATGAATTTTACTTGTCACAAGGTTTCTATGGATGGATTGAAATTGGTGGAGTGACGTAAGAAGTGGATCTTAAGGCATTTAGATCTCTTATCTAACTAAAACTCCCTTCAAGTGTCCCTGGAATCCTTGAGCTCAAAAAAATGGTAAACACAGGTATCTGTTAAGAGTCTTTGCTAATGAGTGGCCGTTGCATGATATCTGGGATACACTCTCATCCTCTTGTATTCCTGACATCTTGCCATATCTACAATTCCCAGAAGGTGCAGGTGTCTCCTGTTTTGATGGCGGCCAATGAGAAACTTCCATGGGCTTCTGATCAAAGGCAGAATTCTTTATTTATGTATTTAACAGGAATAACCCTTTAACACAAATAAAGGCAAAAAAACTTATTTTGGTTCCACAATTATAAAAAAACGTTTGAAAACTGGTACAAATTACATGAAGTTACAAACTCGTTATTGATAATTAAAATATAATTTAATTGAAGAAGAATTTTGATTTGCAGTACATGAAAGACATTTTCAGATAGTATACAGTTACACAAACGTACCTAGTTAGGTTAATTAAAGTAGACAAAATATCAATGTTAAATAATATTCCAAGTTAAAAATGGAAACAATATTAGAAATATAGTAATTGTTACAGGCCAGATGATGGTACAAAATAATAGATATTAGTAGTAGTTATTAACTATACCTTGTGGCATTGATAAAGAAAATTTTCCCAATGGGTATTAAGAACAAATTATTGACATGCAAAGATATCCACATAGCAATAATTAGCTTTCTAAAATTCTTCGGATATATTAATATTTTTTAAGGGCTTATGGTGTGGTAGAAAATAGGTCAATATAATCACATGTTGGCATCTCTCATAATTTGGCTTATAGGCAAGTAGTATCATTTTGTGCATGATGTCTAATTTCAAAGAGTGCTTCATACCTTGTGTTATGTGAAGGTACTCGGAAAGATATTGCCCTTAGGATTTCTAAGGAATCAATCATGTTATGCAGTAATTTTAAAGAAAAGTTATGTTATTAATTTTTCTACCTTTATGCAAGGAGGAAGGATTTAGTAGAGGTAACGTTTCATGATAACTATAAAGATCTTATTGAATTCGAATGCAATTTTGCACACAAATTTTCTTTGAACACATTCCATCGTATGAATATGGAGTTTGAAGTAAGGTGACCAAACAGTAGAGCAGTATTCACAGGGTGACCTAACTAATGAGAAGAACAGAACTTTATATGGCTCTGTGTGTTTAAAGTTTTTACTGTATCGGAAGATAAATCCAAGTGATTTATCTTCCGATACTGTCTTGTAGCATGCCCTAGCCTTGGTCCCTCAATATTTGGTTTGGCCTGTCCTAAAGCTTGCATGACTCAGGTGAGCTTTAACCTTGCCCAAGAAACAAACTTTCTAGTTGAAGAATGTGATTTAGTTAGGCCCTACTTTCCGTGAAGTGGTGATACATGTATTTTTTCTTTATACATTCATTCCAGTAAATATGAAATAAATTAAATCACAATGCATTCAAATACGTAGTAAGAGGAAATGGATGGTGTGCAAAGGGAAAAGTTATGGATTACAGCAACAGAATTGGTGATTTATTCAGAGTCACCAGGGTAAAGGGTGGGTGAACTTTGTAGGTTAAGGTTTTCTTATTTGAGGGAGCTTAAAGTTGAAAACATGATGAAGTCTGAGGACAGCATTGATAGGCTATGCACACAAAACCTGAAAGCAGGATAGGGAGATGAGAGACAGGACTTCATTATTATAAAATATTGGACAGGTAAAATGGAGTGCTGGAGAATCATTCCAGTAATTTTTGCGTGTAAACACTCATGTTCCGCAAAAATATTTTTCACTCATTCCTGCCTATAGAGCTGAATATGATGATCATTTTTTGTTAGTAAATTGAAAAATTGCTTGATTGGGAACACCAGTACTAACAAAATATTTTTTGGGCATGGTTATGTAGGTAGATTACTGACTTACTGTGACAAAGATTTATTACTACTGACATTGAAAAAATAAAAGAATATTATGAAACCCTAATTGCTGTTAGATGATTTAGGAGAACTTCGTGAAAAATGCTAACAATATGGTGGAAATTGCAAGATATTTAGTGGAAAATAAGAAGTCTTCAGTTGAAAAAAATTTGAAAAGGATACCATAGCCCACAGATGATGTTTTGGGCTTGAGAGAAGGAAGAATGAAAAAGTAGATAAAAGCTGGTATACAAAAATAGAGAAAGTATATGCAAACTGCAGCTCATAGATACCATAGCTTTACTTAAAAAGAATAATGTAAGATGAAAGGGAATGAAAATCTTAAACCTCAAAAGTATAAGTGTAAACAAAGGCAAAAACTAGAAAGATAGGTAAAATAAGCATTAAAAGAGAATTCATGAAGAAATAGAATACGTCCACTATTTAACACAATGGCCTGAATAAATGAGTAATTACAGATTTAAGAGTGGTTCAAGAGAGGTTTCACTTTTCCTCTGGAAAAGGAAAACCCTGAGATGTGAGAAACACTTCTGAAATTGAACATTTAAAAATATTATTTGGCAGTTATGCATCCTCATGTGCAAGCATGGATGAAAACCTTTGCGACAAAGTTTTGAATTGTGATCCCAAGTATTTTTATTTTGGAGAGCATTCTTTTCCGAGACTTAGCCTACAAACACAGGTGGGAAAGTGGAATGTTTGACTGTGCTTCATGTAATCATTCAGTGTGTATACAATAAAGTACTACTAATAGAAACTCTTGTACATAAACGCAAACCAGGGCACCTAGCTAGAAACTCTCTTTTCTGGAGAACGGTGCTTCCCAAGTCTCTAGCTCTAAGGTTATCCATTATATCAAGACCGTAGGTATGTCCATTCCAAGTTTACAAAAGCTCCCCTTCTAAATAAGTGCTTTTGGAATGTTCAAGAATTCATGGAACAATGACACTGGATTACATTTTGTACATTATATATGCATAAATTTTTCCCCCTGAATCCTCCATGACTGCACCTGAGTACCAGTTGCAAATCAAAGAAACTGTGAATTGATATTTAGCCTTCATCGACATATACATGGACGGGTTGAAGTTGTGAAAGTGAAAGATTCAGCCTGTAATTGCACCATGATAACCTTCCATCATGGAACCATAAATGCAAAACTCAGTCTGCTGTGCAGTACCTACACAGTAGGAAGCTCTTTGCCATTAAAATGGCTATTGGCGGCATCAAGAGCAGTAACCATTCTTTTCCAATTTGCATCGACTTAGTGTGTTGTATTTCCAGTTTTTCCCAACTCCATCCCATCACCGAGGAAATACAGTCGTTCCTCCTTATCCTCCATTATAAGGGTATTAAAGTATCTTTTCTGATGGTTTTAGGGGAAATAAGGAACTTATGGAACTAAGAAGGCTGATGCAATGCCTACAGAAATCCAGGTAAGAAGTCCCAGAATGCTACTGACCTAGTATATTTGGTTGTATTGGCTGAAAATCTGAAATTGTGTTAAAGAACATATCGTCGTAGAAGGGAACAACAGTTGGTTAATTGGAACAAGCTTTACAATGTAAAACATGTGGCTTTGGTGTGGCAATCTTGTTTTAAGTACATGGAGATTGGACATTGCTATCATTTGTTTGAGAAGAGAGCAAACAAAATTAATTACATTGAAATCTACCTTCAAATTAGGCACGTACCTAATATTTGTTGCATAAATTGTATTATGGGGAGTGAAACATTTTCATTATTTTGAAAGTGTGATATTACCAAAAACAATTTAACCACTCACATATTTTCATTTCTCTGGAAGAATTTTCACTTTCTGTACATCAATTGTTAAAAATACATTTTCAAGTTGAGTCATCATCATCAAAAGTCCAGTCTGGGAGATTGATGATATACCAATCTCCTTGTGTGAAGCTACCAGCAAACGAGTAAAGAAAAAATAACTTTTAATTAGATGGTCTGTACCCACAACGCCAAAATTATGTTTACCGCTACGTTGGAAAACATGTTCTCAGTCGAATCTAGCCATGTTGAAACCGACGGACACACCATTGAGAATACGGTCCTCATACATGTAGGCTATTAAGTAACAGTGGTAGGGATGATTTCGTAAGACCTACCGTTGTATTCAGATCATCGAACCATCATCAAGTTACAACTAGGACCGCACAGGTATATATAAATAAATCGTTATTTACGTATTTTGCTATCATAAGTAAATAAGGATGTTTAAAAAATTATTTATCAAGCACAAAGAATCCCAATTTGTTGGCGTATGAGGAGAGGTTTTTCAACCCTTTAATTGAATTTAACGAAGAGATGACACTAAAAAAAGTTAAATATGATGCTTTTTTCATGAAATCTTCCTAGTTTCGTACTATTTTTGCGTCACCACTTCATCAAGAGGTTATTATGATTTATGGCGTGTGACTCCTACACATTGGATGAGCCTTGCTTGTTTCACTTAACTATTTCTTAAGAATCTCCAGTTTCATAAAGGCTAAGTACAAAAGAAATTTACAAAGGAGTGTAAATAAACGGATGCAATTTAATTCTGCGATTAATTCCATATAAGACATGTCTAATATATCCATTTTCAAAACTTAATAACCGGTACTACCGCACCCTAGGTTTTGATGCCGAAAATACTAGACCTCATTATGCAAACATACTTGAAGCGGAAATTTTATGCATTCTGAATTTGATATTGTAATTACATTTAATAATTCATATGGATGAATAATGTTGACTGCCTGTATGTAAGAGTATGAAGACCTTCCATTAAATTCGAGGTGAGAAAAAAGAAGCGTGATTCCGCAGTTATGCGTTCTTCGGAATGACATTATGTAAAAGTCTCTCATAGCCAATTTTTTTTGTATAATTTCGGGAAATATGTGTCCCTAGTGAGTCTCAGAGTGTTCAGAGGTGAATATAATTATAATTTTTACTGTAAAAAAGGCGTTTTAATTACTAGCACTTGCGGTATTCGCTGCACTCGACTTAAAGCTAGTAGCCGGTTGTCAAAGTCTGTAGCGCAATATGGCCGACTGGGGAGAACAGGAAAGAATAACAGAATTTTTCTGAAATTCGGAGTTGATATTGATTGCTTTTGTCCACTAAGAGTGTGCGAACTCTGCGTGGGAATTTTCTCAAAACTTAACAGAGTGTTTGTTGAAGGATTAATGTGCAATTGAGTTGATATAATTATCGAAGTGCTCAGAAATTGTAAGAATAATATGGAAAGCCAGACAAAATTCAGCGCGTCTATCATGCGAGCCTTGTGCCTTGCGGTTTGACAATTGTTCTATTAATTCATGCCGGTTTGTCGCTAGCTACTAAAAATGAGGAAAACTAAGGTAAATAGTGTTCAAAACATAGAAATTTGGTGGCTTTTGAGTCTGTATTTAACTTAATAGAGCTTTAACCAAGTTATCCCTGGTGATAGCCATTACGGTGTGAGTTTTATGACGATATATGTGCAAGAAGTGGTATGTAGGGAGCTCGCATTTTAATCAGTTATGCTTTCCCAAATGACGAAAGTTGGCTAGGTTCAGAAATAGTGGATAATAAGTAGCGAAATTGAGCATATTGTGAAAACAGAGATAATATTCAATGTTTATGTATGCGACAACAATGTATATATTAAATTGGTTATTGCTGCTTTGGAAAAATTTCTATATTCTTATCCCTAATCTCTTGTTGCAGGTAAATTCACGCAGGCGGGAAAGGCGAGGTCCAGTACAAGACATGTCCTCATCTCCAGCCCCATCAGCAATGGGGCCGCCTCCTCAACAACCGCCGCAGCAGTCTCAACCCCCAAATGCTTCCTCATCTCCCTCTCCGACTCAGTCTCCAATGGCTCCTCCCCCCCCTATGTCACCAAGTAGTAACAGTACACCACCAGCACCAAATGCAAATGGGCATCCCGGAAGTAATGGACCTCACCCTCCTTCAGCTACCACTCCCAACCCTGGAACACCAAATTCACCCTCTCCAGCACCACCATCGAGCCCAGCTTCTGGGCAGGGGCATGTGATGAACCCACAGAGTGGTCACATGCCACCTCAAGGAGTGGTAAGTTCAGATTTTTTTTGATTATGTAAGGTATCTAAATTTCAGCCTAAAAGTTGGTGTGATAGTTTTGATTCTAAGTGATGGATCTCCATAACCTAATGAAAAATACAATTCAGTGCAATTCATGCATCAGAGTTGGTAGACATTTCCTTTCCCTACAGAGTTGCTAGGGGAAATCCAGGAAAAGGAAGCAGATAAAGTAGTACAAGAAATATTGTAGGCTCAAGGGAGAAAGTTGGATGAGTGGAACAGGAAGGAAGAAAAAAGCTCTCTAGACAAGATGATGTCAGGCAGAAGTTGAAAAATAAAGGAGGAATTTATGTAGGGCAAGCAAAAGGAAGTGCTCTTGATGTCTATAAGAAAGCATTAGTTAGGGACTATTCAATTCTAACTATACTAGGTCAAATAGCTTGATTGATTTATTAGACTAGGCATTATTAATGTTCTCTAATGTTGATACTTGGACAGGAATATGCCGGGATAATAGATGACATGAGGTTAGTTTAAGACGAAAGGAATTTTGGCCAACGAAGAGGAAACATTATGTACAATAGTATACAAAAATGCATGCATACAGATATACCTGTATTCTATGTTTCTAAGCACTGGAAATTTGAATTCCCCACTCTCTCTTAATTAGAGGGTGCATCCAGAAAAAAAACTGGATATCTACTTGCTCTAGGAATACAGGGGGAAAATGCAATGCAATTAACCTTTTGTGTGTGGAAATTACAGGAAGTAGTTAAGCTAATTTTAAAATCAAGCTTGGCAAGGGTAGCTGTTTGATGATGAAGGGAAATTATTTTTTACTATTTAAATTTCTACATGTATATAATTAACTGAAGTATATATATATATATATATATATATATATATATATATATATATATATATATATATATATATATATATATATTTATATGCAGTTCAGGGTGGGAACAGGGAGACTCAAGTGTTGTAGATAGAGGTGAAAGCTATCCATGCACACAGAGAAAGATGCAGCAGGAAAATTGTTGATTGAACAAGGAAAGATAAAAAAAATATTGCATATGAGATTTATATGGTAAGGATATCAGGTCAGCAAGTTCATACATAGAAAGAGAATATAATGTGAAGGGGAATGAATAGTTTAGGCATAGGTATACTTGATTGCAAGATAGAAATGGCCTTAAGAAAATTATAATCAAAAAAGAATGCGAGGGTAGATAAAATACCCGCTGAAATACCCAAGGGTTTGCGAAAACCTGGAAGGAAGAGGTTTTGTGGGCTGATTTGTAGTATTCAAGAGGGAATAATTTGGCCGGATCAGTGTTAGTTCCCATCCCAGAAAAGGGAAAGGCACCCATATATCAGGATTACAGAACAATAAGTTAGATTGAAATTGCAGCTAAGGTGGTACTTATGATTATCAATAAGAGGTTGGCAAGGAGGACATGAATAGGATGATCAGTGTAGATTGAGGAAGGAGAGAGGTGTGCATGATGCCATATCAGGAATGAGGTCCTAATAGAGAGGTGCGTGGAGTGCCAGCACTAAGTATTTGTCTGTTTAGTAGATTTTGAGAGGGCATTCGATCGAGTGAATTGGGTTGAATTAATGAAACTACTGCAGGAGATTGGAGGGATAGGCAACTTTTCCACAAACTGTTTTTGTCTTAGACTGCTCAGGAGTAAATGGCAGATGCCGAGTCCAGATGGGCAATGTTAGGAAGAGGAGTGCAACTGGGGTGTCCAATATCTGTGCTGTCCAATGTATATGTAGAGGAAATGGCTGAAGAGGCTTGGGAAGAACCGGAGATAGGAATTAAAGTTGGTGGAAAATTCATAAAATTAATTAGGTTTGCAGATCATCAAGCTTTACATGGAACTGATCCAGGCAAGATGTAGTGGATTTTCTCATGATTAAGCTTTAGTTTATCATTCAGCCAATGGATTGCAAGCATTGCTGAGGGCTTATGAAATTCATTGTGATAGATATGGGATGAAGATTAATGTAAACAAAACAAAGGTAATGAGACATTTGAAAGAGAGAGAGACTAAGTTTAAGCATTAAAACAGAGTGGCCGGAACTAGAGTAGAAGTATTTCTACAGAAGTTTTTTTGGATTCAGATGGAGTGTTAGTTATTATTGTCTGAAGAGCTCCATGATGTTCCATGAAATATTCAATTTATTTGATTTTTCTTCTCTCAGTAGAAGTTCACAAGGTTTTTTTTGATTGTCAATAAAAATCTTGTTTATTGTTACGTATTACAGTAAATATCCTCTTGAAAGGGCTTGGCATTTGTTTTAGTGTCCAAAGATATGGTATATCTTTGGATACTTAAATAAATGGTTTATTATAATTGTTAAAAGGAAATCATTACAAGTTGGCCATTTGCCAGACGATATGATGCATTCAATGCACATTAATATTTTGCATCTTGTCTTAACCCTTGTGTTCATAACTGGGTACTCAAAACAGTAAAGTTTTGATAGAAACTGATTGAAATATTAAAATTCCACTTGGAACCTTCGACTCGTCATTATTTAAATCTTTTTTTTAAGCAGAAAATTCTCAGAAGAAATTTTAAAGATATTTACTCGAAATTAGAAGCTTTGAAAAAGAGTAACGTCTCAGCCACAACCGGGTACACACCATTCAAATAATACAATTTTTTATCATCATTGCTGTTATTGATTAATTATTAGTTTAAATAAGTGGGGAGTGATACTCAACAGTGACATACACAATAAATTGCTAATTATAAACATTTTTCATGAATGCACTGCCAACTTTTAAGAAATTGATACTGTGTAATCGCAAAATGGATTAGCATATTGGCTGCAAAGTACTCATTTCGATCTTTTTCTGGTTTTTTGGTATGCACCATTGTAAAAACAGCCAGTAACTTTGATCCTACCAGTTGCATTCCTAAGAATTCAATGACTTGAACCAGCTAGAGAAATAATATCTCGCTCAACGCTTTCTACCGCAATTTTGGTGTTGTGTTGGCATGTCACTTGCACGTTTTGTATTCTATTCCCAATGGCTTGTCTTTCGAACTATTCACTCAGCTGTCACATGCATTTATGTCATTGTTTGGTTTTTCAGGGCAATATTTTATTAATTTAATAATAAGTAATTTATGCTGTCAGACAGCTGATATCAAGCATATTGTAAAACATGACTGGTGGCCGTCTGAGTGAGCGATGTTGTGTTGTGTACCTGGTAATCGTCTGTTCCATTGTATCAACACCAGCTTTATATTTGCTATAGTACATTATTGTATGTGTGTCGTTTCTTTTTACCATCGTCATTAACAGCCATATGTACATGCATTGTTGATAGTGGAATTGGTAAGGGTCCAAGGAGGCAGTTAGGGTGACTTTTTTTCAAAGAAATATGTCTTAAGGAGGTTATGGATTTTCATAATTTGTGTGTTAAATCCACAACCTTCCTGCATTCCACTCTTCATCTTCACACTTCACCATCATTGTTCATTCATTGTAAATCCTTATAGAAATAATCTTTCCAATTAAAAAAAAATGTTGGGATAGTAAGAAAGCTTGGAATCTTTATCTTCCTTCAATATTAAATATTTTTTATCTTGGCTTTGTGGAAGATGGATTACAATAAAATGGGTATATTCCTAAAAAAAAAACATTTGAAAGATAGTTAAAGCCTAGCTTTTGTAGAATCCATTATGATAGTAACACAATATATAGACATAGCATTCAGTAGAAAATATATTTATTATTCCACTAGTTCTGCTACACTTCATTTGTCCTGAAGATGCTGCTGTGTAGCACAACTATTTGTGCTAATTTACATTGGAAAGGGCATCCTTGTATGCATTTTTCTCCCCAGATTCCTTCTCAGAAACTAGTTACAATGCCTAGTATGGTGTAGGTCTAAAATTACTTGAAATTAGTTACGAATTAGTTCTTCTTTAATCAAGTTCATTTACTCAATTTAAATATCCCCTTCATGCCAAAATTGCCTCTTCGGGTTGTGATGGAATAAAAATGTTAAGGTTAAATTGTTGCCATTGCATGCAATTTTCATGTAAATAGTGAAAAAATTTAAATGAAGGAGGAGTTTTAACTCTATACAAAGCAATAGATCTTAATGTTAGTCAATTGACTACTGTCCTTGGTGGTTGGCGGTCTATCTCTTTGATTTTTATATTATTAATCTTGCCAAAACAATTTTAGGTTGAAATCTGCTGAGCAGTGTATAGTTACTCATAGTTAATTTTGCTTCTTACTCTTTATTCAACCTGATTGCTGTGTCTCAGCTAATATAAATGCCAGGTTAAATAGATGTCAGCTCAAGGATTTGTGAAATTTACATTTGTAAACTCTTTTCATTGCAGATCTTGTGATGGATATTCTAAAAGACTTGCTACATTCATGTGTGATATTTTTGCTAGTTCTGTAGTTTCTTTTCAATTGAGTTGCGCATCTAAATGTGTGGAGTGAAATAAAAAGGAAACGTACTATTTTGAATGTTTCCTTCCTTCATGTGTTCGTTATCAAATTCAAGTTGCTCGCTGTGGATTAAATTGTTTCCGCAACGACTTTAATCATTAATTACTTCTCCTCTTGCAATTAGGCTGGACAGCACATGGGTGCACAGCAACCCCATCAGCAGCCTCATCCGACATCGCCACACCATCCGCACCACGCACAGCACCCATCCCCTTCGGGCCCCCCCTACGGAGGGCATCACCCACAGCATGTTGGTCCTGGAGGTCCACCCCCTCCTCCTCCACATGGTCCCCACCCTTCTATGCATCCTCACCATCAACCCTATGGGCAACACATGCATCTCCCACCAGTAAGTTTACTTCACCATTCTATGGCATAGTCATCAAGATCATGCTTGTTATGTTGCAAAAATTACATGTTGTAAATAAATGCAATAACTTAGAATTTTAGGCCTCTTTTGGTAAATGTATCTTGTTTCAATGCATATGCATATTTTATATGTATGCATGTTTCTTAGTCCAAATGCTTTGTTTGCTATTGTGGTGTTTTTATTTCTTGTAAAAATTGGTTTTTGCTTTGCGATGGCATTCATATTAGTTTTCAGCATTTCCCCTGGAAATAGTGGTGGGTCTCTGATTAATGATATTATTCCTTTCTAATGAGCTAATTGTATTGTGAAGTATGGTAAAAGAAACTCTAAAATATTTTATGTAATGTACTTAGGGTAATCTGTATGGCTATTATATATTATCTATATCAATTTGAATGTTGAAATTTATATGGCATAATTGCCAACAAACTGTTGGGAAAATTAGATAACATGGCGAATCATCAATCTATAATGCATATTTAATAAGTTATTGCCATTACATGAACACATCCCAGCGAATTACTACTGATTACTCCTGAACTTGTATCACCTGATGCTTAAGCAACCAACAAATTGCCCATTCTGTACACTTGAGGCCAGGCCCTCAACCAATTTTTTACATTTGCTTTGTGTACATATTTTGGATGCATAAATTATTTCACTTGGTAGTATCTATAGCTATGGTACCACAACTGGTAAGTTCTCTGGAAGTGAGAAATTTAGCATTGTTTTTACATCGCTGAGGCTTATTTTAAAGTGAAATTAGTAGAAAAGGCAAACCGCTTTGGCGTAGCATCTTCGCCCTTGAGTAGTACTCTTATCTACCTGAATCATTGAGTAACCAGCTGTAGAGTGCCTGGCATTGTGCTGTACAGTGGGCACACTTTTATAAAGAGTTTTGGTTCTGCCAACACAGGGTATGTTGCTGTATTCGATCCATTGCTGCTCCATATGAAGGTGCTCTTTCACTTCTATGAAATGAGGCAGCAATGCTTTGGCTTTTGACTGCCTTAGAGTTTAAGGGGAGAGAGAGTAGCCTCCCCAGCAGAGAGCTTGAGTGCTATTGGAAGCTCTCTGGCTTATTTCAGGGGAGTCAGTTGACTGCTGAGCTAAGGGGGGGGGGGAGAGTAGAGTAAAGGCAGAGAAGGTGGTCTGAGGGAGAAAGGAGAGGAGATAAATTGTAGTCTCAGCTAGTGAAAACAACCTTTTATATGCAGAGAAAAATGTGAGTGACCTCATGCTGAAAGTGTAAGATGTATCCCCAATAAATACGAATTGACAAATGAGGATGCTGGAGAAAGAACTCCTGTTTCACTGGTACATTGACTGGGTACTGGACGTGGGTACTTTTCCAAATTATTTATTTAATAAATGCAACCAGTTTTCTCGTAACTTGGCATCTTCAGTCAGAGGAAAGAGCTATAACCAGACAAAAGGAGAAGGCCAGTGGAAGCCTTCATCAGTCACTTTTGGATCTAGAATCCCTCTGAAGATTTGGGCAATTCAGGAAATATAAGCATTATAATGCATGTGGTAACAATATGAACAATCATTTCATCTATGAAAAAGCCATACAATTGACTGATGGGGGATTTTGCACTTTTTACCATATTCCAGAGGAGATAGAAGCATTGCTCACTAGCTTAGAGCTAACACTGTGTGTAGGTGCAACCATTCTTGAAGGTTTCATCTTTCAAATAAAAATATGTACTCTATTTTGCGAAGTAGACAGGTGAATGAACTCCTCCCTCTGAGGGTTTGAAAGAAAAAAAGAATGTGCTGGTAAATAAAAGCTCCACAAGGAGGCATGTGGGGTCTGAAAAGACAAAAGCAGAAAAATATTTTTTTTTACGAGAAACATATTAAATATTATATCAGAATTTTTAAATATACTTAGGTGTGCAAGAATCTTGGGAGGTCCTGAAGAAATCAACTTACTAAATGTTATGACAAGAAAATAAGCCTTCATTTAACCCATGGGATCATTGAAGACCTAATATGAGTATGTGAGGTATATATATATATACCTCACATACTCATATTAGGTCTTCAATGCCTTCAATAAGTCCATATATATATATATATATAAAATCAACTTACTTATATATATATATATAAGAAATATATATAATCAACTTACTTATATATATATATATATATATATATATATATATATATATATATATATATATATATATATATATATATAAGTAAGTTGATTATATATATATATATATTAGTAAGTTGATTATATATATATATAAGTAAGTTTATATATATATAAGTAAGTTTATATATATATTAGTAAGTTGATTTTTTATATATATATATATATATATATATATATATATATATATATATATATATATATATATATATATATATATATATATATATATATATATATATATATATATATATATATATATATATATATATACTGTAGAACTTTGCTTAACAATCACCGTGCACAGAGCAAAATTATTGGCCCCAGAAACAACTCGCTTGACGGTGACATGTCGCATAACAAGGGACATGGAGATAGGAATTGCCGGATTCATTGCATGCCTGCTACTACAGTTTGTCTTTAGTACTCATTCTGTTGGCATCTTAGTGTCACTAGCGATCACCTATTTTGCCTAACTTGTGTTCACACATATTATTAGTGATTTTTTTGTGCAAAGTTTAATGATAATAGTGTGAGTGGTTAACCCCAAAGAAAAATCCATAAGGAGAAAGCCATAAGAGAACAAAAATAAAAAAATAGCTGTAACATTAAAAGTAAAATCATTGAAAATTGGGAATAAGATGTGAACTTGGCTGATGTAGTATGCACATATACAATCAGTCAACATAAACAATTGGCCTTGTCCACAAGAACACAGACAAGACTAAGGAGATGGATGCTTCCAATTGAGTGACCAGAGTATCTACAAAATGGTTATGTATTCTCAATGATGTTGAAAGGTTGCTTCTCATATGCACAGACAAATTGCAATGCGACCCCATAAACGAGAATATAATATGTAAGAAGGGGAAAATGATTTTTGCCGACCTGGTTAATAAGATTTTGTTGACCTGGTCTGGATCATCAACAGTCGAACAAATATTTAAGGTGAGCTGTGTGTGGTCGAGAATTAAAAAGAAGAACCATTACTAAGGTGTTGTGAGGCATGGTGAAGCAGCTAGCTCTGAGTCAAAGGCAGCAGAGAACTTATTCGGTGACTTCAAAAAGCTCATAGATTCTGAGGGTTACTTGTCACTACATGTTTTTCATTGTGACAAGATTTTCTCTTTGGGAAGAAGATGCTGCAGCAAACCTATATTTGTTTACATTACAGTAGAAGAGAGTGCATTGCCCGACCACAAGGCAATGAAAGGCCGTCTCACACTGCTATTTTGTACAAATGCGAGCAGTGATTTGAGAATCAAGCTCCTGCTTGTTTACCATTCAGGAACTCCACGAGCCTTCAGGAGATGTTGAGTCTAAAACAGCTGCCTAAAGGAGTTGTGGAGGTCATAAGAAACTTTTCATCGTACCATACATACAAAGCATTGCCCTAATAAGGCAGTGGCAGTGCGCACCATAAATTTATTTAACAATGATTCAGAGTCCCAATGTTACCGAATTTTAAAGCCTCAGCAAAAACTAATGGCTCTGTACAGCTTTCTAGAAAAAAGGAATTAGTTACTTATCACAAATAATTAACAATTTATTTTGATTCTTTTTTGCTTTTACAAATCAAGTTCACATTCCTGGTTGCTTGAATCCGTGATAGAAGAAAAACTGAATGTAATCCACGATCCTAAGCAATGTATTTGGCATGGAATGCATTATCGTATGTAACTTTAATTTATATGCATAGAGTTGTTTCACCAAACAAGTGTTTCCCTTAATGAGAAAGATCTAGAAATGGTTTGCACTCATATTATGTGGTTCCTCTGTATTATATTTTATAAATATCTATTCCTTGAGGGTGAAATGAATTCAGTATTTGCCTTAATAAGGAAAATGACCTGGGGCAATAAGGTATCTATGTGACCATATTCAAAAAGCTCAGAAACTCCTTAATGATGTTTGATAGGTGTTTCATGGCAAATTCAAGAAATGGTGAATTGAATAAGGAGATTGAATCATTACTCTAAGCAATGTTTCTAAACCAATGCTAACAGCCTAATTCATTCATAGTTCAATCAGAAAAATGAAATGATGCTCCATGGAAATTCGTGTAAATTTTTTCATAAATAGTTACTTAAAATCTTCCACGTTTATTTGATAATATTTTAGGGATTACATCTCTGTCTTATGTTGAAATATGGCCAAAACAGTCACTTCCTATGTGTGGATTTTGCCCGAAATCTGGTCAGTTTATCATCTCATATTAAAAATTTTAAGTATCTAATTTTATGCTGCTTAATTTATTAGCTTTCAGGGTATCTAACTCATTTAATATCTAGAAATGCATGCAGGCACACAAACACTGACGTTGAGGACAGTGTTCAAAATATTTCCAGCAGACTTTAAATTGTGTATTTTCATTGTATTCCCAAGTCAATTTTTTCTAGAAATTATTACTTCCCCTATCCTATCTATGAAGAAAGTAAATATGGAGGGTCTAATTTATTCTTATTTATTATCTAAATTGTGGAATGCGAGAGGAAGCTTGTGTTGCTGACAGTAATTACTTTTATGCGGAGTACTTGTCTAGGGATAATGATTTTAGATCAACTGATCTTTGGATCCATTTTAAGTGATTACTCGGTGTTTAAGGGAAAATTTATTTGGGAAGAGATTTAAAACTCTGTCATCTAGTTTTTGATTGAATATTATTCCAAACTTTGAACAGGATTATTTGGTCCAAAATTGAACCATGTTTTTATTCCTTATGTTAAATACAAATTTTCGTGTTTTTTAATTTAATAATGCCTAGCTAAATGTCCACATTCATTAATGCACTCATGCAGTATCATTAATACACACACACACACACAGATGTCAGTTACATCTGTAGTATTATGTATGCCACGTATATAGAGGAGGTTCAATTCCTTCAATTCTAAAATTAGTGTCTGTATTGTATTTATATCTTAGAAAAGCGTATACATTTAGCACTGATGGGAATGCTTTCCTGGCATTAAATTGTATCCAGTTTTCATTCATCTCCAATTATTTCAACAGAGTGGAGGATATGTTGGCCAGGGTGGAATGCCTCCTCAAGATAACCTCAGTGCTCTGCAACGTGCCATTGATTCAATGGAAGAGAAAGGTCTTCAAGAAGATCCTCGATATTCTCAGCTCTTGGCCCTTCGTGCTCGCCAAGGGCCTTCGCCCTCTCATGCTGCGTCATCACCCTCTCCATCACCAGCAGTTGGGGGTGGGTCGATGGCACCGGAACACCCGGGGCAACCAATGGTCCATGGTCACCACCCGCACCCATCCTCCCATGGGCCACCCCATGGGTCTCATCCTCCAGGCCCTCCCCACCCACATATGCCCCCACACCCGTCACAGCATCCCCCCCACGGGCACCACATGCCACCCCATGTCCCATCCCATGGGCCACCTCCCGGACCACATGGCCCTCCACATGGTCCACCTCCCCATGGGCCCCATGTGCCACCTCATGGTTCTCCTCATGGTCATGTTCCTCCGCATGGTCCTCCCCATGGCCCACCACATGGGCCTCCTCATGGCCCACCTCATGGCCCCCCTCATGGTCAACCACATGGACCTCCCCATGGTCCGCATGTTCCACCCCACGGACCCCCCCATGCTCCTCCACATGGGCCCCCACATGGTCCTCCTCATGGACCCCCTCATGGACCACAGCATGGACCACATGGGCCACCTCATGGGCCCCCTCATGGACCTCCAAGGACTCATGTGCAGGTTTGGATTTCACCTTATTTTGCATTATGATTATGTTTATATTTGATTAACAGAGCTGAACCCTTCATTCCCTTTAATAATGAGTTTTTAATGATGATGTTTCTTTTACCCACTGATGTAATGGTCATTTGCTGCGTAAAAAAGTATGAAGTGTTATTTTTAAGAAATGAAAAGCACCCTAACAATGCAAATTATGTGATGAAAATTGCATTTAAGATGTGGAATATTACAAAAGTGATTTCCATTGTTTATGATACATGATACCAAAAAGTTACCATGTTTACAATCAATTTCACTTTAAGTAATTGTGAGTAAATTACTTTAAAGCAGTAGGATGAACTTGTCTAATGATCCAATGTTCTAAATGCCAACTTTCATTCAAGAGGGGAAGAAACGGGAGTGGATAGGAAGGAAGGGAAATATCTCTTGCTTGACTGAGGGAATCTGCCCTTTGGATGGCTGGATGCTTGTTAATTAACAGCTCTATTGTCTCATTTATCATGATGAATCATGAAGCTGAATCCCATAATTTGAACAACTACTTTTTTTTGTATAGATAATAGAAACACCGAAATGTCACAATTAACATTTATTGCAGATCATGGTTTTGCCACTTTGTTGCTTCATCAGATCATTTAAATATTAATTGTGGCACATTGCTGTGTTTCTATTATCTTTACAATGGAGTAATTTCAGCAAGCAACAGCAAAAATGGTGTCATACAATTTTTATGTATTGAAGATCGTGATTTACTTGATGAATAAAATATAATTTAACCTGATTCAAGTCCAATTCTGAAGCATATAATTTCCAAGGGTTAGGATAATCTTCATAATGGCACATTGCCGATATACAAAACCCTAGAGGGTTCAGGAAAACTGCTCTTTAATCGACTTCCTGAAGAGTTAAAACAAATACTCCCTAAGAAAATAAATTTAAAAAAATGATTAAAGATTTCTTTGTAAATGATTTTTTTATAGTGTCCAAGAGTACTTACATAGAGCCAATGCTGGGAAATCTGTTTTTGAAATCTTTAATGCCCTTATATTTTTTCTACATTATTATTCCTATGAATTTGTGTATATGTAACTCTAATGTACCTGTAAATGTAATTGAATCTTAACAAAACCTATACAATTATGTATTATTCTATGGCGAATAATCCAAATCTATTTATCTATCTATCTATCTCTGTGATGTACCACAATTTCTTTTATTTCATAGAGTTTTGGTATGCAGAGTGATGGTATGCAGGGTCCAGGAGCTGGTGGGCCGATGATGCCTCAGCAAGGGCAGCAACAGCAAGGAGGCCAAAGTCAAGGCCCTATGGGACCCAAACCACCACAGCAACCTGGAATGCCTCCGCAGCAAGGTCAGGGCCAAGGACTACAGCATGCATTCAGCGGAGCTCAGCTCCAGCAACTTCGTGTGCAAATAATGGCCTATCGATTATTAGCTCGTAATCAGCCATTGTCTCAGCAGCTGGCTCTTGCAGTACAGGTAAGTTGACATGGTAAATCTCACCTTTTCATTAAAAAGAAAAAAATGTTTCTTTCCCTAAAATTGCACTAAAATAAGTTTTTGATTGTTTAATTATATCCTAGGAAAACCCTTGTAGTGTACCCATTAGTTGCAAGTTGCTTTTCAATTTATCATCAGCGTCACAGACTTAATCAATGAAATCATAAGAACCTTTCCCGAAAAGAAACCAGGATTTTTTTAATTCATTTTTTCTTTCTCTCTCCCCTGTCTGACTGATTATGAATTGCCCTCCCATTGGATGGCCAAGAAAGGATTGTGCTGAATTGACGATAAAACAATTTGGATTAAGTATAGTATCAAATTTAGTTAATTGAAATTTCTTTATTAATTCCAATTTAATAATGGTATTGGGTGGTAGAGGCTTTTCTTTAGTTTTATATTAAAATGACACCTACAGTAAGAAATAAAACAATTATATTTACAAGATTACAGTGTGATTACGGGTGTATTAAATGAGTGATTTGAAATACAATTCCTACTTATGCCGAAATACAATTACAGTCATGCCTTATTTAGAAAGGATATGTTCCAGAGAGTCTCTGCATGGGGTGAGAGCAGAGAACATGTGGAAAGGGGATCAGGATGGTGCGGTGGCTAACGTACTGGCTTCCCACCAAAGTGTCCAGGTTCAAATCCTGGAGACAGCAGATCTTTTTCAGTGGTATCCTGATCTCCAGTTAAGGTGCTTTGTGGAGAGCTTTTTAAGTTAGTACGCCATCTGTTGGTTGGAACATTCAACTGCAGACCCCTTGGTGCCTTTGGTAAAGAGTAGGCTAATGCCGATGCCGAGTTTCTCTCCACCCTTCATCCTTTCCTGTCCATGCATAAGATGCAAATGACCTTAGGTGTGTCGGTCATCTCCCCTTGAACTACTACTACTAACATGCAGAAAATAGGGATGCATACTCCCATGTACACCAAGAAGTCATTAATGGAACCTAGTTCAATCAAACTTATTCCATTTTAAAAGCTTTCTTAAGTATTTTCCTTTTATATTTTGAGTAGTGTTAAAATCACTAACAAGTAACTCAGTCAATCAAACTTTTGTGGCTCTTAAAAAATGGTTAGATGTGATTAGGTCAACTGTTGCCATTATTTAATTATTATAAAGTTGAAAAGTTAAACATTTCCGCTTGATTCCTGCTTCCTACTTTTGTGGGGGTCTTTCTCCCTAATTATGTATCATACTTGCATGCAATTTATCTGTTCATTTTATGCAGGAAATTCACTTTTCATTTTACCAAGTCCAGAATTGTGCTCAACAACAGTGAGGGAAATAATTTAAAATTGCAAAAATATCTGAAAAGTCATTGTTATTAGCAGATAAATTTCCAAACAAATCAATATTTTGCAAAGAGTCTACTTGTAAATCAGCACTTGGAGACCTGTGGCTAAGGAACTTGATTTACCATTTGAACATTTAACACAATGGTAAAATAATGGAAAATTGTCGGAAAGGATATAAAGGAATGCAGCCCTATGTTCAAAAGGCATTAATATGTCAAAGACACCAGGCATGATGAACTTGAAGGAATATTGACAGCTGTTTCAATCATCCTTAGCTGCACGTGTACCAATTAACAGTTTCTTTAAAGAAAAGGCTCTACATGTTACAGCAAATTTAAAAAAATGAATTCTTCAAAGCATTAAATGGCTGGATTGATCATTTCAAAATTCAATATTTTATAATATCTTTTAAACCATCTGTTGTGCTTCTAAAAGTATATAAATTTAACAGTTTCTAACCAGAAGTGCACAGCTCTTTATAATCATGTTGATGACTATTTTCTTTCATTATATTTATCTATTATTATGTATTTTATTATTATCTTAGGTAAGTGCTCACTTTTATCTTGCATCTTTCTACTTCAGCAATTACTTCACAGGCTTAAGTAAAAAGAAATGATGTCTTATAGGTACATGCATGCATTGCTTGTTTGTTCAAAGAACATACTATATTTATGTCCTGGTAGCGATAGCAGTTTTGACTGCAATTATTTTAACTTCATTTATTTGTCATGATTCAGGGGCTCATAACTTATTAGGTAAATAACATAGGGCAATTGGTTATAATTTTACATCAATTTACCCCAAATTAAGAGTACCCTAATTTACATTTTCCCACTATTTACATTTTTCGTCCACTATAATATGGTGTAAAAGAGATGTTTAATTGTATGCACTTCCCATATTTCTATTTTATTTAAATGCATTTATCACTTTTCAGTGCAGTGTTTCACAAATCATTTTCTGAATGATGTTAACACATCTAGGCTGAATAATACAAGAATTGCCTTCCATAACATACATTTTCCTAAACTGTGAGATTCATATGCATCCAAATGAGAGCAGCATCTTAGATAAGGCTTTTCCATGTAAGCCTTCATAAATGTTAACACACATTTTGGAATTAATTGTGAACTTTCATGGCATTCTGTGAACAAAATGAATAGGTTTGCGCATTGATTGCCATGTTCAGAATCTGCCAGGGATTTGTTTACACATCGTAAGTATACACTTCAAAATAAATGACCTTATACATCCATGTATGGTGATGTATTTTCCTTCTAGGGCAAGAGAATGATGGGTGACCCAAATGCTCCCGGTCAGCAGCAACCACAGCAGGGAATGCATCAACCAGGTGTTCCCACCAGTGTGCCCGTGGCAGGTCCGGGTGGAGATCGTGGGCCGCAGTTTGCAAGAGGTGGATCTGTTCCAGGGGGACCTCCAATGCATCACCCTGGCCAACCAAATGGACCACCACCGTCAATGCCTCAGTCACCTGTTTCTGTCCAGCAGCAACATTCCCCCTCCCCTGGACAGCAGCCTGGTCCCTCAGAGTCAGGTGAGCCTCCAGATTAGGTCGTTCGTTGTAATTTGCCAATAGTGAACTTTTAGTCAGGATGTGCTGGTACTAGTGATAAAACATGGCACTCTGGGGCGAAGAATTCTACAAAAATCATTGAGTTGCAAGGGAAAGGTCGTGGTTCTCAATGAAACTTAATTAATATATATTCTCTTGTCCCTGTTCATGGCAATAAGCCATTATGGGAGTAGATACTCTATAGTATATGAGAAATTCACATATTTTGTAAAAACTGGGAACAACCTTCATTTTCTCACATACTTCATCCACCTTGCATATTCTGGTCATGTCTAGGACTGAAGTTGCATGCTTCATTGTTTCATGGTCCCTATCGGGATCCTTTTTCAGATTTTTTGACTCTATTTTTACTTAAATCTGTGGTGGAACTTTTATTTTTATACTCCAGGGTAATTTTATTTTTCCACCCGATGATTACAATGACAAATTACTAAAATGAAAATTACAGTTTCCTCTTTAGATGAATTATTGGCATAATTCTGAAAGTACAAATCTCTCTTCAGTGATAGTTTCGATGTCAAGTCGTCATTGATTGGTATGCGAGCCATGTCATATATTTGGCTGAAATGTTAATCCCAATAATTGCTAATTAATCAGCTTGGTAATTTTTGTCGTGTTCATCTGGATAGGAATGTTCGGACTTTTGCATTGTGCAATTGAATGTTCCCGATGTGACATTAATTATTTTACTTGAAGGTTATGATAGATGTCAAATGAATGGAATTACCTGAAGAAGGTATATTAGCTATGCACTCTCATCTGTGAATCATTTATCCTCAAGGGTTGGCTGGACCATGAACCTATGATCAGAAGAAATTTCTTTTCACTAGCATTGGGGGTTAAGAATATTTTCTAAGTACATGAAATGCAGACAATTGAAATTTTCCATGTTTGGTGACATCGTGTACGTATTATTTGTAAAGTCTAATATCCTCATTCAGGTCTTCGTTTTCACTATGGCAATTATAGCCCAAATAAATTTGTTTAAATAAATAAAAGTACCTGTTTTTCTTGAGTTACTCCCGTATTTTTGTACTTCATCAGTGATCTTCATAATTAGCAACATGTAATAGATAATCATAGTGATAATATATTGGTGTATAGGTAATTTTATCCATGTCTTTAGTGGTTAATCTAGTTAGTCTAGTTAAGAGTAAGGGTTAATTTGGAGTAGTAGGCTTGGTGTATAGAATCAATTGACTGACTGAATCATCAGTCAAGACCCAATATTTCTGATTATGTCATCATTGCAATTGTTTAATTGGAAATTGCAGGTGCAGCACCTAGTGGTGGGGGCAGCACAGTAGGAGGGGCCATGATGCAGCATCCAATGCGGCCCCCTGGCCCCCCTGGTGGTCAGCCCCCGACTCAGTCACCAATGACAGGTCAAATGGCCCCATCCACAGGCCCTCCACCTGCTGGCCCTCCCCAAGGTCCTCATCCACATCCTCAGCAGCAGCAAGCTCAGCAACTGCAAAACCAACAGGTACATTCCGTCATTTTTTTTGCCAACACATGGATTTACCTTATTGTAAGTGTGCTTCTAACATGTGGTGGAAGTAGGCACTTCATAGTAGGATGCCACAGGTGTTCAGGAGAGTGTCGAATGAGATTTTTGGGATTTGTTTTCATGCAATTTCACTTTCGAGTGCAATGGATATTGCATATAATGGGGAAGAAAAACAATAGGCTGATCTGGATGGTGTATGAGAACAAAGTATGAGAACACAACATTGTATCTCGTAATGAGATAAATTTGAATGATAAATTATGATTTGCCTATCCTTTTCTCATACATTATCGTGAATGGTTGTGAAAAATGTAAACTCTAAGCAAATAATCTTAATAGTCACTGAAGCATCAGATGAATACCCGTATTCCATGTGGGCTCTTCCTGGTAAAAGTGACAATATGGTGTCTCTGCCATTCTGAGTAGCAGTTTTGGTTGTGAAAGTATCCATGGTGGAAGGGGGCAAACCCAAGGAGTTTCATGAATGTATATTGTTCCTCTCTAAAAATGGGTCAAGCATTGCATACATAAAATTTGATGTGAATTTATTCAGAAATTAACGTTGTAAGTAGCTTTTTAGTGGGTTAACTGTTACGTTTGAGAAACTTATTCTACTAGAGCAGCCTGTCTAGTAGTTCATGCACATATGAAAATGATTGGTCAGTAGTTGATAATGAGTCAACTCATTATCATTTGGTTATATGCCAGTAATGTCTTTGACTACTTTTTTGAGTTGAAATATACCACAATTTATGCTTTTTGTCATTAGGTGAAGTCTATGATGTCTCAAAAAATGTGTAAAAAAACTTTGTCTTAAAGCATCACATTACTTTGGGGATCCGATGGCATTTATGCTTTGTAATAGGTTCAAATGTCAATGAAATTATCTCTTTGAATGAATATGGCTTAATCTTCGTTGAGTAATTAGTTAATGGATCATAGCATTTTTCATATCACTGTGTATAGTGCCTTGTGACAAGTGTGTGGTTGTGTTTTTTGTTGTAAAAATACAATTAAAAATAATAATTCTTTTGTTGCATAATTCTAGCAACCCCAGCAAGGTCCAATGATGCAACCTCCCCAACAAGGAAGGCCAACACCGCCGCCTCCGGTGCCAACACCTCCCCCTACCTCCCAAGCTCAGCAGCCACAGCAGCGGATGGGATCGTCCCCAAGAGATGTAAGTTTCACACGATTCCATATTCATTACTGGAGTATTAATTGTGGTATAAGTGGTTACCTAGTATAAGAATTAGATTGGAGGTTAGTATCTTCATTCAAGTGCTCCTATATCATTAGATGGTTGAAATACAGCATCTAAATGTCTCAAGCATGGCAAATATCTCTGCAGCCGGCAAAACATCATGATATCGCTCTATGAGAAGTATACCTTAATGCTCCATTAAGTTTCAATATTTTGTTGTGAAAAATAGCGTCTAGGGTATGCTACCTTTGATCACATCTCTTCAAACGGCCATAATGCCTTGTAATACTTTATAAGTGCAATAAGTTAAATATGGACAGTTAGAGGTGAAAAAAGGATGTAAAAACATAAGAACGTTGTTTCTTCATGGTCAGATATGTTACAATGCAACAATTTCAGAGTGTAAAAATCATTCGCCTTGACTGGGATTCGAACCCAGATCCCTCAATATCCGGTCGAGTGCTTTAGCCACTTAAGCTACCGAGGCATCCTCTTAAACTCTGAAAATTTTTAAGAGGACGCCTCGGTAGCTTAAGTGGCTAAAGCACTCGACCGGATATTGAGGGATCTGGGTTCGAATCCCAGTCAAGGCGAATGATTTTTACACTCTGAAATTGTTGCATTGAAATGCACATTAGCGGATGACTCCGTTAAAAGTTACTGTTGCGGCATCTCCCGCAGTTTCTTTGGAATTTGTCAGATATGTTATACATGGTAGCATGTAAAACTGAATCCAAAATAATAATTAACAATGATTTATATATGTTCCATGTCATTTTGAATCAAATTACTGTTTCCAGATAGATTAACTAGTTGAATTTTTATCTAGTTTATCTTTTCGTGAACATTGCCGATGCAGACTGTATCTGTCTGTCAGACTTAGGCTATTGAACTTTGTGGAACATCTTCCACTGTCAAAACAAAAATATTAGGAATGCAATTTATTGAATCGATACTCTTATGACTTGGATGTGCCTCTTAACTGCCAAACATATTGGTATTATTATTTTGTTGTTTGTGATTTTTTTAACTAATACTTCTTTCATATAAAGTTACTATTTCTAGTTAAATGCCTCTGTAAGTAATCATTTTTGTTGTTATCATGCAGGATTTGTGCTTTTCCCCTGAAATTACCCGTTGGAGTTAATATGATATTTATATTAGGTATGAGGTCAGGACTAATTAGGTTTTTTGAGCCATACTGAATTATTAATTCAAAATTCAGTTGAATCCTTTCATGACATCGTTAAATCTTGAATCATTGCTTTTCTTGTCGAATATGCACGGCCCCTTGCTCAGCAAGGTCCGGGTGTTTGCTCACACAAGTCCACCTCTCTCTCTCTCTCTCTGAAGAAGCTAGATCCAGCGGACATGACTTTATTATTCTGTATTAAGTAAATAAGTAAAATATTGAGTCACTCATCATACATATAGGCCTGTACAAGCCTGCTTGCATAATACCTACCCTAGGAAACCTACATAATGTGCTTAATGTTTGTGTATATTATCAGTTAAAGGGTGAATTGTCCAAAGTTACATAAAGCCAAAGAAAATTGATTTGTGATAATTAGCACTTCAGGGCATATTTTGACTCCGTGATATTTCGAAGGGTTTTTATTTTCTTCTATAAGCTCTGTTCTATGAGCTTCACTTGTGAGGGACAAAAATAAAATGCTTCTTCTTCGAACAAAGTGTAAAAGAGGGATTTCACTTCAATAGTAACGTGTAATTCATAAAAAAAATGCTTCTTAAAATAACTTGAGCCACCCTTAAGTAGTCTGATATATTGTTTGTCAGCAGAATGAACATTTGAGCTTACAGTAAACTCTTGATAATCTCTGTGCAAGTTATCCATTCAGCAGATTATCCAAATTTGCATATTTTCCATTTTGCAGATTATCCGTGCTATTTTCATCCTAGCGCGTCAAAATTTAAATAAAATTGCAATCCTGAAGATAATTGAATGCTGTTAAATTTAGATATACTTTTTCCAAACAAACTTTCGAAATACCTTGGGTTTCTTAAATGTTTTTTTAAGTCACAACATCAATAGTTGTCAATAGCGTTTAATGTTTTAATTTAAACATTCTTGTGCTATCAGTGCTTTCCCATTATTGTTTCCCTTGCATTCATTTAGCCCTGAGAATTTCATATTCTCCTTTACGGTGAGCAAATAAACAGCTTTACTATGTAGTAAATCAGTCATTGTCTACCAACGCTTAATTATTTAAATCATTATATCATATGACGATTATGAATCCTTATCAGCGATCCTTTGTCAATATTCATCTTTCGCCAGTCTTTTATTTTTCCTGGCTACGTGATTGGTTTTGTTTTCTGAGGAAAATTCACTTAATGATTGTTCTGTGTTCTTGTAAAACTATAATTCCACCCTGATAAAAATAGCTGGAAAATAGAAAAGATGTACATTTCATTGCTAAAGAAGTCCAATTAACCTCATGGAATGAAAAAGGAGAGTCTCCGTATGAATCCTATATATCACAACCATGTTTTCTGCATATTACATTTATCTGTGTTTTTTAATTATCCATACTTTGCCATGAATCCACTGGCACGGATCATTGAGAGTTTACTGTGCACAATGGTCATGTTTTCCTGTATCTCTAAATTAGTCTTAGGTTGCAATTACAGAAAAATGTTCCTACCTTTTTCAATCTTGGTGAGAAGGATTAGAAAAATGTGCCTATACTATAGAAATGAGTTAATATAATGTCAAGGTTTTTTTCCTGTATTATTCCCAGCTATTATGCCTCATAACATATCATTATGATCGTCCACATACGGACTGTGATTTTATTTTGCCTTTCACAGCCAAAGTTCGGGTGATTACTGGACATGCTATTTTGAAGGCAGATAGATGTTTTGGGGTACTTATCACAAATTTCCTTTGAAATTTTTATTTGTAATCTTGAAAAGCACCATTCATACTTCCCAATAGAGAGAGAGAGTTTGGAGAGAATTTGCCTGGCAAATAAAATAATATGCATATGAAGCCAGTAAATCTTTTTTTCAGTGAATTCATTTCGCTCAGATCTTTCACATCCCTCCCATACATATTATGAAGTGGAAGTGTTATGGCTGTGGTATTCAAATGTGCCTTAATGGGAACAATTCACAATTTGGTAAGATAGGAAAGGAAAAAGGAGAGAGAACATGGAAATGATGAAAAGAGAATGAGACTGATTCTGGGAAAACAACTAGTGTGAACCAGGATTTTAACCTGTGGTCTGAACTCTTTGTGGTTGATCACAGAAACCAGTCTGGCTATCCTGAGAGTGATAAGAATGACACTAACAGAAAGGTTTTTATGCATTGAAAGTGCTATGGCTTCCTGGCCAAAGTGACAGTAGATCTGGCCTGTACATTATCATCCTTTTTATGTAACGCAGGAGCATTTTGAAAACTCAGTAGAGAATAATGCCAAAGAAAAGCAGTGTTCCCTTTCCATTTCCTTTCATGTGAATCTTACCTGTATGTAAATATTTGAGTCTACAAATGCCATAATGCTGTGTAGCACTGAATGACAAAGGTTATTCTTGTATTAAGTGGGAAATCCACTTATCACTAAATATTCACTATTTATTATTATTTACATTTTTTTACAATCATTGAATTTTTATGCCACTCAAGATGCTTATTGAGAAATGTATTTATTTTTTACAAGCTGCGAAAAGAATCCACGAAGAGTGAATCCATGGTAAAAATTAATATAAGTTAACCCTGTTTTCTATGTAGTTCTAATTTTCATATCCTTCATTTTTATGTGCAGGGGAACTGAGTTAGTATATCATATTTGCATCTTGTTTTGTGCTGGAACTAGAATTGGGACAAATGGAAATTTGGATCATAACTAATTATGATATGGAGAGAGGAATTTTCTAGTAGTGATTGGGTATTTGAGTATGGAATGAAAAAGATTTGATTAAAACATACCCATTACGTAATATCAAGAGTTCTAAATGAAATTTGTATAGTGCAATGTTCAAAGTGTGGGAAAGGGATGTAGATTGCAAAAATAAACGGCATGAGATGCACATGAAGGAATAAAAATAATCAATATTTATAGGCAATAGGAAAACGTGGATTATAGGAGAGAGAAGAAAGGAAAAGGGCTGGGTGAAGTAAGGAAATCAATGTGTTAGAAAAGATGTTAACGAATTCTACTAAATGTATTGAAGTTAGCAGGATATCTATTAATGAATTGACAGCTGTTTATGATTCTGTGACACTGACCCGAGAATTTATTTTCATTCTCATGATTATTGCTCACAGAATTAATTATTAACAATTTCATAATGTGATGTTTTAAAATGATACATATAATGCTGACATCTTATTGTAATTATTCGTTAATGGTTGATTAGTTATTCTCTAGGTATGGATATCACTTACAGTAAAACCATTCTATCCAACCCAAAGGGTAATAAAAATTACAAAGAATAATTGGATAATGTAAAATGATTAAAGAATCTAGGCAAAGGAAAATGAGCAACCACAAGGGTAAAAAATTAAATCATCTTTGACCCATGCCGGGAAAAGATTTCATTTTTGTAATATATGTACATGCATACGAACTTCCATCATTGGCATATGAATTACTAGGCTGTAGAGATGTATGGGAAGAAGAGGGAAATGTTTTGTAGGAGCTATTTATTTTACTCTGCATGCTTCAATTGGAGTTCCTTATGAATCACAATCCTTTACAGAGTTATTCAATATCCATACTATTGTTGTGTGTCTGTGTCCAACGTTTCATCCATAAAATTAATGATAATATTGAGGCTCTGCCATAATTTTGAGATTTACAGACATTTTTCAGGAGGCTCTGCTTCAGATACCTTAGATACATTTCCCACTGCCTAACCACTATCAATTATTTCTTCTTCTATTGATTTTTGTAAATCTGGATCATCTTCCTTAGCATAAAGCCAGTCCTGAACATCTTTAATAGTCAAGAACATATCCTCTGCAGACTGCAAAAGTTCCTGATAATCTTCGGGTTCAAATCCTGTGCAGTGAAAATCAACCTTCTCCTTTAAAAGATATTTTTCCATGCATTTTCAATGGTGGATTGTTTCACACCTCTCCACAAGAATCAGCACAATTACAGCACATGGACTTTTGAACTGGATCTTGAATTTCTGTGCCATGAATTCCTACACCACTTGATCAATTGTTCCAGACCCCATCAAAGGAAATCTTCAAGCTTTTTATCTACTGATAACCTTAGTGTTTTCTGAGGATTCTGATTGATATTCTGGGCATTAGCATCAAACGATAGAGCAAATATCTCGATGTTTATACTTCCACTTTTTCGGATCAGCCATATTCTTTTTAGCTATCTGAAACTCTTGAACCAAATTAGGAACAGAGATTATCCCAGCTTCCAACGTCTCTAGAACCTTCACCTTATCTGCATTGCTCAGAATTATGTGCTTCATTTTAGCATCACCTTTTTTTGATGACATTTTTGTTGTTTCATTTTACTTCCAGAACTAAAAACAATTATGTGTGTGCTATAGAAGTTACCAAAGCACCTAGAAGGAGCAACTGACCATTTATCACAAAAAATGTATCATGACTATTTAGCACATGGAATTTTGATGGAAAAGTAAATTATTTGCTTCGTGTAGCATTGGTTAAACATTAATATATGCATGCATTTATACTGCTACCGGAAAGGTGATGAATTAGATGTACATGGTTTTCATTCATGTTCAGAGAAACTTGCCGGCAAAATGTCTTTTTTCTTCAAAGCACTAGAGTGTCTTGCGACTCCCATAAGAAACCATCTACAATGCATGGCCGGACTTTTTCCAAATTAGTGAGAAGTTTACTGTTTTGGAACATAACTTTTTTAAGAATTGCATTACATAAAAATTATATTGTTAAATACCATATTGACACTGCGCATATTTATTTTGGCTTTTTGTATAAATATACATAGAAATATCAAACATTAATTGCAACTGAATTAATGAATAAGAAGCGGGTAATTAAAATTTTCATTGGAATCATAGGTATAAAAACCTTGAAATGGGTACAAATGTGGAACAAAAATATAACCTGAAACTTCTGAAAAAATAAGAATTCTAAATTTGTGGAAATGCTTCTGAAGAAAATCAATACTAACATGGTTCCTCTGCATGTTAATTGTACTTCTGCCTAAGTGATAACTTGTTTTTGCTTATTATAAAATGCTAGTTCATTGTACATTTTAGTTCGCCTATTTCAATTAAGGCACTTGTATGGATAGCTTTTGATGTCAATTCATCAAGTTTGACTATCTATTTAAAATGATAAGATAATTTCCAAACTGAATTTTAGATTGATTACTGTGTTTATGGTTTATATGTGTATGTGCATGGATATATGTGTGTGTGTATGAATATGTATATATGTTCATATCTGTGCATGTATGTTTATATATGTTTATGTGTGTATATGTTTATATGTATACACACACGTAAAGGGGTATTGTCAACTTTTAAGTATTACTAAAAAATATTCAAGAAAGGAATTCAAATTTAATTTGTTATTCTTAAGACTTCTCTGCATAGTCACCTTCCAGAGTTATACGTTTCTCCCAGCATTTCTTGATTTGTCAAAGGCCATCATTGAAGAATTCAGCAGATTGTACCGAAAAGTATTGTTCCACCTCCTGAATGACATAATCAGTGTCGTCAAATCTCTGATCCTGCAGTGATTTGTTTTTAGTTTTGGGAATAAGGAAAGTAGTTAGACAAGATCGGGAGAAAATGGTGGATGTAGCAAAATTTAAAAGCAACTTCTCTTTGATTGACGGTCAGTCGTAGCCTTATCAAAATTAATAAAAATAGGGAAAATTTAGTTACTCCCTTCTTAAAAAGCTACATGCCAAAGGTAAGTAATCCAAGTCGTTAACATGACCAATGAAACAAAATATTTTCCAGTTAAGAATGGTGGAGTGGGGAATGATATGTAAATTATATATTTTTCTTCCAAAAACCTAGAAATGTAAATGTTTCTTGATTACAGCAAAATGTTAATATTTTCCTGTTCAATCAAATATTTTCATTTTTCAGATACATAGCTTGAATGTGGCTGCTAATTTTATTCTGATTACTATTTACTCCTATCCTTCATTCATCATGCACCATACTATATTTTACTTATAATTTTTCATTCTTTGAAAATTAATACTGATTTTGATTTTTTAAAATTATTTAGATTTAGCTTATATTTTTGGTCGATTTTCTTGTTATGTGTGTGTATTCATAATAGTTCTTAGTTATTAATTATGACTATTGCGACAAAAATTGATTGCTAAAAGTTTATTTTCATATTATTTATATTACATAACAGGAACTTACCATTTCAGAGTCCGTAAAGATTTCCTTTCTCAGGTTTTTTTTTAAAGCCCTTAACAGTGGAAAGCTACTAGCACCTAGATCAGAAGAAACAAATAAAGAGAAATTAAGCTTTTTAGGGAACCATTGGCTATATCAGTAAATCGGATAAATAAAATTCTTTTGATTTACGCTCTTGGGTTTTGTGTAAAGCATCAAAATCAGTCTTTGAAATGAGAAGGGAAACATTTACCTAGCAAAAATAGAAAAGGGAATTAGTATGGCAGCAAAAAAAAAAAGGATTGTGTTCAATTTTTATATTGAGTGATAAAAGTGAATAATAAAGGATGTGGTGATATTGTTTTCTTTGATTGGAGAAAATAGTTATTGGGCATTTTTCATAGAGAGTAGCACTTTTTTCAGAGTGTATATAGAGGACATTTTGTGTAGCATGTACTTAGTGAACTGTGCTCCTTTGGCTCCTCATTCATTGCTATTCTCAGCCACAAGAAAATGAAAGAAACATGCTCGTTGTATTTTTGTAGGGTTTAATCCCTTTTCTTTATCCCCTCCCTCCCTCTCTTGCAAGTTTGCCAGAGCTAAACAAGAGTTGAAGCGATACATTAGAAGGAATAAACCTCTGCTCCTATTCCCCATTGTGAATTAATGAATGGTCCCTACAATTGAATGGCATTCACTCTCCCAATCGGACATGAGTCAACCTAAGTACATACTGCCAGGGGGGCTTAAGCAATTGTGTATTGTTAATTCTTCATTTGAATTTCCATAGTTACAACATGACCATTGGTAATACACAAGTAAAGAAGAATGCAGTGCTGGCATAGAATTTAGCACACCAATGAGAATTCTATTTTGAATGAGGTGGTGGTGTTGTCTTTTTTCTGCTCATCACTTGTTGAACACTTATTATTATTATGTTATAATCAAGTTATTAGACTCTCATCCAACTTTTCCTTTTCTGCATCAGTCTGGACTTTTTGTAGGTTCATTGTCTCTTGCTTTTTCAAAATGATTTGGTTAACATATGGATTGTAGTGATTTTTAAAAAAATGATACTATTTGTCTCGCTCAATGATCAGGTTGGTTCAGGTATTTACAAATCGTTCCATGTTATGTGGTAATTGTATTAGTATTCATTTTGATGAACTCTATGTTGTCCTAAGTTACTCATGCATTCCAGTCTTCTGTTTTATGATCATCTCTACAATGTATGCTGTAGAGATGCCATCCCGATCTTTATCAGTACACTTGTTGGAGATGAACTTTGGGGAAGACTTCTTCAACTCTTACATTGGTGTAGGAAGCATTGACCACTTCTGTTGTGTGTGAGTTTATGTATTGAAATTACTGTAATTTTTTTGTCCAGTCGCAACAGCAGCCCCAGCAAGTTCCATCTCCAGCCCCTGCCCAGGCAACCCCACCTTCTCCACAGCAACCACCTCCCCCCATTGGCCCGCACCCCCCGCCGAGTCACGCCCCTCCGTCAACTCATGCACCCCCAGTGACCCACCCTCCCCCATCCTCGACCCTTGGGCCCCCTCCCTCCCATGGCCCACCCCCTCCCCACGGGCCACCCCCTCCCCATGGGCCACCTCCTCCCCATGGGCCACCTCCTCCCCATGGCCCCCCTCCGCCCCCACAGCACACCCCTGCAGCCACGCACCCACCTCCACCTCACACCACCTCCAGCCATCCTCCCTCCAGCCACCCTCCAGCATCCCACCCGCCCCCTCCTTCCCACATCACCCCTCCACACCCTCCTCCCGGGCCCCACCCCCCTCCCTCACACCCAACCACTCCGCACCCACCCTCTCAGCAGCCACCCCACCCTCCACCTCCCTCCCATCCCACCCCACCACACCCTCCAGCCACTCAGCCTCCCCACGGCCCGCCCCCTCAGTCCCACCCGCCCCCACCACCACAATCGCACCCTCCATCCCAACCCCCGCATGCCCCGCCCGCTTCAACCCCTCTGCCGCCCAGTTCCCAGGGTCCACCTCCCTCGTCTGGGCCTCCCCCCATGTCCCAGATGCACCAGCAGATGCAGGCTGCCGCCGCTGCAGCTGCTGCCGCGGCAGCCGCGGCCGCCGCAGCTCAGAACCACATGGGTCAGCAGCATCCTCCTCCTCCTCCAGTGAGTGTTTTCACTCTCACACGTCCTCTCAGTTGTCGATATTTTTTTCCAATTGCACGATTCATTTTTAAATCTTTCTGTTGAAGTAGTGATTTGCATTGGCAGTGAGGTGCATGTCTGGCATTTATTAGAGCAAATTGAGATTTCCTGTCTCTTCGTACTCTCTGATCTTATTTTCTGGTTGTATTAGTTTTTGTTGGCGTACTTGTATATCTACACGTAGTACCAATCATTTCCCAGCTTTTGCACTGTGAAGTAAGAAACTGCATTGGGCTTTGAGGTTTATCATAGTGTGATTTGAAGAATTGTAATAGATGACTTCTGCTTAAGAGATAATAAATTAATGTACCTAGGGTTATTGATTACAAATTCATGTGGTAGTAATTATTCATACAAGTCTCTCATTAAAGAAATGTGTAATCTATTTGCTATTAGCATAACTATTATGTATATATTTTGTAAGAGATTTTGCAAATGTTTTATCTGTGTTAAAAAGCTCTTGATATTCCATTTTACTTCCTATTAATCCAAAATGTCAAACTAATTTTTATATGTAACAAATTTTGTACATTTTTGCATTTAAAAAATGATTTTCTCACCTATAAACAATTGGTGTGTTCTGTTAAGGTCCCATGCATTTATTGAAATCTTTAGATTTGGGGAGGGGAATTCATTTTTCAGGAAATCTTCAAGTAAGACTAATGTAGTATATAGTGATGTTTTATTTAGTCATCAAACAATTTGATTCACAGGCTCTTCTGGAATTCAGGAGTAGAAGGTGTATGCATACCAGATCCTGCATTTTAATAGCAATTCAGACAGCTGCATATTTTTATTGAGTATGTCAATTTAAACAAAATGGAAATTGTACCACAAATATTAGTAGCGTCAGGGCTTCAACCTGGGTAAAAATTTTGCAGCTTGCTTAAATGAGCTAAAGGGTTTGCAAGAAATTGTAGTTCAGAGTAAATAAGGTTTAAGAGTAACTAAAGCTAACAAATTCTCCAATCCCATTTCATTCTTAAAACAAAATATCTCATGAAGTGACATTGATCAGATGCTAAGGAGTATGGTTTTGACCTAGGTTATTGATCCTGTATCTGTACTTCCTAGCATGGCTCCACCAGGAATTATCATCAAAGATCAAGGAAGGGAGTAATTATGTTGCACAATGATATGGACTTGTTCAAACAGAGATGGGCAGTTAGTAAGCCAACAGTTCAAAATGAACTATTCTCTCTGGTGAACTGTTCCCCGCCTTAGGCAGTTAATAGTTCATTGCGCACTCAACCCTTCTGTTCACAGTGAATACTTTGGGCACCTTTCCTCCATTTTTGTTCACCCCTAGGTTATAGCACTTTTAGATCATGTGGAATACAGTCTCTCTCTCTCCATTTAGGAGCCCGCCATGAAGCAGACCCCTGAAATTTAGAATAATTTTTAAAGACAAAGGTAATTTTAAAGATTTAATGCAGAAACATTCCAAGCATGCACAGGGAACCAAGAATATCCTATTTGTCAGCAGTGATGCATCTGCTACTTTTCTCTGTAGTTGAAGAACAAGTTGCTGTGGGAAAAAATTCAATACACTATATCTTATATGATCATGTATTACTCAATGGCACTCTTTCAATTTGCAATGACTAGAGAGCCAGCAGGAAGATGCGCTTGGCCCTATACCCCTTAACACCCAAACAGGAAAAATGCCATCACCACCAGGGTATGGTATGGTCTTTGGCGTGCGCTGGAAGGTTTGTATTGATAGAGTAGGCATGAAAGATTTTCAGTAAGTTTCATGGCATGAACAATTTTGGCTCACATCCTTCCATTACGGGCATTCTTGTTCTATAAATGTAAGTTTTTTGTGGCATTGAGCTGGTAGCAACAAGAAATTTAGTTCTCATTGAGATTTTTGAGGCCATTTATTTTTATACCAATGAGGGTTAAAATTCTTCAAAGGTTTCATTTGTTAAATATGCAAACTGACCTCTTACCCTGAGGGCCTGGGTTTGAATTATGGTGATGGCGGGATATTTCAGTGTTAAGCCACTGCCCACTTTTGGTGATATGTGGTGAGCACTTCGCAAGGGGAGGACACCATGTTCATACCCTGGGATGTTAAATTTTGGACCCCTTGACATATTTAATAAAGATCAGGGTGATGCCGACCGTGGATTTTCTATGCTGTTCCCCTATTCCCAGAAAATCCAGCTCTACTAAATTATTCCAATATCCCCAATGGAGCAAATGGCCTTTGTTGTAGGTTGCCTCCCGTGAGGAGGAAAACCCAGAAGACTTTCTTCATCATTTTTAGACTGATGTTACCTACCTTTCTTGATTCATGAAAATTAGATGGAATTTTCACAATATTTTAGTAGTTGATATATGCAGGAAAGTTGAATGAATAATGACAGGTGGTAAAGGATGAACTCATGCAATCATATTATTTCAATCAGTCGTAAATCAAAATGAAGTACATTTTGGATACTCAACCCTTTTACGTCTCCCTTGAAACTGTTTCCATAGAGGTAATGATGAACTATTAAAATATCCATAAAATGACAAATTATTTACTCTAACACAATTGTGTCAGTCTTCTATGCTTAGTGTAACATTATAAGCTGTCGGAGTAGAAGGTGGTTGTGGTTCCTCGAATAATATTGAATATTATTAAATCAAGGTCTATTTTCTTGATTTATTTTAACCTCCATTAAGATTTACTGACCGTAATGTTTGAGCAATGTTTTTAATTATTCATTATGTGTGAAAATTTCAAAACTGATTTTCAAATCTTATGAATTGTTGTACAATGAATATAGTTGAAGTTTCACTAACAAGAGAGTAAAGTGTGCTTAGGTGAATTTGAAAAAGTGATTGTGAAATCTTATATAGCTGGCTGTTAGGTGTGTATTTAAATTAGACTGAATTCACATAAGATATTAGCCACTTAAATTTATCTTTGGTGTTATTTTTCAGAGTAGTAATTTTTTATTATTCGTTGCTTTCTCTCTGAAGTTTCAGCCCCTTCTTTCTCCTTGTCATTCATACTTTTCCTTTCATCAAGAGAGTTGAAAGTGGTGCTTGCACCAATATGTAATTGTGATGACAATTAAATTTTAGTTAGCAAAATTAGTGACATATTAAGAAATTAAGTTAAAACGTGTTAAGAGTTATTTATAGTTTAATAGAATTTTGGTTTTTATTGAGAATTTTTGTGTATTATTTTTCAATTTATTTGCATATTATCAAGTGATTAAGGTCTCTTAAACACCTTGGTGCTGAATACTAGCTCAATATATCTTTAAGCTGAAAATATTTCCAGAGAATTCCTCACATGATGCGCATGATAATGTTTATTCTGCTCTGCTAGTCATAATATTCAAATGTTAATTATCTTCTGTGGTTCGTGGCATACTTTCAAGCATGCAATAGTGCTGGGAGATATGTCCTGTAAAATCCTGTTCCTTATTTTATCTGATTCTTAAAAACCACTTCCCCCACATTAGGTATCCAATTTTATTATGTTATTTGGCATATAGTGTGTAATTGGTAAATTAAGACAATTTATATGCTTATTAATTGAGTTCTCCCTTATTTTATTTTGATACATTTATAATCAATAATTTGTCATTTTACTGTAACTTGAATGCATTTAATAAAATGTTTCAAAAAGGTCATGCACTAAATAAGGATATATGAATGATTTTTACGTTTCACGTGAAAGATGAGAAATTTGAAGCTATTGCTGTCTCCAAGGCTTTGCAGCTATGATGAAGAAGTCATAGAGAGTAGTATGTGGACAAAGGTTGCATGCGTACTTAGAATACTAGTGTGGTTCTTTTGTGGTTTATGGTGATGGTGCCTTGGATTAAAGGGTAACTTTGCATAGACATTTTTATATTTGCCTTTTGGACCCTTGGTGCGATTTTTTTATTGCTTTCTTTTAATTGCATCATTATGAATATGTGGAAGGTAATGTTTAAAAGTAGCTGGAAATATTTTCTCACTATAGCACACATTTAGGTACCTCCTTGAAAGTATTTTTTTTTCTGTCGCAGCTTTTTAGTCTCTCTGAGACCCAAAGCATATGTGATAAATTAGATAATATAGGATTAGATAGTACTCAAACTACTAATACTCAGGAAACCTGATTCCGGTGATTGAGGAATTGGAAACATCCAGTTAACCACTTATTTTATTATTTGTTCTTTATAACGTGATCATCTCATTGAATTCTTAATTCCTATGTACATGTGTTCAAATTGACACAATCACTCTATTATCATTTCTTCTGAATTTTATGAGAATGTTACTTGTAGTGAATTATCCTCTAACATTAAATCATCATGTTCAAGGAGATGTCACAAAGGAAGCATACAAGCATTTGAAGTCATCAAAATTATCACACTAAGTAAAGCAATTGATAAATCGTATTAATCAGATCCCAAACATGTATGCAAGTGGCAGAAGACAAGTCCAGTGTGTTTTATAAATGTGATTTTATTTTCTTCATTATTTGTATGAAAGCACATGGCCAGGCGTAGAGGGATCGGGGTTCAAATTGCGGTCGAGGCAAATCTTAACACTCTGAAATTGTTGCATTGTAATGCACATTTAACAGATGACTCCGTTAAAATTTACTGTCTTGGCATCTCTCACATTTTCTTGAAATTTGCTTTTTTTTCCTCCCACTGATGATACTACTTTAGTTCTGTTTTTTTTTTTGGTTCCTGTAAATTTTCCCTCATTTATATTTTAATATTTCAATGCATGCTCTTTCAAATTTATCAAATTTTTTGCAAATGAAAAAACCTGATGCTCTCATATAAATAAAGGCATTAATTTTCCAGTCAAAGCTCAGAAAATGAAATATATCATGTATGGTGGTTGACAGGACTGAAGTATTACTGATTAGTTTTTGTCAAACTTGATGGACAAGATGAATGTAAAATCTTGATACCCTTAATAGATTTTTATTACATCCCTCGCATTTCTCTTAGCAACCCTTAATGTAATGGTTGAAAAATGCAAATTTGGTATGAATCCATTTACAGATATGAGTTAAAGAATGAAAATGCTTTTTCAATCCCTCCTCCAAATGCACTTCTGCACACATTGTGTTTATTAAAAAAATTAAAGTGTTTATCAAAATATTTGCGGGAGCTTTTTTTAAAAAGCATATGCCTCAAATGTAATGTGTATTAACACTTAACACTACCCCTTATTGTTAACTAGATAGCCCTACTAATTTATTGTATCCATATTATTCTGATGAAATTAAAGGAATTCATAGTCTATTTAATGCACAACTTCATTATGTGCTGTGGGAAAAGTTCTCCCAATGGATTATATGGATAAAATTTGTTTTTATACAAAATCTGCTTTGGATCTTTTTCATCTTGAATTCCAATGTAGCAGTAATTCAGACCTCGTTTGCCCTTCATGTACTGCTGGATAAATAAACAACTGAATCTTCATCTTCCGCCTAAGGTGGAGGCAACGTGATTATACAACAGTAAAACATTGAATTGATGATTTGGCAGGGACCAGTAAATAAATAATGCAAAATTGAGGTTGACATGAAACATATTTTGTTTGCTTTTATGTTTTATGAAATCTTCTTGGGATATAATGAAATAAATAATGTAAACAATGATATGATCATAAAACCAGGTACAATATATCTAAATAAAAAATGCCTAATTCTGACAATTTTTTTAGGTATAACTTCTTATTTTGGAGGTTTTTCTATGTTTCAAACATGTTTCCCTAATTTTTTTAAACTTCTTACAGAATGGCCAACTTGAGCTGGATTTTCAATGTTTCAATGCCAGCCTTTGTATGGTAATATTAATTGATAATTACATACCATGTCATGTAACATAAGGTCAGTTAACAGCTGTGGTGTTATTTTAAGCTTAAGATATTTTCCGGCCAACCCAAAGGTTGTGTGCCCAAGTCCCATCTAATGCTCAGGTATTGTGTGATCTCTTGCGATTTGGCCCTTGAGAAACCATATGATGATTCATGGGCAATCCCACAAAGAAGTGTGGAGAAGGTTGTATTAAAAGAATACTCCTCCCACCTGGAAATTAAAAGCATTACATGTTTTACAGGTTACCATTCGGGTATCTGGTGCAATAATTATTTAGAATTGATAAATGTGCTTGCTTCAATGACCAGCTCATTAACATAATGTAATTTTAATGAACCTATGTAAAAAATATAAACATTATGAATAACATAAGTAAATGATATAATGGAAATAATATAGTAAAAATCAGCTCATCATTTCCATGGGATGGTGAAATTATGTGAATTCCAGGTTCAGGAACCTAAATCTGGATATTATCTAAATTCGGGGTTCTGTAAATTTTAGGTTTCACTAATGCCTAATAATAGTATTTTGTAGTAACATCAAAAATTGCTGTCTTGCCATTCAGCGCTAATACTATGTACATACATCTTAGAAACTGGCGGACTAGATAATATCATGTTATTTATAATTCTGCTCCCTTAACTGTCCCAACACTCATTCTGTGCATGGGCCATTCATTCAATTGATTCATGACCCATTAAATGTATTTGTCTCTATTGTTAAGTTATGTTTCTATTCCTCAAATTAAGAGCCTGCTACTACCACTTGCATTTTTCGTCTCTTTCATGCCTAGAGTAAATATGGGAATAAAAAATCATTGTGCTATTAGATTTTAAATAAGTGGTATAAAGTACTTGTGAATGCTGTATGATAAGGTATTGTAAATTAGTTTTGATTAGTTAGTTACCAAACATTCCTCTTGCCCACTTGAACACCTACATTGTACTTTAATTAGCATTAATAATAATTTTATTTGAATAATCAGTTTAAACTGTTTGAAATGGCTCTAACAATGTTATCTTGATTGTAATTAATTTTATATTTTTCTTACTGTATCCTGAAGTTTGGGAGAAAGTGGAATTTGTTTAATGTGATTTATTTAACATTTAAGTACTTTGTATTTAAGGCCAGCACAACTGCATTTTTTTTGTTGAATTTCCATCCGGATGAAAGATTTTTGACAAGTGCATTGCAATGTGCATTGAAAGTGTGGTTGCAGACCCTTGTTAGGTGTTCATTTTTTTCTTGCCCTCTTCCAGCATATGCACCCTCACCTCCACCAAGGAGCAGCGCCACAGCAGGCACCCCCACAACACCACATGGGCCATCCACATCATCCCCACCATGCCACACCAACCCCTCCCGTGCAACCCCCTCCTTCCCATGGGCCAGTCCCTCACCTTCCTCCCCCACCTCAAACACATGCTGGGCAGATGGGCCCTCAAGGACCCATGGTAAGCCTCCACCACAACCTATATTGTGTGTTTCAAGCATATGGTTAAAAAATTAAATTCAATTGTTTATTTCCACTAAATATGTTCTTGTGTCTCCACCTGGATTTCATCATCTGATTGTCATAAACGGGTGTTGTTTAGGGTCAGTTTGAGTGCTGAAATGCGTGTTGTTAGAATGAAATAATATTGTATTGGAAATGAATAGTTCAGGGTTATTCTAATCTTGTGTAATTAATTTCCATAGAGTTACAGCCGAGGCTGTTGCCTATTTGGCCAAGCATGTGATAAACTCGAGACTCCCATGTTTTCAGAGAAATATGAAAAATAATGGTTCTTTATCAATTCAATAGCATTTTTGGAACTGCATGTACAAATTCACCATCTGATGGTATTTTTATGCTAGTATTGAGTTCTAGTTGTTTGAATTTCCAAAATGTCAAAGATACTCAGATTAATGGACTATTTATAATGGCCTTCCAAAATGCATTTTTTTCTCATTTACACTTGCTAAGATTTTATACGTAATCAGTAAATTTCTTTCCATCATTGCCTTAAATGCAATCTATGTACAGACTATTAAGAATCAGTAGAAGATAATTAGGAGAAAAGTACATTTTTATCTTAAAAGCTCCTTTCATCCACTATTTTATTGAACTGATTCTTTTCAATTTGAAACATGATGCATGCTTAGTATATTACTTAAATAGTAGGATATAAATGTTAAATTATTTTCTTCAATGTTTTTTGTGTTTATTAAGTCTTACACTAATCGAGAATATTTATGGAAGTATTTAGTTCATTCATTATATGAAAAGGGACCTTAACAAAAAATGTAATCCTATATTTAAGTCCTCCCTTTTTTAAAAGTAAGCATTGTAATTATGCTAAGTATTTGCCTTTAGAATAATTTTTCACTATTAAAACAGTTGTTATGAAATCAAGGTCAGCTCAGTAATGTTGCTTTAATATCTAAATCATTGAACACATTTTTATTTCTGCTGTGTGAGTGACAATGGGAAGCAATCTGCGAGGCTCTCCTCAAACTAAGAGCTGCAATATCATACCATCCTTGTAACTTAAACATATTGTAGAATGGCATTTTATGTTTTTATTGATTATTTCTATTAGTTTAAGGAAGGCTGCAATAGTTGTTGTCTGAAGTACATAGCCAATAACTTAGGTTTCCCTTGGTTTATTTAGTGATCTCATTGCACATGCCATTACCTTCTCTTGTTAAGGATCATGTGGTGAGATGTATCATGTAATATATTTAACTGTGGCAGAGTTTATTTCAGAGGAATGTGCCACGTTATCCCTCAGGCAAATATTCTTAATTCAGTGAATTTAGTCTGTTGATAATTTTCTCATGAGCTCATCAGTTGACATGCATGGATATTCGACTTGATTCTAGTTTATTTTTACCTTTTATTTAAGACCCATTAAAATTGTCGAATTTACCAAGTGTGTTCGTAATTTTAGTTATTGCCCTCAGTGAGGTGTTAGAAATATGTATTTATTTCTTGCTGTAGAATGTATGGACTCTCAATACTCGATTTAAAGCTCTCCGTTCTTTTTGATGGTGGACATTTTATAAGGGAGTGTTCTTTTTTTCCAGATGGGCCAGCCACAGCAAGGGTCAACGCCGCACCACATGCACTCACAAATGATGCCCATGCAACAGGCTCCACAACAGGCAGCCACGGCACCTGTTCAGCCAGCTGCTCCTCCACAGCAGACGGCACCACAGCCCCCAGCTCAAACCATTCCAAGTCAAAAACAGAACAGGGTGACATCTGTTCCCAAACCACAGGGGCTTGATCCTTTCTTAATCCTTCAGGAAAGAGAAAATAGGTTAGTTATGGCAAAGCTTTTTAACTAGTGTAATTCTAGGAAATTGCTCACTGTGGCGTAATGTTTGCTATGGAGTGGGTGCCAAACATGGTCCTTTATTTCTTTTCTTAAATGGGAAAAGAAGGTATGGCTTAGATTAGAAGCTAGGGCTTGGAGATACATTTCATCCTGCCAACTGTGAATATTAGGTATGTTATTATTTATTTGACTGACAAGATGTTCACCTCCTCTTTCCTATTCTTGGCAATCACCCTCGCTTGTATTTTGGAAGTATTATTCTAAAACCTCCAGAGTAAACTTTAATTTTTCTGCTCTTCATGCTTCAATGATATCAACTCTCTTGCATGGACAGAATATTTTCCTTTTTATGGCTTAGTTTTCACATTTAAACATTTGAGGAGGATCCAATGACTTTTTGTGATTTGAATGTCTATTTTACTCATAATACTCACAGAAATTCAATTTAGCTCAAGTCCATAGTCCTTTTGTATTTGTATCTTTGCATTGTGATTATGAATTGTACCATTGAGAAATGAATCCTAGTATCAGCTATTTGATCGTATATATATATATGTATCTACTGTTGCCATTGACATAACTGCTGCCATAATATGCAGCTTGGGTTAGTTTGTCGGTATTGTGCATAAAATCACATGATTAGTACATTTGTAATAAGTTAAATCTAGTCTCGTGTCTCAATGGCCTTCCATGGCAGATTATGTTGTAATAGTATTATGCTTTTGTGTTCTTTCATGTGGTTTTTCATTAACCAAGCTTTTAACAGTCTTACTTTATATTTTGTGTCAATAAGTATTCTCTATGGTCACCTGTGTGTAAAAAAATATTGTGAAAAACATGGAAATGAGTCAGAATTGCTACTATTGTTCTTGCATTTGCTTATTTATGCAGTTAGAAAAACAATGAATGATTACTTAGAAAAGTATAGACTGAAATAGAGCAATCCCAATAACTTCCCAGCATTATCAGAAAAGAACAGATTGTAATCACCTTCCCAAACTAATTTTGGTTATTAATCTGTCATTCAACCCCACCAAAATTGCAGTTGGTGTACATTTGGTATGTTTCACTGCTTAAAACTTTCCGATAATATTTGTGCTTAAATACCTTAATATCTGTTGGCACGTTTTGCACCTTTAAATGGATATTTTTTGATCCCCGAGCCAACTTAAACCTCTTAAATTACCAAATAAATAATGGCAAAAACAATTGTTAGAAATGCTATCCGGCATCACTTGAAAGTGTTACTTTTATCTTGAAGAATTAAAATCGCTTGGTATTCATCCACTCCTGATAAGGCAGAATAAATATGGTGTTGAAGTATACCAAGTAATTTAAATTCTTCATAATGAAAAATAATTTAATCAGATTTTTCAATAATAATCACTTTCATGAAATTTATTGTTTCTAAGTGCCAACTTATTAAGGCTGGTTAGCTTGGCAGTAATCAGTGAATAGTTGATTTCATAAAGGCATTTTTATTCCATTAAATAATAACATGCTAGCCTAATAAAACATTTAAATGCATACAAATTATGGATGCCACTTACAGATGACAAAAATTCTCATTTACAACATGTTTTAAATGACAATTCTGTCTTATTTAAGGTTGCCTTTTCAAATGTTCCTAACTCTTGTATCCCAAAATCATGTACCAAAAATTGAGGCATATATATATTATCACAACATAAGCCTTAATGTTGTGAACAATGGCCATATGTTATAGTAATAGCCTCTTGCTAGCATATATTTTTCTGATGAGAGGATTTTCTTTCCTAGAAGGAGCAATCATAAACCAAAGATCAGCTAGAAACTAAAAATATATGACATGGTTAAGAACAATGGCAGCTGCTCCGTGGTCATTTTAAGTCTTGTCATCCAGGGTATATGTTGCATGACTTCTCAAATGTTAATGCTGAAGTTTGTGTCTGAGTACATTTCGGAAGCATGTACGGTATATGTAGGTAAGGTACATGGATCATAGGTGGTCATGTGAAGTCAACCATTTCAGTTAATGCAGTGATAGGAAATCAGCCTGTGATGGATGGCCTTGAAACTGTTATTAAAAACATGTACTACCTTGATCAAAAATTTCCCAGAATTTATTCAGAAAATTAAAAATACAAGTTTATTCATCTAAATCTATATTGTCCCCTTCAAAGTAATCCCCATCGACTGCAACACACTTATGCCAGCGCTTGATCCAATCCTCGAAACATTTTTTATATTCGGTTTTCGGTATGTCCATCAGTGCTTCCTGCGATTTTTCCATTACTTCCTCTCGGCTGCTAAAACGCGTTCCCCGTAATGGTTTTTTAACTCGATTGAACAGAAAGAAGTCACAGGGAGCCAAATCAGGTGAATTCGGTGGCTGTTGGATGGTATTTGTTGCATTTTTCGTCAAAAAATTACGAATAATGATAGCACTGTGCGACGGTGCGTTATCATGGTGCAAAATCCACGAGTTTTCTGCCCACATTTCTGGTCTCTTTCGGCGAATTGCTTCACGCAAACGTCTCATAACGCCCAAATAATACTCTTTGTTTACTGTCTGGCCTTCTGGCAAAAATTCATGATGCACTACACCGTTGTAATCCATGAAAACCGTCAGCATTGCCTTCTTTTTTGACTGAAAACGACGTGGTTTTTTGGTCTCGGCTCATTTGGTGAACGCCATTCACTTGCCTGATGTCTGGATTGCGTGTCGTACTCATAAACCCACGTCTCGTCTCCAGTAATGATCCTTTTGATGAATGTGGGATCGGATTCAGCCTCGCAAATCATGTCTTTTGCGACGTCAACACGGTCTCTTTTTTGCATGAAATTGAGGTCTTTTGGCACCAACTTTGCTGCTACACGACGGAAACCCAAATCATTAACCACAATGTCTTGGGCGGATCCATAGGCAATGTTCAAGTCCTCCGCTATTTCTCTGATGGTTAATTTGCGGTTATTGACCAACATTTCTTTTACTTTATCATTTTTTTCACCGACTTTCGATGTCGATGGTCTGCCACTGCGTTCATCATCTTCGATTGACTCACGACCACTTCTGAACCGCTCGTGCCACTGGTAAACGACCGTTTTTTTTAGAGAATCGTTGCCGAAACACTTTTCCAACATTTCCAACGTCCGTGCGCCACTAAATCCGTTTTTTACGCAAAATTTAATACAAGTTCGTTGTTGCGAATTTAAATCCATTTCTGAAATTGTAAAAAATCGCCAACACACACAGAGATAGATGTACTCTTGGCTACGTAACTTTTGCAAATGTCAAGTTATGACACTAAGATTTAAAGGGAATATCAACAACAGATGTGCCAATTTAACAAAAAAAACAGAACTAAAAACGGAACGATGGGAGCGCCACACGGTGGTTATTCCGGGAACTTTTTGATCAAGGTAGTATTTCCCTCTTCAGTTGCTAAAATGGTTTCTTAAAGCTTGCCCATTTTTAAGATGATTAGTCCAGAGTTCATGCATGTGAGAAATGAGGTGAACTCTGTGCAGTCATTGCAAATATTCTGTATGAAATGCATGTAGTGGGAATCATACTTGATGCAGAAAATAAGTGTATCATATTGATTTCTTTTCTTTTGAGTTACGTTGCAAATTATCCTGGGTAAGCTCAAGTGTGGAGTATCTCTCTACTCAAGGCAGAGAGAGCATATCTTTAATTGACTGTACGGATTGAGTCTAAACTCAGTTTTCTCGTAAATATAATGGAAATAAAATATAAATTTCAGTTATTTGTGAGGTTCACTTTTAAAGAATTCTTTGTTTTCTGTATGGCTATATTTTTTGTTTTCCTCATTATCATGACCATTACTTATAGTCTAAAGATTGAATGTACCGTTTGCATTATTTATCATTACAGATTAGCAAGTCGCATAGCATTGCGAATAGAAGAACTCAGTAATTTGCCCACCACCATGCCTGAAGACTTGAGGGTTAAAGCTCAGATAGAATTGAGAGCTCTTCGTGTGTTAAACTTCCAAAGACAGCTCAGGAGTGAGGTAAGTGTCAAATAGCTGGATTTTAGATTCTGGAATGTATTTGCTGTGTTTAATTACCATGTTAGAGGAAATGGTTTAACATTAACCATGAAAACTTGTAGATTGTTGCTTGTACGAGGAGAGATACTACCCTGGAAACTGGTTGCAATGTAAAGGCTTACAAGCGAACTAAGCGGCAAGGCCTACGTGAAGCTCGTGCGACGGAGAAACTTGAGAAACAACAACGTATGGAAGCAGAACGTAAACGGCGACAGAAACATCAAGTAAGCAATTGCCCCATTACACGTACACCTATGATTACATTTTTGCCTTTCTTTGGTAGAATGAATTTTAGTTGTTAGAGATAGATTTTATTTCTGCTTTATCTAATAGGAATGGAAGTATTAAGGAGATTTTCTAATCTCTTGTCACTTAATCTTCTGTTGCTCATTTGTAGGAGAAATTCCTTTTCTCTGATAGTGAATGTCAAAAAGGGTTGAACCTTTAACTTCTTTTGTCTATAGTATTTGGCTCATGCAAAGTGAGGCATCTCAGATGGATTTAAGAATCAGAGAATGTTTAATTCTGTTCTTTTGTTTTGAAGCTTATGAACTACAGTGAACCATTGAAGTTGTTAAACAATGAAGATATAACACCTTAATTATCAGACTATCCAAAAAGGTGCTTACTTTTTTCATATTATATGTTAGCAAATCCAAATTAATTGCTTGTCAGTTATGGAAATACGAGTTGTAATCACGAAAAGACAGAACTAACTGAATAGTCCACGTCTGGCAAATGAAGTGCATTGCCACTATTTAGTACTACTTCTACTGTTAGTATTAGTCTTTAAGCTCTTCTTGTCGGAATGAGCATGTTTTCAAGTTGCCATTGGAATGGTGACAATAAGAGTTTTGAGAAACAATTGTGAGTGTGCAATTATGTATAATTTTGCTGTAAACTTGGTGAAAACTGTACAGGCATTTCAGTGGCTTACTTATAGCATATGGGGAGGACTACATGAGCTTAGAACAGAACTATAACTGGTAAAAGTATTTAAATGAGGGTGGAACATCCAAAAGTAATTTCTGTCTCAAACAACCTTCCTTAGCCACAGATGATAGCCATGTTGAGAAAATTTATGCTATGATTTATGGAAGTCAAATTTTTGCTGTTAGATAAGTTGCTTAAGCAGTATTTTTTGTTGTTTAAGCAGTTGATCTTTCCATCAAATTTTGACTGGAAAACCTCGTGTGTGTTTTTGCTAAATTTGCAAAATTCATGTCATGCTTGTTGTATGATGATCTGAAAGGAAATGATATCAAAACTTGCAAGGAACTACTTACAAATGATTGATGAATTGTCTTGAAAATTGTGTGAAGAACATCATTACTGGCATGAATTTAGGATGTGGAAACCAAATTTCAAGTTACAATGGTTGGGGCTTGAGACTCCTTTACGAAAGAAAAATGATCAAGGTAATTTATTAGTGTTGTGTGACTGTTAAGCCATTGGGTTTCTTAAATTTTTTTCTATGTAGTCAGATGGAAATGGTGTAGAGATGTATAAAGAAGTTCTTGTGCAATTGAGGGAGGTTGTTCACGTGGCTTTCATTGTGGGAAAACAAGACTGGATTCAGCAGCACAACTATCAGTTAGCTCATGTTCCACTTGAGAACAGTAATTATCTGGCAAAGCATAAAATATCCATTGTATCCCACACACCATATTGTTCTCCGGACTTATTCCCAGCAGACATTCCTGGCTCCAAATCTGAAATCTACTTTAAATCGATGTGGTTTCAAAGCACCCTTGAGTCAAGAGAAAAGTGGCAAGGGAACTGTATTATAGAATGTGCATGATTGTTATGCCAGAACCTGGAAAAATTGTCATTCTTAATTTATTCATTCATTGTCCCTGCAAAATTTGTGAATCATGCTTTAGTTCTTGGGGCTGTGGACCTCTTCATCTTAAAAGTCATTGAATTTTTCATTGTTTTATTCCTCTGTAAAATAACAAAATTGCAGGTTTCTTCGAAAACTGAGCCTGAAAACAAAGTGAATCCACTGTTGTTTTTTTTTCCCAAAATGCCAGTAAACTATCATCGACAAGCAATCTCAAAAGTCAAACTCAGTAAGACTTTCTATTGGCTCAGTGATGCTTTGTTAATGCTTCAGCATAATGCTTCAGCATAGCAGAATTCATCCTGATATATGCATTGATTCCCATTGTTTAGATTTTCCAGGCTTACAGTAAATATGCTATTCTGAATTGTTATTATGAATGTGTTTTTTGTTAAAGGAATATCTTAGTGCTGTGCTACAACATGGCAAAGAAGTCCGAGAAGCACAAAGAATGGCCCAAGCTAGAACTGCTCGCCTCAACAAGGCTGTCCTTGCTCATCACGCAAATGCAGAGAGAGAGCAGAAGAAGGAACAGGAGCGCATTGAGAAGGAACGAATGCGCAGGCTCATGGCAGAAGATGAGGAAGGCTACAGGTAATTAATTTAAAGTTCCTGGTTTAGGGTTCAGCGTATCAGTCAATGAGGCTGGCAAGTTTAATGTTTTGGAATTTTTCCAATGGTATGTGTGAAATTTCTATCTCTTTTACTTCAGGAAACTTATTGATCAAAAGAAAGATAAGAGGCTGGCGTTCCTGCTTCAGCAAACTGATGAGTATATTGGAGATCTTACAGAGATGGTGATGCAGCACAAAGTTGAACAGAGGAAAAAGCAATGTCAAGTCAAAGCAAGGAAGGTGAGTCCTTGCATTTTCCCCTTTGAAATCAATACTTTAGGCACTTTCTTCAATTAGTTTCTCACGGACCAGGATCCATTCACATGGGATTGCAATGAAATAAATACCATTAATATAATTGATTCTAGTAAGTAAACTGGTGCAATTTACATTAATATCATGCACTATATCATAAAAGTTAAAACACATATGAGCAATTAAGATTATCTTTAGATATTAGATCATCTGCTGGCACTAAATTGCCTCTTATGTGTTCTTCATCATGAAAATAAATAAAAATATTTTGTACGGTGCAATTAAACTGGCTGGTAGATCACTTCACCAATGATAATTCAAGAATTGATTAAGTCCTACCTTAATAATTAGTTAGTTTATACAAATTAAGAATAGAATAGTAAACAAAAATACTTGAAAATATGAAGCAACTAAAACTATAAGAATCGTATTCATTTTGGGTTTTTATGAGGAATAACATAAATTTCTGTTTGAGGAATTGAAATGGTTGGTATAATGGGAAGAGTTCACCCCAGCCGTACTCTTATAAATGGGCAAAGGATGGGTGAGGGATATTGGAGAAAATAGAAACAGTAAATCGATAAAAATTATAAAATTAAATAATTAACTGAAAATATATTTGGTTGGTATTTACACAATTTTTATAATTTTAAATATGGTCAGAAAAAATAATGAAGATTATTTAATGCTCTTTCAATTTGCCCATCTGCTTTGTGAAAGTATTTATCATGAAATACATATTCTTAAATAATCAATTTAATTTTGGATCCAGAGATATCTATGTTAGAATGTCTTTTTAAAATGATTTACTTTACAAGTCAGTTCATAATTGTCATTATTGTGTTTTGAAGTTTTAAATTCATCTATCCTGCACCTTAATGCCAACAAATATTTCTAATATTTATGCATATATACTGTTTTCACTGTCCAGTGAAATGTTGTCATCATGCTGTACCTTGTATGATTAAAGTAAAAGAGGGGAGTAATTTTGCGTTGTAATGCATATTTTCAATGATCAGAAGAGGAAGAAGAAGAGGGCGGATGGAGAGGGCTCTGGTGATGGTATGGACGGTCTCCACGATGATGCCTCACAAATGTCTGATCTTCACATTACTGTGGTGGAGGTTGCCACGGGTGAGCATATTTTTATTTCCGAGTGGACATTTAATGAGTTATTTTTGCTTTAGCACATGCCTTATTGAATTAAATCGTGAAACTAAAATTTTCTGCCATGGTATTTTTGTAGTTGAAATGTAACCTTTAGGGCAACTTGGGTACATTTTGACAGGAATGTTTGGCAACAAAAAATGGATGAATATTGAATTCCTTAGGTCGTGACAAATTTACTCATTTCGTCCACATGTTTTTTTAGCTGTGGAGCCCCACCTAACACTGATCTGAATAAATACTCTAAAGCTTGTATTAAAAGATTCCACTTACTTACTGCCTCCCTTCTTTCCTTACAATGAGCCCGTCCCTTTCTTATCTCAACCTCATTCATCCAGCAGTCTTTCATGCATCCCCACTGCCTCTCAATATCTCCTGCAATTGTCCTACCTCATTGAATTTCTTTCAACAGCCCTCTCTTTTTCTTAAGATGCCTAGAACTTTTTTTTTGTTTTTCCATTGATGCTTCATAAATTACTGAACTAATAATTACATAACTAATAATGTCAACTCTTTATTTTCCTTCGAAATGGTTCTGTTTACGCTTTTAAACTCATTTTTGTAGGGAAAATAATCAGTGGTGAGGAAGCACCATTGGGAAGAGACCTAGCAGCCTGGCTAGATGCCCATCCAGGTTGGGAGGCAGTACCAAGGGAGGATGACCTCTCTGACATGGACTCCGGGGAGAGTGATGGGGATGAAACAGGGGATGAAGATGGAGATGGTGATGACAACACAATGGATGTGGATGTCAAAGATGATCAAGATGATGGTGAGCTGGGTGAAGATGGAAAGCCAAAGGGTTTGTACTCGTGACACTTTTACTTTCTAGTCTTTGGAAGACAGTATCTTAGAAATTTAAATAAAAATAATGTAGCATTGATTTTCCTCTTGGATTTTATTGTTAAACTGAACATTGTTTTGATGAGTCTGGAAAAAAATAATTCATTCATGTTATTATCATTTAACAGTGAGGAGGAAAGGAGATTCCAAAACTGAGGAAGAGAAAGCAAGGGAAATGATAAGGAAAGCGAAAGTGGAAGATGATGAATACAAAAACTACACTGAAGAGCAGAACTATTACAGGTTGGTTCAAAATTTTTTTGAGTGGCATTTTATGTATTATTTTTCTGTATAATTCAGGAGTATATGTTACTACTGGATTATTGGGCAGTAGGAATGGTAAGGTCATTATAAAAATGCTGGAGTAAAGGTCATTTTTGTTTCCTTTTAATAAGGTAAATTTTGAGTGGAACTTTGTCTTAGTAAGAGCTGCCAAAATTCGCTTAAATATGTCCATGACAATCATTGGGTATTAAATATCAAGTAAATAACTACATTATTATTATTAGGTAATCTACCGGTTAAGGTAGGTTTTTGGATGGACCCAGCTACTAAATAAATATTTTGTGATTCCTAACAAAATACAAAGTCCAGTATCCTACTCTACATCAAACCCCTCTTCATCTCTGAGTACTTTCTTCCTCCCTTCATCCCGTCCAACATCCCTACCCTGTTCCTTCCCTTTCCTCGTTTGCCTAACATTCTCCCCTCTATCACAGTCTTCAACATCCCACTGCCGGTCAATACCCCCTTCATCCACTTTTCCTGCCTCCATGGGATTTCTCCCAACAAACCCCTCTCTTCGCCCACCATACCGAGTACTTCCTCGTTTGTTTTCTTCTCTGTCCATTTCACTTTCTCCATTCTTCTCTGCACCCACATTTCAAAAGCCTCCAGTCTACATCTATCCTCCTGCTTCAATGACCACGTTTCCGTGCCGTACATAGCCACACTCCATATCAAAGTTTTTACGAGTCTTTTCTTAACATCATTACTCAAAGTCCCCTTCATCAACTCCCTCCTCTTTGTGAAAGCCTCTTTGCCTACCACAATTCTTCTCCTTACGTCCCTACTACTTTGACCGTGTTGGTCCAAAACATTTCTGACATAGGTAAACTGTGCTACCTGCTCTAGTTTTTGCCCTCCAATTTTAATGTTTAGCTTAGCCATTTTTTTCTAGAAAATCGCATTACATTTGTTTTATTAATATTGATTCTCATCCCATACCTATCACACTGAATTTCCAATTCACTCAGCAATGCTTGTAACCCCTTGGCTGACTGACAAACTAAAGCTTGGTCATCAGCAAACCTAACTGATTTTACGAATTCCCCGCCCACTTTCATTCCTACCTCGAGTTCTTCCCATGCCTCTTTGATCATTTCCTCTGCATACAGGTTGAACAGCAACGGTGATAATGGGCAACCCTGCCTTACACCCCTTCCTAACACTGCCCATCCTGACTCCCCGTTTCCCACCCGCACCTGAGCAGTCTGAGACATGTACAGGTTGCGGATTAGCCTCCTTTCCCTCCAATCTATTCCTATTTTCTGTAATATACTCATTAGTTTTTCCCAATTCACTCTATCAAACGCTTTTTCAAAATCTAGGAAACAGGCAAATACCTCCTGGTTGTGTTCTATATACCTCTCGATTAATAATCTCATTACTGCAATGGCATCACGCGTATCTCTCCCCTTCCTAAACCCAAACTGATCATCCCCTAAGTAATCATTTGCCCTACTCTCTATCCTTTTTTTTATGATCCTGAGAACAACTTAAGCTGCGTGGGATATCAAACTTATCGTGTCTATCGTCTACTTATCCTGTAGTCCTCGCATGATGTAGCCTTCACCTTTTTTTGGAATAGGAACTAAAACTGATCTCACATAGTCTTCCAGCCAGATTCCTTCATAGATACTACGAATCAGCTCATATAGCCTCTTCCTCCCACATTTTCCTAAACATTTCAATAGGTCTGCGGGAATGTTATCCACTGCCATGGCCTTATTTAGTTTCATCTCCCTTAATGCCCTTTCTATCTCATCGTCTAGTATGCCGGGACCTAAGCTATCTTCCTCTACGTCATGTTCCTTTTCTATGTCTAAATCTGTTGGTCTAAGTTCTTTACTATACAGTTTTTCTATATACTCCTTCCATCTCTCTTGGATCTTTTCTGTGTCAACTATTACCTTACCCGCCTTATCTCTCACTGTTAGCATAGATCTCCCTTTCTTACCTCCCGATAAAGATTTAACTTAGCTATACAGCGCACCGATTTCACCCTTCCTCTGCAGACTTTCCATATCCTCGCACTATGTCTTCCACCATGCTTCTTTTACTTTATTTGTGTCCCGCCTCAATTTATTGATTAATTATTTGTACATTTTGCCTAATTCTATATTTACATTTTTCCATTTTCTCTGCTCATCCATCTTTGTAATCATCTCATCCGTGATCCATGGTTTCCTAGTCCTTTTAGCATTATCGGTTCCAATAGTGTCTTTTGCGGCTTTGGACAATCCTTTCTTGATACTTTCCCATTTTTCTTGAATAGTACTTAGCTCTTTACCATCCTCCATGATTTCCTCTACCGCCTGTTTGTATTCCTTTCTTTTCAAACCATTTAATGCTTCTACATTCCATTTTCTAACTAGCCGCCCCTGACTTATCTTTTTGAATGGGACGCTACATTTTCATAACAACTAAATTGTGGTCAGAGTCCGCATCTGCTCCCGGGAAGCTGTGCGAATTAATCACACTGTTCCTAAACCTGTGTCTAACCAGGATATAATCTAGCTGATACCTTTCTGAGTCACCTGGCATTTTCCATGTATACCTGCGTCTTTTGTGGTGTCTAAACCAAGTGTTGGTGATGACTAGCCCCTGTCTCCTGCAGAGCTCAACTGCTTTCCCCCCACAGTCATTCCTCGTGCCTAAACCGTAGTCCGCGATCTCGTCACCATCTCTTCCTTCGCCTACGGTCGCATTCCAATCCCACATTACTATCAAATGTTTCCCTGCAGGAACACACACGATTATGTCCTCTAACTGATCGTATATCCTATCGACCTCTTCTTCCTTATGGTTGCTCGGTGGCATGTATACCTGAACAATAACCAAATTCGTCGGTTCTGCTTTTATCTCTACTATTAATAATCTATACGTTACCTGGTCTATGTTGACTACGCTTCTTCCTGCCTCTTCATTTAATACTCTGGCAACCCCTCGTTGGCTGTCGTCCCCGCCGCTGTATATTATTCTATACTGATCACTCCAGTAATCCCCGCTATCCTTCCATAAGAGAAATAACTACATATTTTATAAAAAGCAATATTCAGCTGTGTTGCAGCTGATTGTTAATGTTTCTTTAGATTTCATGCATTACGTAAATGATGCGGTTGTGCTGTAAATGTTTTATTTTTGAATGCATAAAATGCTAAATGTCCAACATCTTGAACTATGCATGTAAGAGTAAGTGGAAGGAATTTGCAGAAAGAAAGCAGCAAATGTAAGAAAAATTTGAAATATTCATGATGAAAGGTAGTTTAGCTCCAACTTGAATATTTTGGAATGAAAGATGTAATTGACATAATTAAAGTCTGAAATTTTTATCCAGAAAAACATTTTTATTGTCACCTGTGATTGATGAAATGTAAGACACTTATGAGTTCATAATGATTCTTTATGTGTTTTCCCTCTGCCATATGTGTTTATGTCCATGTGTGATGTAGATTATTTTCATATAATTAAGCTCTCTTGGGCTCTCCTTTGAAGTATACATTCATGTTGTTAAGGATTCACTTTTTACCCTTCTGCAGTCAATTATATCTATAGATAGGGTACCTGCCACTGTACTTTAAATAGTCGGGCCAAAGGTCTGAGAAGTAAATTTAACGTGGGCTTAATCATGCAAAAGAAATGCCAAGACTCAAAACAAGAAATCCATGGCTGTGCAGCCCACATCACTGATCATATTAAAGAAATTAACATTGTATTGCTGCGCTTAGGCAGTGGAAGGAATATAGTTTGTACACCTAATTAGCAAATCTGCTGGGAATGGGGATTATTGTAGGAGAACCAAAAGTTGGCCAAAAAAGTCCTAGTATTTAACTTGTCATAATAGTTTTGAAAGGGTGTTATGACATGGATTGAAGTTGATATAAGGCTTAATAACAAGGTTTCATCTTTTCTTTATCTTTTAAAGCATTGCCCATACAATAACAGAAACTGTCACTGAACAAGCATCCATCATGGTCAATGGTAACCTGAAGGAATATCAAATTAAGGTATTGCTTAATTATTATATATTAATCTTTACTTAATAGCTCTTAACCTTTGATTTTTATATTATGTAGAACTTCATATGCACTGTTTTGTTTTTCCATAGGTGCATGTATTCCTCTGCATATGTTGTGTGTAGTATGTTAGGAAATGGGGATTTCTTTTGATGTGGAACTCCAGCACAGTTTTTAATGTGTATTCTATCAATAATGCAGTGGTTTATAAAGTTATTCCTAACAATTTAAATTCAATTTAATGTTATTAATTATTCTCCTTGGAACTTTTGATTCATTGTTTCCTGTAAATATTTTTCTATCATGGAAGTTTTTCTAGCGTGAAATATTTTGTTCATTGTATTTCTTGGTCGTTATCACATTTCTTCTCTTTGAGGCTGAGAGATCTATGAGGGCAGGAGTGTGTTCTTAATTGAGAAGCCCTGAGTAACTTATTAATGGGAATATCTTTCACTATTGTTTGGTGTAAAACCAAGATCAAAACAGTACTAATAGAAACTATAGCAGGAATGTAAACTGTCATTAAAACTCATACATTCAATGACAAAACCTCAATTTTGGAATTATAGCAAGGAAGAGTTGAATATTGCCATTTTTAAATTTTTGCTTGAAATAAGTTTCACAGCGAAGTTCACAGTATATGTAAGTTATTTGATACTTACATTTTCTTAATAATCATTATCAATAATGCTATCTGCCTCATGGATGAAGATAGCATTCTTGTTTGTTCATTGTGTTACCAAAGGCACTCCTAAAATTAGAGTATGAGTTAAATTATAGCTGTAAGAGATGAAACAGTTTAGAAGAAGAAATTTCTTAATGCCATTAAATGCTATTTAGATGTGATATTACTTTTTTTCTAAGATTCCTTTGCATTAAAACAACATAGATGGGAAAGATTCCCTTTTTCATTTTGTATATTATGAATGTACGCTTTTAATTAATAGAAATACTTTCTTTTTAGGGTCTGGAGTGGCTAGTTTCTTTATACAACAACAATTTGAATGGAATCCTCGCTGATGAAATGGGTCTTGGAAAGACCATTCAGACAATTGGTCTTATCACTTATTTAATGGAGAAGAAAAAAGTCAATGGTCCATTCCTGATTATTGTTCCACTCTCGTAAGTTTAGTGTCAATATAATGAAATTTCCTTTGATGTTATGTCATGTATATTAATGCCATCCTTGCATTACAGGACTCTTTCAAATTGGGTATTGGAATTTGAAAAGTGGGCCCCATCTGTTGCGCTTGTTGCATACAAAGGATCACCATCAATGAGGCGTCAACTGCAGAGTCAAATGCGTGCCACAAAGTTCAATGTATTGCTTACAACTTATGAATATATTATTAAAGATAAAGCAGTGCTGGCCAAGGTATGATCACGTAATTCTATGGATAGCTAAGTAGTTTAGTTAACATATTTGTATAAACATATATTTGAGAAAAAATGTTTTTATGGATATACATTACTGGGTTTGGAAAAATAATTTGGTGTTGGTTTTAAAAATAATATTGGTAATAATCCTTTAGGTATATGTAGGTGACATGTCAGGATTTTGGGAGTATCTATCAAAGAGCATAACTAAAAGGTATAGGCATAAAAACAGCTGTGATTATTTAGTGGTGATTTAATGTTGATATTTCAATATGGCTTTTGCTGAAATTCGTGTCATATTTCAGAAAGAGTCAGCTTCTTTGTTTTTAGTCCACTGGCAGCAGTTAGAAAATAGCCATTTTTTAGCACTAACCAAATCTGTATATGGCAGTCTCTCCAGTCTCCTGACACTAAATCTGCCTTATAAAATGGCTATTGATTATAGCTCTTTCTCTACAGGATCTAGTGCTAATAAAAATTAGAACAATGATAATTTTTTTCACATTTAAATTGTAACCCACACGTATATTGTACGATAAACGATGCTACATGAGAGTTTACTTGATTCATGATTGCATGTAACTAAATTGGATGCAATTTCATGGTTAAAGCTCTGGCATCATTCATCTAAATATCAGTGTCTGGCTTTTTTGAACCCAACTCAAGTTTCAAACCTCTGAATTAAGTAATTTCCTGTTTGTCAACAAATAACCTTGTTCAACAAAATAACCTTAAACATCAGGATGTATAATATAATAAGTAAGGTGGACATCTGTTTAATTATTACCCGAATATTTCTTTCTATATGCTATATTTAAAAACATGTAATGATTGTGTTTAAATTATTTGGAATGGTATATTCTCCCAAACGTGGTTTATTTATGGTAATTTGTTTTCAGCATAAATTTTCATAAAAACTGAATCACCTTCAGTCGTAAAAATTGTATGTAAAAGTATAAGCTTCAAGTGAACTAGTTCTTGATCTGTGTGTTTCTTTTTCTGTGTTTAGATTCATTGGAAATACATGATTATTGATGAAGGCCACAGAATGAAGAACCATCATTGCAAGCTGACACAAGTGCTGAATACCCACTACATAGCTCCTCACAGGCTTCTACTCACGGGAACTCCTTTACAAAATAAGCTACCTGAACTCTGGGCTCTTCTTAATTTCCTTCTTCCCTCAATTTTCAAATCCTGCTCAACTTTTGAGCAGTGGTTTAATGCACCATTTGCAACTACTGGGGAAAAGGTACGTATAGACTCAATCTAGATTTTTGTAATGTAAAGCAAATCATTTTAACAAGATGTTTATAATTTTCACTTAAGCCTTGATGGTGATATTCTCTTGAGTATAGAATAGCTGAATGGTTGTTCATTTTTGTGTTATTAATTATATCGTGAAACAATATGTGTGACTTTATGAGAGTGTCAATATGCCTAAAAACCTCTTAATTGATACATTTATTGCCAGGGAACAAGTTTGTAATGGAGTTTTATGTAAAACAATTTCTAAAGCGAACAACAATTTATTTTTGTTTTATTAATTCAATATAATAAGGTTTATAATCAATTACATATTATACACAACATCAAATAATTCTTACCAATGAGTGCAATAACTGTAAATCAGAAATTCATCGTAATGAAAAATTTTCAAGAAAATTTTCTGTTGAAATAAGATGTATTGAATTGAAATGAAATGGCAGTACTAATAGTTCATAAATAAATGTTCTTCAGTGCTGGAATTTCATAGCAGGTATATTAGTAAATCATCATTTTAGGGATCAGCAATGTAGAGTTAATAATCATGAAAACTTAACTGTGGTAAACGAAACCTTTATTTATATAATCTAGGTGCTTTTCTTTTGAGAGTTCAAGTGTTTTGGTCAAACAGCATTTCTGACTTTTTCATTTTTTTAATTTCAAATCAATGGTAATGTGATTTTATGAATCTTATAAATTCAAATATATTCCCACAATTATTTCACATCATCAAGTAATAAAAAATGGGGAACACCTTTCTCCTGAATGGGATTTAAAAGACCTGCAATCAGAGTGTATGATTGTTAATTTGTGTACTTAGAATGAATATGTAAGGTATATTGAGTGGACATTGCATCAAAACAGAAAATGAAAACACATGTATAGAATTAAGCATAGAAAGAACTTAAGTGATACATAAATCCTTTCTAAATGCAGTTATGGATTGTGAAACACTGACCTTTTCCAGTGAAATGTCCATTCCTCTGATAGACATTCTCAATATTTACCATTTTGTGCATTCAAAAATTCTTAATGCATGAATGGAATAAGATTGTAAGTTTCTACTTCAGAGGTTTAGATAATAATTATCTCTTTAATATTTTGCCTCTATTGTTTTGCATACTAGGAGCTTTGTTTTTATCATAGCATATACCAAAAAATTATTTTATTTTTCCTCTCTATATTGCTGAATATGTATATTACACAGGATATATACCTTTGCCATAGAGCTTAACTTCTTACTAACTAGAGATTGTTTGGGTGCCAAAAATAATAGAATATTTATCATGTCATTCAACCTTTTTCCTTGCATTAATTATATGTATAATATGGGGTTTAACAATTTTTCTAAAATGTACAGGTTTGAATATGAAATTCATTAATGTAGTTCTAACGTATTTGAGTATTTTGTATCATGATTATAAATTCTCCATGTTTAATTTTGTATAGACCAGCTCATAGTGGTTTTTCAGATCCAGAAAAGTATTACTTCTGGAAATAATTTCATGTTATTTTCTCGTGTTAGGTTGAGTTGAATGAGGAAGAAACCATCCTTATCATAAGACGTTTGCACAAAGTACTCCGTCCATTCCTTTTGCGGCGTCTCAAAAAGGAAGTAGAATCTCAACTGCCAGATAAGGTTGAATATATCATTAAATGTGATATGTCTGGTCTCCAGAGGGTCCTCTACAGGTATAATTATCCCTGTGTTTCTTTTTTAATCTATTTCCTAGTTTGAGAAATCTTAAGCATCCAGTTTTATGTACTTTCTCATTATATTCCATTAATGTTCTGTTTATTATGAACAGTTTTAGAACTTAACGTTTTCATCACATGTCATCTGGAAAAATTCTATTTGTATGCTTAAATTATTTTATATTTCACCTCTTGTTTTAAAATTTGGTCTTAAGTATATCATTTTATGTGCAGTATTTTGTGCATCATTTTCAATTATCTTTGGGTACATTTAAATTATGGGGTTGATTAAAAAAGGTAAAATGATTGCTGAGCTAATATGGTATTATAAAATACCCTGGGAAACATTCTCAACTGATAGATATCTAGGAATTCTGTCGAGTCAAGCCTTGCACGATTTGGCTTTGAAATATTTATCGATGGAACTTTTGAATTAATAAAGATCTTGACTGTTGCTCCTTAAGCTGCAAATTTCACTATATGGTTAAGGTAGATTTTTAAAATCTATGTTAACTTTGTTAAGTAAGGATCATGTAATTACAAGTTCAAGGAGAGTAGAATGTTACCTAAGTTCTGAACTCTTACAGGCATATGCAGAGCAAGGGTGTGCTTCTGACTGATGGGAGTGAGAAAGGAAAACAGGGAAGAGGTGGCGCTAAGGCACTTATGAATACAATTGTGCAATTGAGGAAGTTGTGTAACCATCCATTCATGTTCCAGCACATTGAGGAGAAGTATTGTGATCATGTAGGTGTTCAGGCTTCTGTGGTTACTGGGTAAGTAAGTACAAGGGATCAATGAGGTATTGTCATGACTGAAAATAGTCTTTGTTTAATAATGCATGGTGTCCCCCTCAAGTTACAGAACTGTTAATGATACCCAAATTGTTTGTTAGGAAATTAAACTTCTATCATTGTATACACTACATTCTTTCTGGTGTAATTCATGCATTGCAGTGATCTACAAACTTTGGGAAACATTTCTGGTACTCCTCTGCCGAAACACTGAGAGCCATAGCCCTCTGGATGATGGCAATATCAAAAAAATGCCCTTTCAGCTGTAACTTGACTTTCAGGGACAGAAATTAATTGCATGGTGTGGCCAGATGTAGACGACCGATGACATGGACTTATTAACACTTTTTTCTTTTACTTTCTTGCACTTTCTTTATATTTTTCAATGAAAATCATAAAACCCTTAAGTCAGTAAATAAGTCACATTGCCCTGTCCAAATTATTTTAAAATCAGGAAAAAGTTACGAAAAGGACCTGAGAAACTTAATTTTAGATGCATGAATATATTTTAGCATGGATTTCCTCATGAGAATAAATTATTAATTTCAGGCCAGACCTGTATCGAGCATCTGGAAAATTTGAGCTTCTTGATAGGATACTCACCAAGCTCCGTGCGACTAATCATCGTGTCTTACTGTTTTGTCAAATGACTCAACTCATGACCATAATGGAAGATTATCTCACCTGGCGAAATCTACCATATCTTCGACTTGATGGAACAACCAAAGCAGAAGATCGTGGGGAATTACTACGAAGGTGATTTTTTTACTTCTTTGTTTTGTTTATTTTAGTTCTAATTCAATTAGAGTGTGTCATGGATCACCAGAATGTATATATCCATTAATTTGAGAGATAGTTGAGGTGGATACTTTGTGGAAATCCATTTGTAAAGCACGAAGGAAGAATCAAAGACTTAGCATTTCATTTAAACGTTGAAACCGTGGAGATCCAAAATCTTTGATTCTTTCTTCGTGGTTTATAAATCCATTAAATATATTGCAAAGGAGAAAATATCAGGCCTGTTGTATAAAAGAATAATTATATTTGTATTTTATCCCATTGAAAACTAGATAATTTTTTCTAACTCAACCCAGTGACCACATATTTTCCTGACCGGCTGTTTGTTTACAGTCAACTATGAATAAGTTTACATCTAACAATTTTTTATAATATTTGTTTGAAATTTCCAATGTTTGAATGTCAAATATTATTTCATATTTTTTTTTTAAGGTAATCTACCGGTTAAGGTAGGTTTTTGGGTGGACACAACTACCAAGCAAATATTTTATTACTCCTAACAAAACACAAAATCCATCATCCTACTCTATATCAGGTCCCTCTTCATCTCTGAGTACTTTCTTCCTCCCTTCATCCCGTCCAACATCCCTATCCTGTTCCTTCCCTTTCCTCTTTTGACCAACATCCTACCCTCTATCACAGTCTTCAACATCCCACTGCCGGTCAACACCCTCTTCATCCACTTTTCTTGCCTCCATAGGATTGCTCCCAGCAAACCCCTCTCTTCGCCCACCATACCAAATACTTCCTCATTTGTTTTCTTCTCTGTCCATTTCACCTTCTCCATTCTTCTCCACACCCACATTTCAAAAGCCTCCAATCTACGTCTATCCTCCTGGTTCAATGACCACGTTTCCGCACCGTACATAGGTACGCTCCATATCAAAGTTTTTATGAGTCTTTTCTTAACATCCTTACTCAAAGTCCCTGTCATCAACTCCCTCCTCCTTGTGAAAGCCTCTTTGCCTAGCGCAATTCTTCTTCTTACGTCCCTACTACTTTGACCGTGTTGGTCTAAAACACTACCGAGATACGTAAACTGTTCTACCTGCTCTAGTTTTTGCCCTTCTATTTTAATGTTAAGCTTGGCCTTTTTCTTTCTAGAAAATCGCATAACCTTTGTTTTATTAATATTGATTCTCATTGCATACCTGTCGCACTGAATTTCCAATTCACTCAGCAATGCTTGTAACCCCTTGGCTGACTGACAAACTAAAGCTTAGTCATCAGCAAACCTAACTGATTTTACGAATTCCCCGCCCACTTTCATTCCTACCTCGAGTTCTTCCCATGCCTCTTTGATCATTTCCTCTGCATACAGGTTGAACAGCAACGGTGATAATGGGCAACCCTGCCTTACACCCCTTCCTAACACTGCCCATCCTGACTCCCCGTTTCCCACCCGCACCTGAGCAGTCTGAGACATGTACAGGTTGCGGATTAGCCTCCTTTCCCTCCAATCTATTCCTATTTTCTGCAATATACTCATTAGTTTTTCCCAATTCACTCTATCAAACGCTTTTTCAAAATCTAGGAAACAGGCAAATACCTCCTGGTTGTGTTCTATATACCTCTCGATTAATAATCTCATTACTGCAATGGCATCAGGCGTACCTGTCCCCTTCCTAAACCCAAACTGATCATCCCCTAAGTAATCCTTTGCCCTACTCTCTATCCTTTTGTTTATGATCCTGAGAACAACTTTAGCTGCGTGGGATATCAAACTAATTGTCCTATAGTCCTCACATGACGTGGCCTTTACCTTTTTCGGAATAGGAACTAAAACTGATCTCACAAACTTTTCCGGCCAGATTCCCTCCTCATAAATACTACGGATCAGCCCATATAGCCTCTTCCTCCCACTTTTTCCTAAGCATTTTAAAAGTTCCACGGGAATGTTATCTACCCCCACGGCCTTATTTAGTTTCATCTCCCTTAATGGCCTTTCTATCTCATTGTCTAGTATGCCTGGACCTAAGTTGTCTTCCTCTACGTCATTTTCTTTTTCAATGTCTAACTTTGTTGGTCTGAGTTCTTTACTATACAGTTCTTCTATATACTCCTTCCATCTCTCTTGGATCTTTCATGCGTCAACTATTACCTTACCCACCTTATCTCTAACTGTTAGCATAGCTCTTCCTTTCTTACTTCCCGATAACGATTTAACTTTGCTGTACAGCGCACCGATTTCGCCCTTCCTCTGGAGACTTTCCATATCCTCGCACTGCGGCTTCCACCATGCTTCTTTTGCTTTATTTGTTGCCCGCCTCAATTTATTGTTCAATTCTTTGTACTTCATTTTGCCCAATTCTGTATTTATATTCTTCCATTTTTGCCGCTCACCCATTTTTGTAATCATCTCATCCGCGATCCATGGTTTCCTAGTCCTTTTAGCGTTAACGGTTCCAATAGTGTCTTTTGCAGCTTTAGACAACCCTTTCTTGATCATTTCCCATTTTTCTTTGATAGTACTAAGCCCTTTGCCATCCTCCATGATTTTCTCTACCGCCTGTTTGTATTCCTTCCTTTTCAACTCATTTAATGCTTCTACATTCCATTTTCTAACTCGCCGCCCCTGCCTTATCTTTTTGAAACGCACGCTAGATTTCATAACAACTAAATTGTGGTCTGAGTCCGCATCTGCTCCCGGGAAGCTGTGGTAATTTATCACACTGTTCCTAAACCTGTGTCTAACCAGGATATAATCTAGCTGATACCTTTCTGAGTCACCTGGCATTTTCCATGTATACCTGCGTCTTTTGTGGTGTCTAAACCAAGTGTTGGTGATGACTAACCCCTGTCTCCTGCAGAACTCAACCGCTTTCTCCCCGCGGTCATTCCTCGTGCCTAAACCGTAGTCCCCGACCTCATCACTATCTCTTCCTTCGCCTACCGTCGCATTCCAATCCCCCATCACTATCAAATGATTCCCTGCAGGAACACACGCAATCATGTCCTCAAACTGATCGTATATCCTATCGACCTCTTCTTCCTTATGGTTGCTCGGTGGCATGTATACCTGAATAATAACCAAGTTCGTCGGTTCTGCTTTTATCTCCACTAGTAGTATTCTATTTCATATTATGAAATAATAATTTGCTATGCATGCATAAAGTAACTGCATCTTATGAATTTTAAGGTTGATGAACTTATGAACTATGTACAAAAATAATTAGAAGAATTAGGCCGAGAAATTTCTTCTTGTCTTTATCACTTAAGTGCTGTGTGTGATTTTTTACGTTTCCCCAAGGGTTGATTAAGTAAATGATTCCTAGAAAAAGATTTCAAACCAGTTGTCACCAAATACCAGGCTAGACAAAGAGGCTACAGAGTCACATTGAGATGGAAATAAAATCATTCCAGGACGGCCTTGAAACATTTGTAAGCATAGTGGAATATGATCAATTTCAGACAAATAATTGTTATCATTGTGACAAAAAATAACTCCTTTGAACAATGTCACATTGATCATTGGTATTGAAAGCATGGCCACCTTAAGCATCTTTGTAGATCTAAAAATGTCACTGTCCCCAGAAATGTTCTCAAAATTTTCGAAACAACTATTCAAACAGTATTCCCCATCTCTATTTTCACTCGGAATATATCTGATAAATTATTGTCAAAAACTAACAAAAGATTTCGTTTGTTCATTTTCTTCCGTTAACTGAAAGAGGCCACTTCTAAAAGCACAAGGAACTTGAAGACTCCTGTTTTTATCCTTTTTTTAAGGATTGCAAACCATCTTCAAGTTGTGATATAAGGAAGAGTAAAATAAGCCTCTTGTATATGCTTCGACTGAGCATGTGTTCAGAAAATTGCAGTGCAGCCTGCTACATGATATGTGTTACCTCCATGGTTGACGTAAGAAAGCTGAATGTGTTCCAGCTGCAACTACTACTGCTGATGCAATACTGTAGTCAAATCAATGAGAGGTTTACCACGCATCTATTGCTCATTAAGCTAATAGTATACAAAGAAAGAAAATTGTTGCACAATAATTTATGTGATAAAGCAATGTATCATCACTCTTTATTGAATAGTTCATTTGTACATTTGCAAAGATAATTGTAATTTTTTACCTTATTGAATTTGCATATTTCATTGTTTGATATTGTTTAACATGGATAATAATGTTCATTTATGGTTTTGTCAATGAATTTCCCAGAGTTCAACAGTGGTCTCATGCTAAGTCAAGTCAACTCTCCAAACTTTTCTTTTTTCTCACTCATGCCAAACTGGCAAAGAGGAGGAGGAGGCAGTCTTGTGCTGGATAGATCCATGATAGCACTCCTAGAATAATAATAATAATAAGAATAAAGCTGGGTATTCGCAAACTAATTCACACATGCTTGTAGACCAAAAACTTAAAACAAATAGGAAGATCAAGCAAAAGGTGCATGAAAGTACGATTTTTAAGTTTCAAAATAATATATTTATTTTTCAACATAGTCACCGTTAAGGCTAACACATTTCTCCCAACGTGTAACAAGTTTTTTCATTCGTCGCTGAAAAACTCTTCCGACTTTACTTGAATCCAGGACTTGGCAGCTGCCTTCATCTCATCGTCCAGTGCGTAATGATTAGCCTTGAGGTGTCTCTCGAGTTGAGGAAAGAAATAAAAATTGCAAGGCACAAGATCGGGGTAATAAGGAAGGTGGGGAATCGGTTAAAATTCCAGGTTTCGCAGAGCCTCTCCTGTTGCACACAAAGTGTGTGGAAGAGCGTTGTCATGCTGCAAGATTATTGGCTATAGGCTGCCTTTAGCACGACAAACTCGACCAATATGGTTTGTGACATGTTTTTGATTCGCTGGTCATTTGTAATCAAATCTTCGACAAGTTTGAGATGTTTATCATATGTGGCAGAGATTGGACGTCCGCTGCGTGTTTCATCAACAATTATGGCTTTGCCAGGCTAGCAACCACGAAATTTTACTACCCATCGATTTAAAGTAGACCTATAAAACAGCGTCGTCACCAAAAACAGCCTTTAAACGACGATGAATCTCAGTAAGAGTCACTTTTCAGCAGTTAAAAATTTGATAACAGCTCGCTGTTTAACTCGCGTTGACATAGCACTGGAACACGTCTCCATACTTCCGCTTTTCATAATACACTGGATGAATTTAATGACCTCAAACCTGAGCATGCGTGTTGATGGGGAATGTTTCTTCCACATTCTACCATGAGTGCTCCTGAAGGTCATTTTGTTTGTGGTATACAAGAATGTGTGTATTAGTTTTCAGCCTACCCTTGTTCATCTGTCTTGGTTCTGTATACTGTGCAGCCAACCAGGAATCAGATTGCAGCCACAGGTTCTGTTGCCGCATAAGTTGCCCATTTCCCATTCTTGTGTTACTGAAGTCATGGGGAATCGATATGGTGCGGGGGATAATGTACTGGCTTCCCACCCAGAGGGCCCGGGTTCAAATCCCGGCGGTGTTGAATATTTTCCAGAGGTATCTCAATCTCCACTTGAGGTGTTTTGTGGAGGGCACTTGGAGTACGTACGCCATCCGTCGGATGGGACGTTAAGCTGCGGAACCCTTGGTGCCTTTCGTAAAGAGTAGGCTAATGCCGATGCCGGGTTTCTCTCCACCCTTCATCCTTTCCTGTCCATCCCCTATGGTGCAAATGACCTCAGCTGTTGGTCACCTCCCCTTAATATTACTACTACTACTACTACTGAAGTCATGGCAGTAAGCGAAAATCAATGCTTCATCTGCCATTTTTTCATTTCCCATCAAAAAACAGTGCACAGATGATCGTTGTTTTCTGTGTCTGTGCAGTGCTGCCACAGGCATGAAAACAGGGTATGTGGTGATGCAAAAATGGGAAGCAGAAAGCACAGATGCATGAAAACGTAGCTCAATGGACTTACCATTAATGCTATCCTCTTCTATTCCAATCCTTATACTGTTTTGATTTCTTGGTCAACACATAATGACTAATTTAAGCTGGCTCAACTGTCTAAAATGTGAACATACATGTAATCTACTAATCCGACCCTGGAAAAATATATCATTTCTGCCTACCTTTGTGAAATGATCAAACAAGTATTAGAGGCATTGTTATAGTTACAGAGGGGGATATTTCAGATGCTGGAGAAAATGATGAAAGCACTGTTTAAATCGGAATCCTTTTTTCAGATTCAACCGCTCCGACTCTCCTTACTTCCTGTTTCTTCTGAGTACTCGAGCTGGAGGGTTGGGTCTGAATCTTCAGGCAGCAGATACTGTCGTTATATTTGACTCTGATTGGAATCCTCACCAGGTCAGTTGATTCTTGTTGTTGAAATTTTGTTGCGTTCTAATTTTCCTTCATCCGCTGAAAGTGAGCTCATAAATTCAATCATCTTCACAGGATTTGCAAGCACAAGACCGTGCCCATCGTATCGGGCAGCAAAATGAAGTTCGAGTCCTTCGTTTGATGACTGTCAATTCAGTTGAGGAGAGGATATTAGCTGCTGCAAGGTATGCCTATAAGGGAATCATTTTTGAGATCGGAGAGAGAATTTCTCTTCGATAATGAACAAACAATGACATTTGTCTTCTCATTCCCCACGTATTATTGAAAAATGAAGAGCGGTGGAGAAAGAGAAGAGAAATAAAGTTTAAAAAATAATAAAAAGTGAACAATAAGTTCTTATTTTTCATAGAAGAGATTAAAAAGCATTTACACTATAAGAAATCATTTCATTCAACAGAAGTTTTCTTTGGGCAGTGGTTGATTCGTAAGATGAAGAGTACTTTTTACGCATAGAAGGGAACGGGAGAACATAAATTTTTTAATTTTTATGAGATAATTGTCTTTTTTGGAGTTTGGCAGTGAAGAGTTTTTACAGGATACAATACTAAGTTAAATTAAAGTTAAAAATGTGAAGTGATATTTTAGGCAAATTTAGAACTAAATTTCAGTCTTTGATAATTTGGTATGTTTATTTTGTCATACTCTTGATTCAATTTTTAGGTATAAGTTGAACATGGACGAAAAGGTCATTCAGGCTGGTATGTTTGATCAGAAATCAACTGGAACAGAGCGACAACAGTTTCTCCAAACTATTCTTCACCAGGACGAAGGAGAAGAGGAGGTTGGTATTTTCATGCATAGTTGCACCCTTCGCTGAAAAGATTTTCATGTTCAGATCTTGAATATTTGCTTTTAATTTACACCAGTAGTTTACTACTTGAATTATGTCACTCTTCTTTATGTCAAAATTTAATGGTAGAACACTGGTAGCGTTTAACGGAAAAGTTTTGGATAAGAATACATATTTTTCATTATTTTCATTTAACTTTTCTTGCTATCTTCTTAAACGTACCTTTTTTGACTAAAAATTAAATAAATGTGGATTAATATAAATTTACATAGGAGGAAAATGAAGTGCCAGATGATGAAACTGTCAACCAAATGTTAGCAAGGAATGAAGCAGAGTTTGAACTTTTCCAAAGAATGGATCTTGAGAGAAGAAGAGAGGAAGCTAAACTTGGGCCAAACCGCAAGTCTCGACTGATTGAGGAGAAGGAATTGCCCGAGTGGTTGGTGAAGGATGATGATGAGGTATGTGCTTCGTGCTTGGCATTTTATATTAGGAAATCCGTGTGCCTGATATACAGGGTTCGTCCGGAAAATAAGTGTACTGAGCTCAGGAAAAAAAATTTATTACACTTTTACATATCTTAAGCTAATATTCCTCAAAATAGGACCCTTGTGAGTCGATACACTTGTTCCAGCGGCGTTCCCATTCCTGGAACGCTCCCGCGAAGGCATCATCGGGAACCTCTCGAAGACACGTCGTCCCGGCCTCTTCTCTGCCCTCCACGAACATCTTGTGCCACCGAAAGATCATGTTTCTGGACATGGCTGACTCCCCGTAAGCCTGGTTAATCATACCGACAGTTTCGGTAGACGATTTTCCAAGCTTTACCGCAAATTTGATGGAATAACGGTGCTCCAAAAACTTCGGCATCCCGTTCCGTGACGTGGGTTGAAGCGTGGAGGTTTGCGTTAACAGAGCTCCTCACTACACCACAGCTCAGAGTCGACTGCCTTTTTCAGCGTCGCTTGCCAACATACCCCCCTCCAATCGCAGCCCGTCAGAGCGGTGCTGGGCGAGCCTGGAGCAGCGGGAAAAAATCAGTACACTTATTTTCCGGACGAACCCTGTAGGATGATCTGAATGTTCTCATTTTTGCTCTTAGGAAAGAATGACAAAATGAATCTGGTGTAACTCAGGGGAATAATTAATGACCAATTGATTGCAATTTTCCTTATTAGACGTACAATTTATTTTGACCTAGGTTTTGATGTTATTACTTTCATGTTCAGGTTCCGGGCATGTGCTTGTGAAATTTCTGGCTTAGACAACATGCGAGACCCTGAACACAGCCAGTGTTTTGAGGCGGTTCCTGCTCAATGAAAGAATCCAAAGGCGGTGTCTTGTAATTGATTGCACAGTATTCCTTTGGATATATTGAAATTCCCTCCCAGGGTTTGTCTAAATCTAAAATTTTCTCATTGCCTCTTAGCCTTTTATATCACTGTGCTTTTATAATTTTGTTAGATTTTCTGTTTAGTGGGTGCACAATTTGAATTTAATAGCTTTCATACTTTTTTAGGCTCATCAAATCACTTGTTGAACACGGGTCTATATTAGTCAGGGTGGCCAACCATTCTTGAGAACCAGGAATGGAAGAAAACTTGAAAGAAAGCCTGGAATTGAGAAGTTAAAATTGGAATTTTGAAAAATTAATGTAGTATTAACAGAAGCTATATGGTGGGCAGTAAAGAAGAAAATAGATCTCAGTATTCCCTTCTTTTAAATTTAAAATGAATCACTAGTGCAGTGATATTTTAGAATTAGCAGTTTTCTGGGTGTTACGTAGTATACTACGTAATGAAGGTAAAAAGTTGTGCGACACATCAGTGTGCAGTTGAGGAACATTTGTGGAGTTAGGTTTGGAGCTATGAAACTATTTACTACGTACCACTGACTGCAGCTAAGTAGTAATCGCTGGCTACTTCTTTAAGCGAGAATACCAGGGTAGATGAATACTGTTACTGTGCCTCCTGCATGATCAAGTAGGTGTAGAATATACTTCCCGATTGATAAAAATTATTTCAAATTCATGCCTTGTTCTATTATTGACAATTAATCCTCAAGGGAATATCAATCACTGGTATGGTTGTGGTGATATGCATTTTCTAAATGTTGGCGATATAAGAATGCAAAAAGTGTCATGGCACGGTAAACATTTGTCCAAATGCAGTGAACTCGAGGTAATCCCTGCTAACCAAATAATGAAATTATTCGAAAAATGTATTAGTGATATAAAAGGATTTATACGGGGACTCTCCTTTTTCATTCTTTGTGGTTGATTCACGGTTTTTGACAATGGCGAGGACATTTTTTTCGATTTTGAGCCATTTTTTTAAAGGATGGAATAAGAGTTTTACAAGAATACAGAACTATCATCAAGTGGATAGCAGAATGTATTTTCCTCACAAAGCTAAACCAATCCACGCAGCAAGGAAAAACAAATGACTATCAAAGGGTGAATATTGACAAAATATCGCTAATATGTAATCATGTTCATCATATGGGTGTGCCAACTTATTTTTTTAAATTATCTATCCAGCAATATATATCAATGTTAAAGGGGAAAATGCTGAAATAATTTGGCGTGTAAATTTGGACGTAAAAATATGATATAGCACCTTGAAAAACTGGAAAAACCATGAATCAGAAACAGTCTAATTGCTGGCATTAATGTGTAATTAATTTCTAGTGACATTATTGTGAATGGCAAAATGTGGTAATTTATGACTGGCTGCTTTGACCACAGAAATGAAGCTGATCTGATGGATTCTCATGATGTTACATGACGGTTTAATGAGATGTTGCACACATTTTGACATTTGTTGATTTTTAGACCTAGAAAGAATCAGAAGTGTATCGTGTCACTTGTGCTCTTGGTACTTTTAAATTAGCTTGTGCCACCCAACAACGAGTGCTTAGCGTGAATCCTAAAACAAAACGTTATTTACTTTAAATAAAAACATTCAAAATTTCACTAGGTTAAAGATAAAGATTTAATTAATCATTTTAATATTGTATAGAAAATTTCAAGAATGAGTATTTGAGATAATACATTTATTACGCTTCACTGTTGTTAAAATAAAAATAACAAAATGTTTTTTAAATAAATTTTATAATTTATTACAAGGGAGTAATATTGCATCGTTTGAGGCTTTTTGAAAAATGGAATTAATTTTTCAATTGCTCGTAAAATATGCATAAGTTGTGTACTCACTGAACTATTTAATTGCAATCTGTTTTGAATGGGAATACAGAAATTTCAACAAAATCTGAGAGGGTGATGACAAAAATGGCAATTTTCAAATTAACAAGTACGGCTAATGGATTTTTGGTAAGAACCATAATTTGGCAAGAGGCCTTGAAAAATTTTGAATGAGGTTGGATTGGAATTTTAATGGGCTGTTTCCAATATTATACATGAACAAATTTATTAATATTTAATTTGTATTGAATGCATTGTCAATTTTAGGTGGAAAGATGGACTTACGAGGAAGAGGAGGAGCGATATTATGGAAGAGGATCTCGTCAGCGTAAAGAAGTTGATTACACTGACAGTCTCACTGAAAAGGAATGGCTTAAGGTAATTAATGCGATATTGATTTTTTTAATGTTTTATTTAATTTAGTTGTAATAAAATAAACCTAATGGAATTAACATCATTCGTTAGTTAAGTCAATAAAAAGTAAACTTAAAAAACTTATTAGGAAACAAAACCAGACATTTTTCTGCCCCTGGGTTCTCAATAATCCATGGTCACAGTGCCTGAACCACGTGTTGATAGAATACCAATGGCACAGAGATTTAAAAAAATAATATTATTGATCACCTTCACGGAGTAATCCTTACACAAAAATATTTTTTAAGCCCGCCTTGTGTGTCTATTGTAATGGGAATAATTTAATTCGTTAGGCCATCGATGAAGGTGTGGATGAATTTGAAGAGGTTGAAAAGAAATTTAGGAAAAAGACTCGCAAGCGAAGGAGAAAAGGTGGAGATGACGATGAAGATGATGAAGATGCCTCTATTGCGTCATCATCTTCAACCGCAGCCATGGCTACTTCAACCCCTTCAAAGGAGGTGTTGCAGTCATCATCAGCTGTGACCCCTGCTTCTGGTTCTTCTGGAACACCCACCACAGGAAAAAAGCGCCGTGGACCAGGTATTAAGTTCACTTTAAACTAAAAGTGTGTGTGGACAGAAGTTATGAAAGTTGGAATTTTGCATTTCATGTTCTATATCTCTATGTGCCACCTGTTTACTTGGAACAAAAAACATGTAACTGCTATTCACATTCTTTTAACCCTTCAAGTATTTGAATTTAAAGTCAAATTCACATCATCTGTTGTGATTTGTGTTCAGCATTATTCTAAACACAAACTTATTGATAATGAAAATATAATGACACTTATTATTTGTTGATACTAATGTAATATCAACAATTTTACAGCTGATTTTGTGTCAAAGTTGCAAGGTAATTTGGCTACTGGCATTTACATTCCATTAGATTTGAGTGAAACTTACATGGGGAGGTCCAGAAGTACCCGGCCTGACCTAGAGATTGCGGTAGTTGTTTGAAAATATCACTGTATTAGAAAGTATGCATTCTATAAAGCATATGTTTAAAGTGTGAAGACACCACGTTAGTTAACATTTGTTTGGAAGCCGTCAATAGTGAACGTTTTCAGTGAATTTGTGAAAATGGAATAATAGGCCAAAATTCATGAATTAAAGTTTGAATCACTACCTCATGCACCCTAGTCATCCAGATTTAACCCCCTCGGATTACTTTCTGTTCGCTAACTTGAAAGAATTGCTCGGTGCTCAAAGATTTTCCATCCTTGAAGAAGTGATGTCAGCAGTTAATGGCTATCTTGAGGAGAAAGACAGTTTGTGTAATAGAAAGGGTATCGAATTATTGAACATTGCTGGGAAAAGTGTTTAGAGCTGAAAGGAGATTATGTTGAAAAATAAGTTCATTTTTTACCAAAATTTTTGTGTTTTCTTTTTGGGTCGGGTACTTCTGGGTTTACCCTTGTACCTAGCAAGCCTACTAAACTACTATGGCTATAATTACATGCAAGTAGTTGTTAAAATTTTTATGCTTTATCTTATATGCAAATGCCTTGCTTTTCCGTTCCACATGATTTTTTATGCACATATCACTTGTGTCCTGTTTCTATGTTCCATCTTGCAGTCACACAGTTTGCCAAATCTCCCTTTACTTTTCGTGAAGATTTAATTCAAATGAAGAACACTGGAAATATCAGTTTTGGTATTGGGTTAAGCAATGGCAAACTATTAGCGGAAACACCCGCATCCAATTTCCCCAGAAGCATCGCCGTTTTATCCAGGATTTAGTAGTGCTGCAGTGTGATAGTGTATTCAGAATTTCAAGCATACAGCTGGAGTATAGAAATATTATAATTATTTTCAATCATATTTGTAGCAGCTTGCCAGCTGAATCTATTTTACAGTAGAGTATTGCTGCCTCCTGTGTCTCCTTTACGAACCACCCACCATGCACAGCTGAACTCTGTCAACATAATTCGAGAGTCTGGATTAGTGAGAATTTACTATGTGTTCCCTTGTAAAAAAACTTACGTCCACAGTGAACTTTCTCCTCTCACTCTCATGAACTGTCGACAGGGGTGACTGAAGTGGAAGCAAGCCATTTAATGCACTACAGAAGCAAGGTAAATTAAAAATAGCAATTTTCCACAAAAATAAAGTTTAATGCGACCGGTTTCAATGTTACTACATCATCATCAGGTGAACCTGATGATGATGTAGTAACATTGAAACCGGTCGCATTAAACTTTATTTTTGTGGAAAATTGCTATTTTTAATTAATCATGATATTCCACCATATCACGCCTGAAACGTCTCTTTTTATTTTTTAGAAGCAAGGTAATCGTGAAGCCCTACTCCCATCCCCTCACCTCACATGAAAATGAAATTCGGGGGATCGGGATGGTGGGATACAGGCTTCCCACCGAGAAGGCCTGGGTCAAATCCTGGGGAAAACAAATATTTTCCACTGGTATCCAGATCCCTACTTGAGGTGCTTTGTGGAGAGAACTTAGGGTGAGAATGACGTCCGTCGGTTAAACTGCCGACCCCATGGCACCTTTCAATAAGAGTGGGCTAATACTGATGTCAGGTTTCTCTCCACCCATATGACCTTAGCTCTTGGTCACCCCCCATAAAAACTACTACCTACTTATTCGGAAATTGCAAACTCTTCTTGACCATTCCTCCCTTTTGCAAGGCATGGACAGAGGAGAGGTCATTTTTTCTTCTATATCATTTGTTGCTTCCCTCCCTGGTCACTGTGAAATAGTTGTCAAATCATTGCCAACTTGTGACCTAGAACATTTTCTCTTCTGATATAGTGAATTTCTCGTAAGAAGTATCTCTTTATGGGCCCGTAAATAATTATTTTGGTTTGCATTTATTTGCCTGAATTCTAGCTTTTTGAAATTTTTTCTGTTGGAATGCCAATATTTTCCTGGAAATAAATCTGCAAAACCTCTTAGATGATGGGCCAATCAGTTTGGAAAATTGGGAGTCTGAAATTTATAAAAATTTTTCAAAATATTTCATTGATAATTAAGGTGCAATTTGGTGATTCCTGAGGGAAATGGGGTTCCTCTTTGTTGAGAGATATTTTGTGTTTGTACAATAGTCCATCACACATGCTAGGCCTGGCAATAACTGAAACTATAGCAGGGCAAATTGCAGTGATCCCAGTAGCACACATGTTGAAGACTGCTAATTCACAAAAAATATCTGGATCAGATTCCAAACTGATGGAAAAATCAGGAAAACACAATATTTGGAAGATAAGAAAGTCAGAATTTGAATTAAGGTTATCGGCTACAAACCTCTTGTTAGTTTTACCCAATTTTCTACTTTGTCACTATTGTTGAATCGTATCAGTTGAGAGCTGAAGGAGAAACATCTGTAACTCAGATGGGGAGTCAATCAGCCGCTCAGCATCCCAGGTGATTGACTCCCAATTCGATTTTGGTCATCACTCACCCCACACATCATCCAGGCTTCATTTCCCTGTGTGGATACATAATGCTATGATGTAACAACTCCAGCCAATTGGATCCAATGCTCTTTCTGCCTCCTTAAAGTTCTTTATTCAGCAGGCCTTCCCAGCAACACACCTAATTAGCATACACTCCATTACCAACGCCTTGGATGCCATTTATTTCTGAAAAATGGTGAAAAAAATTGGCAAGATTTTTTCATAAAATGTGACTTAGCAAGAGTTTAACCAACCTTCAGGTCAATTACCATTGTTTTTAAGCCAAAATATGTGTATAATAAATGCAAGGTTTGTATAACAAGCATCTGAAGTTTTTCCTGACTTGGCTGTACATTACAGCGACTGTACGTCGGAGCACACTCCCAACTGCACAGGCTTGGTGTTGGGGGGGGTCTGACCTTCAACTTGAACCAAGCGTCAATCGCCTGCAAACATTTGTTCGGGCTAGTTGGTGGACCGCTGTCGGGTGACTCTGTGCAAGCGCAAAATCCAGCGAACGATTGAACAGCGGTACGCCATCTGTGTTGTGTTGGACTGGCAAAATCAGGTATTGGACTTTGTGGACAGGATTCGCCATGTGTTCAAGGATGAGAGCATGTTACGAATCGCAGTTTCAAAGTGGCACAAGTTCTTCATAGATGGCCGAGAGAGTTTGGAGGATGGTCATCGAGGTCAAGAACCATCAAAAATATGCCACGTGGGCATGCAGTGCTGAATTCAGTCTATTATCAGTTGTTAAGTGGTCACAGTTCGTATTGGCATTGACAAGGTGACAGTGCACACCATTATCACTGAAAATTAGGCGATGGAAAAGATATGTGCTAAACTCATCTCAAATGTCTTGACAGACGACCAAGAGCAGAGTCAAGTGTCAGCTTGCGAAGACCTTCTGCAATGGCATTGGGATGATTCGCCAACCCCCTTTCAGTCCCGATTTGGCACCAGCAGACTATTTCCTAAAGTGAGATCCTCCCTCAAAGCACACCATCACCATGGGGCCCTAAGTGACGTCAAAGAAGCTTGCACGTGTACCCTTATGGTTCTTCCGGAATCTGCCTACCAGGGAGCCTTCGAGTCCAGAAAAAGCCACTGGCAAAAGTGTGTCATGCCTACCAGGGAGCCTTCGAGTCCAGAAAAAGCCACTGGCAAAAGTGTCATGCCTACCAGGGAGCCTTCGAGTCCAGAAAAAGCCACTGGCAAAAGTGTGTCAATGGTCAAGGGATGCACTTAGAAGAATTTTGAGGCATTTTGGAAATATCTGAAATAAATCTATTTTTTGTGAACTTTTTCAGATACTTCTTTTTATGTCAACGTTGTAAGTCGGGGTATTCTGCCTATTTTTTGCAGGTGGTGGAAGTTCTGATCGATCTCAGATGGCAGCCGGGGGAATGGTAGGAGACAAAGGGGGACCTTGTGCTACAGGAGGGGCTTCATCTAATTCTTGTTCCTCTTCATCGTCGTCATCTTCTTCAGCATCAGGAGGACCACAGCAGTCAGAGACGAGATTGAAAAGACACATGAGAAAGCTAATGGATATTGTGATACGATATACTGACAGGTGTGTTTTGTGACATGCTGAATGTTGCTTTTATGATTTGGCTTTTTCGAAAGAACATATTACAACAGTCAAATTGTGATATCAGACATTATTTGAGTCGTACTCTCCTTTTTTGTTCCAAATGTTCCAAATTTGAAACATCAAAATGTGAGATATAAGTTCCTTAAGTTTCCCAGTAGCTGCGAGCTCTGGATCCACTGGAAACCACATGGCTTAGGGGAATTTTGCCTGAGATTTGAATTTCTAACTTACCAAGAATTGCTGCTTAAAGAATGCGGTATTCATTATTAATCTCATTTGATGATTTTCTCCCTTTGAATTATCAGAATTGTAAAAATGTAATTTTAATCAAACAATCTATAGAAACATATGCATACACATTGCATGTGCACATTGCATTTATTGATATGCATATATATAATAGCATATGTGTATGTATTGTATTCAATATTCCCACCCATTTTAAAACCTTGAACCACTAGTCACCTCCACTTGAACAGCTGCCCCCAATTGCTGTTATCCCATTGCATGCTCGGCCACCATATCTGCTACAATTCCTCCTCCCTATTGTCGTACAAACAAGCACTGCGTCAAACCCTAAAAAAGTGGATACCCAGGAAAAATACTCATTTCAACCATCTCCTCCTTTCCAACGACATTCCAAGACTCAAAAACCATTCACAATGGCAATCCTGACATGACCAGCACACACAAAATCCGGTGTATTCTAACAGCGTTGTACCCCCTTCTTAATTGTCAAAGGACCACTGGACCATCACGCAACCTATGCTCTCCTTCAAATGATCCCCAAACTTGGATGACATCCTAAGATTGACAAAACCTCTCAAGAAGCCATCTCCCACATTACTCCTCTCTGACTGGTCACTTAACCATAGTATGTAACCATGTAACCCCTCACCCTACTGTCTCATTTTCTCTACCCAACTGCCCCTTGCACATCTGAAATAACATGCAAATTGTGCCCATCCTTTTACTTAGGCAAATGCACTATCATGTACTCAGAATTAATAATCACCATCACTCCACTCAATCCGCTGCCATCCTCTCCCTAAACACGCAATCCTCTCTATTCTACTGCCAGACAAAGTGTTTTTGTTAATGGTAGAATTTCGGCTAAGGGTTAATCCCAGTAAAAGTTTTAATGGTCGTGTGCACTTAATGGTGATGCAATCATGCTATTCTAATTCAAGTTTATGTTTTGTTTTTCTTCTTTAAAAGTTAGTTGTTTTTTTTTTCAACTAAGTTTTGGGGCAGTCGTGAATTTCACGAATCCATCCTCCTCATTCTATGAATCCAGTTGAAGGGAAAGTACTCTGCCAAAAAAATATTAATTATAGGTCAAAGATTTATACCATAAGTTTGTTAGGAATTATAATAATTACTATTTCATCCAATAATTGAATGAAATAAATAATCCTCTGCTTGCACCCAAAATTTCATGCTCTCTTATGGGACATCATAGCCTCCGCCCCTTAGTCAGGCGGCCTAGGAATTGTGATTAATATTTTATGCAGCTGTGCTGATGTCAATTTTCATTTTTTATTCAGTGATGGCCGGGTTCTCAGTGAGCCATTTATGAAATTGCCGTCGAGGAGAGAATTGCCAGACTATTATGAAGTCATAAAGAAGCCGTTGGATATAAAGAAAATTCTGCAACGGATTGACGAGGGCAAGGTAAGTGTAGCTTGACTTTATTCCATTTAAACTAGGAGTATTTAGTGAATTTCTTTT